>NC_135913.1:8797449-9448683 GCF_964194155.1 Cetorhinus maximus
CATTTGGGAGAGGCGGATTGAGGGGGAGGGGTCTTGTGGAGTGGCGGTGAGTGTTTGGGAGACGCGAGATTGGGTCGGGCTGCTGGGGAAGCGGGAGGGGGGCGGTGGGGATGGGCGGGAGGCGATGGGGGTTGAGGGGAGATACAGAATTCCACAGATGAACGCCGTTCTGGGAGCAAGAATCCTCATGTTTCCACCTGATCAAGTCATCTCAGTTTAGACTTTGATTCAATAGGATCACCTCGCTTTCTTCTAAACTCCAATGGGTGCAGATCCAAACTGTCTTCATAAGATAAACCCTTCATCCCAGGAATGAATTGAGTGAACTTTCTCTGAAATGCTTCTTATGAATTTGTTGAGACATGGCAGGTGATATGTGCCGGGTGACCAAATCCACAAGGGAAACTTGCCCACTATATCACAACGGTTTTGCAATTTGTATTAATTACGAGAAGGCTGATGCACTTAATTGAACACACAAAAGTCCAAAATAGATTTGAAACTAACTTTCAATCGCACACGTTTGTTGGATGTGGGCGTTGCGTCGCTGGCTCAGCCTGCATTTGTTGCACATCCCTAATTACCCTTGCCCCGTTCAGAGTGCATTTTTAAGTATCAGCCATTGCTGTGCAGTCACATGTAGGCCAGACCAGCTGAGGGCAGCAGATTCCCTTCCCTGGAGGATGGGTTTTTATGGCAATATATAATGGTTTTGTGCTCATTAATTAGCCTTCTAATTCCAGATATTATTTGAATTCAAATTCAAATTTCAACGCCGGTCACCAGAGAATTACCCTGGATCTCTGGATTACTAGCCCAGTGACAATACCACTATGTCACTGCGGTCTTTCATCCCTCACTTTGTATGTTTTCTCTATCTCCTAATCTGAAAATACCATTGCTCGACGGGTCTTTGGAAATTTACTCTTCCCACAATGTAAAAATATTTCATGTAACCAGTATGGCCCCTTTCCTTTTCGGAAAATTAAACATAATAGCCTTGCCCTATATATCTTGTTAGTTGTAAACATCCTACCATCCCGTTGAAACCCAACCACCTTTCCACTTAGCTTTAAATGCAAATACACTTCACACCCTACATGGTCCATATTTACGCATTAGCATTTCAAACTTTTTTTACACCTAACTTGTTTTGATCATTTCAACCTTGCTGTCTATCTGACTCTAATTCAATTAACTCAGTCACACAGGCACAACCATTCACACTCACACACATAAGCCCATATTAATCTTATGAAAAACATTATTGTTTCCTGATCTTTGTCTTCAGGTGCGGAGGCTAAAACTGTACACAGTATTCCAGATGTGCCCTCCACAATCTCCTGCACAGCTGCAGTAAAATTACACTGCTTTCATATTCCTTGCTCTCTCAATAAACTCCAACATTCCATTTGCTTTCCTAGTCACGTGATGGACCTGCATACAAGCGTTTTTCGTCATTCATTTTCTAGGACACTCAGATCCCCTTGTACAGGTATGGGCAGTTAAAGAAAACCCTTCAGCATGTTTGGAAGCTGAGACGAAGGACATCAGTTAAAAAATAGACTGATTTCAACATTAAAACGAGGAAACAATTCCACTCACCAAGGGTGCTGGAATTTCAGAGCTCCCTTCTGTACACGGTAATTGGCGGTTTTATTTTAAATCTGTGATCGAAAGCGTTTTATTACACAAATCTATTGATGTACGTGGCAAAAGCCATCTGGTTCCCAATTGGCCACGATACCTCTGAATGACAGAAGAGAACCTTGGGGCTAAATGGCCTCACCAAAAGCAATGCTGGGGAAAAGCGGATCACCTTTCGGCTCAGCACTCTATAGCCTCCTGCACTCAACACTGAGTTCATCAATTTTCATCAATCATAATATCCGCCTTCATCTTGTTTCCTTTTATTTCCTTGGCCGCCTTGATTTGGTCACATTTGTTTCATTATTCCTTCATATTGCCTTTGGATGGCTGCCATTCATAACCTCACTTAGACACATTTTTTCTTTTATTTTAAGGCAGACTGCATTTTAGACGGCATTGAAAAGGGATTGGAGCACATGAATAAATAATCTTGCTGAAAAAGCACAGGCCTTTGTTGAAACTATATCTTTAATATTGTTTGCAGTTTTGATCTCCATATTTGAGCAATGATAGAATTTTATTGGAGGTGGCAGAGCGAATGTTCACTGATTTGTCGCCGGGATGAGGGTGGTGTCCTGTGATGAGAGACTGAGTAAAATGGAGGAGCATTCCGGCTCTCCCACGTGGTGGCTAAATAGGATAGTATTCTGAACCGCATCGTACAGATTTGAAGTGAATGTACAATTTCCCACACTACATTTTCTTTTTCTATTGAATGCCAGGACAATAATAAACGAACATTAACCAAAAAGTAAAATGGCAATTCGGAAAATTTTGGAAACATCCTGCAGGTCCAGAAACATCTAGATGGAGGCAAATATAATGACAAGGATTCAGGGCGATGAGATCCCGTCAGATGTGACGTTTTGCAGCAGTGTTGAAATGTCGTGAAGTTTCTTCTAAACGTATTAACTTGTTCACATTCAGAAGCAAAACATTTCCCCCCTCCTTGCAGATTATCACCTTGAATACATGGGGCTGAGTGCAATCCCCACAATACTTAGGTTGTTTGACAGAAACCAGTATCAGAAACTTGGCAGCAGTCTGTACCATCTATAAGCCGCACTTCAACGACTCGCCAAGGCTCTTTTGACAGCACCTTCCAGACATCAATCACCTTGAAAGACAATTGCAGCAAACTCCTGGGAACACCACCGCCTGCAAGTTCCCCTCCAAGCCACACACTATACTGACTTGGAACTGTATCACGATATATTCACTGCCGCTGTGTCAAAAGCCTAGAAATCCCTCTTAACATCACAGTGGATGTATCTACACCACAGGGGCAACAACGGTTCAAACAGTTGGTTCGCCAGCACTTTTTAACGACAATATGGGATGGAAAATAAATGTTGGCCTTACCAGGAAAGCTGACACACAACAAATAGTTTTTTTTAAAGGGCGACAATTTATTCCAACCCTCTCCTGGAGGGTCATGTCTGAGTCTCAACTGTAACCGACCAAAAGTGACCGCAACCTCGTCACCAACACACTGACAGATATAACGTCGGGCTCTACTTCAGTGAGATTAATGTCGAGAACAATTTCCCGGTGGGATGTAATTGCAGAACAGGAATCATTAAAAGAAACTGTGGTTGACTGAGGAGCCTTAAAAGTCTTGATTGTGTGCACTGAATCGCTTCCCGAATCCATTGAGACTTTCGTGGAGTGATGCCTAGCATTCCCCTTTGTGTAGTACGGGTGTGCGGCGGCTAAATATCAAAGAGGAAGATAAAATGGAATCACTTTCACAATCCGCTCTTTCATTGGGATGGACTCAAGAGGGAGAGACATGTATTCACAACGATGCACTCTCAGAGCCCAGCTCTCAGGGGATGAGGGGAAAGAAAGGAAAAGCAGAAATGGTAGGAAACTCAAGAGTGAGGTGTACAGATTGCCGTTTCTGCGGCCTCAGATCTGACTCCAGGATTGTGTGTTGCCTTCCTGGGGCCAGGGTCAAGGATATCACTGAATGGCTGCAGGACATTCTGAAGGGGGAGAGCGAACAATCAGATATCGTGGTTCACATTTGTGCCAAAGACATTGAGCTCCTGCTACAAAAATTTAGGGAGGTAGGTAGTAGGCTGTAAGATTGGACTTCAGGGATTGTAATCTCTGGATTACTCACCGTGCCACGTGCTTGTGAGTATAGGAATAGGCGGACCGAGAGGATGAATTCGTGGCTGAAGAGTTGGTGCATGAGTGAGGGCTTTAGATTCCCGGATCACTGGGTTCGCTTTTGGGGAATGTAGAACCTGTACAAGTCGGCAATTTGCACCTGAACCGGAATGGGACCAACTTCCTTGCGGGGTTAGGGGTAGGGGTATGGTGATTTGCTCGTGTGGTTGGGCTTTTAAAATACTTTGGCAGGAAGATGGGGTACGGAGTCGAGATATAGTAAGGGGTGATGCCGAGGCAAGTATAGAAGGAAAACCAAGTCAGTGTTGAAGGAAGAGCACCAATAGTCATGTTGAGGTACATGGGATCCTGGCAAGGCTGGGTTGCAATTATTTTAATGCAAGGGGTCTTGTGAGTAAGGCAGATACGTTGAGGCTGGTGATTAACACACGGTGATATGATATCATGGTTATCATGTAGGCATGGTTGAGGGAGGGGCAGGGCTGGCAGGTAAATATTCTGGGGTATATAATCTTAAAGCAAGACGGGGGGAGGGGGTGTGGTGAGGGGTGTAGAAGAGGAGATGGGGTCGCAATATTGATCAATGAATCAATTACAGCAATAATGTGGGATGATATCTTAGGATGTTCCTGAAATAAGTCATATGGATAGAATTAAAAAACAAAAAGGGGGCAATCTAATTGCTGGGAGTGTACTGTAGATTCCTGAACAGTCGGGGAGAGATAGAAGGGCAGACTTGTCAGCTAATCTCAGAGAAGTTTAAAATAGTGGCATGGTAATAGGGGATTTCAACTTCCCCAAAATTTACTGGGATAGACAAAGTGTGAAAGGCTTAGAGTGGAAAGAATTCTTAAAATTGATCCCGGAGAACTTTTTAAGGCAGCACGGAGAAAGTTATTCAAGAGAGGGGGCGGTACTGGACCGAATTTTTTTGGAATTAAGATCGGCAAGTGATAGAAGTTTCAATATGGGAGCATTTCGGTGATAGCGAACATAAATCCGTCAGATTTAAGGCCGTTTTGGAAAAGGACAAAGGTGGACCAGAAATGCAGTTTCTGAATTTGGATAAGGCCGATTTTAATATGATAAGACAGGATCTGGCCAAAGTGAACTGGCAGCAGCTCCTTGTAGGAAAAGCTACATCAGAGTAGTAGGAGTCATTCAAATAGGAAATAGTAAGAGTGCAGGGCCAACATGTCCCGGTAAAGGTGAAGGGTGGGACCCACAACTCCAGAGAACCCTGGATGTCTAGGAATGTACAGGATAGAGTGAGGAAAAAAAAGGAACATTAGCGAGGAATCCGAGGGCTGAGAACAGCAGAAGAACTAGAGGATTATAGAAAGTATGGGGGTGGGGGTGCTTTAAAAAAGACAAGAAAGTGAAGAGGGGGCATGAAAAAACACTGGTGGGTAAAATAAAGGAACATTCCAAGGTTTTTAATAAGTATACTAGGGGCAAGAGGTTAACCAGGGAAAGAGTTGACCCATTAGGCACCAACGTGGCAATCTGTGTGAGGAGCCTGAAGACGTAGGTGAGGTATTGTGTGGTAAATGAGTGTTGTGTTCACTGTAAAGAATGGCGACGTAAGCATAGAAATGAAACAAGGGGAATTTGACATTTTTGAACAAATTATCTTTGAAAGGGATGAGGTATTAGCGGCTTTTGCAGGCTTAAAATTGGATAAATCCGCAGGCGCAGATGACATGCATCCCAGAATGCTTTGGGACGGAAGGGAGGAGATTGCAGGGGGCCTGGCGTTAATTTTCAAATCATCTCTTACCACAAGAAAGAAGCAGAAGACTGGAGGATATCTTATGTGGTGCCATTATTCAAGATGACTGGTAGGGATAAACCAGGGAACTAAAGGCCAGTGAGTCTAACATCAGTCGTAGGGAAACATTTTGGAAAACGTTCTGAGGGACTGAATTAATCATTACTTGGAGAGCCAATGAATAATCAACGATAGTCAGCATGGCTTTGTCAGGGGGAGTTCATTCCTCACAAATTTGCTTGTTTTTTTTTGAGGAGGTGACTGAGTGTGTAGATGAAGGTAGTGCGGTTCATGTCATTTACATTGATTTCAGTAAGGCTTTCGACAAGGCCTGGCCTGGTCGAGAAGGTAATAGCCAATGCGACACGTGGCACTTGGTCAAACTGGATCCAAAATTAGCTTATTGGAAGGAGGCAGAGGTTGATTCAAAGATATTTCTGTGACTGGAAAGTGTCCAGTGGTATACTGCAGGGCTCGGTGCTGGGTCCCTTGCTGTTTGTAGTGTGCATTAATGATCTGGACGTTAATGGAGGAGATATAATCAGTAAGTTTGCAGATGACTCGAAAATTTGTGGTGTGGTAAATAGTTAGGAGGAAACCCTTAGGCTACTGGACGATATAGGAGGGCCGGTCAGGTGGACATAGCATTCGCAAATGGGACTTTAAACTTAAAATTGTGAGGTTATGCATTTTGGGAGGACAAACAAGGGAATTCACGATCAATGTTCACCTTGGAAGTGCAGAGGGTCAGAGGGACCTTGGTGTGCATGTTCATAGATCCCTGAAGGCAACAGCAAAGGTTGATAACCTTGTTAAGAAGGCACATGGGATGCTTGCCTTTATTAGTCGAGGCATTGAATACAAGAACAGGGGGGTTATGATGTAGCAGTATACGTTAGCTATCTGTGTGCTAGTTCTGGAGTACTGTGTGCAGTTCTGGTCACTGCAATAAAGGAAGGATGTGATTGTACTTGAGAGGGTGCAGAGAACTTTCACCAGGATATTGCATAGGTTCGAGCATTTCAGCTAAGAAGAGAGACTAGATAGGCTGAAGCTGTTTTTCTTAGAGCAGAGAAGGCAGAAGAGGACCTGTTTGAGGTGTGCAAAATTATGAGGGGCATGGATAGGGCAGATGGGAATAAATGTTTCCATCTAGTGGAGGGGTTAATAACCACGGGGCATAGATTTATGGTAAGGAGCAAGAGGTTTTGAGGGGATTTGAGGATTTTTTTCACCCAGATGTTGGGGGCACCTGGTACTGCTGCAAAACTACGGACTCACCCCAAAGGAACTTGTTCAAGTTTTGAAACTTAACAAGTGAAGGAGGATGCACAGTTGGGAAAACTCGAACTTGGGCAAGGAAACTCCAATGGATTATGAATCCAGTTCCTTAACCATTCAGCCACGACTATTGCGTTGATGCATGCCAGTTCACACTGATCCCCACTCGAAATAATTCTCATAAACTGCTTATTTTGAGCGACTGTGCTGGCTATAAATGCGGCTTCATCACTCTGCTGTTTACAGAGCTCGGTTTTCCTTCTTCATTTGAGCGGAGGGTCATTTGTTTTGTTCTTTTCTGCCAGTTTGTTCTTTTTTGAATCGCCCTTAAATTTATACACAACGCAGATATACACAAATGCATTGAGAGATAACAGAGTTAGCAGACCTCTAATCAGAACTAGCACACAGATACACAGAAAATCAATGCTGCAAACGTAACAATGTTAATCATATATAAATAAATATATTCAGAATCTGTTGTACTGCCTCCCGAAATGCCAGAATTCATTCCGAAATTTAGATTTGAGGTGCTACCAAGGAAAGCGCTTGTGGATTTGTTGGGATGGATCGAAAAACAACGGGTCCTCGAATTGTGTATATTGGCAAAAAGAGCTCAATGTCTATAATGTTATTGTAAGTTATTTAAAATAGAGTTTATTGGTGTGTTTGTCGATGTGTGCCTATGTGTGTCTGTGTCTTAATTGGATTCAAGCAAGTTGGTCAAGAGGTTTTTATGTATCGAAATAAGTAGGTTTAAAATTGTAATTAGATAAACACACGTGAGTTTAGAAACATGGATGTCACGGGGGCAATTTGCATTTTTAAATTAACCAATAATGGGCGACATCTTGCACTTCGCAAGAAGATGCCAAGCAATGTATTTTATGTTATCCACTTACTAATAAAATTGGTGGAATCAAAGGATGACATTGTTAAAAGAGGTAAAATTAAAAGCCTAGTGATACAATGTAAAATTTACACTCAACGATAAAGATGGGTATAAAGGAGACAGAGGAATGCGTAAGGCTGAGGCAGTTTAAGACCCATCAAGTATGAAACGCCTCAAGCTGCTGTCTGCAATGTTCCAGAGCTGAAATGGGCTTATTTTCAATGTGGCTGTCAATGTTGTGCTCTGTCAGATGTCTGTTTAAATCTAAATGATTTACTGTTGCCTTAATGGGACCGTAATTCAGAGTCAGATTAATTAGCGGATATTTGTGATTATTGTACTGGTTATCTTGTAGACGTATTTAATTGTTTACAATCTTTATTGTGTTAATAAATGCTTAATTTAGTTTTATTTTTTAAAAAAAAGCCTCGGTGAGTCTCGGTGGTTTATTACTATGGAATTCAAAATCTGCATCTCAGAATCACAGAATCTCAGAATCACACAGTGCAGAAGAGGCCCTTCAGCGCATCGAGGCTGCACCGATACGTGAGAAACACGTGACCTACCTACGTAATCCCATTTACTAGCACTTAGCCCATAGTCTTGAATGTTACGACGTGCCGAGCGCTCATCCAGGTACATTTTAAAGGATGTGAGGTCACCCGCCTCCACCACCCTCTCAGGCAGCGCATTCCAGACCATCCAGATCCAGAGATTTCAGATCTCAAAACATACAGTTTGAAAAATGGGTTATGACAATTATTTGTCCTCCGAGATTTGAACAACTCAGCCTTTACCATCGGCTGTGTCATCATAACACAGAACACAACAGACAGAATAAGAATGCAATCAACAGTCGTTAAGGATGTGGGGAGTGCACAAAGAACATATCATTCAGGCACCAGATGAGCAATGGGCATATTTTGTTGGTGAGAAACTGGGGACGGTACAGATGCAGTGGGATTTACGTCTGCAGTTACAGGGCTCACTAACCGCCAGCGCAAATGTACAAAAACAAATCATTTTAAGATCTCAACTTTCAGGCTGTCATACCCGAGGTACCACTCATTCCAGTAGATATTTAGACAATTGTCTTGAATTTGCTGCTTTACACAACTGCGTAACAGACGTGATGGCATAAAGCGAGTTTTGTAATGCAATGTTGTGAATTGTATCCCATTATTTTACTCTGAACATGATTGTTCAACTCTTCTGGGGCTGCACACTCATTAGGAATGCTTTATCTGTGATGGCTCTGTAAGACACTGTGAACTCAGAATTTTCAGGATGGTGCGATTGATGCAGGAGATCAGCCAAAATTTTTGAGAAACCGTGAAATAAATAATGCACCTGCTCCTATTACTCATGCTGTTGCACGAGAGGAGGCACAAAGATTATATTGAATCTGGATTGGAAGCAGTGTTGATTCCGGAGTTTAGTAGGTTACTTTAGGAGTTCATATTTGATAATATTAGATTTCCATGATCATTGAATGGGTAAAGCACAGAAGGTGTCCATTTGGCTCGCCCTGTCTGTGCTGGTTCTTTGAGGGAGAAATTCACCGAGTATGAATCCCCTGCCTTCTCCTGCAATCACCGCCCCCCCCCCCCCCCCCCCCTTTTTTTTTAGGGATTCTCCCGTTTCTAATCCCTTGAGAAAAAAAGAATGAAGGGTGGTTTGTTCGAAGTTTCTATCCTGTTAGAATCAAGTGTTAGGTGAAATAGGGAGAAACTGCTTCCGTCGGCGGTGAGAATAGGCTTGAATCAGAATATATTGTGGCACGGATTCACAGCGGTGGTGTCTAAGGCAACCAGGAGAAAATTCAGGGAGTATTTTCACACTGAGAGTAGCTAAAAATCTCGAAAGAATTCCTAAAATTTTCGAGGATGCGATATCTTCGATCAGAATATTTTTTGCTAGACTTTTGCATTGCTAAAATGCAACTTGCCTTCAAATAAAAATAAGATGTGTCGAATTGAGGTTATGAATTGCTGCATAGCAGCCGTCAAAAGGGACCATGAAGGAATAGTGAAATAAACTGGACCAAACGAAGCCGGCCAAGAAAAAACAAAGGTGTGAACAGAGGTTATGATCTAAAATTGCTGAACTCAGTTATGAGTTCCTAGTATTGTTGAGACTGCACTCAGCTCCAACTATTTATTATGATAACCTGAAAGGAGGGAAAATCATTTTGCTTCCGAATGGAAGCAAGCTAATGCGTTTAGAAGAATGCTCTGTCATTCCGAAATACTTTGGCCAATTGGGAACCAATTTACTTTTGCCACGTACATCAATAGATTTGTGTAATAAAAGGCTATCGATCACAGATTTAAGATGAAACTACCAATTACCGTGTACAGAAGGGATCTCTGAACTTCTAGCATCCTTGCTGTGTGGAATTGTTTACTAATTACAATGTCGAAATCTTTCGATTTGTTTTACTGTGGTCCTTAGTCCAAGATTCCAAGCCGTTGGAAAGAGTTTCTTCAACTGACTATATTTGTGCAAGGGATCTGGGTGTCCTAGTGCATGAATCTCTTGTTGTTTGTATGAATGTAAAGCAAGTGATTAGGAAGGCAAATAATATGTTGGTGCTTATTGAGGGAGAATGGAAGATAAACATAGAGAAGTTTCAGGTGCAGCTGTACAGGACATTGGTGAGGACACATTTGGAATACTGTGCACAGTTGTGTGTGCCGCATTTTAAAAGAAAGATAAAAATGTGTCACAAAACTATAATATTTTTCATAATATCATTGGAGGCTTATGGGTGAGAGTGTGGATGTCTGTGTGACTAACTTAATTGACTTAGACGGATAGACCGAAAGGTTAAAATGATCAAAATAAGTTAGGTGAAAAAATACATTTGAAATGCTATTGAGTAACTGACGTGGGAAGCACCTGGGGTGTGAAGGAAGTTTGCATTTAGATATAAGTGGAAAGGTGTTTGGGTTTCAAAGGGATGTGAGGATGTTTACAACTAACAAGGGCAATGTTTATTTCTTCCAAAAGGAAAGAAGACATATTGACCACATGAAAGAATTTTTAAGAGAAATGTAAATTTACACGGCCTGTTGAATAATAAAATTCAAAGATTAAAGAGAGAGAAAACATATATAAAGAGGGATGAATGACTATGAGGTAGGTGTGACCGTGTGATGTTGAAAGGTGCACCATGTGAAGCAGTCCTTGGATAAAAGCCTCCAGCCGCTTTTGCAGCTGTCTACCATGTCCAGTAACTAAAGTGTATATTACGTAAAGTTTTAGTCTCCATATCTAAAAAAGGATGGACTTGCAATAGAGGGATTGCAGCGAAGGTTCACGAGGCTGATGCCGGGGATGGCAGGGCTGTTGCCTGAGGAGTCATTGTTTCAGCTGGGCCCGTATTGGCTCGAGTTTAGCAAAATGAGAGCGGTTCTGATTGAAGCGTATAAAATCCCGATAGGGCTACACAGACAAGATGCAGGTAGCATGCTTCCCCTGGTTGGGGAGTCGAGAATAAGGGGCCACAGCCTCGGGATACCGGGCCGTCCATTTAGTACTGAGGTGAAAAAACACTTCCTCACTCAGAGGGGGCTCAACCTGTGGAATTCTCTACGACAGAAGGCTGTGGGGGGCGGGTAACTGAGTATATTAAATAAATAAATTGATATTTTCTCGGATATTAGGAGCATAAAGGGGTATGGAGAGAAAGCAGGAATATGGGGTTGAGACAGATGATCAGCCACAATCGTATTGAATGGAAGAGCAGGCTCAAAGAGCCAAATCGCCTACTCCTGCTCCGAGTTTCTATGTTTCTATGTATCCCGTCTGGTTCTGGGCGCGACTCTTCAGCAAGGATGTGAATATGTGAAGAATGTTGGGAAAAGGGCAGAAAAAAGTCACGGAAATTGCTCCTAGGATGAGGGACTTCAGTTCTGAATAAAGAGTGTAGCAGTTAGAACTGTTTTCCTGGGAGAAAAGGAGGCTGAGAGGAGATTTGGTAGCGGGTTTTGAAAATCATGAGGGGTCTGGACGGAGCAGATATGAAAAAGGTGTTCCCGTTCATAACGGATCAAGGTCGAGTGAGTATAGATTTAAAGTAGTTGGTTAAAAAAAACCAAAAGTGACACGAGGAAGAACTATTTTATTTTCTTGTAAAAAGCGGTTGATGTACGGGGTGAATGCACTGCCTGAGGCTGTGGCAGGGCAGGATCAAGGGAAGGATTAAAAAGGAGATTTGTCTGTTAACTGGAAAGGAAAAACGTTCATACGGGGAAGTATCACTAAGTGAACTGCCCATTCGGAGAGCTGCTGCAGACACAATGAGTTGAATGACCTTCTCCTGCGCCACAACATGTCTGTGATTCTGTGAGTATAATAAGGAGACCAAAGATGTGTCCAGATGAAGTTGTCAATGGCAGCATAGCATCCGTCCGAATGTACCAGGGAGGTTAAAGAATGAAACATGATTAAAAATAAAACCAGCAAAAAGTTTGCTGCTGTTGAGGCCATTTAGTCCCTATTACATGTTCAACGATTCTGTGGCTCATTGATGAATAACGCCATCTGTCCGCCTTTGCCGAGTATTCCTTAATACCCGCCTTTAACAAAACTCTATGAATTTCAGCTGGAAAATACAACAATCGATCAACTATTAGTTTCCATGTACAGAAAGGAGCCCAAAAGTTCCAGCATTCTTTATGTGCAGGATGGATTCCTAATTTCTAGCTGGAATCTCTGCCTTTCTGTTTGACAGTGGCTCTTAGTCTGAGATTCCGAGGCAGCAGAAATAGGTTCGTCGACTGACCATATCTGATTTCCTTAATATCTTGAAATCTTAGATCAAATCACTGCAACAATCATGTGTACTTTGTTACGGTGACAGTCAGTGATTTCAACATAGGGTCTGATCTGTGGTTTAGTGTCAGGAATAGAGGAGCGTTTGGAGAGTGTTTAAGTGATAAAAAATATTGCAAATGAAGACACCTGAAAGGTTGGTGAGGAGGAAGGGCGAGGAGCATGAATGGCCATCACAATTTTTCCCACAATGCTTTCAGATAGAAAAGGAAAATAGATACTGGTAAAGTGAAATCAGAATAAACAGAAATGTCTGGAAATGTTCATTTGGTTATACATAAAGGATCTGTGCTGGTGAAAAGAGCAAAAAAACTCAGTTTGATTATTTTTTATCAGAATGGAAGAACGATGTATATTTAACATATTTTAAACCAGTGGAGTGCGGGAGGGGATGGGATGTCCAAAAGCGAAAGTCAATGAGGGTGGAGGGCAGGGGCGAAATTTCATGGTTACGAAAATGAAACAAAAAATGTCATGGTTATAGGAAAGAATCCAAAGGTGTGTCTATGTGAGAATGTGAATTGCCATCCATTCTTAATTAGCACATTCTCTTAGATAATATCACCACCTTTAACACATCTTTGTTCCTTTGCCTGTGACATCTTTTGATTATCTGCTCCTATCACTGCTTGCTTGTCCCTACTACCACCCCGACCCCCAACCAACTTCTCTCCCCCCACCTTAAACCAGCTTATATTTCACCCCTCTCCTGACTTTACTCAGTTCTGCTGAAGGGTCATGAGGACTCGAAACGTCAACTCTTTTCTTCTCCGCCGATGCTCCCAGACCTGCTGAGTTTTTCCAGGTAATTCTGTTTTTGTTTTTAATTAACCATGTCACGTCCTGGTCCGTATCTAATTGTGTACCCTAGATCCGCTCTCTCCCTCCCCCCCACCCCCCCAACCACCAAACCAAATCTCCTTAAGCTTAAAGCTCAGGGTATGGACCTTTAGACCAACAGTTGCGAGGTCGATGGAGTAATTACTGACGTCCCTGTATTGAATACTGTGGCAGCGTCATTCATTAGGCTGCGCTTGTCTCGGTTTCCCTCTGGGCCTAACCGCATCCTGTCGTTAAACTGAACAGCTTCAGCCATCAACTGGCCCGTCAGTGTTGTATAGAGTGCTTGGGTGTGTGTTGGGCACCACTGGGGCAGGGCAATACCGGATATGTTCAAGACTGGGTGCCAGCTCATGGTGTACATTATTATATAGAACTTCTGATTAATCAGGGCCAAACAATTCGTCGGTGCTGGACAAGGTGGCTCAGTCGGTGTGCACTTAAAGGCTTCAATTATCTCTATTCGGGTTGTGGAAGTAGGTGTGGGAGGTGGTTGGGTAGTGGTACTAATTTTCTATTTTGGGCGGAACTCCCACGCCCGATCTGAAGCAAACCCTTACTACAAATCGCAAGCACTTGTTCTCCTACTGTTACATTTATCATTCCCCGTTGCGTGTCGCATTCGGCACTGTCCGTGCTATCCTCCATGTGGGATAAGCAGTGATGATCCCCGACCTTGTTGCCAGCACTGACGCCCACGACCAGGATTGCAGATCTGTCGAGACATTAACATAGGCTCCCGGTCCCCAGGTTACAGCTTGGTCAATTGTCATGTATCTTTAACTGTGTGAAATGCCTCCATTTACTTCCCATTCTCATATCTACAAGTGCACATGTATCACCTGTCATAATTACCTCGCATGGTCCATGCCTGTTCGCTCCAGGTTCACCTTAACCATCAACTTATTCCCCAGTTGGTCCATTGTTGCTCTTTGGATTTGCCTGTTTCCATATCGTTTATCACCTGTCGGTCTCTGACTTCCTTCCTTAACTCATGCAATTGCTTACTTATTTCCCTCACATAGTCTCGCATCCTTCCTTTTTGTGGTCCTACATCTCCCACTCCTACTTTGATTCCCTCGGGTAACTGCATTGCTCTCCTTCTCATTATTTCAATTGGGGTGAACCCGGCGGTCCTGGTTGGGGTAGCCCCTAAGGCGCATTAGAATATTGGGCTGTTCCCTGTCTCTTGAATTGCTTTTGGATTGATTATTTTTTTAAAGTTCAGTTCATCCTTTCCACCATCCCCGAGCTCTGTGGCTGGTAGGGAATGTGGAATTGCTATTTATATTTAAATGTATACATTTCTTTAATGACTCGTTCTGTGTAATGAGTTCCCTGATCTGAATCCACCTGAGTATGCACCCCCACTCCTTCCAGTTTACTTCCTCCTGCTGCTGTCTCATGTCAAACCTCAATTCCTTAAACAACTCTACAATGCACCTTCTTGTCCTATCTTTCAATGGCTCACTATCTTTATATCCAGTGGAAGTTCTCTCTGGCAGCCACTTAACTCTGCCTGTCATCAACGTGTTAATCTTGTGGTTTTACTCTTTGTAGGTCGCAGGCACACTAATACAATCAGTAATACATCTATTTAGCCTTTTGCCAGCTTTCCCTTTACCTATACACATCTTGTGGTAAATTGTTGTTAAGTATTATTTCTCCTTACATTCCAATTTCTGAACTACAGATTCCACATATTTTTACCCCTAAGTTTTGTTTTTGCCTGATCATGATCATGCTAAGATTCCCTTGAGTTCAATTTTTCTATTGTCAATGAGAATCTCTGTCTCTAGGTCATTGCTTTCCCCCCCCCCCCTCTGCGTTTCCAATGTCTCAGTTGATGGCCAGATTATCAAATTCAGTTCCTTTAAGAAGTTTGCATATTGTGTCCTCTTTCCCAAACTCATTCTCCTACCTGCCTCATACCATTTTACACATATAACAGCTCCGATGTTATCTTGTTCCGGTTGCCTGGAGAGACTTTAAAATAAATAAAATATTCTTATAACAGCTTTAAAAACAGAAATCAGGTATTGACGTGTTTTGCTCCTTCATCTTCTTCCCAAACATTTTATTGTATCAAAATTAACCCACTAAATTGTGTCCAACCAGTTTCTTTTAGAATTATCCCAGATTCATTAACTCGGCCAAAAATAGGATTTCTGCCAAACTTTGTCAAGGTCTTGAGCTTAGCTTCATATTTTGGGAACAGACTTACAAATACACAGGCTTGCAGCATTTGAATTAGAGCCAATTATTGTCAAACCTTTTAAAATGAAAATCCCCTTTTGAGAAATTATCAGGAACCAAACCTCAAATTTTAAACTTTGCAAGAAATGTAATTTACGCTATCAACATTAAAACCTGCTCTTTCTTATGTGTATTGATTTGTCTCCAAGTTATAATTGCCGTATGTTTATCGACACATTCTTTATCTTAGATAGCATCCTAGTGATTCATAAGTAACATCCTAAACTACATTGCACCTCAATATTGTCCCGAATTCAAATAACAGTGCTGTTGGGATGCAGATTTGCTTTCATATTTAATTTTTCTCATCAAAAGATTTTTATCCATTGGTACCAACTAGACCATATGTTTATTCCTTTTGGCCTTCCTAGAATCCCTTGAACTTCAGGTATTTTTCCCCTCAGAATTTTAGAAAACTAACTCGTATGAGTTAATGTAACTCGTATGTATCAATCCCAATCAGCTTGGAAGCTGGTGATGCGAGTCTGCAAAGGTGATGGTATAAAGGTTGGTTCATCTGACCCTGTCTAGCTTCATGATACCTTCAAATTACAACACTTTTTGCCAGAATTCCCAACTCAAACCTTATACTCAAAACTTTGGAATCTTTCAGTATAATTTTCCTTTAATCTAACATGGGGCTTTCAACCCTAAAGTCCTGAACTGCACACACAAATAACAATTTACGGAAGAAAACACGTTAAAGCTCATATACAAATGCTTCCTTGCACACAAACAAATATATATTTAGAAGTGTGTATTTGTATTCCTGTATACTTAACTTAACGACTTAAAACTCACATATTCTAAATGAAACTTCAAATAGCAGTGGGGGAAATAAAGGGATCTTGAAGGCTCCACCTATGGAGACAATCAAACTGACAAAACCTGACATTCCCCCTGCCTGTCAGTGCTTATTAACTCCGCTAGGGGTCGCACCTTTTTTTTCTCTCTCTCTCTCCAGCACAAGCAACTCTTGTAACTAAGATCGATTCATTTGTTTTAAGTTACAGAAAATTAAGTAGTGGACCTTTCGGGTCCAAATCATCCTTCCATGTTTTCAGGAAAATCTGGTCATCCCGCAAGGGATATTATAGACCACCAATTCATTTCTCCCTCCCCGAAGGCTTCCTTGACTGCCCTCTCAAGCTCATTCTGCAGGGCTGTCGCCTTCTCCCGATCTGGGACATCCTCAGGTTTCGCCCAGTCTCCACTCCCAGGCTGCAGGGTTAATCTTCCCCAGATATCCCCTGGGCATTTAGCTTTCACCAGTATGTGATTATCAAGGGGGTGCATTGCATGGACATCTTGCATTTCCCGCAGTTCTGTCCAGAAATCTGGGTTGTTATGCCGAGTTTTAAGTCTCAGCAGTTCTTCAAGCAAAAGCTGCCCCTCCCCCGGACTGAATGGTACCTGCTTAACTTTCTCTGTAACCCTCTCAATCTCTTCATCCTCCCCCTATTCCTCAGCCCCCTTTCTCCTTTCGGGTTTCAATTCGCCTTTCCTGGCTTTACTGTTCCTAACAGTTATTGCCATAGGGGCCATGGGATTCAATGGGCACAGTGGGGCGGTTGGTTCATATGAGTGCAGAACTGCCTCAGCTCCTTCATAGGTTCTCCTTCGGAGCTTTTCCCCCTCTTGATCAGTGTCACTGCAGGCTGCTGCCGCCACTGTTCTGATCTGTCCTGGATCTGACTTTGTTTCTCTCTCTCTAATCGACTGCAACTTAGTATTAACACTTCTGTACAACTGTAGATACAGTGTGATAATAACCACCATCCCTTTCGATATTTTATCCCTTTTTTTTGCTGTAATAACCACTGTTTTTGTTCTCCGGGGGTTCCCTGTGGGTTCCACCCCTCCTTCTGCATTTTAGTGATTATTTTTGACTGTTGTTCCGCTATGAACCTCGTAATGGAGTCCGCGGTACCCCAGTCGAGTACCATAGCGCTATTTTGTTTCCCTAACGTCATTCTATTCCTATTTTCCATCTATCTCTGCGTGGTACGTTAGCACGGTCCTAACAAATTAGTTATCTGAGGTATGTATTTGCGGTTTCACTGGGGTCTGGCCTCCCTGCGTGGCTTTGGAAAAAGTTATATTGCAAACCGTAAACGGCCAGCACGGCTCTGCTTCCTCTCTTACTGGGTTCCGGCCTTCCTGCGCGGCTTTGCCAAAGGTTATATTTCAAACTGTAACCTGCCAGCATGGCTTCGCCCTCCTCTTAACAGGGTAATGGTCTGGCCTTCCTGCACGACTTCGCCCCGCTAGCCCGCCTGCATGTCTCTGCCTATTAGCCCTGGCGCCTCCTATCTCCTGTCCTCAGTCCTCCTCTTGATCCTTTGATACTTGACCAGACCATTCTCTGGTAGGCTTGCTGCACTAACTACGGTTGGTGAATGAATATACTCACCCACTTTGCAGCGCTGTACCGGGGATCCGATGGAAATATCCTGCCGACTATGCCAAATTGTTGTGTTGTATTTGATGAACGGACCACAGGAAACCCAGGTACAGGTTACGATCGTTTATTCGGGCAATTGCAAGGAGGGAACCATCTCAATGCAGCTTGAGACAGTACTCTGCTAATTTACAAGTGTTCAACATATTTATACGTTATTGGTCACATACAAGAAGATCCTCTAGATTCAGTTCTTGTCAACATTTAAGTTTATATTAAACAGACAGGTGTCTGGTACAAAGGTACATGCATGTACCTTTGTACCAGACACCTGTCTGTTTAATATAAACTTAGTGCAGCAAGCCTACCTTCACCCAGGCAGACACCTGCCCTCCTATTTAAGCTGGGACCATCTGTCCTTCTCCTATCTGTTGAAGAGCCCACTTGATCTATGTTATTGCCATCCTCTGACTCCAGTCTAATTGCCAGGACTTTTCTGGTGATTGCAAACCCTGAGGCTGTACAAAGATTTGAGAATTCATAAGGTTCATCTGGAATAACAGTTTAATTGTTGATATACTGCTTTGCGCTGGCCTGCCTACAGATTCAAATTTAGGTAATTCATTCCCTTATAATGAATTCTCCCTTACTAAAAAATTCTCATTTACTTTCTTCTCCCTTACATTCCCCTTTAAAAATGACGTGGTGCTTCCTGCGAAGTTTGGCACTGATGACCATGAGTGCTGTCCAAAGCAAGTAAGGCAAACAATCCTCAAAGTCCCGAACGAATTGCAGGCCGCCAGGTGCATGTCACTAATCTAAAGTTGTGAAACACATCGGCATGCGATCAGGCCGATGTGCTCGGATGATACAGGTTGGGTGGTGATTCCGGTGGGCAGGGCTTAGAAGAGATGTTAAAGTATTGAAATTACGTACCTGACGTGTAGCAGGGAAAACGCTCCGCCATTGACAGGTTGAATGGACAACCACAACTGGTGTCATGAATGCTTGAAACTGATTTTTGTCCTTTCTCAACATTTTGACAGCTCACGCCCGCCAAGGTGGCCAAAGCAGGAAAACTGCGGCCTCAGTCCAGAACTTTTATTGTTTTGAACCTCTTCAAATCTTATTTCAAACTCTCCAGGAATGACACTCCAGCTTGGAAATCTATCCATGTAATTGAAATCCCTAATCCCTGTAAAACTGCTAAATCTTTTCTTCACCCTCTCTCAAACTGTTTTCAACCTTTCTTAATTGTCTCCAGAATGCAACACAATACTCCGCGTTGAAGCTGAATCAGTGTTCTTTACAGAACACTGAAGATTAATCATCGTTTCTTTGAATTTTTACTCTATATTTTCAGTGCTATTACCGGAATGTTGTTAATGTGCACAGCCTTTGCAGTGTCTCATGTTTTCTCCACTTTCTTTATATCACGTGGAGTGAATCGACTTGGCTGAAGACAGGCAGCTGTGATGCTGGGGGCCTCCAGAGGAAGCCGAGATGGATTTTCTGCTCGGCACTTCTGGCTGAAGGTGTTCTAACTTCATCAGGTTGACACTTCAGTTTTAGATATTGCTGCTGCAGCTCCGGCCATGCCCTGCTGCACTCTTCATTGAACCAGTGTTGAACCCTGGGTAGAGTTGGTGGTAAACGGGCCGTGAGGTTGCAGATTATGGCAGAGAACATTTCTGGTACTGCTGGTGGCCCACAGTGCCTCATGAATGCCCAATGTTGATTTGCTTGATCTGTTTGAAATCTATCCCATTTATCACGGATGGAGGGTATTCTCAATATGAAGAAGGGGCTTTAGCTCCACAAGGACTGTGCACTGGTCACTCCGACCAATGCTGTCATGGGAAGACAGGCAGGTTGGTGAGAATGAGGGCAAGTATGTTTTTTCCCTCTTGATGGTCCCTCACCAACAGCCACAGACCCAATCTAGCAGCTCTGTCTTTTAGGACTCCCTTAGTAGTTGTGCTATCGAGCCACTCTTGGGCTTCAATGCATATTGAAGTTTCCCCACCAGAGTGTATTCTGTGCCCATGGTGCCTTCAGGCGTCTTCTAAGTATTTTTCAAAATGGAAGAGTGCTGAGTAATTCACTGAGGGTGAACAGTTGTGGGTGTTGGGCAGTGGGTGATAACCAGCAGGAGGTTTGTTTCCCCACGTTTCCCCTGATGCCATAAGACTTTTGGGGTCCGGAATCGATATCGAGGACTCTCAGAGCCGCTCCATCCCGATCACTGGGCTGCCACATCTGGTCAATCTGTCCTCTTGATAGAACAGATATTTATTAATTCCGTTCCATTAAGTGAAACAGGAACATAAGTACAATCCCAAAATATTGTAGATAAGTATTTGTAATTTTTCTAATCATAGCTCAGCCTGTTAATTATTAAGTTGAAACTGTTGCTCATTAACTTGAAACTATTTCCAGGAGATTATGACCATTCCTCTGTTCCTAATGAGAAACCAGCCTATGACAGACATTGTACAAATTCAGGAGAATCGAATCTGTATAGCATTATATACGGCTGGATAACGAGATGAATGGAGCTAAAACCCAAAAATATTACACCATTAGAATTGGGACAAAAAAGCAGCTAATGATCGAAGGTGAAAATATTTCAGCTCAAGAGAGCTCCATGTGTCCTTCCCTCTGAGGTCCAAACGCAATAAGTGAAGAATGGCCTTTGCACCTTGTTCTCTTCCAGCCTCTTATAGTCAATTGATATAGAAGTTATACAGTGGGCAATAAAATAAAGATACAAAATCGTCTCCAGCTGCAGCACATGGTTTCTCTGTCGGGTCTTCTGAACATCAGCTGCAAGAGCACGGGATATTTAGTTATTGTCACCACACACACAATGAATAAACGTCTAAAATGATCCCTCAAGTGGATGTTCATTTGCAGCTGTCCTACTATTTTGATCATCAACTGGGTGAGGCATCTCTCTCAATGTCTGCTTGGGATCTCACTACGTCCCTATTTAACTCTGGAAAGAAGGTTTCTACCAGCGCTACTTTGGGCAATTCTTCAGCCGTTACCTTTCCTGTGTTAACAATTTTCTTTTCCTCATGCTCTTTATGTAGCTGGAGCATCTCCCTCACGTTCTCTTTTCCAGCCCTGGGACTTCTCTAGGCCATGTTTGAATCTGGGAAGGATGTAATGGCCAACCCAATTTCGGGGTAATTCTGTAAGTCTGTTTTAAAATCTACTGGTCCCTCATGCACCATTTTTGACACCACTGGCCTAACTTCGGCCTTGTTAAATTCAAGCAACTCTCCCTTAGCTATCTCATTTGTTGCAGTTTCTATTACATCCTTTAGGGTCTCTGAACATTCCTCTGTTCCCTGCGCTGCTGCAGATTCCTGCTGGCTGTTGTTGGCCTCTTCTATTTTGCTACCTAAAACTTTATTACCTACCAAATCGTGTCTGAGGTCGGAATCGATCTCTGCTACCAATAGTTCGGGGAGAATTACTGCCGTTCTGGGGCCGGAGAAAGGGCCACACTCCATGTGGTCCCGATGGAGTTGGACAGACATTTATCTTCCTTTCACTCGACTGATCACGTCCATGGCTTCCAGGGAGGACTGGGGAGCGGGCTTAATACTTCCCCTTCCTCCCAAAAATAATTAAGGAATGAGTGGCCCCTATATCATTGGGCAGTACAATGTCCTTTCTCAGATCCTGAGATGGGCACTGGAACACGGTTCCTGGAAGGACAAATCTCTGAAAACTTTCTAGGAATTTGTAGGGCTCAGCCACACATAGGGCCACACCCTCCAAGGGGCAAGTTCCTGAAACGAGTATCTCTACCTGCTCTGCAGGACTACCCATTGGCGCGTCCTTCTGGAGATTACTGTTATGGAGCCCTATCAGACCCACAGACTTCCCGCTCAATCTCCAGCTTCCAGGTCCAGAGTGTCCCATGTTATTACAATGGGAGCACACCAGTTTCAAGCCTTCTCTTTTCGAGCTTGATGAGAACTTCTCGTACCCTCATTTGTACTTTCCTTTCTGGGTAGAGGGCCTTTCCTGCCTGCCTCGCCCTGTTTATGTTTCCAGTGATCATGGGAACGGTTTGGAAAGGGTGCCTCAGTTTCCAGGCCAATGGGTGAAGTCACTGTTGTCTGCTGTGATAGCCGCACCCCTGGCTGTGAGGATTTTCTGCTCCTCCAAAAGAATCTGTAGGTTGAAGGGAATGAGATTCTAAAATTGCTTCAGCAACATAAAGTCGTGCAATCCCTCGTAGGACCACTGAATTATTAAAGAGTGGGCCCACCGGTTGAACAAAATTTATTTCAGCCATTCAAACTCGATATTGGTCTATGTGAGCTTCATATAAGTGTTCTGGAATTGCTGGCGAATTTGTGAAAAATGGTAAGATAGTCAGAGCTTCGATATTCAGTACTCGATTTAATGCAGAGAATTTTCAGTATTGATATAGTGTGAATACAGGGTAATACTATATTCTATTACGATTATTAGACAGGGAAGGATAAACTTCAGTTTGAAACAAAATAGTGAATTTCCGCCTCCACCGAGTAAAATGGGGAAATCAAACCCGGGGAGGATGGAGACAATGAAATTGGACAGTGAGTAACCCGGGGAGGATGGAGACAATGAGATTGGACAGTGAGTAACCCGGGGAGGATGGAGACAATGAGATTGTACAGTGAGTAAACCGGGGAGGATGGAGACAATGAGATTGGACAGTGAGTAACCCGGGGAGGATGGAGCCAGAGAGATCGGACATTTTGGAACCCGGGGAGGATGGAGACAATGAGATTGGACAGTGAGTAACCCGGGGAGGATGGAGACAATGAGATTGGACAGTGAGTAACCCGGGGAGGATGGAGCCAGAGAGATCGGACAGTGTGTAACCCGGGGAGGATGGAGCCAGTGAGATCGGACAGTGAGTAACCCGGGGAGGATGGAGCCAGTGAGATCAGACAGTGTGTAACCCGGGGAGGATGGAGCCAGTGAGATCAGACAGTGCGTAATCCGGGGAGGATGGAGTCAGTGAGATTGCACAGTGTGTAACCCGGGGAGGATGGAGCCAGTGAGATCGGACAGTGAGTAACCCGGGGAGGATGGAGACAGTATGATCGGACAGTGAGTAACCCGGGGAGGATGGAGCCAGTGAGATCGGACAGTGAGTAACCCGGGGAGAATGGAGCCAGTGAGGTCGGACAGTGTGTAACCCGGGGAGGATGGAGCCAGTGAGATTGGACAGTGTGTAGCCCGGGGAGGATGGAGCCAGAGAGGTTGGACAGTGAGTAACCTGGGGAGGATTGAGCCAGTGAGATCGGACAGTGTAAGCCGGGGAGGATGGAGCCAGTGAGATCGGACCGTGTAACCCGGGGAGGATGGAGCCAGTGAGATCAGACAGTGTATAATCTGGGGAGGATGGAGCCAGTGAGATCAGACAGTGTAACCCGGGGAGGATGGAGCCGGTGAGATCAGACAGTGTATAA
The DNA here is from genome assembly GCF_964194155.1 of Cetorhinus maximus. Classification (NCBI taxonomy): domain Eukaryota; kingdom Metazoa; phylum Chordata; class Chondrichthyes; order Lamniformes; family Cetorhinidae; genus Cetorhinus; species Cetorhinus maximus. The sequence continues at coordinate 8,821,002 of NC_135913.1, forward strand.
CCTGGGGAGGATGAGCCTGTGAGATCGGACAGTGTATAATCTGGGGAGAATGGAGCCAGTGAGATCAGACAGTGTGTAACCTGGGGAGGATTGAGCCAGTGAGATCGGGAAGTGTATAACCTGGGGAAGATGGAGACAGTATGATCGGACAGTGAGTTACCCGGGGAGGATGGAGCCAGTGAGATCGGACAGTGAGTAACCCGGGGAGAATGGAGCCAGTGAGATCGGACAGTGAGTAACCTGGGGAGGATTTAGCCAGTGAGATCGGACAGTGTAAGCCGGGGAGGATGGAGCCAGTGAAATCGGACAGTGTTACCCGGGGAGGATGGAGCCAGTGAGATCAGACAGTGTATAATCTGGGGAGGATGGAGCCAGTGAGATCAGACCGTATTACGCGGGGAGGATGGAGCCGGTGAGATCAGACAGATTATAACCTGGGGAGGATGAGCCTGTGAGATCGGACAGTGTATAATCTGGGGAAGATGGAGCCAATGAGATTGCACAGTGTGTAACCCGGGGAGGATGGAGCCAGTGAGATCGGAGACTGTTACCCGGGGAGGATGGAGCCAGTGAGATCGGACAGTGTGTAACCCGGGGAGGATGGAGCCAGTGAGATCGGAGACTGTTACCCGGGGAGGATGGAGCCAGTGAGATCGGACAGTGTGTAACCCGGGGAGGATGGAGCCAGTGAGATCGGAGACTGTTACCCGTGGAGGATGGAGTCAGTGAGATCGGACAGTGTGTAACCCGGGGAGGATGGAGCCAGTGCGATCGGAGACTGTTACCCGGGGAGGATGGAGCCAGTGAGATCGGACAGTGTGTAACCCGGGGAGGATGGAGCCAGTGAGATCAGACAGTGTGTAACCCGGGGAGGATTGAGCCAGTGAGATCGGAAAGTGTATAATCTGGAGAAGATGGAGCCAATGAGATTGCACAGTGTGTAACCCGGGGAGGATGGAGCCAGTTAGATCAGACAGTGTGTAACCCGGGGAGGATGGAGCCAGTGAGATCGGACACTGTGTAACCCGGGGAGGACGGAGCCAGTGAGATCGGACAGTGAGTAACCCGAGGAGGATGGAGCCAGTGAGATCGGACAGTGAGTAACCCGGGGAGGATGGAGACAGTGTGATCGGACTGTGTGTACCCGGGGAGGATGGAGCCAGTGAGATCGGACAGTGTGTAACCTGGGGAGGATGGAGCCAGTGAGATCGGACAGTGAGTAACCCGGGGAGGATGGAGCCAGTGAGATCAGACAGTGTGTAACCCGGGGAGGATGGAGCCAGTGAGATCAGACAGTGCGTAATCCGGGGAGGATGGAGTCAGTGAGATTGCACAGTGTGTAACCCGGGGAGGATGGAGCCAGTGAGATCGGACAGTGAGTAACCCGGGGAGGATGGAGCCAGTGAGATCGGACAGTGTGTAACCCGGGGAGGGTGGAGCCAGTGAGATCGGACAGTGAGTAACCCGGGGAGGATGGAGACAGTATGATCGGACAGTGAGTAACCCGGGGAGGATGGAGCCAGTGAGATCGGACAGTGAGTAACCCGGGGAGAATGGAGCCAGTGAGGTCGGACAGTGTGTAACCCGGGGAGGATGGAGCCAGTGAGATTGGACAGTGTGTAGCCCGGGGAGGATGGAGCCAGAGAGGTTGGACAGTGAGTAACCTGGGGAGGATTGAGCCAGTGAGATCGGACAGTGTAAGCCGGGGAGGATGGAGCCAGTGAGATCGGACCGTGTAACCCGGGGAGGATGGAGCCAGTGAGATCAGACAGTGTATAATCTGGGGAGGATGGAGCCAGTGAGATCAGACAGTGTAACCCGGGGAGGATGGAGCCGGTGAGATCAGACAGTGTATAACCTGGGGAGGATGAGCCTGTGAGATCGGACAGTGTATAATCTGGGGAGAATGGAGCCAGTGAGATCAGACAGTGTGTAACCTGGGGAGGATTGAGCCAGTGAGATCGGGAAGTGTATAACCTGGGGAAGATGGAGACAGTATGATCGGACAATGAGTTACCCGGGGAGGATGGAGCCAGTGAGATCGGACAGTGAGTAACCCGGGGAGAATGGAGCCAGTGAGATCGGACAGTGAGTAACCTGGGGAGGATTGAGCCAGTGAGATCGGACAGTGTAAGCCGGGGAGGATGGAGCCAGTGAAATCGGACAGTGTTACCCGGGGAGGATGGAGCCAGTGAGATCAGACAGTGTATAATCTGGGGAGGATGGAGCCAGTGAGATCAGACCGTATTACCCGGGGAGGATGGAGCCGGTGAGATCAGACAGTGTATAACCTGGGGAGGATGAGCCTGTGAGATCGGACAGTGTATAATCTGGGGAAGATGGAGCCAATGAGATTGCACAGTGTGTAACCCGGGGAGGATGGAGCCAGTGAGATCGGAGACTGTTACCCGGGGAGGATGGAGCCAGTGAGATCGGACAGTGTGTAACCCGGGGAGGATGGAGCCAGTGAGATCGGAGACTGTTACCCGGGGAGGATGGAGCCAGTGAGATCGGACAGTGTGTAACCCGGGGAGGATGGAGCCAGTGAGATCGGAGACTGTTACCCGTGGAGGATGGAGTCAGTGAGATCGGACAGTGTGTAACCCGGGGAGGATGGAGCCAGTGCGATCGGAGACTGTTACCCGGGGAGGATGGAGCCAGTGAGATCGGACAGTGTGTAACCCGGGGAGGATGGAGCCAGTGAGATCAGACAGTGTGTAACCCGGGGAGGATTGAGCCAGTGAGATCGGAAAGTGTATAATCTGGAGAAGATGGAGCCAATGAGATTGCACAGTGTGTAACCCGGGGAGGATGGAGCCAGTTAGATCAGACAGTGTGTAACCCGGGGAGGATGGAGCCAGTGAGATCGGACACTGTGTAACCCGGGGAGGACGGAGCCAGTGAGATCGGACAGTGAGTAACCCGAGGAGGATGGAGCCAGTGAGATCGGACAGTGAGTAACCCGGGGAGGATGGAGACAGTGTGATCGGACTGTGTGTACCCGGGGAGGATGGAGCCAGTGAGATCAGACAGTGTATAATCTGGGGAGGATGGAGCCAGTGAGATCAGACAGTGTATAACCTCGGGAGGATGAGCCAGTGAGATCGGACAGTGTTACCCGGGGAGGATGGAGCCAGTGAGATCAGACAGTGTGTAACCTGGGGAGGATTGAGCCAGTGAGATCGGACAGTGTTACCCGGGGAGGATGGAGCCGGTGAGATCAGACAGTGTATAACCTGGGGAGGATGAGCAAGTGAGATTGGACAGTGTTACCCGAGGAGGATGGAGCCAGTGAGATCAGACAGTGTGTAACCTGGGGAGGATGGAGCCAGTGAGATCGGACCGTGTAACCCGGGGAGGATGGAGCTAGTGAGATCAGACAGTGTATAATCTGGGGAGGATGGAGCCAGTGAGATCAGACAGTGTAACCCGGGGAGGATGGAGCCGGTGAGATCAGACAGTGTATAACCTGGGAAGGATGAGCCTGTGAGATCGGACAGTGTATAATCTGGGGAGAATGGAGCCAGTGAGATCAGACAGTGTGTAACCTGGGGAGGATTGAGCCAGTGAGATCGGGAAGTGCATAACCTGGGGAAGATGGAGACAGTATGATCGGACAGTGAGTTACCCGGGGAGGATGGAGCCAGTGAGATTGGACTGTGAGTAACCCGGGGAGGATGGAGACAGTGCGATTGGACAGTGTGTAACCCGGGGAGGATGGAGCCAGTGAGATCGGACAGTGAGTAACCCGGGGAGAATGGAGCCAGTGAGATCGGACAGTGAGTAACCTGGGGAGGATTGAGCCAGTGAGATCAGACAGTGTAAGCCGGGGAGGATGGAGCCAGTGAAATCGGACAGTGTTACCCGGGGAGGATGGAGCCAGTGAGATCAGACAGTGTGTAACCTGGGGAGGATTGAGCCAGTGAGATCGGACAGTGTTACCCGGGGAGGATGGAGCCGGTGAGATCAGACAGTGTATAACCTGGGGAGGATGAGCAAGTGAGATCGGACAGTGTTACCCGAGGAGGATGGAGCCAGTGAGATCAGACAGTGTGTAACCTGGGGAGGATGGAGCCAGTGAGATCGGACCGTGTAACCCGGGGAGGATGGAGCTAGTGAGATCAGACAGTGTATAATCTGGGGAGGATGGAGCCAGTGAGATCAGACAGTGTAACCCGGGGAGGATGGAGCCGGTGAGATCAGACAGTGTATAACCTGGGAAGGATGAGCCTGTGAGATCGGACAGTGTATAATCTGGGGAGAATGGAGCCAGTGAGATCAGACAGTGTGTAACCTGGGGAGGATTGAGCCAGTGAGATCGGGAAGTGTATAACCTGGGGAAGATGGAGACAGTTTGATCGGACAGTGAGTTACCCGGGGAGGATGGAGCCAGTGAGATTGGACTGTGAGTAACCCGGGGAGGATGGAGACAGTGCGATTGGACAGTGTGTAACCCGGGGAGGATGGAGCCAGTGAGATCGGACAGTGAGTAACCCGGGGAGAATGGAGCCAGTGAGATCGGACAGTGAGTAACCTGGGGAGGATTGAGCCAGTGAGATCAGACAGTGTAAGCCGGGGAGGATGGAGCCAGTGAAATCGGACAGTGTTACCCGGGGAGGATGGAGCCAGTGAGATCAGACAGTGTATAATCTGGGGAGGATTGAGCCAGTGAGATCAGACCGTATTACCCGGGGAGGATGGAGCCGGTGAGATCAGACAGTGTATAACCTGGGGAGGATGAGCCTGTGAGATCGGACAGTGTATAATCTGGGGAAGATGGAGCCAATGAGATTGCACAGTGTGTAACCCGGGGAGGATGGAGCCAGTGAGATCGGAGACTGTTACCCGGGGAGGATGGAGCCAGTGAGATCGGACAGTGTGTAACCCGGGGAGGATGGAGCCAGTGAGATCGGAGACTGTTACCCGTGGAGGATGGAGTCAGTGAGATCGGACAGTGTGTAACCCGGGGAGGATGGAGCCAGTGAGATCGGAGACTGTTACCCGGGGAGGATGGAGCCAGTGAGATCGGACAGTGTGTAACCCGGGGAGGATGGAGCCAGTGAGATCAGACAGTGTGTAACCCGGGGAGGATTGAGCCAGTGAGATCGGAAAGTGTATAATCTGGAGAAGATGGAGCCAATGAGATTGCACAGTGTGTAACCCGGGGAGGATGGAGCCAGTTAGATCAGACAGTGTGTAACCCGGGGAGGATGGAGCCAGTGAGATCGGACACTGTGTAACCCGGGGAGGACGGAGCCAGTGAGATCGGACAGTGAGTAACCCGAGGAGGATGGAGCCAGTGAGATCGGACAGTGAGTAACCCGGGGAGGATGGAGACAGTGTGATCGGACTGTGTGTACCCGGGGAGGATGGAGCCAGTGAGATCAGACAGTGTATAATCTGGGGAGGATGGAGCCAGTGAGATCAGACAGTGTATAACCTCGGGAGGATGAGCCAGTGAGATCGGACAGTGTTACCCGGGGAGGATGGAGCCAGTGAGATCAGACAGTGTGTAACCTGGGGAGGATTGAGCCAGTGAGATCGGACAGTGTTACCCGGGGAGGATGGAGCCGGTGAGATCAGACAGTGTATAACCTGGGGAGGATGAGCAAGTGACATCGGACAGTGTTACCCCAGGAGGATGGAGCCAGTGAGATCAGACAGTGTGTAACCTGGGGAGGATTGAGCCAGTGAGATTGCACAGTGTGTAACCCGGGGAGGATGAAGCCAGTGGGATCGGATAGTGTGTAACCCGGGGAGGATGGAGCCAGTGAGATCGGACAGTGAGTAACCCGGGGAGGATGGAGCCATTGAGATCAGACAGTGTGTAACCCGGGGAGGATGGAGCCAGTGAGATCAGACAGTGTGTAACCCGGGGAGTATGGAGCCAGTGAGATCGGACAGTGAGTAACCCGGGGAGGATGGAGCCAGTTAGATCAGACAGTGTGTAACCCGGGGATTATGGAGCTATCGTACTGTATCCCTGAATCCAATTCATTAATATAGGTTTTAAATAGTTGGGGCCCAAGGACCAAACCATGTGATAACCCAATAGTTACAACTTGCCATCCAGAAAAAGTCACATTTATGCCGAAACTCTGCTTTCTGTTGGTTGCCCAATCCTCTAACCAAGCTAATATATTACTGCTCATTCCATTCGATCTTATCTTGTGTATTAATCTTTGGTGAGGCACCTTATCAAAGACCATCTGGAAGCCTAGATATACTGCACCTACAGGACCCCATTATCCACTTTGCTTGTCATATCTTCAAAGAAGCTTAGCAAATTAGCCAAACACGATTTATTCTTCTTATAATCATGCTGAATCTGATGGATTGCATTCTGACTTTCCAAATGCCCCATTACTACTTCCTGAATAGTGGATTCCAACAATTTCCCAATGAAAGACGTTAAACCAACTGGTCTGTAGTTTGCTACTATCTGCATCCCCCCGCCCCCCCAACCCCGCCCCCACACCACCCCCGCCCCCACACCACCCCCTCCCACCCCCAGAACTTTGAATAAGGGCGTTATATTACCATTTTTACAATCCACTGGAACGTTTCCAAAATCCAGACAGATCGGACAGTATGTAACCCAGGTAGGATGGGCCCAGTGTGATCAGACAGTGTGCAAACCGGGGACGATGTTCCCAGTGACATCGGACAGTGTGTAACCCGGGGAGGATGTTCCCAGTGACATCGGACAGTGTGTAACCCGGGAGGATGGAGCCAGTGAGATCGGACAGTGTGCAACCCGGTGAGGATGTTCCCAGTGAGACCGGACAATGTGTAACCCGGGGAGGATGGATCCAGTGATTTCAGAAGGTGTATAACACGGGGAGAGTGGAGCCAGTGAGAACTGCCTTGAGACATCGGCCATCCAGGGCAGAAAATGAAGGAATGTTCTCATCGGTGCCAATAGTGTAAGATAACAATTTCATTAATCTAAACTCTCAATCTCACATCTACCAGGCATGCAATAGCATCTCACCCACTGTCAGCTGAAGGGACATCAAATTTCAGTCTCTCAGACATGCGCTCACATCTTCATCTGTCCTCATCTCCTCTGGAGAATGCCTCCCCAGTACTCACTATGTTGAGGCCACTTGGACAGATCTATATGAGCCCCCAGACGCATCCTGGGATAATCACTCTTCACATGACTACCCTCGCCCTGCAGCCTCTTCCCTGGCCTGAAGCATTCCGCTCCTTCCAGAAGCAAACCCTAGCCCTGCAGCTGTGGAAAACCCACCACCACCTTAGGCTGGTCTGTTAGGTGGAGATCTGCCCCTTTAAAAATGATGTGGTGCTTTTTGTGAAGTCTGGCACTGATGACCGTGAGTGCTGACTAAGGCAATGTAGGGAAACAAACTATAAATTCCAGAGCTAATTGCAGGCCACCAGGTACATCTCATTTTTCCAGAGTTCCAGGCCGATGTGCCCTGTTGATCCAGTTTGGGGGGGGGGGGGGGGGGGCGCGGTCATCCTTGTGGTCAGGGTTTATCATGAGATGTAAAATTATTGAACTGAGGTTCCTGACGTGCAGCAGCGGGAAACCCGGCCCGCCATTGACAGGTGGAGCAAACAACCACAACTGATTTCACGAATGCTTGAAACACGTTTTTGTCCATTCTCAACATATTTACCGCTCACGCCCGCCATGATGCCCAAAGGCGGAAAATAGTGGCCACAGTCGACAATTTTTAGAGTTTTGAACTTCGTCCAATCTTCTCTGAACTTTTCCAGGAATACCACTCCAGGTTCGAAATCTATCCATGTAACTGAAAACCCTAGTCCCTGTAAATCAGCAAAATGTTTTCTTCACCCTCTCTCAAACTGTTACAACCTCTTTTAATTGTGTCCAGAATTCAACACAATACTCTGAGTTGAAGCTGAATCAGTGTTCTTCAAAGAATGCTGAAGATTCGTCCACACTTCCTTCAGTTTGTACTCTGCATTTTCAATGCTATTGCAAGAATATTGTCAGGGTCCACAGCCTTTGGAGTATGACATGCCTTCTCCCCTTTCTTGATATCACATGGAGTGAATCGAATTGGCTGAAACTGGCATCTGTGACGCCGGGAACCTTCAGATGAGGCCGAGATGGATCACCCACTCGGCACATCTGGCTGTAGGTGTTCTAACTTCATCATGATGACACCTCACTTTTAGTTATTACTGTTGCAGCTCCTGGCATGCCCTTCTGCACTCTTCATTGAACCAGGGTTGAAGCCAGGTTTAATGGTAGAGTTGAGGTTATGTGTGCCATGAGGTTGCATGTTGTGGTTGAGTACAATTCCGCTGCCGATGATGGCCCGCAGTGCCTCATGGATGCCCAGTGTTGAGTTCTGTGATGTGTTTGACATCTGTCCCATTTATTATGGATGGAGGGTATTCTCAGCTACATAAGGACTGTGCAGTGGTCACTCCTACCAAAGCTGCAATGGGAAGGCAGGCAGATTTGAGACGATGAGGTCAAGTATGTTTTTTCACTCTTGATGGTTCCTCCTCACCTGCCACAGACCAAGTCTAGCAGCTATCTCTTTCAGGACTCCGTTAGTAGTCTGCTACTGAGCCACTCGTGCAATTCAATGGAGATTGAAGGATCCTCACAAGGGTGTATTCTGTGCCCTTGCTGCCCTCAGTGCTTCTTCCAAGTATTTTTTCAAAATGGAAGATTACTGACTATTTCGCTGAGGGTGAACAGGTGTTGCGGGGCTTGTCTGGGTGGGGAGTGGGCGGAGGGACCAGGGGAGGGCGGGGAGTGGGATTGGGTGTGGTTGGTGTCAGTAGGAGGTAACCAGCAGCAGGTTTGTTAGCCCACGTTTGCCCTGATGGCATGAGACTTTATGGGGTCCGGAATCAATATAGAGGACTCTCAGAGCCACTCATTTCCGATCATTAGACTGCCACACCTGGTCAATCTGTCCTCTTTACGGGACAGGCATTTATTAATACTTTTCCAGTAAGTGAAACAGGCACATAAGCACAGTCGCAAAATATTGCAGAAAAGTAAAAGTAATTTTTCTTATCATAGCTTAGCCTGTTATTTATTGAGTAGAAACTGTTGTTTGTTAACCAGGAACTATTTCCAGGAGATTATAACCATTCCTCTGTTCCTAATGAGAAACCAGCCTATGACAGAGATTGTACAAATTCAGGACTGTAGAATCTGGTTAGCATGAAAGGAGGCTGGATACCGAGGTTAATGGAGCTAAAACCAAAGATATTACACAATTAGAATTGGGACAAATAAAAATCATTGACAGGTCGAAAGCAAAGATATTTAAGTTTACGAAAGCACCGTGTGCCTTTCCCTGCTGCCTCAAAACGCAATAAGTGAACAATGCCCTTTGCACCTTGCTCTGTTTCAGCCTCTTAAATTCAAATGATATAGAAGTTATACAGTGGGCAATAAAATAATGACACAAATTCGCTTCCAGCTACTGCACGTGATTTCTTTGTCAGGTCTTCTGAACCTCATCCGAAAGAGCAGTAGTTATTGTAGTTATTGTCACCACACACACAATTAATAACAGTCGAAAATGATCAGTATTGCCACAATTCAATTTAAATAAGGGAGTGTGTTATTTAGGTCCAGCTCCAACTGAGAGAACAGTGTGAAGAGGGAATTTACTGATCAGGCTGAAGGTCTTGTTTATGACTGTGATGTGTAATTGATCTTTACCCAGGGAGTGTTCAGGAAACTACGGAACCCTCTTCACTAATTTATCCAGACTCTCTGGAAGCAGAATCAGATACCGCAGCACAAGGTAAGCATCCAGAATACACTGACCATTGTAGCAGAGTTTTAACATGGAGGAACAGAGCCTATCACAGAATTTTATGCCGTTGTTCATTTATTCAAATAATGATTACAGCACTGAAAAAGGTTAGCGAGTCCACGCTAGCTCTCGGTAAGAGTAATCCGGTTGGACTCACTATTCCATCGTTTAGTCCTGCATATTCTTTTGCTTTACTGATTTATTTCCTTTGTAAAGCGTCAGTGAAACTGAACACAATCAGTCTCAATCCTTTTGCAAATGGCAATGGTTTCTCTCAATTTTCTCTATCCCGGCCACTCATGATGTTGAACATCTCTTCAAACATCCTCTCCATCTTACTTCTCTAAGAAGAAGCTCTCCACTTTCTGAAATGTATCCATCCATTAAACTCCTCATCGCTGATAACTTTCTCAAATAATATCATTCACCGCCTCTAAAGTTGTTGCATCCTTTCTTAAGCTAGGAGTTCGACACAATTCTTCTGCTTTAAGCTGAAACAGTGTTTTATGAAGTTTCATTACTTCCTTGATTTTGTACTCTATGCCACTATCCACAAAGCCCAGGATGTCTTAAGTCTTATTAAGCGCCTTCGCAAGCTGCCCTTCTGACTTCAACAATTTGACGGCCCTGTTCCTTGCACCTTTTTAGAATTGCACGATTTATTTTTATTGACTTTCCTCATTCTTCGTACCAAAGGATATGACTTCTTTTTGAATTATATCTCCTACATGTTGAATCATACCTACCATACGTCTACCTAATCCATCAACCTGCTGATGTTAACTTGAAGTCTTGTAACAATCTTTCTACCTATATGGCCAAGTTCCATGTCATCATCAAGTTTTAAAATTGTGCTCGACACAACCCCGTCAAAGTCAGTAATATGTATTACGAAAGGCACTGAACTGTAAAAACCCTATTGTCCTCCGTCCAGAAAACAACTGTTCGTCACTGCTCTCCATATTCTGTCACACAGCCAACTTCGCATCCATGCTGCCACTATTCCTTTATTCCATAGGCTTCAACCTTTCTGACAAGACTGATACGTGGCACTTTGTTAAATACCTTTTTCTGAAGCCCACAGACATCACATCAACCAAATTGCCCTCATCACTCTGTTCTCTCCTCAGAAAACTTGTTACTTAAACATGCTTTTCTTGAATAAATCCACACTGTCTTCCCACAATTATTCCACTTTTATAATGTTACTGTGACAATATTGACTTCCTTCGTAAAGACAGATGCAAAGTAGCCATTTAGTACTTCAGACATGCCTTCTGTCTCCATGTGTATGTCGCATTTCTGTTTTTTGGATGTGTTGCCAATCAAGCGGGCTGCTTTATCCTGGATGGTGTCAAGCTTGTTGGGTATTCTGGGAGCTGCACTCATCCAGGGGGCATTCCTTCACACTCCTTACTTGTGCCTTGTAGATAGTGGACAGGCATTGAGGCGTCAGAAGGTGAGCCACTCGTCACAGGATTCCCAGCCTCTGACCTGCTCTTGTAGCCATCGTATTTATATGGCTAGTCCAGTTCAGTTTCTGGTAAATGGTAACCCCACCACCCCCCCTCCCCCGCACCCCAAGGACTTTGATAGTGGGGGTTATGTGATTGTAATGCCATTGAACGTCAAGTGGTTAGATTCTCTCTTGTTGGAGATGGTCATTTCCTCGCACTTGTGTGGTGTGAGTGTTACTTGCCACTTGTCAGCCCAAGTCTGGATATTGTCCTGCTCTTCCTGCATTTGGACGTGGACTGCTCCATTATCGTGAATGGTGCTGAACATTGTTCAATCATCAGCGAACATCCCCACTTCTGGCCTTATCATGGAAGGAAGGTCATTGATGAAGCAGCTGAAGGTGGTTGGGCCGAGGACACTATCCTGAGGAACTCCTGCAGTGATGTCCTCGAGCTGAGATAACTGACCTCCAACAACCACAACCATTTTCCTTTGTGTTAGGCATGACTCCAACCAGTGGAGATTTTCCCCCGATTCCCATTGACTCCTGTTTTGCTAGGGCTCCTTGGTGTCACACACTGTCAAATGTGGCCTTGATGTCATGGGGAGTCACTTTCACCTTCCCTCGAGTTCAGCTCTTTTGTCCATGTTTGAATCAAGGCTGTAATGAGGTCAGGAGTTCAGTGGCCCTGGCGGAACTCAAACTGGGTATCACTGTGCAGGTTACTGCTAAGCAAGTGCTACTTGATAGCACTGTTGCTGACTCCATCCATTACTTTACTATTGATCGAGAGTAGACTGATGGGGAGGTAATTGGCCGAGTTGGATTTGTCCTGATTTTTGTGTACAGGATATGCCTTGGCAATTTTCCACATAGTCGTGAGTCACAAAACTTAGTATGCAGGCAAAGCAAGTAATTAAGAAGGCCACTGGAATGCTATCCTTCATTAGGAGAGGAATATAACACAAAAGTAAGGACGTTATGCTTCGTTGGAGGCAGTTCGGAGGGGCTTTACTCGATTGATACCTGGAATGTACAGGCTGTCTTTTGAGGAAAGGTTGGTCAGACTGAGTTAAAACTGGACTTCAGAAGAGTGAGGTGTGATTTAATTGAAACATAGAAACATAGAAAAAAGCAGGAGTAGGCCATTCATTATGATCATGGCTGATCATCCAACTCAATAACCTGCTCCCGCTTTCTCTCCATATCCTTTGATCCTTTTTGCCCCAAGAGCTATATCTAACTCCTTCTTGAAAACATACAATATTTTAGCCTCAACTACCTTCAGTGGTAATGAATTCCACAGGCTCACCACTCTCTTGGTGAAGAAATTTCTCCTTATCTCAACCCTAAATGGTCTACCCCGTATCCTCAGAGTGTGACCCCTAGTTCTGGACTCCCCCAGCATCGGGATCATCCTTCCTGAATCTACCCTGTCCAGTCCTGTTAGAATTTTATAGGTATCTATGAGATCCCCCCTCATTCTTCTGAACTCCAGAGAACATAATCCTAAGTGACCCAATCTCTCCTCATATGTCAGTCCAGCAATCCCAGGAATCAGTCTGGTCAACCTTCGCTGCACTCCCTCTATAGCAAGAACATCCTTCCTCAGATAAGGAGTCCAAAACTGCACACAATATTCCAAGTGTGGTCTCATCAACACCCTGTTCAATTGCAGCAAGATATCCCTGTTCCTGTACTCGAATCCTCTGGCTATGAAGCCCAACATACCATTTGCCTTCTTTACCGCCTGCTGCACCTGCATGCTTACCTTCAGCGACTGGTGTACGAGGACACCCAGGTCTCATTGCACAATCCCCTCTATCAATTTATAGCCATTCAGATAATAATCTGCCTTCCTGTTTTTGCTACCAAAGTGGATAACCTCATATTTATCCACATTATATTGCATCTGCCATGCATTTGCCCACTCACTCAGCTTGTCCAAATCACACTGAAGCATCTCTGCATCCTCCTCACAGCTCACCCTCCCACCCAGCTTTGTGTCATCTGCAAACTTGGAGATATTACATTAGCTCCCTCATCTAAATCATTAATATATATTGTGAATAGCTGGGGTCCCAGCACCAATCCCTGTGGTACCCCACTAGTCACTGCCTGCCATTTGGAAGAATACCCGTTTATTCCTACTCTTTGTTTCCTGTCTGCCAACTGTTTTCTATCCATCTCAATACACTGTCCCCAATCACATGCACTTTAATTTTACACACTAATCCCTTATATGGGACTTTGTCGAAAGCCTTCTGGAAGTCCAAATAAACCACATCCACTGGCTCCTCCTCATCAACTCTACTAGATACATTCTCGAAAAATTCCAGTAGATTTGTCAAGCATGATTTCCCTTTTGTAAATCCATGCTGACTCTGTCCAATTCTGCCACTGTTTTCCAAGTGCTCAGCTATTAAATCTTTTATAATGGACTCTAGAATTTTCCCCACTACCGACTTCAGACTGACTGCTCTATAATTCCCTGTTTTCCTACCTCCCTTTTTAAATAGTGGGGTTACATTAGCTACCCTCCAATCCGTAGGCACTGTTCCAGAGTCTATAGGATCTCAGAAGATGACAACCAATGCATCCACTATTTCCAGGCCCACTTCCTTAAATACACTGGGATTTAGATTATCAGGCCCTAGGGATTTATCGGCCTTCAATCCCATCAATTTCTCCAACACTTTCCCTACCAATACCGATTTCTTTCAGTTCCTCTCTCTCACTAAACCCTGTGTTCCCCAACATTTCTGGTATGTTATTTGTGTCCTCCTTTGTGAAGACAGGTCCAAAGTATGTATTTAGCTGGTCAGCCATTTCTTCATTCCTCATTATAAATTCCCCTGTTTTTGACTGTCAGGGACCTACATTTGTCTTCACCAATCTTTTTCTCTTCACATACCTATAGAAACTTTTACAGTCAGTTTTTATGTTCCCTGCAAACTTACTCTCGTACTCTATTTTCCCCTTCTTAATCAATCCCGTGGTCCTCCTTTGCCGAATTCTAAAGTGCTTCCAAGCCTCAGGTCTGTTGTTTTTTCTGGCCATTTGTATGCCTCTTCCTTGGATCTAATACTATCTCTAATTTCCCTTGTAAGTCATGGTTTGGCCACCCTTCCTATTTTACTTTTGTGCCAGACAGGAATAAACAATTGTTGCAGTTCACCCATGCGTGCTTTGAATGTTTGCCATTGCCTATCCACTGTCATCCCTTTAAGTAACGTTTCCCAATCCATCATAGCCAACTCGCATTTCGTAGCATCGTGGTTTCCTTTATCAAGATTCTGGAACTTGGTCTCAGAATCAATTTCGTCATTGTCCATCTTGATGAAGAATTCTATCATATGGTCGCTCGCAAGGGGCCTCGCACAACGGGATTGCCAATTATTCCTTTTTCATTCCACATTACCCAGTCTAGGATGGCCTGTTCTCTAGTTGGTTTCTAGGGGGTGACAAGGTATTGGAGGTGTTGGCAGGCTTAAAAGTGGACAAATCTCCACATCTGGATGATTTGTGTCCCAGGCTGCTGAGGGAGGCAAGGGAGGCGATCGCATGGGCTCTGACCCAAATTTTTAATTCCTCTCTGGCCACAGGGAAGGTGCCAGAGGACTGGAGAACAGCTAATGTTGTTCCGCTACTTGAGAAGGGTTTCAGAGATAAGCCAAGAAACTACAGACCGGTGAGTCTCACGTCAGTGGTAGGGAAACTATTGGAGAAAATTCTGAAGGAGAGAATCTACCTCCACTTGGAGAGGCAAGGTTTGATCAGGGATAATCTGCATGGCTTTGTCAGAGGGATGTTGTGCCTAACAAATTTGATTGAATTTTTTGAGGAGGTGACCAGGTGTGTAGATGAGTTTAGTGCAGTGGACATGGGAGACTTATAAAGAAAGCAAATGCACATGGGATACAGGGTAATTTGATAAGGTGGATTCAAAATTGGCTTCGTTGTAGGAGACAGAGGGTGATGACAGAAGGATGCTTTAGTGACTGGAAGCCAGTGTTTAGTGGTGTACCACAGGGATCTGTGCTGGGTCTCCTATTATTCATCATTTATATAAATGACATAGATCACTATGTGGGGGGTAGGATTAGTACATTTGCGGATGACACAAAGATTTGCCGGGTGGTTAACAGTGAGGTTGAGTGTCCTGGGTTACAGAAAGATATTGACGGGATGGTCAAATGGGCAGATAAGTGGCAGATGGAATTTAACCCTGAAAAGTGTGAGGTGATACACTTTGGAAGGAGTAATTTGACAAGGGAGTATTCAATGAACGGCATGAAATGAGGAAGTTCTAAGGAACAAAGGGGCCTTGGTGTGTCTGTCCATAGATCTCTGAAGGCGGAGGGGCATGTTAGTGGGGTGGTGAAAAAGGCATATGGGATATTTGCCTTTATCAACCGAGGCATAGACTACAAAAGTAGGGAGGTCATGTTGGAGTTGTATAGAACCTTGGTGAGGCCACAGCTGGAGTACTATGTGCAGTTCTGGTCGCCACATTTTAGGAAGGATGTGATTGCACTGGAGGGGGTGCAGATGAGATTCACCAGGATATTGCCTGGGATGAAACATTTAAGTTATGAAGAGAGGTTGGATGTACTTGGGTTGTTTTCATTGGAGCAGAGAAGAGTGAGGGGTGACCTGATCGTGGTGTACAAGATTATGAGGGGCATGGGCAGAATAGATAGGGAGCAATTGTTCCCCTTAGTTGAAGGGTCAGTCACGAGGGGGCATAAGTTCAAGGTGAGGGGCAGGAGGTTTAGGGGGATGTGAGGAAAAACGTTCTTACCCAGAGGGTGGTGACGGTCTGGAATGTGCTGCCTGGGAGGGGGCGGGTTGCCTCACAACCTTTAAAAAGTACCTGGATGAGCACTTGGCATGTCATAACATTCAAGGCTATGGGCCAAGTGCTGGTAAATGAGATTAGGTAGGTAATTCGGGTGTTTCTCACGTGTCAGTGCAGACTCGATGGGCCGAAGGGCCTCTTCTGTGCTGTGATTCTTGCCTTTGTTTTTTGCTGTCTTGCCAATTTGTCCCTCTGTCCACCTCATTTTTCTCTCCTGCTGTCTCTCTCTCTGTCGATGTCTCTCTTATCTGAGCCATGTTTATCTCCCATATTTCTCTCTTGTTATATCCCATCCCCCATCGGTCTGCCATGTGTGTGCCTCATTCTCTCTCTCCCCGCCACATCTGCCTCTTTCTCTCTGCCCTTTCCTCATTGGTGTATCCATCTTTCACCACTATGCACTTCCTTCTCTGCCCTTTCCTTGCCTGTCTTTCAACTGCCCCCGATCTTCCCTGGCTTTGTCTACTCTCTGCCTGGCTCCCCATCATATACCTCCTGCTTATCTCTCCATCTATCTCTCTCCAATGCTTCTCTCTTAGCCTCCCTCCATCATTCTCACTCACTCTGGTACATGTTACACCTGTCTGTCTGTCTGTCTGTCTCTCCCGCTCTCTCTTTCTGTGTCGCCCATCCATCTCCCCCATTTGCCTTCGCTTCCTGTCTGTCTCCCCAGTTGACTCCGTCTGTTTCTCACTTTCTGCCCCATCCCCAGGTCTCTCTCTAATCCCTCTGGCTGTTTCCCGTATCTGTTTATCCAATCTGTCTCCACCGTTCTGCCTCCCTTTCTTTGTTTCCCACCTGCCTGATTCATCCCATCTATCAGCGCCTCTTTCTCTGTCTCCACCCCCCCCCCAAGTATGACTCCTTCTTGGTTTCTTTCTCTGTCTCTCCTTGCCTGACTCCCCACTATCTCTCTCTCTCTCCCTCCCTAACTCCTGCCTGTTGCCTTCCCTCCTGTTGTGCCCCCCACTCTGTCTCTCTAAGTCTCAGTTTCCATCTTCCTTGTCTCTCTCCGTCTCTTCGGTTTCACCCCCATCTGCCCTGTCAGCTTGCCCCTGGTCTGTCTTTAATTTTGCCTTCTGTGTCTAACTGCCCCTGTCTGTCGCCATAAGCCTGTCTGTCCCCTTCCCCCAGGATTTCCCTCCACAAGCTGGTCTCCCCACCCCTTAGACTGAGATCTGACAGATTGTTGCCCCGGCAACAGGGGAAATCGCATCGTGAAAATAACTGAAAATGAAAATGAAAATAAACTAAGATCATATATTCGGAGTTTATTTCAGCTGAAGATGAACCCTGAACAGTTAGTTAGCCTTTTTTTAAAATTTAAATTTATCAACGAAGTTGCAATTCCAATATATCTTAGCACACTCGGGGTTTACAGCAAGTGTTATCCAGTCATGGAATCACATCTAACAGGAGACATTTTTCTGAACTTTGCAAGCACAGGCTGGTTGAGTAAGGTCAGTAGTCTGCCTGTTATGAACAGCCAGAGAGACTCGCTGTTTGATACGATCTCCAGTTGTTGAGACCACGGCCTACGTACCTGGCATCACACTGGCACGGAAATTCATTTGTCTTTAGGGCAGAATGTCTCTTTGGCTTGACGGCAGCATCCTGTCGGTGGAAAATACTACCCGTGTTGCTACTGCTTGGTAGCAGTGTGAAACGGCTAGCTTCATTTCTTGTTCATACCTATGTTTACATGGCAGTTACTGGGGCACGCTAGGGAATATTAAAATAAGGTGGAGACTTAAAAAAAAACTCAAAAAGATAGTCTGTTCTTTAAATTGTTCAGTTTACTCCTTGTGGGCCAAGATACTGAGAAGATGTTTCAATTTTCCTGGACCTGAAATGAACTGTCGATTCGAAATGACATGGCAGTATTTCTTCATTCATCCCCGATTTCTTACTCAAAGCACGAAAGAAGGTTTGCAACGTCCCCCTCACCTTCAGATAGGAAAAAGAGGGATAGAGAAAAGAAAGAATTACAGTGCAAAGAGACGACAGAGGAAAGAAATATTGTTTCACGTGGGCTCCTTAGTCCAGAATCAAAGTCTAATGAGGTATTTCTTCACGGAGGTTGGTGAGCTGAAAACTGATGCTGGTTAATTCACATTTCCAGTGATGTTGACTTCACACGATGACACAGGCATGCAGAGATGAATCAGTCTTGTGGGCAATGGTACAATATTTCCAAGTGGAAGCAGTGTAGATGGGGCCAGGTGACCAGCCTGGGTCTGAGCACCTTGTCTGTGAGGCTGCTAGTCAGATGGAAAAATGGGAGACTGACTTTGTAGTACTGCAAGGCTATATTACTGGTTCCAGAAACTGGAGGTCCATGTCACATGACTCACACTTCTTCACATTGTCTTTGACAAAGGGTGTGTATCCTTCCTCTGGGTCCCCGAGATTGTTAAATGTCTCAGCCATTAAGAATTGAAAGGAAGGTTGCGGGGTCCTTTGTCTCAGCAGATGAGCAGAACCCTGTTGGCCAGCCTGGGTTATGAAATGCAGATGGCCTTTTATAGCTCTCTTTGAATTTGGTCCATGCAGCCCACAGGATTGGGAAGTGTGGTGGTGTACTTAGTGGCTCATCAGAGATAATGAGGTTCAAGCTTCTTCGATATTGCCAGGTTGCTCCTTTTGTTTGGGGTCACAGACATACATAAATTCAGCCATTTGTGGTCTTTGTCCATTTTGTTTTTTTTTAGAAACAGCAATGAGCATCACTCTCTACATTTTATAAGGGAAATATGCAGGGTGAGGCCTTAGTCTCTCACCCAGATTAAATGATACTCTTACCTTTCTCCCCAGTCGATCTATAGAAGCTCTTTGAATTGGAAGGGTTCTCTCTGGTTGGTGCGCTCTCAGTCCTGTGCTGCAGTTCCTCAGTAGTTCCCTAGAACAATACACTGGGTCTCTGGATTACTTGTCCAGCAACAATACCACTACGCCACTACCTCCCCTAAATCCTCTCCGCGTTACAGACTGTCTAATCAGCATGGTATCTTGCCTACCTGGGGCCAGGCTTAAGGATGCCAATGAGCAACAGGGTTAGGCTTCCTCCACCTCCAGCATAATGCCATCAATGGAACATACAACTTAGGAGTATGCCACTCAGTCCCAAGAGAATGCCCACCATTCAAAAGATCATGGCTGATCTGAATGTAACCCAAACTCCTGTCCACCCACGTGAATATTTCACCCCTTTGTTAATCAAGAATTTATCCAGCTCTGCCTTAAAAATATTCATAGACTCTGCTTCCACCACCTTTTAAGAGAGTTCCAAAGACTCACAAACTTCAGCAAAATAATTCTCCACATCCCTGTCTTAAATGTGCATCCCCCCCGCCAAACTCCAGACATGAGCATCCCACAACCCCCAAACTCCAGACATGAGCATCCCACACACCCCCAAACTCCAGACATGAGCATCTCACACACCCCCAAACTCCAGACATGAGCACCCCCCCCCAAACTCTAGACATGAGAAACCCACACACCCCCAAAGTCCAGACATGAGCATCACACACACACCCCAACTCCATACATGAGCATCACCCACACCCCCAAACTCCAGACATGAGCATCAACCACACCCCCAAACTCCAGACATGAGCATCTCCCCCCTCCCCCAAGCTCCATACAGGAGCATCCCCCACAACCCCAAACTCCAGACATGAGCATCCACCCCAGAAAATCTAGACATGAGCATCCCACCCCAAACTCCAGACATGAGCATCCCCCCCCCCCCAAACTCCAGACATGAGCATCCCCCCCAAACTCCAGACATGAGCACCCCCCCCAAACTCCAGACATGAGAAACCCACACACCCCCAAAGTCCAGACATGAGCATCAACCACACCACCAAACTCCAGACATGAGCATCACCCACACCACCAAACTCCAGACATGAGCATCTCCCCCCTCCCCCAAGATCCATACAGGAGCATCCCCCACAACCCCAAACTCCAGACATGAGCATCCACCCCAGAAAATCTAGACATGAGCATCCCACCCCAAACTCCAGACATGAGCATCCCCCCCCCCAAACTCCAGACATGAGCATCTCACACACCCCCAAACTCCAGACATGAGCACCCCCCCCAAACTCCAGACATGAGAAACCTACACACCCCCAAAGTCCAGACATGAGCATCAACCACAACCCCAAACTCCAGACATGAGCATCACCCACACCACCAAGCTCCAGACATGAGCATCCCACCCCAAACTCCAGACATGAGCATCCCCCCCCCCCAAACTCCAGACATGAGCATCCCCCCCAAACTCCAGACATGAGCACCCCCCCCAAACTCCAGACATGAGAAACCCACACACCCCCAAAGTCCAGACATGAGCATCAACCACACCACCAAACTCCAGACATGAGCATCACCCACACCACCAAACTCCAGACATGAGCATCTCCCCCCTCCCCCAAGATCCATACAGGAGCATCCCCCACAACCCCAAACTCCAGACATGAGCATCCACCCCAGAAAATCTAGACATGAGCATCCCACCCCAAACTCCAGACATGAGCATCCCCCCCCCCCAAACTCCAGACATGAGCATCTCACACACCCCCAAACTCCAGACATGAGCACCCCCCCCAAACTCCAGACATGAGAAACCTACACACCCCCAAAGTCCAGACATGAGCATCAACCACAACCCCAAACTCCAGACATGAGCATCACCCACACCACCAAGCTCCAGACATGAGCATCAACCACACCCCCAAACTCCAGACATGAGCATCTCCCCCCTCCCCCAAGCTCCATACAGGAGCATCCCCCACAACCCCAAACTCCAGACATGAGCATCCACCCCAGAAAATCTAGACATGAGCATCCCACCCCAAACTCCAGACATGAGCATCCCCCCCTCAAACTCCAGACATGAGCATCCCCCCCAAACTCCAGACATGAGCACCCCCCCCCAAACTCCAGACATGAGAAACCTACACACCCCCAAAGTCCAGACATGAGCATCAACCACACCCCCAAACTCCAGACATGAGCATCACCCACACCACCAAGCTCCAGACATGAGCGTCTCCCCCCTCCCCCAAGCTCCAGACAGAGGCATCCCCCACAACCCCAAACTCCAGACATGAGCTTCCACCCCAGAAAATCTAGACATGAGCATCCCACCCCAAACTCCAGACATGAGCATCCACCCCCCAAACACCAGACATGAGCACTCCCCCCACCCCCAAACTCCAGACATGAGCATCCCCCACACCCCCAAACTCCAGACATAAGCATCCACCCCCCAAACTCCAGACATGAGCATCCCCCCCCCCAAACTCCAGACATGAGCATTCCCCCCACTCCCAAACACCAAACATGAGCACTCCCCCCACCCCTAAACTCCAGACATGAGCATCCCCCACACCCCCAAACTCCAGACATAAGCATCCACCCCCCAAACTCCAGATATGAGCATCCCCCCCACAAACTCCGGACATGAGCACCCCCCACGCCCCCAAACTCCAGACATGAGCATCCCACCCAAACTCCAGACATGAGCATCCCCCCAAACTCCAGACATGAGCATCCCCCACAAATTACAGACATGAGCATCCCCCCCAAACCCCCAAACTACAGGTATGAGCATCCCCCCACCCCCAAACTCCAGACATGACCATCCCTCCCTCAAACTCCAGACATGACCATCCCCCCCACCCCCAAACTCCAGACATGAGCATCTTCCCCACCCCCAAACCCCAGACATGACCATTCCCCCCACTCCCAAACTCCTGACATGACCATCCCTCCCCCACCCCCAAACTCCAGACATGCCCATCCCCCCCACCAAACTCCAGACATGAGCATCCCCCCACCCACAAACTCCAGACATGACTATCCCCCCCTCCCACCCCCAAACTGCAGACAGGAGCATTCCCACACCCCCAAACTCTAGACAGGAGCATTCCCCACACCCCCAAACTCAAGACACGAGCATCCCCCCTCCCACCAAACTCCAGACATGACCATCCACCCCCAGCCCCAAACTCCAGACATGAGCATCCCCCCCAGCCCCAAACTCCAAACATGAGCATCCCCCCCCGCCCCCAAACTCCAGAAATGAGCATCCCCCCCACCCACAAACTTCAGACATGAGCATCCCCCTCACCCCCAAACTCCAGACATGAGCATCCCCCCCACCCCCAAACTCCAGACGTGAGCATCTACCCCCAAACTCCAGACATGAGCATCTACCCCCAAACTCCAGACATGAGCATCTACCCCAAACTCCACACATGAGCATCTACCCCCAAACTCCAGACATGAGCATCTACCCCCCAAACTCCAGACATGAGCATCTACCCCCAAACTCCAGACATGAACATCCCCCCCACCCACAAACTCCAGACATAAGCATGTACCCCCAAACTCCAGACATGAACATCTACCCCCAAACTCCAGACATGAGCATCTACCCCCAAACTCCAGACATGAGCATCTACCCCCAAACTCCAGACATGAGCTTCTACCCCCAAACTCCAGGCATGAGCATCTACCCCCAAACTCCAGACATGAGCATTCCCCACACCCCCAAACTCCAGACAGGAGCATTCCCCACACCCCCAAACTCAAGACACGAGCATCCCCCCCACCCCACCAAACTCCAGACATGACCATCCACCCCCAGCCCCAAACTCCAGACATGAGCATAGCCCCCCTGCCCCAAACTCCAGACATGAGCATCCCCTCCACCCTCAAAATCCAGACATGTCCATCCCCCCCACCCCCAAACTCCAGACATGAGCATCCCCCCATCCCCAACTCCAGACATGAGCATCCCCCCACCCCCAAACTCCAGACATGAGCATCCCCCCCACCCCTAAACTCCAGACATGACCATCCCACCACCCCCAAACTCCAGACATGAGCATCCCCCCACCCACAAACTCCAGACATGAGCATCTACCCCCAAACTCCAGACATGAGCATCTACCCCCTACTTCCTGCTCCGCTGGCCGGGGTGTGTTTTACCTGAGAGCCGCTGGGGGCGCGGCTGGGATTAGGTCATTGGGGGGCGAGTCTGGGTCAGTGTGGGGGGCGGTGCTGGGTCAGTGGGGGGGCGGTGCTGGGTCAGTGACGGGTGTGGTGCTGGGTCAGTGGGGTGTCGGGGCTGGGTCAGTGGGGGGGCGGGGCTGGGTCAGTGGGGGGGCGGTGCTGGGTCGGGGGGGCGGGGCTGGGTCAGTGGGGGGTGGCGGTACTGGGTCAGTGGGGGGGGCGGTGCTGGGTCAATGAGGGGGCGGGGCTGGGTCTGTGGGGTGGCGGGGCTAGGTCGGTGGGGGTGCAGGGCTGGGTCAGTGGGATGTGGGTGCGGGGCTGGGTCAGTGGGATGTGGTTGCGGGGCTGGGTCAGTGGGATGTGGGTGCGGGGCTGGGTCAGTGGGGGGCGCGGGGCTGTGTCAGTGGGGGGCGCGGGGCTGGGTCAGTGGGGGGGCGCGGGGCTGGGTCAGTGGGGGGGCGCGGGGCTGGGTCAGTGGGGGGGCGTGGTGCTGGGTCAGTGGGGGGTTCGGGGCTGATTCAGTGGGGAGTGGGGCTAGGCCAATGTGGGGGCACGGGTGCGCGGCTGGGTCAGTGCGAGGTGGGTGTAATGTGGGTTAAACAGCAGATTAGTAAATTTTACATTGTCTCAAACTTCTTTACAAATTAACGTGGAGAATAATTTAATTTGTAATTTGGAGAAAAGACTGATCCAAGACTGAATCATTTTTATACTTCTACAGTGAAGAAATGGTAAGACACTGGCTGATAGTTTTATTGGACACAAGGTCATGAGAAGACGTGCAGTGAGACACACAAGTGGAGAAAATGCAACAAATTGCATTTGTATATCACCTTTCATTCTCAAAACATCCCGTGCTGTTTAACAAAAGCAGTACAATTCCTTTTTAAAAAGGCACCGAGATACTGAAGGAATACCAGAGCAGGTGACCAAAAACTTTGGTCAGAGAGTTAGTGTTCTTAAGGAGAATTTGAAAGCAGGAGAGAAAAGTAACAGAGGCTGAAAGGCTCAGGAAGGGAATTCCAGAGCTCAGAACTTGGCCCTCAGTTCTGGACGATTATCATCAGGATGTGAAACATGTCAGACTTGGAGAGATGGAGGGCAGAGATATCGATGTCTTCCAGAGCTGTTCGAGGTTACATAGATAGGAAGAGAGGGGCCATGGAGAAGTTTGAAAAGCTAGGTTGGGGATTTTGAAATGAGATGTTGTGAGACTAGGAGCCAACGTGGACCAGTAGGCTCAGATGATGGGTAAAAGAGACTTGTTTAGAGTCAGGATACAGGAAGCAGTAATGAAGTAGAGCTGGGTGTCGTCAGCTTACATGTGGAACCAGGTTGCCAAGGGCCAGGGTATTGATGAGAAATAGAAAAGGGCCAATGAGACATCACTGGGAGACTCCAGAGATAATGGTGTGGGAGTGGGAAGAGATTCTTTGGCTGCAATTTAATAGATAAGAATTGATCCGGGAACTTTTGCCGCATTTTCACCCAGCTGGGTGACAGCAGAGAGGAGTTGGAGAAGGATGATGTGGTCAACCATGTCAAAGGCTGTAGACAGGTTGAGAAGGATGAAAATGCTTCATTTCTTACCGTCAGAGCCATGAAGGGTGTTATTTGTGACTTCAATAAGAGCTGTTTTGGTCCTGTGGAATGGTTGCACCTTGATTGGAGGGATTCAAATATGGAATTCCAAGAAAGATGGGCATGGATTTTGGAGATAATAACATGTTCAAGGACTTCGAGAGGGAAAAGGAGACTGGAGGGCAGTTGTTTGCAAGGACAAAGGGGTCAAGCGTGGATTTTTTGAGGAGAAGGGTGAGAGCAGGTCGTACATTGTCTAGCAGCCAAAAAATCTACCATTTGTATCACCGTGGCATTTGTGAGATTGTAAAATCCCTAAATATATCCTGCAAATAAATGCTGTGCATCACCTCACTGTTTGAAGCTGTCAATGTTCTTCTGATTTTAATATTTCCATCTAATCCTTGTATTCGTCTAATATTTATTACAGAACATCCCAATCTGGGAACATCTGTCAGCACCATGGCTGAAGGTTCAAACGAGACAGAATATCCAACAACTACAAAAGGAATGAGAATGGGCACAGGTGGGTTCACAAAATACATCAGAATAAACTTTCTATGCTAATAGATTGACCATATCTTGTGCACCACCTGCAGCTCAGACAGGAAGAGGAAACAGGACAGGGGCCGAGTAGAAGGAGTTAAATGAGTGACCCTCTAAAGGGACATCACAGTCACAGTTTGAGGGAGCCCCTGAGTACTGGAACTGTTTAGTAGATACCTGGCATTGGTGCCATGCGTGGTCAAATGCTGCCATGATGGCAGGGGCAGCCACCTCACCTCAGATCTAGAATCACTTGGCTGCTTAAAGAAGAGGGTTCCTGTGTATTGAAGTTTTTATTATAATTTCACTCCTGAAAGGTCTGGCTCCAATCTTTTTTACTCTGCTCCCTAGTCATAGAGCCATGGGGAAAATTCCACACCAAGGCAGAGACCCGCACCACCTCCCTGGATTAAAATTAAGCTGCACCAAGCTCCATGTGACTGGGAGTGTCCGAGCCAAATTAACAGCCATAGGGCCATTAATTGGCTCAGAACAAGACTTAAGCTGCTATCAGAAAGGATGTCCCACCTCCGAGAGCTACCTGATCATAAAATGGCAAGTAGCATTCATGCCATACGAGTGCCAAGCAATGATGATCTCCAACAAGATAGAATATAACCATCTCCACTTGACATTTAATGGCATCACCATCATTGAATCGCCCGCTCTCGACATCCTGGGGGTTACCATTGACCAGTAACTGAACTGGATTCGCCATATAAATACTGTAGCTACAAGAGCATGTCAGAAGCTGGGAATTATGAGGAGAGTAACTCACTCCTGTATTCTCAAAGTCAGCCCACAATCTGCAAAGCACAACTTAGGAGTGCAATGGAATATTCTCCCCTTGCCTAGATGTCTGCAGCTCCAACAACACTCAAAAACCTATACGATCCAGAACAAAGAGCCCACTTGATCGGCATCCCATCCACCACTTAAAACATTAAAAAAATGATTCTTTCATGGGTTGTGGGCTTCACTGGATAGACCAGCATTTATTGCCCATCCTGAATTCTAAATTGCCCTTGAGATGATGGTGATGAGCTCCCGCCTTGAACTGCTGCAGTCCATATGGCGCAGGTATATCCACAGTGCTGTTAGGGAGAGAGTTCCAGCAACAGTGAAGGAATGGAGTTCTATTTCCAAGCCAAGTTGCTGAGTGGCTTGGAGGAGAATATCCACGTGGTGGTGTTCCCACCTATTGCTGCCCTTGCCCTACTAGATGGTAGCGGCCGTGGGTGCGAAGGTGCTGTCTAAGGAGCCTTGGTGAGTTCCTGCAGTGCATCTTGTAGATCGTACACACTGCTGCCACTGTGTGTCAGTGGTGGAGGGAGTGAATGTTTGTGGATGGGGTGCCAATCAACCGGGTTGCTTTGTTCTGGATGCTGTCAAACTTCGTGAGTATTCATGGAGCTGCACTCATCCAGGCAAGTGGAGAGTATTCCGTCACACAGCTGACTTGTGCCTTGTAGATGGTGGACAGGCTTTGGGGAGTCAGGAGCGGAGTTACTCACTGCAGCATTCCTAGCCTCTGACCTACTCTTCTAGCCACAGTATTTATGTGGCTAGTTCATGTCACTTTCTGGTCAATGGTAACCCCCAGAATGTTGATGGTGGAGAATTCAGCAATGGTAATGCCATTGAATGTCAAGCGGCGATGGTTAGATCCTCCCTTGCTGGAGATGGCCATTGCCTGGTCCTTGTGTGGCACAAATGTTACTTACCACTTCTCAGCACAAGCCTGGATATCATCCAGGCATTGCTGCATGTGGACATGGACTGCTTCAGTATCTGAGGAGTTGCGAATGATGCTGAACATTGCGCAATCATCAGTGAACATCTCCACTTCAGACCTTATGATGGAATGAAGGTCATTGCTGAAGCAGCTGGAGATGGTTGGGCCTAGGACACTACCCTGAGGAACTCCTGCAGTGATGTCCTGGAACTGAGATGATTGACCTCCAACAACCACAACCATCTACATTTGTGCTTGGTCTGACTCCAACCAGCAGAGCGTTATCCCACTGATTCCCATTGACTACAGTTTTACTAAGGCTCCCTTGATGCCACACCCAGTCCAATGCTGCATTGATGTCAAGGGCAGTCACTTTCATCCCACCTCTGGAAATCAGCTCTTTTGTCCATGTTTGAAACAAGGCTGTAATGAGGTAAGGAGCTGAGTGACCCTGGCAGAACCCAAATGATTGTCAGTGAGCAGGTTATTGCTGAGCAAATGCCGCTTGAAAGCACTGTTGATGACCCCTTCCTTCACTTTACTGATGGTCGCGAGTGGACTGATGGGTAATTGGCCGGGTTGGATTTGTCCTGCTTTTTGTGTACAGGACATACCTGGGAAATTTTTCACATTGTCGGGTAGATGCCAGTATTGTAGCTGCACTGAAACAGCTTGGCTAGGGGCATGGCAAGCTTTGGAGCACAAGCCTTCAATACTGTTGCTGGAATATTGTCAGAGCCCATAGACTTTGCAGTATCCAGTGCCTTCAGCTGTTTCTTTATCACATGGAGTGAATTGAATTGGCTGAAGACTGGCATCTGTGATGTTGGGGGCATCTGGAGGAGACCGAGATGGATCATCCACTCGGCACTCCTGGCTGAAAATTGTAGCAAATGCTTCAGCCTTATCTTTTGCACTGATATACCGGACTCTCCCATAATTGAGGATGGGTATATTTGTGGAGCCTCCTCCTCCAGTGAGTAGTTTAATTGTCCGCCATCATTCATAGTTGGACATGGCAGGATTGCAGACTTGATTCATTGGTTGCGGAATCACTTAGCTCTGTCTGTTACTTGCTGTTTATGCTGTTTGGCACACAAGTAGTCCTGTGTTATAGCTTCACCAGGTTGACACCTCATTTTTAGGTATGCCAGATGCTGCTCCAGGCGTGCCCTCCTGCACTTTTCATTGAACCAGTGTTAATCCCCTGGCTTGGTGGTAATGGTAGAGTGTGGGAAATACCGGGCCATGAGGTTATAGATTGTGGCTGAGTACAGTTCTGCTGCTGCTGATCGCTCACAGCACCTCATGGTTGCCCTGCCTTGAGTTGCTAGATCTGTTTGAAATCTATCCCAATTATCACGATGATGGAGGGTATCCTCAATGTGAAGACATTAGCTCCTTCCACCACTTATGCTCAGTGGCAGCAGTGTGTAGTGTCTACAAGATGCACTGTAGCATCTCACCAATGCTCCTTTGACTCCACCTTCCAAATCCATGACCTTTACCACCAAGAAGAACAAGGGCAACAGATGCATGGGAACACCATAACCTGCAAGTTC
The DNA here is from genome assembly GCF_964194155.1 of Cetorhinus maximus. NCBI lineage: Eukaryota > Metazoa > Chordata > Chondrichthyes > Lamniformes > Cetorhinidae > Cetorhinus > Cetorhinus maximus. The sequence goes on from NC_135913.1 coordinate 8,849,566, forward strand.
CTCTCCAGGCTACACACTATCCTGACCTTGAATAAAATCCCTGTTCCTTTACTGTCACTGTGTCAAAATCCTGGGACTCCCTTCCCAGAAGCACTGTGGGCATACATGCACCAGATATATTGCAGTGGTTCAAGAAGGTGTCTCACCACCTCCTTCTCTGGGGCAATTTGGGATAGACAACAAACGCTGGCCTTGCCAACAACTCCCACATCCAGCAAACAATAAAGACCATTGCTGGGTTTAAATTTGAGATTGATAGCTTCTTGTTAACCATGGGTATGAAGGGATTTGGGGCAAGGTTAGGAATTAGGTCACAAATCAGCTATGCTATCACTTAATGTTTCTGGATTTTCACACTTTGTTTGATAATGTGGCTCACAGGAGGATTCAGTCGCTTCCTGTAAAGGAAGTAGAACAACGTGGCTAGAAATTCAATGATGTTTGTTTTTCTCCATTTTGTGTTCACAGATCCAAACTCCAGAATCACTGAGCTCTTGATAAAGTGGGATGATTTCCAGCTGTTCCAGTTGACAAAATTTTACTGGGACAGACTAGAACAGGCGATTGAAGAAGGGGTGGATGGAGTCAGCTCATTGATAACATACGAGAAGATTTTCAATGGAAAAGAACATCGAGTAAGTGGGAGGGTTGCAATGAGTTTGGATTACATAAACATTACAGAAGTTGCAGAATGTAAGGATGGTAGAAGACCAAGATCTATCTAGATCATCTTCTAACACCCGGGCAGTCACATGCTGATAATGGTGATAAACCAACTTCCAATAATTAGTCTACACCAGACCCAAGCATGAGTTGAGGAAAGCCTCAGAGCTTTGGGAACCATAGACCCAAAGTGATCTGTTTCTTCCAAGCATACAACACTTACCACTTACAGATACAGCAGCATTGTGGTTATGTTACTGAATTAACAAACTAGTAGCCTGGACTCATACTCCAGAGACCTGAACTTAGATCTCACTGTGACAGTTTGTGAATTTGATCTAAGGTAATTAGATAATATTGAATTGTCGTCAAAAGCCACCTGGGTCGCTCATGTCCTTTAGGGAAGGAAACCTGCCGTTCTTGCTCATCCTGACCTGTATATGGCTCCAGACACCCAGCAACATGGCTGAATCTTCACTGCCCTCTGAAATGGTCTAGATCAACATGCAACACAGCTATAAAAGGTGTAATAAGAGCACCCAGCATTGGATTCAGTCACAGCTCAGTCGACCATGCAAAGTCCCCACTAACATTGAAGGACTTGTCACAAATGTGACTGATAAAACAACAGCCTGACATAAGAATAATCCTGTCAATATGACCATCAAACAACATCCCAGACTCTTCTGCTACTATTCCTGGGTATGCCCTTTCCCACTAGATGGATCCACCAGAGATGGCAGCCTAGGGGTATACAGTAACCAGGGAGAGTCCTCAATATAGACTCAGAACCACAGGAAATCTCTTGGCATGGGGCCAAAGATAGACAAAAAAACCACCTGCTGATTATTGCCCTCCTTCAGTTGATGAATATGGACTCCTCCAGATTAATTAGAAAAAGCAAGGACAGAGAATTCACTATAGGTGGGGACTTAATTTCTCCCATCAAGAATGGCTCAGTAGCACCACTAATGACAGAGCTTTCTGAGTCTTGAAAGACATATCTGCCAGACTGGGCTTGCAGCAGTTGGCCAGAGAACCAACAGGAGGTGAAACCCTATTTGTCCTCACCCATCTACCTATTGCAGATGCATCTGTCTATGACACTATAGGAGTGATCACCGCATAGTCCTCGTAGGAAATGAAGTACCGTCTTCAAACTGAAGACACCTCTCATTGTGTTGTGCGATAGTATCAACGTGCTAAATGTGATGGATACACAATAGATCTACTGTCTCTAAACTCACTATCCACAAAGCGCTGTGGGCCATCAGCTGCAGAATTGTGGTAAGGTATATCCATCACTCCACCCTTTCAATCAAACCAGGGGCTCAACCCTCGTTCAATTCATGTTTAGGAGAGCGTTGCAGGATCAGCATCAGGGGTCTATAAACATGAGATGCCAACCTGGTGAGGCTACAACACATCACCATAACATATATACTTCACATCTGTCTTCACCCAAGAGAATGAGGATGAAGGTATCGAACTCGGGGAGAGAGACTGCAAGGTTCTTGAGCAAATTGATATTGGGAGTGTCAAGGTATTGGAGGTGTTGGCAGGCTTAAAAGTGGACAAATCTCCAGGTCCAGATGATGTGTGTCCCAGACTGCTGAGGGAGGCAAGGGGGGAGATCACAAGGGCTCTGACTCAAATTTTTAATTCCTCTCTGGCCACGGGGGAGGTTCCAGAGGACTGCAGAACAGCTAATGTGGTTCTGCTGTTTAAGAAGTGTTATAGAGAGAAGCCAGGGAACTACAGGCCAGTGAGCCTCACGTCAGTGGTAGGGAAACTATTGGAGAAAATTCTGAAGGAGAGAATCTATCTCCACTTGGAGAGGCAAGGTTTGATCAGGGTTAGTCAGCATGGCTTTGTCAGAGGGAGGTCATGCCTAACAAATTTAATTTAATTTTTTGAGGAGGTGACCAGGTGTGTAGATGAGGGTAGTGTAGTTGATGTAGTTTATATGGATTTCAGCAAAGCCTTTGACAAGGTCCCACATGGGAGACTTGTAAAGAAGGCAAATGCACATGGGATACAGGGTATTTGATGAGGTGGATTTAAAATTGGCTTAGTTGTAGGAGACAGTGTGTGATGACAGAAGGATGCTTTAGTGTCTGGAAGCCTGTGTCCAGTGGCGTACCACAGGGATCTATGCTGGGTCCCCTATTATTCATCATTTATATAAACGACATAGACTATGTAGCGGGGAGGATTAGTAAGCTTGCGGATGACACAAAGATTGGCCGGGTGGTTAACAGTGAGGTTGAGTGTCTTGGGCTTCAGGAAGGTACAGACGGGATGGTCAAATCGGCAGATAAGTGGCAGATGGAATTTAACCCTGTAAAGTGTGAGGTGATACACTTTGGAAGGATTAATTTGACAAGGAAGTATTCAATGAACGGCATGACACTAGGAAGGTAACCTTGCACCCTCTGGAATGTTAAGCTACTTGGATTCTGCTGCCTTTACCCTGTACCACTCCAGGTCCCAGATACCACTTGTGTGCTCACAAACCTATAATATCTCCCAGTCCTCAGATGCCTTCAATTTAAAATTCCCATTCTTCTGTTTAAATAACTTAATGACCTTGACCTTTCGTTCCTTGTAAGCTTCTCGAGTCCTGAAACCTCCCATTGGAATTCTCCATAGCTCTGACTCTGGCCTTATGAGCAGCCTCTCCTTCACAGCACCACAGTGTTCGGTTATCTTGGGTCCCACTCACTCTCAAAACCTATCCACTTCCCACTCCTTACCAAGTTTTCATACTCATAGCAAATTTGCAAAAATATCAAGCTTCTGAACTTTCAGTTACTGAGGGGGAAATTGATCGGAGTGATTGGATTTTTCACCATTATTACTGGTCGATTCTCCTGACAGATAAATCAACAGTACTGGTTTGGTTCAGTCAATGGTGATTTCTCTGCCAGTTTTCATTTTAAGATTCCTATTCTTCTGTTAAAATAACTTAATGACCAGAATCGTCCCTTCCCTTCCAGCAGAGATCTGATTTGCTGCTATTTTCTTGCTGAGTTAATGAGAAACTGTAACAGCAAGAAGTCAGTGTGAGGAAACAAGTGGATCATATTGTCAATCAATAATTTGACAAAGAAAACTCATCACACTGATCACATTAAAATACTGCAGATTCCTCACTGCCCCCCAAAATGTATTTCAGACTTCTGGCTTAGCTTATTTGCTGTTAATGACTGAAATGAGATGAAGATGATTTTTAGTGAATGTTCATTATGCATCAGTTCTTGGCCCAGTGACTGTTTATTGTGCTCAAAACAATTGGAAACGCCATCACTGAGCAGATCCTTTCCTTCTCATTCTCGGTGTTTATCTTTCACTCTGATCCTCAATATATTCATTATTATTCTTTGCAGAAAGTCACCGAGCTCACGGATAAGGGAAACCGGGCGGAGAGTTCCAAGCTTCTCCTAAGTCTAGTGATGGAGAAAGGCTCTCGGGCCCGAAGGGTGATGTGGGAATCCTTTGTGAAAGTGCATCATGGGGTGCCAAAGTTGGATAAAATAATAAAAGAAATACAGAGACTTGGTACGGTAAAATCACACAGTGAATTCAATTTCAGATTCAAACATTGCAGATTTTGCTATAACATGACACAGATCTCATTTCATGAAAGCTAATTGCTTTAAACAGGTTCTGATCCATTTGATTATATGAACATTGGAAGAGGCTTATCTGAAGTACCCAGTCACCTGAAAGGTAAGAGACTAAATGGACATTTAAAACCATTTCACTTTTTTTATTCATTCACGGGATGTGGGCTTCACTGGCAGGGCCAGCATTTATTGCCCATCCCTAGTTGCCCTTGAGATGTTGTTGGCGACCTGCCTTCTTGAGCCACTGCAGTCCATGTAGTGCAGGTACGCCCACAGTGCTGTTTTAAGGGAGTTCCAGGATTTCGACCCTGCGAAGGAGCGGCGATATATTTCCAAGTCAGGACGGTGAGTGACTTGGAGGGCAACCTCCAGGTGGGGGTGTTCCCATCTATCTGCTGCCCTGGTCCTCATAGGTGGTAGTGGTCGTGGGTTTGGAAGATGCTGTCTAAGGAGACTTGGCGAATTCCTGCCATGCACCTTGTAGATGGTACACACTGCTGCTACTGTGCGTCAGTGGTGGAGGGAGTGAATGTTTGTGGATGTGGTGCCAATCAAGCAGACTGCTTTGTCCTGGACAGTGTCCAGCTTCTTGAGTGTTGTGGGAGCTGCACTCACCCAGGCAAGTGGGGAGTATTCCATCACACTCCTGACTTGTGCCTTGTAGATGGTGGACAGCTTTGGGGAGTCAGGAGGTGAGTTACTCATTGCACGATTCTTAGCCTCTGACCTGCTCTTGTAGCCACAGTATTTATGTGGCTAGTCCAGTTCAGTTCCTGGTCAATGGTAACCCCGAGGATGTTGGTAGTAGGGGATTCAATGATGGTAACACCATTGAACATCAAGGGGCGATGGTTGGATTCTCTCTTGTTGGAGATGGTCATTTTCTGACACTTGTGTGGCGTGAATGTTACTTGCTACTTGTTAGCCATGCTCTCCTGCACTCTTCATTGAACCCCTGTCTTGATGGTATTTGTAGATTGGGGGATACGCCGGGCCATGAGGTTACAGATTGTGTTTGAGTACAATTCTGCTGCTGCTGATGGCCCACATCGATACCCAGTCTTGAGTTAGCTGGATCTGACTGAAATCTATCCCATTTAGCACGGTGGTAGTGCCACACAACACAAATGAGGATATCCTCAATGCGAAGGCGGGACTTCGTCTGCATAATGACTGTGCGATGATCACTCCTACCGATACTGTCATGGACAGATGCATCAGCGGCAGGCAGGTTGGTGAGGATGAGGTCACATATGTTTTTCCCTCTTGTTGGTTCCCTCACCGCCTGCTGCAGACCGAGTCTAGCAGCTATGTCTTTTAGGACTCAGCCAGCTCAGTCAGTAGTGGTGCTACCGAGCCACTCTTGGTGATGGACATTGAAGTCCCCCACCCAGAGTACTGCGCCGTTGCCACCCTCAGTGCTTCCTTCGTTCAACATAGAGGAGAACCGAATCAGCTGAGGGAGAGCGGCACGTGGTGCTCAGCAGGAGGTTTCCTTCTCCACGTTTGACCTGATGCCATGAGAATTCTTGGGGTCTGGAGTCGATGTTGAGGACACCCAGTGTAAATACCATTGTGCCACCACCTCTGCTGACAGGACTCCCAGTCCCATGGATAAGGATGGATATTATCTGATAATATGGGACATTATCTCCATGAGGATGGGCTAGCCTGTGAGACAGCCCTCCCAATTTTGGGAGATGTTAGTATGGAGGAATTTGCTGGGTAGACAGGGCTGCGATTGCCGTTGTTGTTTCCTCTGTCAATACCGGGTGCTGCATCTGGTTTCATTCCTATTTTGTGTTACAACTGTGTGTGAGGCCATTGCAGAGCTCACTGCAAAGAGCTAATTGCTGTGGGTCTGAAGTTGCATGGAGGCCAGACCAGGTAAGGACGGCAGATGGGTTGAACCAGATGGGTTTTTACAACAATCGACAATGGTTTCATGGTCATCATTAGGCTTTTAATTCCAGATTTGTATTGAATTCAAATTCTACCATCCACCATGGTGGGATTGGAACCCAGACTCCCAGAGCAGTACTCTGGGTCTCTGGGTTACTAGTTCAGCGACAATATCATCGCCTCCTTTCTGAGAATGCGAATGATTGGAACGTTTGTTTTAGAGATTCTCAGATTCTGAAAATCAGATGCTGGGAAACAGGAGATTGAACATGATGAGGATTTGTCATTGATCTTCAACTATGGACATATTCAATTTACAATTCATATGATATGATTTCTGTTGTATTCTGTAAATATGTGGGCAGTGCATTTTTTGACTTGAGTTTTGACCAGCTGCTGTTTGCTATTCTGATATTTTATACACAGCTGCCAGAATCCCACTATGCTGTGAATCATAATGCAAACCTGTGTGTGCATGGATTCTCTGGGCTCACAGTGAACAGCTGGGCCTTGAGCCAGATGTTACGGGTTCCCTGCACCCAAGAAATCATTCCCATCATTAACAAATCAAATGCTGAGCAGGAAGATCGCAGAAGGTCCACCAAGCCAATTCCACACCACAATGGCTCAACCATGATGGCTAAACAGTTCTTCCCGCTGCTGCCTCCCACTCCCCCACCCCTGCCACTCTCAAGGATCAGGCAATCTCCTGGTAGAGGCAAAAATAGAAAAGCCCAGAGCCAGTGTGGGAAAACGTTCCCTCGTATTCTTCTCTGACCTCCTCAGTTGATCGAATCCAATTCAGGAAATCACGTTGTCCAGTTGTTACCTATAAGCCTGTTATTTTCTACATGATGCAATCTCTGTCCAAGTCAGGAACTGGTCCAGCTCCCTCTTCAGAGTCAGCACCGACCATAGCAACTGGAAACTCATTCCAAAGGCTCTCAGTTCTCTGGGCAGAGAAAAGAAACACTGAATATGCTGGCTATTCCTACACTTACGTAGTTTAAACTAATCCTCCCCAATTTGATAAACTAGCATAATCTATCAATCAGGACTCTGTCTAGGCATTCATGTATTTACTAGGCGTCTGTAAATTAGCGTAAATCTTTGCTGCTTGAAAGTAAATAAATAAAATCCTTGAGCCTGTCTGAGTAGCTGAGCTTCTCTAAGCTGGGAATCATTCCTGCAGCTCTCCTTTGGAACTTTTCCAATGATACTCTATTATCCACCATGTAGTGTTAACCAAAACTGTGCACACTATTGAGATGTGGTCTGACGAGGAACCTGTACAGGCAATGTGATAGCCTTTGTTTTATACTGATTGGTTCCTCTATAGGTTAACTCAATACTTTGTTAGCTTTACCTACAGTTTTTCTACATTTATCGTGCTCCTTCAGTGATCTGTATGCAATAACATCAAGATCTTTTTTTATATCTCACCCTGTCTCAGTATTGTTCCCTGAAAATGATGCTTGTATTCAATATTGGCCCAATCAATATGTATGAGGTACAGTTATCTGAATGGAACACTGTTTGCCAATGTGTCTCCACAGTTGTAGCACATCTAAATGTTTTATTGGATTTGATCGCCCTCTACTATCTTAATCTTCAAATCGATGTTTTTGTCATCTGAAAATGTATATATTGTACTCTTAACACCTTACTACTTGTGCTCCTGATTCATATTTGCACCTTTGTCCAGCTCATAAATACAGATTGTCAAAAATCATGGGTGTAGGACCAACCCTCGGGAGAGATCACTTGTCACATATCTTCCAATTAAATTTGAGGTTCGGGATTGAAGAGATTTCCTAATCCAGAGTTTCAAATTTCAACTCACACTCCATCAAATGAAGTAACCTAGTGTGAGGATGCTTATCGAAGGCTTTCTGAAAGTCTAGAGTGACAATGTCCACCAGATTTCTCCCATGCCCTATCCTAGTGACTTCCTCAATAAACTCCAACAAATTTGTTGGACACAAGCTAATTTTTTTGAAGTTGTGTTGTGAATTTCTAATGGCCTCTTCCTTTTCCCAGTGATCATAAAGAACATTCCTTATTATCCCTTCCACCATTTGTCCCTTTTTAAATGATATTGATAATGTTAAAGAAATTTGAAACATTACATTTTTATTATTTCACGGAACAGAATGAGAGGTCAGAAAGTCTTTGATCCGAAATGAGAATATCTACAGATATTCAAACAACAGAACATTAATGTGGAGAAATGTGAAAAAAAGGGAATATTCAGGGTGACTGGGAATCTACTGACCCATTTCCTCATGGCGGTGAAAGAGAGCTCACTATTCTACTCAAACAATAATCCTACAATTCACGGGTTGTGTTTGAACCCCATGTAATAATTAAAATAAATATATTTTCAATTTCCCAAAACTGTTGAAAATTGGAGCAAAATTAATTATTTGTAAACAGTTCAAATGAACTGTGAATTTTACTGCTCTAATGTTACATGGAGTGAAGTAGGTAGTTGTTCCATTTCTAGTTCTGATCAGTAAGATGACAGGACTATTGTAAAAACACAATCAATGTATGCATGTGTAAAACTCCTGAAAAAGTGTTAGCGATTTCTGAAACGCAGGACAACAGGAAAAGGATTATTCTTCTTGAGTTCTCTGCCCGAAGGCAGGTCCGACTCACAGCTAAAGCATGGCAGGGCAAGGAGGCAGGTCCAAGATCCACCCCAGCTGGAATGGAATCGAGCCCCATGCTGTTAGCACCAACCTGATCCACACTGGCTGCCCAGAAAACTGAGTCAATCGGCCCTAATATCTCAGATAACCTGCCCATAGCCTGACAGAATACCAGAAGGAATCTTGCTTTCCAAGTGCACAGTGATATCAAAGATAACTTGCTGAAGGCAGGTTACAATAACAGTGGGACTCCTGAACAATTACACTCACTCCCTCTCCCATTCCTACCAAATGTCCTATTTACCATTGCTGCAGAAGATTGGCTTCGCTGAGGATTTCATAAACTGATTGACAAGAACACCTACTGCCATATAACCAGGGCCATTGTGGATTTGTAATGAGGTGACTAGAGTAAGGGCAGGTCAGAGAGTGTTAATCATCAGAGAGAAAATATCACCTTTATAAAATCTCCATGTTCAGTAAATATTAGAACCAAGTGACGACTTTAAATTTTTCTTGGCCATTGCTCACTTTCAAGCGAGGTTTCCAATAATTGAGCTTTAATTCCAGCACAAACTTCGATTGAAACCGTAAAATGAATCTATCTATTCAGCGAGATCATATTGAGAAGCCTTTTATGTTACTACAACTAACATTTTTTGTCTACTCTAATTGAAGGTGTTCAACAGAAACACAAGGAGATCCTCCGGGTTCAAACTGAAACATTGAGAGTGAACACTATCCTAATAAAGGAGAAGGTTAAGATTTTCCAGCTGGTTGATCGATACGTTGAGCTAACGATCATTTCTAATGTTCGAGATCGGACACTTGTAGAACATGAACTGCTGGCAAGAGGCAGAGACCATGAAGAGTGGAGAAAGAAAGATCTCCGGAGAGAACTGGAAAAAATCCGAACTGATCAATTGTTCCAGAGCAGTTTTTCCCTGAGAAAATCCAAATCTGGGAGTTCAGCAGCAGTGAGTGGAGTCCCAGGGATCGGAAAAACAACAATGGTACAAAAGATTGTTTATGACTGGGCCACTGGGAAAATATACCCAGACTTTCAACTTGTTTTCAGTTTTAAATTCCAGGATTTGAACACCATTAACTGCAGAATGAACCTGAGGAATCTGATACTGTTTTTCTATCCTTACTTTGGGAATGTTCTGGGAGAGGTCTGGAAGAACCCAGAGGGACTGCTGTTTATATTCGATGGTTTGGATGAATTCAAGTACAGGATTGATTTTGCTGACAATCGGAGAAATACAGAACCTCAGCTCATGTGCACAAATCCTGAATGCTGGTGTGAAGTTTCTGACATTGTGTACAGTTTAATACAGCACAAGCTGCTCCCAGGATGTTCAGTGCTAGTGACCAGCCGCCCCACTGCATTACATTTATTGAAAAAGGCTGAGATCAGTGTCTGGGCTGAAATCCTGGGATTTGTTGGTGATGAACGGAAGGAATATTTCAACAAGTTTTTTGAAGATCAGACAGTGGCAGCAGCTGTTTTCAAACACGTGGAGGAGAACCAGATCCTGTACACCATGTGCTACAATCCTTCCTACTGCTGGATCCTCGGTCTGGCACTGGGTCCCTTCTTTACACAAAGAAACATGAAACACCAGCAAGTTCCCAAGACCATCACCCAACTATATTCCTACTATATTTACAACATTCTGAAAAACCATGGCCGAGAGATTGAAAGCCCCCATGATGTGTTCCTGAAGCTTGGTGAGATGGCCTTCACAGGAGTCTCTGAGAAGAAGATTGTGTTTAGAAATGGAGATTTGATCCAGTACAATCTGCAACCTTCCCAGTTCCTGTCTGGGTTCCTGATGGAACTATTGGAGAGAGATGATTCTATCCAGAGTGTGGTTTACACATTCCCACACCTCACCATCCAAGAGTTTGTAGCTGCACTCGCACAATTCCTGACTCCCGATCCCAAGGACTTCCAGAAACTCCTCAGTGAAGCGGACAGTGAAGAAGATGGGAGATTTGAGATATTTCTCCGTTTTGTTGCTGGTCTCTCCTCCCCACAGTCAGCTCGGCCCCTGGAGGAGTTTCTGAGTCCATTTCTTCATCAAACAACCTGTCGAGTGATTGACTGGGTGAAGGAGAAGGTTAAAGGTCAGATTGGAAACACAGCGACTGAAGCTGGTAAAAGGAACCTCCTGAACACATTCCACTACCTGTTTGAGTCTCAGAATAAAGCACTGGCTCAGTCCGCAGTGGGATCTGTGGAAACACTTGCATTTAGTCGATTGCGACTGACCCCGATTGACTGTGCGGTCCTGTCTCATGTCCTTGGACTCTGTGATACAATAAAACACCTCGATCTACACAGGTGCTACATTCAGTGTGAAGGACTCCGGCGGCTGGAACACGTTCTGTACAAATTCCAGAAGTTGAGGTAATTGCTTGTTTGGTCCTGTAGCTCGGATTTTCATTATTGAAGTTAAATTTACTGTCTTATAAATGAAAAAATAAATAACTTCCAGTTCAAGAAAAAAGAGGCAGAGTCAGAAAAAACTTCACAAAATAGGATGAGTGTAAAATTCCAAATTGGAAAATAAGAATAATGCCTTTGTGAACAAATTGTTGGTTTACTTCATGGTGAATCAAATAGTTTAAGCGTGGGATTTTGATCATAAGAAATAGTGCTAATTATTTACAAAGGGAACAGAATATAGATAGTCTAAGGATAATAAACACTGTGGGGATAAACATAACTTAAATAATAATAACTATTATAAACCATATCAACTGTAAGCTGTACTGGTCACAAGGGAAAATAAGGCCTATATATCATCATAATTAATCAAATTGTTTCTAGCGGGAGAGTGAAATATCTTAAATTTAGGTAATTACGAAAGAAGACCTTTCGAATTCTAATTATTTAAATTTCCTCCCAATTCTGTTAATTTAATGTAGAAACCTGCTGCTGATCAAAAGTTCGAATTCCCCCATTGCACGTTTATACCCAGAATGCAGACACACGCTGGACAACTGGGAGGAATTTTCAGGAATCTGTACCATTGACTGGTTCTTACACAGAGTGGACAGTCTCTGGTAGAACTGACAGTTGAACAGTTAAAACAGGATTTTCTGATAATCCACCCCACATCTGTGAAACTGCCGGGAGCAGGGAACACCTCAGAAATTCCCTTCAAATATAATAAAAGCTGCACCTGCATTAAATGTAAAGGTTACTTAATGGGGAATAACGTGGGAAACACCCCTCCCATATCAACTAGGGGAACAGGCACATGTCAACTTTGTAACAGGACAGAATAAACTTTCCTTGTTGCATAAAATCCAGCGGATAGATTTTACAGCTGCAGTTAGCACACTTTGACAATATCCAGCAATAGCTGGAAATCAAGATGTGGAAGGGAGAGAGGAACCTGGTGAAATTAGAATCACTAAGGAAGCAGTGCTGAGTGAACTGATGGAGCTGCAGGCTGACAAGACTCCGCGTCCTGATGGGTTTCATCTTAGGGCCTTAAAAGAGGTGATTAACGAGGTAGTGGATGCGCTGGTGTTAATTTTCCAATATTTGCAAGATTCCGGAAAGGTTCCATCAGATTGGAAAGTAGCAAATATAACCCCTCTATTCAAGAAGGGAGGGGGGCAGAAAGCGGGAAACTATAAGCCAGTTAGCTTGACGTCTGAAGTGGGGAAGGTGTTAGAGTCGAATGTTAAAGGGGTTTTAGCTGGGCACTTAGAGAAACTCAAGTTAATCGGGAAGAGTAAACATGGTTTTGTGAAAGGGCAATCATGTTTAACCAATTTAATGAAGTTCTTTGAAGGAGTGACATGTGCAGTGGATAGAGGGGAGCCTGTAGACATAGTGTGCTTGGATTTCCAGAGGCATTTGATAAAGTGCTGCATCAAAGGTTATTGCATAAAATAAAGGCCATGGTGTAGGGATTAACATATTAGCATGGATAGAAACTCTTTCGAGTTATCAACAGTCACAGATTGCAACTCTTTTCGAGTACAATCACAATTCTTGGTTCGCGGGAGTGGGACATGAACCCACAACCCTCTGATTCAAAGGCAAGGGTGCTATGAACTGAGCCACAGCTGACACCTCTAGCGTGGATAGAAGATTGGCTGGCTTTCAGAAAACAGAGGCTATGCATAATTGGGTCTTTTTTCTGATTGGCAGGATGTGATGAGTAACTGCTGGGAGTGCTAAATTTAAGGAACACAGGTTCCATTTCAAACCCAGATAAATTAGAATCATTTTTTTCGTCTGCTTAGTGTTTTGCTGAGTGTTGTATTTATTTGTTGTCCATCATACAGGGCTATAAAATGGGCATTGTGGGCTCACACCTCCTGAATGTGTAATATCCACTTGTTAACAATTTCAGATTACTGAATGGCATGCTGGACCCTCTATTAGTTAAGTGCATGGCAGCATGGATACTGTGCAAATCTCTCACCTTCACATTCTGCCAAACTCCCACCCTCCAACTGGACCAAAGCTTTAAAGACACTCAGACATTGTCACTGGCAGTGAAGCCTTTGTTCATCATGTTGTCTTGGAGGCCCAGCCAAACTCTCTTTCCTCCTGCCTTCGTCACTGTGCCCTGCAGCACACTGGCACAAGATTGCACATACTGAGGCCTTACTCACTCTGGCCACCTTCATGATGTCAATGAGGCCCTTCTGGCATTGAGGTCAGGTTCTCCTGACAAGCCCAACATTGCTGACCCCTTCAGCTCCTGCTCCCTGGCAGCACGTGTTTGGCTTGGCTTCTTCCTCTTCCCACCGGATGGCATCAGCTGCTCATGTTGGTTGGACACTGCATGTAGGAGGGCTCTGAGTGAGTCCTCATTAAATTGAGGGGCTGGTTTGACCCTTCTCCCCTGCCTCTCCCCTCGCTCCAATGGCGCAGACATCTCTGAAGGAAAACATGCAGCAACCAGACAACTCCTCCATGCAACGGTTCAAAAAGAATGCCACCTCTGCTCAGTGGAAAAGTTTGGAGACAGCAGAACTCATAAATAAACACTCAGTTTAACAGCCTGGAAATAGCTGAAGTCCCAGTGAGCCTCCAAGCTGTGAACAATGCCAGCATTTGTTACGTCCCCTGACACTGCCCCATTCCAGAGGGCCCATTACATTACTGACTGTGACTTCATTTCGTGTCAAGGCCAATGACCTCAAAGGCTGGATATGCCGCCCCCCAATACTGATTGGGCAGATGGTCACCCCCTGTTGGCCTGAAACCCACCCTCCGTTCGCAATTGGATCAATTAACGGATCATACGCCAAGTTTGAATGGTGGGTTCGGAGATCCGCCCACTTTCGGGTAAAGTTCCCCCTCCTCCTCCGTACAGGAGCGGACTATTCAGCCCCACGTGTGGGGATTCGGAGGGATTAGGGAACCCCGGAAATTTCTCTGAACTATAGCAATAGTCTCACCTGCAGTCAAGGTAGAGCCTGTTTAATGCTAAATAAAGTGGGGGACACCCCTTCCCTGTCAACGAGGAGAACAGGGACACTTCAACTTTGTTAAGGGGAGAGAATAACATTTCCTTGTTGTATAAAATCCAGGGGGATGGATTTTAAAGGAACAGTTAGCAGAGTTTCACAATATAATTCACTCCGAGGTGTTGTACAGAGTAATGTAATGCACAGAGTTATGAAGGACATGGAATCACTGCTTTAATTCTTGGAAAATTGGGTCGTTCTCGTAAAAACCCAAAATTAATGAAGAACAGAAATGAGACAAGTTTCCTCAAACTTGGCCGGTCGGTCACTGAGCTTCAGGAGAGTAATTCTGATTATCAGGGATTGAGACCAAACTGGGGGACATTTAGACGCTGCACACAGACAACTCTCTGTCTAATAAACATTGAGAGGGGTGAAAGTGATATTCACCAGTAGTCAAATTAGTGATAGTGAATTGTTCACCAGTTTACACTGCTCACTGTTTCCTTTTCCCTTAAATTGAAAGGAAAATCGGGTGAGCTGTAGTATGGGTGTGTGATCCAATATCACCCATCATACACTATCGACAAAAGATCAAATTACCCCCAATAGATTTACTTTACAGTAGCAGTAAAATCTATGCATTGATTTCTGATGTTGCTTCCATGTTTCCTGTGATATTGGGCAAAACAATTGAATCTGATCTGAGTTTTTATTCAATGTAATTACATTTCGGGGCTCCCCGAAGGAGGGAAACAGAGGCAGCGGAGGGAGGAGGCGAAAGTGCCAAGAACACTGGCACCGGCAGTGTGTCAATTTCAAGATGCTGATGCTCGTTTCATCATGAATCACCAAGTGTAGGCAGGTTGGGACAGGAATCTCAATTAAGACAGTTGAGAACTTTGTTAAGCACATAATAAGGTTTGAGATTTAAAGTTCTAAAGGAGCGGACAGTTTACCTGTTCATCTGAAGAAAAGTGGGCACAGAGTGGGAGCCAGCCATGGCTGCCACAGCCCAATAAGAAGGTCAGTGGGGCAGGCACTTGGTAAGGGGGTGCGGAGGTAGCAGGGAGAGTGGAAACTCAGGATTTGAATGGGGTTGGCACTCCCAGCAGTGCGGAGGGAAACTCAGGATTTGAATGGGGTTGGCACTCCCAGCAGTGCGGAGGGAAACTCAGGATTTGAATGGGGTTGGCACTCCCAGCAGTGCGGAGGGAAACTCAGGATTTGAATGGGGTTGGCACTCCCAGCAGTGCGGAGGGAAACTCAGGATTTGAATGGGGTTGGCACTCTCAGCAGTGCGGAGGGAAACTCAGGATTTGAATGGGGTTGGCACTCCCAGCAGTGCGGAGGGAAACTCAGGATTTGAATGGGGTTGGCACTCCCAGCAGTGTGGAGGGAAACTCAGGATTTGAATGGGGTTGGCACTCCCAGCAGTGCGGAGGGAAACTCAGGATTTGAATGGGGTTGGCACTCCCAGCAGTGCGGAGGGAAACTCAGGATTTGAATGGGGTTGGCACTCCCAGCAGTGCGGAGGAAAACTCAGGATTTGAATGGGGTTGGCACTCCCAGCAGTGCGGAGGTAAAAGAGGGAGAAAGGCTTCCAAGAACAATTGAGAGGCCACTTTCCCAGAAGGAAGGCTGCAGCTGTCAGATGTTGGATGAGGGGCAACACCCTCTGCAGGGAGGGCAGAACCCCAGGCATCAGAAGGGCACGGGAAAGGAAAGAGGGGCAGGAAGGCAACAGAGGCCGAACATTCAATACAGGAACTATTGCTGAAGACGGAGCTATCAAGGCCCAGTGATGTCGGATATTGTGACCCTTCAGGCAGTGGCCACATACATCTGTGCGCTCAATGCTGAATACCTCACAGCGCTGGTCACAGTTATTGTGGCATTGAACTCCTTCACTTCTGGCTCCTTCCAAGGATCAGGTGTGGACCTTAGAGACATGTCACATGTGGCTGCTCACCAGGTCATCTCACAGGTCATGGATTCACTTTTTGCCAGAGCTGGACAGCGCATTCATTTAATAACAGGGAGGCCTTGCAGGGACACAGGGATTCCCCTAGGAGCAGGGTATCACTGATTGTACCCAATGGCCATCAAGGCACCCAGTCACTGGTCAGGGAGATCCATACAGGAAGGGCTTCCACTCCCTCGGTGGCTCGTCTGTGACCACAACAAAAACTTCCTCCATGTGTGCACTCACTTTCCTGGCAGCTGCCATGATACTTCATCCTCCAAAGTGTGTGTCCTAGAGGATAACGGATATTCCTCGAAGTGAAGTTACTGAGCTCTCTGTGGGAGTCCCAGAAAGAGGCACAATGGCTGGACAACCATTGAACAGGACATCAGGCTTCTGAAGATGTGATTCCAGTGCCTGGGCCAGTCGGGTGGTGCCCTCCAATCCCCTCTTGCAAGTGTCTCTGTCAGTGTGGGAATCTGCTGCATTCTCCATAACATGGCTCTCCAGAGAGGTGTGGACCTTGAGGACAATGAGGCACTGGGATGACACAGCTCATCGAGGGAACAGCAGGCTGTGAGAGAGGAGGTGAAGGGAGAGGACGCTGAACAAAGTGGAGCCCCTGCTGCATGATGAGGTGGCTTCCTCCTGCCCCCCTCGGGGAAGAGGAACTCGCCCCCGCCCACTCCCTCATGGCCTCCAGTTTGGCAGTGATAAAGTGAGGGGATTCCCTGCCGTGGGTGCCAAGCCTCGGGCTTCCCTGTGACATCTCACTTCCCTCTGGTGCTGTGGAAAGCTTTGGTACAAACTCCTGATCTCTCCCTCAGGACAACCAGCAGCATCAGTGATGGCTGCCAAGTGAACAGGAAATCTGTCTCCATTAAAAATAATGACGTCCCCATGCAAAAATCATAACTTCAATCACTTTCCCACCGATTGTGGGTTTCTGACCCAAAATAACCCCAGCTCCTGTTCCTTACATCCATTGTAAAAATTCAGCCTGTTTTAATGTGTTTCTCACTTCTCTGTTTAGACTGCCTTCTAATAATCTGGGAGATTCAGGGGTGAAACTACTGTCTGCGGTCCTGAGGAAGCCAGGCTGTAAAATACAGGAACTGGAGTAAGTACCAGACTCTTGAGTTTTTGTTTATAATAACCGAACGTCTGACACTGTATATTAAATTATTATTAGTATCAAGATTTACGTTCTTAATAACACTATGCATGTTATTATGAGTATCAGTAATAGGATTAATATTAATCAGTGGGGTGAAAATGGACATGGAAATGGCAGGGATGTAAAACAGGTAATATCACATTTTCTGGCCTCGAAAGGAACGCCTGATATTGAGGTCTATTGAAGTAGACCCATGTCGCAGATGACCGATGCAACGCTGACTATTCTGCAACTCCATACATGTCCAATTTCACGCCTGCCTGATTTCCACTGTTTTCCCTCCCTCTGATCTCCAGCCTGTGGACCAACGCTCTCAGATTCTTGTGCTCAGGATCTTGCCTCTGCTCTCAGTACAAACCAGTCACTGACGAACCTGGACCCAAATAATAATAAACTGAAAGATTCTGGAGTGAAACTACTGTCTGCAGCTCTGAGGAATCTTGATAGTAAAATACAGAAACTACGTAAGAAGATAAGAAATTGGAGTAGGAGTAGGTAATTTGGCCCCTCGAGCCTGCTCTGCTATTCAATAAGATCATGGCTGACATGCTTGTGTTTTGAATTTCACATTCCTATCTTCTGCTGATAATCTTTGATTCCCTTGCCTAACAAGAATCTATGCAGCTCCGCCTTAAAAATATTCAATAACCCCACCTCCACCACTTTCTGAGGCAGAGTGTTCCACAGTCTCACAACTGTCTGAGAGAAAAAATTCTGATATCTGTCCTTAAATGAAAAACCCTAATTTTAAAAACAGTGACTCCGAGTTCCGGACTCACCCACAGGAGGAAAAATCTTTTCCATGTCCACCTCATCAAGCCCATTCAGCCTCTTATATACTTAAATCAAATCACTCCTCACGCTTTTAAACTCCAATGGAAACAAGTACAGTCTGTCCAACCTTTCCTCATAAGACAACCCACTCATTCCAGGTATCAATCTAGCAAACCTCCTTTGAACTGCCTCCAATGCAGTTACATCCTTCCTTAAATAAGGAGACCAAAACTACACACTGTTCAAGTCCAATGCCCCGTATAACTGAAGCATAACATCCTTACTTCTATGTTCAATTCCCCTTTAATAAAGGACAGCATTCCATTATCCTTCTGAATTACTTGCTGTACCTGCATACTAACTTTTTGTGACTCATCTACTAGAACACCCAGATCCACCTGCACCTCGGAATTCTGCAGTCGTTCTCTGTTTAAATAATTCTCTACTTTTTTATTCTTCCTGCCAATGTGAACAACTTCACAGTTTCCCACGTTATTATCCGTTAGCCAGGTTTTTGCTCACTCACAACTTATCTATATCCATCTGCAACCTCCTTCTATCCTTTTCACAACATACTTTCTAACCTATTCTTTGTGTCATCTGAAAATTTAGTGACCATGCCATCACTCCCTTCTTGTAAATCATTGATTTAAATTGTAAAAGGCTGAGATCCCAGCACAGATCCCTGCGAGACGCCACTCGATACATCCTGCTTTTTGGAAAAAAGACCCATTTATACATACTCTGCTTTCTGCCAGCCAACCACTCTCCTATCGATGCTAATATGTTACCCCCTACACCACCAGCTTTTATTGTCCACAGTAAACTTTGGCATGGCACCTTATCAAACGCCTTCTGGAAATTTACGTATAGTATGTCTACAAGCTCCCTTTATCCACAGTGCATTTTACTCCTTCAAATAATTCCCAATAAACTGGTTAAATATGGGCAGAATTTTCGGGTTGGCGAGCATGGGAGGGGCCTGCTCGCCGACGCATAAAATGACGCACGGTGACATCGGATGGGGGTCTCAGTGTCACCGCGCGCTATTTAGATTTTCAGTTTGGTGGGTGCGCAGCCAAACTGTCAAAGGCCTATTGAGGCCATTAAGAAAGTAATTAAAGTAGTTCAGAATGCTGCCTGTCCAACCTTAAGGTTGAAGGGCAGGCAAAGTGTCCAGGTGGCCTTCACATTTTTCATAAAACCTCATCCATGGGCGGGATCAGGTTTCATGAAGGGTTTATTAATAAAATAAAACATTTTAAAACATTTGATAAACGCTGTCACGTGAGTGGACCTGTCTAAATAATTTTTTGTGTCTTTAATTAAAAACTTTCATTCAGCACTTAATCTCCGTGAGGCCGCTCCGCGCCTCAGGGAGATTTCTGCCTCTGTCACCCCGCGCATGTGTGAAAGAGCGCAGGCCCCGACTCAGGGAATCCAACCCCAGCCCCACTCCCGAAGCCCCCACAGGGAGCGTTCAGCGCTTCGGGGGCGTGCGTCACACTGGGCAGGCTTTAATTGTCCCGCCCACGTAAAATGGCGGCACAGCCTCGATCTGGGGTCCCCATCGGGATCGCGCCTGACCCAACCAAACCCCCCTCCCTTTCTACCTATGATTTTCCTTTCACAAAACCATGCTGATTCTACCTGATTACCCAAATTTATCTCAGTGTTTAGATACAACCCCCTTAATAATCAATTTTTACAACTTCCCCACCACAAATACCTACAGTTTCCTGTTTTGTGCCTCACTCCCTTCTTGAATAGACAGGTTATATTTGTAACTTTCCAGTCTGATGGAACATTTCCAGAATCTAGTGAATTTTGGAAAATTGGCACCAACACACCATCTGGCTCATTAGCCACCTCTTTTAATACGCGAGGCTGTTGTCCATCAGGGTGAGGAGACTTGTCAGCCCACAGCTCCATCAGTTTGCTCTGTACCACTTCCTTAGTGATTGGCTTTTTACCAAGTTCCTCTCCCCTTTCACCTTCTGATTTGTAGCTATTACTGGAATGTTTATTTGTATCCTTTATAGTGAACACAGAAATAAAATATTTGTTCATTTCATTCGCCATTTCCTTATTATCTACTAATAATTCCCCACTGTCACTCTGTAGAGGAACAACACTCACTTTACTTAGTCTTATCCTTTTTAAGTACCTGTAGAAACTCTTGTTGTCCATTTTTACATTTCTAGCTAGCTTCCTCTCATGCGCTAATTTATTTCTCCTGATTAACCTTTGAGTCATTCTTTGCCATTCTTTATATTCCGACTAATCATCTGTCCTGCCACTCCTCTTTGCACTGTTATACGCATTTTCCTTACGTTTGATGCTTACCTGAACTTCTTTAGTTAACCATGGATGGTTATGTAAATAAGTTAAGGATTTTTTTCTTTATCGTAGGAATATACTTATTCTGAATATTCTGAACTATCCCCTTAAATGTTTCTCTATTGACATATCCTAAAGCTAAGTATCCCAGTTCACTTCTGCTTGCTCAGCTTTCATGCCCACATAGCTGCCCTTATTTAAATTTAAGGTACTAGCTCAGACCCATTCTCCTCCCTTTCAAACTGGATGTAAAATACAATCATATTGTGGTCGCTGCTACTTAGTTGTGCCTTCACTTTCAGGTCACTAATTAACCTTTTCACGTTACACAATACCAAGTCTAATATAACCTGTTCCCCGGTTAGTTCCAGAACATGCTGCTCTAAGAAACTATCTCGAAAGCATTGTAAGGACTCCTCATCCAGGCTATGCTGCCCATCTGATTTTTCCAGTTTATATATAGATTAAAATCACCCATGGTTATTGCCGCCGCTTTATCACAACCACCCAATATTTCTTCTTGTCCTCCATTGTGGTTACTGTTAGGGGGCCTGTAGACCACTCCCACTAGTGACTTTTTCCCCTACTATTTCTCATCCCAACTCAGACCGACTCTATATTCTGATCTCCTGAAGCAAGGTCATCTCTAACGGTTGCACCAATGCTATCTTTGATTACCAGTGCTACCCCTCCACCTTTACCGAGCTTCCTATTCTTCTTCAATGTCATGCACCCCTCAGTATTCAGGACTGAATCGTTGTCATCCTGCAGCCACGACTCCATAATGGCTATCGAGTCATATTTATTTACTTCAGTGTGCTCTATCAATTCATTTACTTTGTTATGAATGCTCCATGCATTCAGACACAAAGCCAACATTATTGTGTAGATAATGTTATCTTTGTAACATCTAGTCTTGACTGTTGGTGTATTCTCTGTGCTTTCCCTTTGGCCCTTCCTGCCATTCTCTGTCCCACATTTCTCATATTACTATTTTGTTTTCCTGTCTTGACTCTACCCCTTGATTTGCTACATCTAGCCAAGTTTGTTCCCTCACTCACCGCCCCCACCCCCTCCCGTCCGCGTGCACCCCGTTTGGTTCAAAGCCCTCTCTACTTCCCTAGTTACGCAATTCACAGGAACACTCATCCCAGCATGGTTCAGGTGTGGACCGTTCCAAGGTACGGCCCCCACTGGTGCTGGTGCCCCACAACCCGGAACCCATTCCTCCCCACACCAGTCTTTGAGCCACGCATTCGTCTCTCTAATTTCATTGGCCCGTTGCCAATTTGCACGTGGCTCAGGTAATATCGCATAAAGTAGTACCTTTGAGGCTCTGCTTCTTAATTCGCTACCTAGACCTTCACACTGACTTTGCAGAACCTCTTTCCTTTTCCTGCCTATGTCGTTGGTACTTAGATGGTCTACGACAATTGGATCCTCCCCATCCCACCAAGTTCCTCTCCAGCTCTGAACAGATGTCCTGACCCCTGGCACTGGGCAGGGAGCACAGCTGTCTGGACACTCACTCCTTGCTACAGAGAAGACTGTCAATTCCCCTCACTATACTATGTCCTATCATAAGTACATTCCTGTTTGCTCCCCCTCACATGAATGGCTTCCTGTACCATGATACCATGGCCAGCCTGCTCATCCACCTTGCAGGCCTCGCTTTCGTCCACACAGGTCGTGAGCACCTCAAACCTGTTTAATAATTGCAAAGTCTGAGGCTCCTCCACTGCTGTATGCTTGGTCCCTTTACCTGTTTTGTCCACAGCCACGTCATCCTGTCCCTCACTGTTGACCAAAACAGGTGACCCTATTCTAAGAGATGTGACCATCTTTTGGAACAAAGTGCCCAGTCATTTTTTCCCCTCCCTTGTGTTGTGCAGAGCCTGCAGTTCGGCTTCCAGGTCAATAAGCCTGGTCTGGAATTCCTCTAGCTGCTTACAGTTTCTGCAGGCATGTTTGTCATGGATCGCCTTGGCACCCAAGCGACCTCACATCCCACAGCTGCAACGCAACACCTGTCCTGCCATTTTACCCTATCTTATTTAGTTCACTTAACTGAATGACTTTATTCCTATGTGTGCTACAATTTACTGTGCTTATTGAATGTGAGTACCACTGACAACTAAAAGTTATATGCTTCTTGAATACACAGGTATGTGTTTTAATTATTTTTTTAATGCATGTTTAAATTTTAATGTTAAGCTTTTAAAGTTTCGGGTTATTTACTTTCAAAGTCTTGGTTATTTTTATTTATAGATCTACCTTAACTTCCACTCCAGTCTAAGCGCGCACACTGTCCCACCCACTGGGCACTTACCGGCCAATCAACGCACTGGCTTCCTGTGACGTCACAATTGCCTTTCCCCCTCCACTGCTGCTTGTCAGCAGCTGAAACGGTGCATTCCTCAGCTCCCGACTGCAGCTCCGCTCCCACTCCCAGCAAGGTCGGCCGCGCTGCAATCCCTGGTCTTTATTTACAGGCATTCCTCAGCTCCCGACTGCCCCCTGCAGCTCCGCTCCCACTCCCAGCAAGGTCCCAGACTGTGAGATTGTGTTTTTAAAGACTGTATGTCTGATGCTGTAAATTATTACGAGTATCAGTAATAGCGTCACTAATAAACACTGCACATTTTCATTACTACAAGTATTAGTCTTATTAATAAAAACCCCGGATTTACTCTGATTCATGAAAGGTTTCTCTCTCTGATCTCCAGCCGGATAGTAACAGCCTCACATATTCATAGCTCCCCTCTCAGTATAAATTGGGCACTGATGAGTCTGGACCCGAGTTACGACAAACTGCAAGATTCAGGAATAATACCTTTAAAAATCATTTAAAGTCATTCTCAAAGACATGAATCAGAATTTAAAAATGAACAAAACGATTATTGCTTCTACAATTCCCATGGTGGAATTTTATGGTCCCTCTCACCAGTGGGATTTTCCAGACCCCGCCGAAGTCAATGGATTGTGAACGGCCCATCCTATTTTACAGCCCCTCCCGTGCTGTAAAATTCCCCCCCATATTGTATTCTTACATTTTTAGCTTAGGTTAATTAGACATTCACATTATAGATCTTTAAACTTGAAAGCTTCTCAGTTTGTAATAAAAGTATAAAACTTCCATAAATATATTGGTAAGGCAGTTAATAAACTATCAAAATGAATAAGCTATCACAATCTGTGGCTCCCAATAACCCAACAGTAAAATTCAGAAACTGTGTGAGATGTTGTTTCTGATAACGGGATGTCGAACACTGTACGGTATCATTAGTATCAGTCATGGTGTCATCAACAACAACATCAACTTTCATTCATATAGCAGCTTTAATATAGTTAATTGTCCCAAGACACTTCACAGGAGTGTTATCGAACAGACTTGGGCAGCGTGGAAAATGAGATATTAGGACAGGCAACTAAAAGCCAAGTCAGGGAGGTAGATTTTAACGAGAGTGTTAAAGGAGAAGAGAGGGGTAGAGAGGTGGAAGGAATTAGGAAGGGAAATCCATAGCTTGGGGCCGAAGAGCTCAAGGTGCAGCTGCCAATGACAATAATTTCCATATTTAATAATCTGAATCATAAACATGTTATTATTAGTATTGGGAATAGTGTTATTTAAAATAAAACTTATTAATAGGCACTTAATTAGCTTGGCAGCGAAGTTAAAGCCCAAGTAATAAAAGGCACTGTGACAGCATGGATATAAAGTTGTCTGAGTGACAGGAAACAGAAAATAGTTGTTAATGGTTGTTTTTCAGTCCGAGGAAGCAGACAGTGGAGCTCTCCACCGGTTGCTTCAGGACGAGCAGTATTACATGTCTCGATATATGTTCATGACTTAGACTTGGGTGCACCTAAAAATGAGGTGCCAAACTGGTGAAGCTGCAAACCAGGACAACTTGCATGCAACTAATGGGAGAAGCACGTGATCCCACAACCAACCGATAAGATCAAAGTTTTGTACACCTGTCACATCCAGTTGTGAATGGTGACGGGCGATTAAACAGCTCACTGGAGGAAAAGGCTTCACCAATATTCCCATCCTCAATGGGGGAAGGCCAGCCACGTGTGACGATTATTGGCTCAAACAGTCCAATTTAACTGGGTCAGACCCATTCTTACACCATTAAAGTTGGCTTTCCCCATATTAATAATTCTTATCTGGGCTGTTCTTTGTTTTATCCCATAGTCAGCTTAAACCTTACGATACAGTGATCACTCCTTTATACTTGATCTACTTGGCCCATCTCATTCCAAAGAATCATGTCAAGCTGTGCATCCTTTCTCACACTGGAAACACGCTGCTGTAGAACAATTTCCTGGTCACTCTAGGAATTCTTGCCCCTCTCTGCCTGTCACATTAATACTATCCCAGTCTATATTTGGACAATTAAAGTTCCCCATTATAACTACTTCATGATTCTTGCACCTCTCTGGAATTTCCTTACAAATTTGTTCTTCTACATCTTTCCCCTAGTTGGTAGCCTATAGACTAGCAATATAATTGCACCTTTTTTGTTCCATAGATCGAGCCATATAAATTCTGTCCTTGACCTCTTTGGATCATCCCCTTTCTCCAGCACTGAAATATTCTGCTTAATCATTACAACCACCCCATTCCATTTTATCCCTTTCCTATCTTCCCTGAATACTCTATATTCAGGAATAGTTAATACCCAGCCCTTCCATTCGCTGAGTGAGGCCTCTGTTACTGCCACAGCACGATATTTCCACATGGCACGTGCATCTGGAACTCACCAATCTTATTTACCACTCTCCATGCATTCACTAAACTGCTCTGTAACCCTGATTTCGACTTTATTGTCTTCCCCCCTACTCTGTACAGACTTAATAACTTACTATTTCCCACTCTAGTGCTATATATTTCTCCCAGCATTCCTTGGTATTCCTCTCTGATATTACCTCCTGGTTCCCACACTCCAGCCAAGTTAGTTTAAACACTCCTCAATACCAGGAGCAAATCACCAGGCACTCAGCTCCAGCTCTGTTTAGGTGCAATCCATCTGGCCTGTAGAGGTCCCACCTCCCTCAGAGCTGTTTACAAAGTCCCAGCAATTCGAAATCCCTTTCCCCTGCACCATCTTTGCAGCCACTAATTCATCTGCTTACCCTCCTATTTCTGTGTTCACTTGTGCGGGATACGAGGAGTTATCCAGAGATTACTGCTTTTCAGGCCGCGCTTGCTAATTTCTTACCTAGCTCCCTAACTTCTCTCTGCAGGGAAACAGTCTTAGTATAGGCTACTGAACTTTAAGGACTGATGCTTCACTTAAGGGGTTATGAATCTTTGGAATCCTCTATCCCAGAGGGTTGTGGATCCCCATCGTTGAATAAATAATTCTAAGGCTGAGAGAGACAGATTTTTGTTCCCTCATTGGATTGAGCAACATGGGGAGTGGGTGGGAAAGTGGAGTTGAAGCCCTAGGTCATTCATGATCATATTGTCTGAGCAGGCTACTCCGGCTCCTATTTCTTTGTTCTTGTGCAGCAAGACCTGGAGAATTTGTAGGCTTGGCCTGATAAGTGGCAAGTAACAAATGCACCACACAAGAGCCAGG
Source organism: Cetorhinus maximus (assembly GCF_964194155.1). Taxonomy (NCBI): domain Eukaryota; kingdom Metazoa; phylum Chordata; class Chondrichthyes; order Lamniformes; family Cetorhinidae; genus Cetorhinus; species Cetorhinus maximus. The sequence goes on from NC_135913.1 coordinate 8,875,710, forward strand.
CAATTACCATCTCCAACAAGAGAGAATCTAACCTCACCACCACCTCCACCACCACCACCACCCCATAGAGGCTGGGAATTCTGCAGTGATTAACTTCCTGACACCCCAACATCTCTTAACTATCTAGAAGGCCACAAGTCAGGAATGTGAAGGAATGCTCTCCACTTGCCTGGATCAGTGCAGCTCTAACAACAATCAAGAATCTTGACACCATCCAGGGCAAATGAGTACGCTTGAACAGAATCCTATTGACCAACTTAACATCCATTCCCTCCACCAGCGGCCCACATTGGGGGTAGCACCACACCAAGACTCCTTCAGCAGCAACTTCCAAAACCGTGGCCTCTACCACCTGGAAGGACAAGGTCAGCAGATGCATCAGAAACTGCAAGTGCCCCTCGAAGTCACACACCATCCTGACTTGGAACTATATCCCCGTCCCTGCACTGTCACCTGGTCAAAATGTGCAAGTGAAGCTTGAGATTCAACATACAGACGTGTTCCATATGAGTCTTTACTTAGACACCCATTTAATATAATTAATCTTCCACCTTGTGCCTTGTTCCACCATTTCTTTGAATGTCCTGAACATTTCCCTGGAACCGTTACCACATCAGGCAAAAACGTTGGAAATGAACTGAACTCATTCTGTGTTGTCCTTCCATTGTCACCATTTGCAGGAGACAGTGAACTGTTAAAGGCACAGTAATGTTCTTAAAATAATGGTGAAAGATTAATTTTGTGATGCACCATCTTAAAATTCATTGAAGACACATACACAGCAAGGTGATATGTCACAACAAAATATAACCCTGTGAAACCCAAGTGCAATGAGATGAACCTTTTAAAGTGATGATGGGGGCTCCTACATTGCAATCCCCCTGCGCTGTCAGCTGAGGTGGAGGCAGGGTGCTGACCTTTCTCGTCCGAGGATTTCAATGACCATGGTGGTTGTCCTCTGGTTCCCTTAGGTTTCGAGGGCCCCAGCATACTGAGGGCCTCCTGCACAGATACTGGAATCGGCTCTGTTATCGTGGGTTTGTGAGGTGCTGGTGTTCGAGTCAGAGCAGTGGAAAATCCAGGAGCACCCTGAGAGGAGCCCCCAGATGCTGCAGGCAGTCACTCCTATACACTTTCAGGGCACACTGGACCCTCCCTGCTCACCTGAGGAGTCCGAGGAATTGGTGGTGACTCCAGTCACCTCACCCCCTCTCACCCAGCCATTGCCCATGGAGGTGGTGATGACATGCCGGTCAGTATGTATCTCCAATCGTTGGTCTGCTGGATTGACTGTCCATCAAGGTCACCAATCTCTCAGTAGAGGATGCCTAGGGCACTCATTCCCGGGACACAGCAATAATCATAGCTTGGATTAACTCCTGCATCCTTGGTGTCTGGTTACACACAGCTTCTTCATGTTAACATACCTCATGCTGCAGTTCCAACATCTGCTGCCTTGTTGAAGACGCTGGTGAAATGTTATCAGCCTGAAGCTTGACATTGCCTTTCCCTCTCTTGGCTATTACTTTCTCCATCAGCTGCTCGGGCGTGTCTGTGCTGTTCACCAGATTGTGAGTCCTTTACTAATGGAATGTGACTATCTCCCGACGTGATAGTACCTGCACTGGTGGAGGGTGCGAGGGGAATAATGTGACGGTGCACCCTCTGAGGTCCGCTTCTCGTCCTCAGAGGTGGATGGCTGTCACCCGGTCACAGCCCTTGATCTGTGAAAGAACAAATAGTGTTTCTAGGGAAACGTTTGTTTTCTGCTCACCAGAGGGTCTCCTGTGTCCATCCATTAGGCCACTCATTCTCTCAACTCCACAACCCACCTCAACATCAGTGATTGCCCGCCCTGCCTCCAGATCTCCCAGTTCATGTGTCTGAATTTCCATGGGTGTAAGGATGAGGAGATCTGGGGTACAGTGACCAATCTTGGCTCAGGCCCTCTCGTCAGCTGTTTACATCTGCAAGCATAGAAATCTTCATGTAACTCGCCCATCAAAGAGACACACTAGCCTATACTGGTGGCAGCCTGACTGTCCCGCATGGCACCACATGCATGTCTCCTGCATGCAGCACTCATCAGCGTGCAACCCTTGATCTGTCTTCTGCCATTTCAGCTCTTCATTCAGTAACCAGGGCTCCCTCGCTAGTCCCTCCAGAGCTGCTGTGTTTGAAAGTACTGCTGGCTGCCTTTACAGATGGCGCCAGTATTGTCTGAACCGGGACGTCCCCTGTCTCCACCACCGAAGTGGACGGCTCCTCCCACCTGTCAGCTCTGATAATATCGCATTGGTAACTCTGACTACCCTGACCCTACGTCCAAACACCCACTTACGGAGGATGGGGAAGCCTGGGGGCTGGACAGTAGGCGATTGGGGTGTCAGGGACTGAGGGCTGGAGGGAGGTCCTACGGCCACTGGACCTTGGTGGGGCAGCTGGGGGCGAGGGGGATGGGGTATGTCCGAGGTTAAAAGGGGGGCTTCTGATGGAGACACCTCCCCGCCCCCGGCCCCTTCCGCCAAAGGCCTGAATCCGGTTATTTTTAGGCTTCCACCACACCCAGGAACTCCTCCCGCCGACCTAAAAATTGAGGCTGGATGGGAAAGGGCCCTCAGGTGATCAATAATTGGCCACTTAAGGGCCTCAACTGGGGAGAGGGCGGGTGGCCCGTCTGAGACCTCACCCACCCCAGCGTCAATCGCTGAGATGTCTCGGCTGGTGGGAAACCCAGCCCAAAAATTTTACTCTCACCCATTGCTTAAAAACCCCCTGGCGGGTGAGCTTAAAATTCAAACTGTTATCTCTAATTCTTTCTTCACATATAGTGTCTGACTTGCTGAGTATTTCCAGCATTTTCTATTTATATTTCAGATTTTCATCATCAACAGTATTTTCCCTCTATATAATGGGGTGTCTCACACTGAACATTACTATTGTCATTAATAGTGTTCCCTCAGACACCAGAGATTTACCCTGATTCCTGTTGGTTTTCTCTCCCTTGTCTCCAGTCTGCAGGATAACAATCTCACAGATTCTTGTACCGAGGATCTTGCCTCTGTGATCAGTACAAACCAGTCACTGACAGATCTGAACCTGGGTGTTAATCCACTGGGAGACTCAGGAGTGAAACTACTGTCTGTGGGTCTGAGGAACTTGGGCTGTAAAATACAGAGACTGGGGTAAGTACCAAACTGTGTGAGATGATGTTGATAATAACTGAATGTCTAACAGGACATTTTCCACAGAGTTATTAGAAAAATAAATAAACACTGTCCATTATTATTAATGTCAGTGATAATGTTATTAATGAAAATGAAACTGCATTTCCTCTGCCTCCTGTTATTTCTCTCTCTCTCTAACGGGTTTAATTTCCCGCTTCATTGTCCGCGGGAGCTCGTCAACGTTTGCGCGTGCCCGCCCAGCCAAATATCGCGCGAGTGCGCGATGACGACAGGACGCTCGTCCGACATCATCTCGCGCGATTCCCCGACTGCTTGGGTCAGGTATGCGCCCGCCTGCGGGACTCTGGACTCTGTTTCTCCCTTCACAGATCCTGTCTCCCAGGCTGACTATTTCCAGAACATTCCTTTATATTTCACACCCACAGCATCAATTAGAGATTGCTTTTATGTTTTGAAGTTGTGTTTCTTGAATGTTTCACACTGTATATTATTATTTTAATCAGTTACGTTCTTTGAAAAAAACTGGAAATTTATTCTGATTCCTGTTATTTTTTTCTTTCTCGAACCCTCCCCCCACCCCCCAGTCTAGGGGGCAACAAACTGACAGATTCTTGTGCTGAGGATCTTGCCTCTGTTTTTAATCGCTCACTGACAGATCTGAACCTGGGTAATAACAACCTGGGAGATTCAGGAGTGAAACGACTGTCTGTAGCTCTGAGGGGACCGGACTGTAAAATACAGAAACTGGAGTAAGTACCAGACAGTGTGAGATTATGTTTAGAATCATTTAATATTTAAAAATATATTTTGAGCACTGTTACTATTATTAGCTTCTGACAGCCAATGCTGCTGCCTGGGCATTGCCAGTGACTGGGTGGGCAAGACCTTTTGACCAAGTTCACTTTTATCCTTAGTCACATATAAGGCTGTAAGCCTAACACTGTGTACTGACCTCACAGCCATTATCTTTCTCCCCACCACAAACTCCATTCCTTTACCATCCTCCCTCCATGTCCACACACGAGTGACACGGGTTTAAGGTGTGGAATCCCGTGATTTGTTTTGTAACTCTTTTGAGTTATCAACAGATCGCATGTAACTCTTTCGAGTACATTCACAGTTCTTGGTTTCCAGGAGTGGGACATGAACCCACAACCCTCTGATGCAAAGGTGAGGGTGCTATGAACTGAGCCACAGCTGACACCTCTGATTTGTTTTGTGCCCTCACCAGTTTTGTCACGTTAATAATCGGTGCACTTCCATTTTACAATCCCCCCTCCCCCCAATTTAATGTCATTAAAACCAGTCAAGACGCTGCTTTTCCCAGTTCCAATGTAAACTCATCAAACTGAAACATTAACCTGGCCTGAATTTTTCCCTTGTCGGGTGCACGATCGGGGAGCCTGGGAGCGGATGTGAAATGTGCTTCTGCCCGATCAGCCCCGCGACCATGATCTTACGCTGCTTGGCCAATTGAGAGGCAGCCAGTGTGAAGCGTACCCGGGGAAAGGCTCAGCACTGCCGCTGGGGGAGGGAAGAGGGCGGCACCGACCTCACTGTAAATGCTGGGGAGCGCTTCCAGTGAGCTCCCTGAAGGCAGACAGATGCCTCATAGAGCTGCAGACCCCCAGATAATAAAATAATGCACAAAAGTGCTGCAAAACTGTCCCTGCAGCAAAATCAAGCACCTGGAAACAGGCCTCACAAAAAAAACAGGCCCCAGATATTTATTTTTATTATAAATTCTAACGGAGATTTCATCCCTCCCTTGGATGAGGTTTCATCAAGAATGTAAAGGTCGCCTGGTCGATTGGCTGGTCCCCCAACGTCAGGTTGGATGGGCCACGAAAACCCGCTGACAATTGGGACGTTAATGGGTTTAATTTCCCGCTTCATTGTCCGCGGGAGCTCTTCAACGTTTGCGCGTGCCCGCCAAGCCAAATATTGCACGAGTGCGTGATGACGTCAGGACGCTCGTCCGACGTCTTCTCCCGCGATTCCCCGCCTGCTTGGGTCAGGCACGCGCCCGCCTGCGGGACTCTGGGCTCTGTTTCTCCCTTCACAGATCCTGTCTCCCAGGCTGACTATTTACAGAACATTCCTTTATACTTCACACCCACAGCATCAATTGGAGATTGCTTTTATGTTTTGAAATTGTGTTTCTTGAGTGTTTCACACTGTATATTATTATTTTAATTAGTTACGTTCTTTGAAAAAAAACTGGAAATTTATTCTGATTCCTGTTATTTTTTCTCTCTCGAACCCTCCCCCCACCCCCCAGTCTATTGGGCAACAAACTGACAGATTCTTGTGCTGAGGATCTTGCCTCTGTTTTTAATCGCTCACTGACAGATCTGAACCTGGCTGATAACAAACTGGGAGATTCAGGAGTGAAACGACTGTCTGTAGCTCTGAGGGGACCGGACTGTAAAATACAGAAACTGGGGTAAGTACCAGACAGTGTGAGATTGTGTTTAGAATCACTTAATATTTAACAATATATTTGAGCACTGTTACTAGTATTAAAAAACACTGTCCATTATTATTAGTGTTAGCTATGAATAAAAAGAAACATTTAGTTTGATTCGTTATTTCTCTCTCTCTGAACCCTAGGCTATGGGATGCCAGTCCCAAAGATCTTTGTGTCTCGGGTGTAGGGGAATATTGCGAGGTATCCCCTCCTCCTCAGAGTTGGGTGTCTGTCCCCGGTCACTGTTGGCCATTAATTTGGGAAAAAGAGAACAATGTTTAGATGGCAAAAGCGAGGAAAAGGTGGTGGGGTTGCTCTTTTAATAACTGATGACATTAGTACAGAAGTCAGAGATGATCTTAGTTCTGAAGATCAAGATGTATAATTAGTTTGAGTAGAATATGAATTAGCAAAGGTAACATGTCACTTTTTTATTCAATCATGGGATCCAGGCATCACTGGCTAGGCCAACATTAATTGCCCATCCCTAATTGTCCTTGGGAAAGTTGTGGTGAGCTTCCTTCTTGAACCGCAGCAGTCCATGTGGGAGTAGCTTATAGGCCCCTAATACATTCACACTTTCGGACAGAATATACAGGAAAAAATAATGGGCACTTGTAAGAAAGGTGCTGCAATAATTGCGTGTTGTTTTAATCTTCATACATATTGGATGAAGCAGAATGGCAAAGGTTGCCTGGAAGATGAGTTCGTAGAGTGTATTCAAGACAGTTTCTTAGTGAGTATGTTCCAGTGACAACCACAGAACGGCTATTTTAGACCTGGGAATGTTCAATGAGACTGGATTAATTAATGACATCATAGTAAAGGTGCCTTTTATCAGCAGAGTATGAGAGAAAGCCAGTTAGAAGTATAAAAGCTGATAGAGGTTCTCCAAATATTTATATAGGAAATGAATACTAAAGTGTGCATAGGTACCATAGAAAATGAGGCTGGGAAATTAACAATGGGAAATGAGGAAATGGAAGAAGCGTTGAACAGGTATTTTGTGTCTCTCTTCGCTGTAGAAGACACAAGAAACATCCCAAGAATACTTGAAAATCAAGAGGTAAAAAGAAAGGAGGAACTTAAAACAATCAGGGTTCCGAGGGAAAAGGTATTAGGAAAACTATTAGATCCAAATGTTAACAAGTCCCTTGACTTGATTGCTTTCATCATAGGGTCTTAAAGGAAGTGGCTGCAGACATAGTAGATGCATTGGTTGTGATCTTCCAAAATTCCCTAGATTCATGGAAGGCCCAGCAGATTGGAAATCACATGGGGCGAATGGATTAGATTTCTTTGAGGAAGTAACATGAAAATTGACATAGCAGAATCTGTAGATTTGGTGCACTTGGATTTCCAAAAGCAATTTGATAAAGTGTCACATCAAAGTTAACAAAGATAACAAGATAAGAATTTATTATGTAGGTGGTAGCATATTAGTATGTATGGATGATTGATTAGCTAACAGCAAACAGAGAGTTGGGGTAAAGGGCCATTTTCGGTTTGGCAAACTGGTACTAGTGGAGTGACACAGAGGTCAGTGCTGGGGCCTCCAATACCTGTGTAAATTACTTGGTTGAAGGAACTGAATGCATGGTAGCTAAATTTGCCGATGGTGCAAAGTTAGGAAAGTAACTTGTCAAGTGGACATAAAGAGTCTATTAAGGGGTTTAGATAGGTGAAGTGAATGGGCAAAAAATTGGCAGATGGAGTTGAATGTGAGACAATGTGAATTTGTCCCCTTTGCCTGTAAGAATAGAAAAGCAGTAACTTACCTGAATGGAGAAAGACTGAAGACAGTACGGTACTGAGGGATCTCGGAGACCCAGTCCATGAATCACTAGGCATGCAATGGAGCAAGTGATTAGGAAGACAATTGGTCTGCTGGCGTTTATGTGGATGCTGTGGATAAAGCAGTTCCAAAGACTGTCTAGTAAACCGAAGATCCTGAGTGTGAATCTCAGTGGTGTCTTTACCCCAATTTCCATTCAAGGCTTTGAAATGTGACGTGTTTACAACAAAAATACATTCCTTTGATGCACAAAAACCCAGTAACCAAAGTGTCCCAACTAAAGAAATCAAGAATTGTATTAGATGAAGGGAAGAGATGTATTAAGTTGCCAGAAATAGGAAAGCCTGAGAATTGGGAACATTTTAGAAATCTGCAGAGAAGGACATAGAAATGGATTAAGAAAGAAAAGATAGAATATGAGAGTAAACTAGCAAGAAACACAAAGACTGATTGTAAATGCTTCTGCAGGTCTGTAAAAAGGAAAATATTCTTAAAAATAAATGTGGGTCCATTTCAAGCAAGGTCAGGAAAATTTACAATGCGGAATAAGGAAATGGCAAAGAAATTAAACAAATACTTTGTGTCTGTCTTCACAGAGAAAAATACTAAAAATTGCTCAGAAATAAAGGAGAATCAAGGAACTAGTGTAAACGAGGAACTGCAAGATATTAATATTTGTTAAAAAAAAGTATTAGAGAAATTAATGGGACTTAAATTAGACAAATTCCCTGAACCTGATGATCTACAACCCAGAGTGTTGAAGGAAGTGGCTGCAGAGATAGTAGATGCGTTGGTAATCATATTTCAAAATTCTGTAGCCTCTGGAATGGTTCCTGTAGATTGGAAGGTGGAAAATATAACCCCGTTGTTTATGAAAGGAGGGAGAGAGTAAAGTGGGAATGAGACATCTGTTAGCCTGACATAAGTAGTAGGGAAAATGCGAGATTCTGCAATACAGGATGTGATAATAGAACACTTAGAAAATAATGGTAGCATTGGGCAGATTCAACATGGATTTATTAAAGGGAAATCATGTTTAACATACCTGTTGGGGTTTTTTGAGGATGCAGTCAGCAGAATAGATAAGGGGAGACCCGTGGATGTGGTACAGTGAGGTAGCACAAGGATCACAGGCGCAGCTATTCACAATCTGTATCAATGATTTGGACGTGGGGATTAAATGTAATATTTAGAAGTTTGCAGGTGACAGGAAATTAGGCGGAAGTGTGAGTTGTGAGGAGGATGCAAAGATGCTTCAAGGGGATCTGGAGAGGATAAGAGAGTGGCCAAAATTTGGCAGAGGGAATACAATGTGGAGAAATGTGAGGTTATCCACATTGGCAGGAAATAAGAAATACAGACCATTTGTTAAATGGTGAGAGACTGGGAAGCGTTGATCTTCAAATGTATTTCAATGTCCTTGTTCATGACTCACTTAAAGCTAACATGCAGGTACAGCAAACAGTTAAAAAGGTAAATGGTATGTTGGTTTTTATTACAATTGGATTTGAGTTTAGGAGCAAAGATGTCTCACTGCCTTGGTGAGATGGCAACAGTAGCATTCTAAGAAGCTTTTGTCTTCTTAACTAAGGAAAGATATACTTGTCTTAGACTGAGTGCAATGAAGGTTCCACTAAAATAATTCCTGGAGCAATGCGTGCTGAGGAAAAATTAAATAGACTGGGCCTCTGTTCTCTGGAGTTTAGAAGAATGAGAGGTGATCTCATTCAGGCATACAAAATTCTTACAGGGATTAACAGTGTCGATGCAGGTAGGAGGTTGCCCCAGGCTGGGGGTGTCTAGAACCAGGGGACACAGTCTCAGAATAAGGGGCAGGCCATTTAGGACTGAGATATGGAGTAATTTCTTCACTCAGAGGGTGGTGAATCTTTGGAATTCACTGCCCCAGAGGAGGCTCAGTTATTTAGTATGTTCAAGACTAAGATTTATAGATTTCTACACATTGAAAGCATCATGGAACATGGGGTTAATAGAAGGAAATGTTGTTGAAGTGGAAGATGAACCATGATCTCAGTGAATGGTGGAGTGGGCTCGAAGGGCTGAATAGCTGGCTCCTGCTCCTATTTCATATGTTTTTATTGCAAGGGGAATGCATTGTAAAAGTAGGGAAGTTTTTCTGCAGCTATACAGGACCTTAGTCAGACAGCATCTGGAGTAAACTATACAGTTTTGGTGTATTTAGTTAAGAAAGGGTATAATTGCATTAGAACCAGTTCAGAGAAGGTTCACTCGACTGATTGCTGGGATGAAGGGATTTATTTTATGAGGAAAAGTTAAGCAGATTGGGCCTATACCCGTTGGTGTTCAGGAGGCTGAGAGGTAATCTTACTGTACACATAGGATCATGAGGGGACTTGACAGGGTGTATGCTGAGAGGATCTTTCCTCTTGTGGGTCGAGAACTTAGGGATACTGTCTTAAAAAATAGGGGTCTCCCATTTAAGACTGAGATGAGAAGAAATTTAGTTAGTCTGTGGAATTCTCTGCCCAAGAGGCGAGTGGAGGCTGGGCCATTGAATATATTCAAGACTGAGTTAAGGTGGATATTTGATTGACAAGAGAATCGAGGGTTACGCAGACCAGCAGTAAAGCAGAGTTCAGGCCAGAATCAGAACAGCCAGAATTAGATCAGCCATCATCTTATGAAATGATGGAGAAGGCTTCGGGGCTGAATGGCCTACTCCTGCTCCTAGTTACTCTGTTCTTATTCCAACACGTTCTTCAGACTACAATCTGTGACCAGTGATGGATAGAGAAGCATTATGTTTTGTGGACGGCAGAGGCTCTCCTGTGCCCATGCATTAGGCCACTCGATCTCTCAGCTCCACCAACCATCCGCCCTGCCTTCAGGACTCTCCTTACCTGAGGAAGGATGTTCTTGCTATAGAGGGAGTGCAGTGAAAGTTTACCAGACTGATTCCTGGGTTGGCGGGACCGACATATGAAGAGAGATTGAGTCGGTTAGGATTATATTCGCTGGAGTTCAGAAGAATGAGGGGGGATCACATAGAAAGCTATAAAATTGTAACACGATTAGACGGGGTAGATGCAGGAAGGATGTTCCCGATGGTGGGGGAGTCCAGAACCAGGGGTCACAGTCTGAGGATCTGGGGTAGAATTTAGGACTGAGATGAGGAGAAATTTCATCACCCAGAGAGTGGTGAACCTGTGGAATTCGGTACCACAGAAAGTAGTTGAGACCAAAACATTGTATGTTTTCAAGAGGGAGTTAGATATAGCTCTTGGGGTGAATGGGATCAAAGGATATGTGTGTGTCCATGTCTGTGTGTGTGTGTGTGTGTGTGTGTGTGTGTGTGTGTGTGTGTGTGTGTGTGTATGTCCATGTCTTTGTGTGTGTGTGTGTGTCCATGTCACTGTGTGTGTGTGTGTGTGTGTGTGTGTCCATGTCACTGTGTGTGTGTGTGTGTCCATGTCACTGTGTGTGTGTGTGTGTCCATGTCACTGTGTGTGTGTGTGTGTCCATGTCACTGTGTGTGTGTGTGTCCATGTCACTGTGTGTGTGTGTCCATGTCTCTGAGTGTGTGTGTGTCCATGTCTCTGAGTGTGTGTGTGTCCATGTCTCTGAGTGTGTGTGTGTCCATGTCTCTGAGTGTGTGTGTGTCCATGTCTATGAGTGTGTGTGTGTCCATGTCTCTGAGTGTGTGTGTGTGTCCATGTCTCTGAGTGTGTGTCCATGTCTCTGAGTGTGTGTGTGTCCATGTCTCTGAGTGTGTGTGTGTCCATGTCTGAGTGTGTGTGTGTGTGAGTCCATGTCTCTGTGTGAGTCCATGTCTCTGTGTGTCCATGTCTCTGTGTGAGTCCATGTCTCTGTGTGTGTGTACCATGTCTGTGTGTGTGTGTGTGTGTGTGTGTGTGTGTGTGTGTGTGTGTGTCCATGTCTCTGAGTGTGTGTGTGTCCATGTCTCTGAGTGTGTGTGTGTCCATGTGTGAGTCCATGTCTCTGTGTGAGTCCATGTCTCTGTGTGTGTGTCCATGTCTCTGTGTGTGTGTACCATGTCTCTGTGTGTGTGTGTGTTCATTTCTCTGTGTGTGTGTGTGTGTGTCCATGTCTGTGTGTGTGTGTGTGTGTCCATGTCTCTGTGTGTGTGTCCATGTCTCTGTGTGTGTGTGTCCATGTCTCTGAGTGTGTGTGTCCATGTCTGTGTGTGTGTGTGTGTCCATGTCTGTGTGTGTGTCCATGTCTGTGTGTGTGTGTGTGTGTGTGTGTGTGTGTGTGTGTCCATGTCTGTGTGTGTGTGTGTATGTGTGTGTCCATGTCTGTGTGTGTGTACGTGTCCATGTCTCTGTGTTTGTGTGTGTGTGTGTCCAAGTCTCTGTGTGTGTGTGTGTGTGTGTCCATGTCTCTGAGTGTGTGTGTCCATGTCTCTGAGTGTGTGTGTCCATGCCTCTGTGTGTGTGTCCATGTCTCTGAGTGTGTGTGTCCATGTCCCTGAGTGTGTGTGTGTCCATGTCTCTGAGTGTGTGTGTGTGTCCATGGCTCTGAGTGTGTGTGTGTGTCCATGTCTCTGAGTGTGTGTGTGTCCATGTCTGTGTGTGTGTGTGTGTGTCCATGTCTGTGTGTGTGTGTGTGTGTCCATGTCTGTGTCTGTGTGTGTGTCCATGTCTGTGTGTGTGTGTGTCTGTTTGTGTGTGTGTGTGTGTGTGTGTGTGTATGTGTGTCCATGTCTGTGTGTGTGTACGTGTCCATGTCTCTGTGTGTGTGTGTGTGTGTGTGTCCATGTCTCTGAGTGTGTGTGTCCATGTCTCTGGGTGTGTGTGTCCATGTCTCTGTGTGTGTGTCCATGTCTCTGAGTGTGTGTCCATGTCTCTGAGTGTGTGTGTCCATGTGTGTGTGTGTGTCCATGTGTGTGTGTGTGTCCATGTCTCTGTGTGTGTGTGTGTGTGTGTGTGTGTGTGTGTGTGTATGTGTGTGTCCATGTCTGTGTGTGTGTACGTGTCCATGTCTCTGAGTGTGTGTGTGTCCATGTCTCTGAGTGAGTGTGTCCATGTCTCTGAGTGAGTGTGTCCATGTCTCTGAGTGAGTGTGTGTCTGTCTGTGAATGTGGGTGAGTGTGTGTGTGTGAGTGAGTGTGAGATTGATATTATAAAGCATCAACACATTTCACCTTTGGAACAGAATCACTTTAGCCACCCCTGTTTCCTGTTGATGTTAACAGTTTTCAGAAATAACTGAGCCTCTCTGTCTTTATTGTGATTTGAGGAAGGGTCACCAAGTTCACCAGAGTCAGCAATTATTTATGAAAGGAACAATTTCCTTGACAGCTGTGTTGGAGATGTTTTGATGTTTGTGACTGGCAGGGTAAAGAAGGGGCAAAGAGTGGGGGTGGTGCATTTGGATTCCAGCTGAGCTGCTGTCCCTCTGTATCGCTGTAACTTGCAGAGTGCAGACCAAGTGCTGCAAAATGGGAATAGATTGCAGAGCTCTTCACTTCTGGGCCAGCACGGACACCATGTGAATAAAGGCTGCAAAGATATGAAAATAAATTCTCTCCCGTACATTGTTTCTGTTTGCTATGTATTTTTTCAACTCTGACAAAGAATGTGAGGAATTGAGAAAATTATCTTGGAGACATTAGTAATAAAAAAAAGCTTTAACACGATCCAATGTGTCGCGTTAAACAGTGACAATGTATTGCAGAGGAATTACCAAGTACAACAACATTTAACTACTCCCATTCTGAATGAGATTAGAGTCTGATTACCGTACCAAATGTGCACATTGCAGTCTGAAATAACTCCAAACAACCATCCCCAGCCAATAACTCCAATGGGGGATGAGGAGAGAGTTAATGTACAGGGCCAGGTGGTAAAAGAGCGAATACACCACCCGGGCGAACTGTGCACCCTGCTGTGAACTTCAATCCCTTACAGTATTGTTCAATATTCACACTACATCAAAGTGTTTTCAGATGCAGCCATGCAATAACTGAACTTCTTTGAGACAGGCAAAGAGCAGCGCCTGTAGTGGCGGTGAGCGGCCAGCAGAGGGTAGGGTTGTATCACTTTAATCCCAAGACAATGATGAAAAAAATGATGGGTGTAAAAAATAATTACTGTCTCTGGGTGAAAATGAAACTGCAGGTTGAAGTTGAAGAGATAAATTGTTAACCAGGGTTTCACAATGACTCCCCGCACGATCCAGCCATCCAGCTGCACGATTTGTTACAGAACTGGCTGCTCCCTTGATCCTTCAGCCTCCAAGTTCCCTTTCTGTTGGTTTCCACAACATTCAATCACCACTCGTCAACATGACACTGTCAGATGGAGTTCAGGGGCTGGGAGAAAGAAAACAAATTCAGGGCATGAATCTGAGTTGGGAAATAAGATTGCCATTTCAAAATAATCAAAATAATTACTGCAATTAATATATTCATTTGGATAAATATTCATGGATATATACATCCACTCCTGTACACACACACACACTGAGAGAAATCCACTCCTGTACACACACACACACACTGAGAGAGACATCCACTCCTGTACACACACACAAACTGAGAGAGACATGCACTCCTGTACACACACACTGAGAGAGACATCCACTCCTGTACACACACACTGAGAGAGACATCCACTCCTGTACACACACACTGAGAGAGACATCCACTCCTGTACACACACACACACACTGAGAGAGAGACATTCAATCCTGTACACACACACACACTGAGAGAGACATCCACTCCTGTACACACACACACACAGAGAGAGAGAGACATTCAATCCTGTACACACACACACTGAGAGAGACATTCAATCCTGTACACACACACTGAGAGAGACATTCAGTCCTGTGCACACACACACTGAGAGAGACATCCACTCCTGTACACACAGACACTGAGAGAGACATTCAATCCTGTACACACACACTGAGAGAGACATTCTCTCCTGTACACACATAAGGAGAACTTAGGGACACTGTTTTAAAAAATAGCGGTCTCCCATTTAAGACTGAGATGAGAAGAAATTTAGTTAGTCTGTGGAATTCTCTTCCCAAGAGGCGATTGGAGGCTGGGTCATTGAATATATTCAAGGCTGAGTTAAGGTAGATTTTTGATTGACGAGAGAATCGAGGGTTACTGCAGACCAACAGGAAAGCGGAGTTCAGGCCAGAATTAGATCAGCCAGAATCAGATCAGCCATCTTATCAAATGACGGAGAAGGCTTCGGGGCTGAATGGCCTACTCCTGCTCCTAGTTAATCTGTTCTTATTCCAACACGTTCTTCAGACTACAATCTGTGACCAGTGATGGATAGAGAAGCATTATGTTTTGTGGACCCCAGAGGCTCTCCTGTACCCGTTCATTAGGCCACTCGATCTCTCAGCTCCACCAACCATCCACCCTGCGTTCAGGCCTCCCAGCTGCAGCACTTCATCTTCCATTGGTGTAAGGATGGCAAGATCAGGACACCACTCTTAGTGGCTCCTTCCCTGACATCATGTGCTCTCTTCTACAAGCAGATAAATTTGTATGAGATATCCTCAGTCTGGGCAGCACAGGAGTCAACTCTCACTGGCCACGGCCTTCCACAGAGAGGCTGACATGCGGATAATGTGGGTAAATGTGAGGTTATCCACTTTGGCAGCAAAAACAAGAAGGCAGATTATTATCGGAATGGCTATAAATTGAAAGAGGGGGAATGCGCAATGAGACCTGGGTGTCCTCGTACACCAGTCGCTGAAGGTAAACATGCAGGTGCAGCAGGCGGCAAATAAGCCAAAAGGTATGTTGTCCTTCATAGCGAGAGGATTCGAGTACAGGAACAGGGATGTCTAGCTGCAATTATACAGGACCTTGGTGAGGCCACACCTGGGATATTGTGTGCAGTTTTGGACTCCTTATCTGAGGAAGGATGTTCTTGCTATGAGGGAGTGCAGCGAAGGTTTACCAGACTGATTCCTGGGATGGCGGGACTGACATGTAACGAGAGATTGAGTCGGTTAGGATTACATTGACTGGAGTTCAGAAGAATGAGGGGGGATCTCATAGAAACCTATAAAATTCTAACAGGACGAGACAGGGTAGATGCAGGAAGGATGTTCCCGATGGTGGGTGATTCAGAACCAGGGGTCACAGTCTGAGGATACGGGATAGACTATTTTGGACTGAGATGAGGAGAAATTTCTTCACCCAGAGAGTGGTGTGCCTGTGGAATTCACGAACTCAGGAAGTGGATGAGGCCAAAACATTGCATGTGTTGAAGAAGGAGTTAGATATAGCCCTTGGGGCAAAAGGGATCAAAGGATATGGGGAGAAAGCGAGAGCGGGCTATTGAGTTGGATGATCAGCCATAATCATAATGAATGGTGGAGCAGGCTCGAAGGGCTGAATGGCCTACTCCTGCTCCTATTTCCTCTGTTTCTATGTTTAACTCTGTTTCTCTCCACAAGTAGCCTGATCTGCTGAGTATTTCCAGTTTATTACATTTATATTTAATTTGCAGCATTAATAGTGTTTTCTTTTTCCTTTATAAATGGATGTTGTGCTTTTGGAATGTCTCTTACTGTATATTATTATTAATAGTATTCGTTAAAACACTGTGGATTTATCCTGATTCCTGTTACTTTTCTCCCCCTGTTCCTTAGTCTATATCGTAACCTTCTCACTGATTCTTGTGCCGAGGATCTCGCCTCCGCTCTCAGTACAAACCGGTCACTGACGGATCTGCACCTGGGATTAAACCACTTCACTGATGAATCTGTCCCCGCTCTCCGCCAACTCATCCTGACCTGCAGGACTCTGAGTCTGATTGAGTGAGTGTTTGTGTTAATTTCCAGTGTAATAATTAAAATATAAATGGGATTTTAAAATATAAATGGTCCTGAATCTATCAAACAGCAGCAATGAAAAGCGGATTGCCGCTGCTCGACAAGATTCTCCCAAACTGAAACTGCTTCATTTTCCTCCCGGGACCTTCAGCAGTGACCCCTCCCCCGGGAGCTCCATCCGAGCAGAGTCTAGTCGGGTCAGGGGAGAGTGGTGGGGTTGGCGGGTTCGGGGGGGTTAATGTGGTCAGGTTGACGGCTAATGGGGCTGGGTCAGCGGCGTTGTTGGGTTGGGCTGTAAAGCCGGGGGTTTAGTCAGATTTGGACAAGGACAGAGTTGGGATGGTCAGGAGGTAGACGGGCTGGTGGGGGTGGTTGGAGGGGTTAATTGGGTAGTGTGGGTGTAGTATGATGGTCAGTGGGGGGGTGGGGGTGGTTGGAAGGGTTAATCGGCTAGTGTGGGTGTAGTATGATGGTCAGTGGGGGGGTGGGGGTGGTTGGAGGGGTTAATCGGTTAGTGTGGGTGTAGTATGATGGTCAGTGGGGGGTGGGGGTGGTTGGAGGGGTTAATCGGGTAGTATGATGGTCAGTGGGGGGGTGTGGGTGGTTGGAGGGGTTAATCGGCTAGTGTGGGTGTAGTATGATGGTCAGTGGGGGGTGGGGGTGGTTGGAGGGGTTAATCGGGTAGTGTGGGTGTAGTAGGATGGTCAGAGGGGAGTGGGGGTGGTTGGAGGGATTAATTGGGTAGTGTGGGTGTAGTACGATGGTCAGTGGGGGGGTGGGGGTGGTTGGAGGGGTTAATCGGGTAGTGTGGGTGTAGTATGATGGTCAGTGGGGGGTGTGGGGGTGGTTGGAGGGGTTAATCGGGTAGTGTGGGTGTAGTATGATGGTCAGTGGGGGTGGTTGGAGGGGTTAATCGGGTAGTGTGGGTGTAGTATGATGGTCAGTGGGGGGTGGGGGTGGTTGGAGGGGTTAATCGGGTAGTGTGGGTGTAGTATGATGGTCAGTCGGGGGTGGGGGTGGGTGTTTGGGGGACTCGGTTGTGGAGTTACCCGGGTATTAAACCAGGTTCTACAGTCTAACATTTCCTGGGTAACTACCCGGGTAAGTCCTGTGGATTTGTCCCAAGTCTCCGATTCTAACCCAGAGTCAGAGACATTCACACAGGGTCCCGGGCAGCAGGGGTATTGCCCAGTGGAAATTTAAACCTCTGGGGCAATTCCCACGTAGGCCCGCGGGTCAGGACATCCCAGGGACCCGCTGCCCATCTTCAACCAGATGTCTGGTCTCTGATGACCCAGTGAGCAGGAGATTTGGCCCATTAACTCCAGTCTCCCTGTTATTGACACTGTTGTTCAATCTGTTTATTCCTGTTTAATCTTTAATCTCTTTCAGGCTGCGGGACAATCGGTTCAGTCCAAATGGAGAAAATCAGCTGAAGTCGCTGTGGGGATACAGACCTGGACTGAGAGTGAAAATGTGAACCTTGGGATTGATAAACATTCCTGTTCTCATTATAGGAACATTTTTAACCGAGTTTCTCTCCCTCCCCTTTAACCGGCCGTGCTCCAGGTTTAAATCCTATTGGCCGTTTCCCAGTTTCCAGCTCGAGCTGAGTGAGCGTCATCTCCCATTGTGACGTCAGGGGCCCAGCCACAGGGTCACGAGACTCAGCCGCCCGGCCCCACAGGCGCTGCTTCTGCAGGATATCCGGGGCTGAATGTTCCCCAATGGGGCACTGGGGAAATGTACAGACAGGGAGGGCCCAGGGTGGGGATCAGTCTGGGCTGCAGTCGGAGATTGGGGGTAAAGACCCTAGGGCTCCCGCTCAGTATCACTGCCCAGTGACCCTGCTGGGAAGTGAACCTCTGTGGGTTCAGGGTGGGCACAGGGTCTGTTCAGCTGGGGTAGATCCCACTGTCCAATAGAGACAAACACCCACTGCATGGGGTGTCCCAGAGAGAGTATCCTATTGGGGAGGTTCCAGCGGATTCTGTAACCGAGGGATTGGACTGAAAGTATCAATGCTTTTCTGTCGTCCCTAAGAAAGAAAGCATCAGTTGATGTAACAATGTGTTGAATTTAGACTCTCCCCTGTTGATATTGCTGTAATTTACTCACTGAAGGGTGAGTTTCTAAACAGCTGGCATGACAAAGAGGACTGAAGTGTGTGAAATAAAGAAGTTGACCTGGTAAATTCACCCACCCACTCAAAGAGTAACAAGTTGTGGAAGTTAAGTGACCCAGTGGAAACTATACTGCTGTAAATGGACAGGATCCATGTAGGGACCCACAGCCTGAACCTCTGCAGGCCGAATGCATGGATTGTGGTCTAATCACAGAGCAGGATCACCAGTATTTAAACAGAGAGAAGATAGTTTGATGTTCTGGGTCAGGTTCATTAAGATGTAACTTTGATGGATTGATATTATTTTCCAGTTACTGATGGACCTGTTGTACATGACATTATTTCCTGATTTATTTTACATCCCCCATCATATAAAGTTTGTTTATTCTCCCCTCACTCTGGTACAATAAATGGTGAAGTTTTACTGTGTTCATCAGGTTTCAAAAAATCAAGGAATGGGAACCAATAATTTGTAATCAGTAATGACCAGATTTGAACAACAGGCTCACACAAGAAAGATGATCTGGTATTAGATATCTCCTGGGGCCACAGATTGACAGATCAAGGGACAGAGAGATAAGACTCTATGGTTTAATGTAGGAATCAACTCAGAAATGTCAACATATTCACCATATAGTAATGAGAGATTAATACTGATACAGTGGAAAGAACAGGTAACAGGGACAAAAAAAACACACTTTTTATAAAAGCTTTTAAATGCTCTTGTGATGTTGTCACTGACACCCAATTAACACTCATAACCCACAAATTGCAATGAGATAAGTGGCTCATTTAATGGAGTCGATTTCAACTATCAGGGGCGGATTGTGTATTGGGTTATGTTGCTGGACGAGTTAGGTCCAGAGATGTTCACAATCTATATAAATGCTTCGGATGTGGAGATCAATTGTAATATCTCCAAATTTGCAAATGACACCAAACTGGGTCGGAATGTAAATTTTGAGGAGGATGCAATGATGCTTCAAGAGTACGTAGACAGGCCCTTAAGTGGTTAGTATAGTGATTAGTTTCCCAGCCTATCATGCGGGGGCCCGGGGTTTAATTTCCAGACGGCGAGAAGGTTTATTATAAGAAAGGAGAACACACGAAATTGAAAATAGATATTAGAAGGGAAAATTAGATGGCATAGGGAGGGAGGGAGTGCAATAAGGATTGTTCATCAGTGGCCGGCAGAGTCAGGAACAGTCAATGAGCACTTTGTTGGACAGCAATATTCAGTCCGCTGGTTTCAAAGCTCAGAGCTCACGGAGAGTTAGAAGCCAGAAACGGGACTGCAGTCTGAAAGCAGGGAATGTAAGCTGGATCTTTCTGAATTACTGATCAGGGCCCAGTTGGAATATTATCATCCGTTCCAGGCACCACACTTTAGGAAAGGTGACAAGGTGCTGGAGATAATGCAGAGGAGGTTTGCTGGAATAGTACCAGAGATGCGGGACTGCAAGAGTCGGAAGCTGGAGTCTTCTCCATCCAACAGAGAGCGTTCAGAGCAGGTTTAATGGAGCTGTTCAAAATGCTGATGGCCTGGTGAAGGAAATGTCAATAACCTGTTCCCATTGAGAGAAGAGGCGGTAACCAGAGAATAGAAAATGGACAAAATCATCAGAGGGGGAAATGAGAAGAGTGTCTTTGATGCAGCGGTTTGTTTTGATCAGGAATTCACTGCCTGAAAGAGTGGTGGACGCAGATCCAATAATACATTTCAGAATGGATTTCAATAAATCCGGGATGTTGGGAATATCCTGCAGAGAATGGACCCAAATGAGCTTCTTCAAGGGGCAAACCTCAGCTTTAAAGAATCTCAGTCCTTTGCCCCAGTCTGGGACATTTTGTTCAGATTTTGATTACAGTGAAATGTGAAAAGCCCCGCACTGATATAATGTTCCAGAGGTACAGACGCAGTTACAAGCCTAATATTGAACAATAATGACTGACACTGAATCCATTTCACCCCCAATATTTCTGACTAAACTGCATTAGACAGACTGACAGAATGTTATCAGATGAATACACTGTACTTCCGCATCCTAAACATCATCCAACTTCGGCCCTGCCTCAACTCATCTGCTGCCTTTGTTTACTCTGGAGTTGACTATTGCAGTGTTCCCCTGGCCGGCCTCCCATCTCCCACCCGACATATACCTGTGCTCATCCAAAATCCTGCTGCCTGGAACTTCACCTGAACCGAGTCCAGTTCACCAGCCACCCCCCGTGTTTGCTGACCTACATTGGCTCCTTGCCCGTCAATGCCTCAATTTTAAAATACTCATCCTTACTGTCAAATCCTTCCATGGCTTCGTCCCTCCCTTTCCCTGGAATCTCCTCTAGGCCAACAAATTATCCAGATTTATGCTCTTCTGCCGTCTAGGTCATTCCGGTTTTAATCTCTGCAGCATTGATAACTGCTTTCAGCTAACCTGGTCTAAAATCCTAGACTCCTTCCCTAAACCTCCACTTCCCTCTGCTTCTTAAGGTGTTCCTTAAAATCCCCCTCTTTGACCAAGCTTTTGTCACCTGACCTAATATCTCCTCCTGTGGCTCAGCATCAACTTTGCTTTATGTGTTGGGATAACGCTCTTGTTAAGAGGCTTGGAACTTT
This sequence comes from Cetorhinus maximus, assembly GCF_964194155.1. NCBI lineage: Eukaryota > Metazoa > Chordata > Chondrichthyes > Lamniformes > Cetorhinidae > Cetorhinus > Cetorhinus maximus. Next base: position 8,896,722 of record NC_135913.1, read on the forward strand.
TTTGCCCTATTATAGCTTCCCCAGTCAGCGATGGTGGTATAGCATTGAGCAGAGCTGACTTCCAATCAGTTGCCCCCGGTTCGATTCCCGGCTATCGCAGTTTGCAAACTTTTAAACCTCTCAAATCAGAAACCCCAGCTCGGTGCTGAATTTGATCCGTTTCGGTGAGATTTCGCTCCGAAATCACACGCGCGATTAATTCAAATAAAAGAGTTCAAACCCCCAGTTATCTTCCATTTAACATGTAACTCAGGTTCGTTCCTTGTTGTTGATAATGAAGGTTTTGCCTGAGCTGTAGTGTGGAGCCAGAATCGAAATACTCGGATTTAGTAAAATTGACCGACTTTCTGAATATTTTCCCTCTGCAGCTTCCAATTTTTTATTTAAATATATATTCCTGCACAGGAGTGTTTTATTGTTCAAAAGACGTGATTCTGCTCACCCTGGGAATCTGGAATAATAACAGAAGGTGCTGGAAACACTCAGCAGGTCCGGCAGCATCTGTGGAGACAGGAAGTGGGGATTTACATTTCAGGTTGATAGAAGGTTTAACGAATAGACCCGCTGTCGAAACTTCGAAACTGCCAGAGCTACTTAGCTCTTCCAGTATTTTCCATTAGAATAGTGGAATGGTTACAACACAGAAAGAGGGAATTCTGGCTCTCCAATCAGTGCTAGCCCCCGAAGGAACAATTCACCCATTGCCACTTACCTTATCCCTGCAATGTTTTACTATTCATTTGAGTGCGGATTGATTCTATAAATAACAGTCCCTGGCACTATCTGTGATTGTGGGATTGATTCTGTAAATATTAGTTTCTGGTACTATCTGTGAGTCCGGGATTGATTCTGTAAATATTAGCCTCTGGTATTACCTGTGAGGGTGGGATTGTTTCTGTAAATATCAGTCTCTGGTACTATCTGTGAGTCTGGGATTGATTCTGTAAATATTAGTCTCTGGTACTATCTGTGAGTGTGGGATTGATTCTGTAAATATCAGTCTCTGGTACTATCTGTGAGTGTGGGATTGATTCGTTAAATATCAGTCTCTGGTACTATCTGTGAGTGTGGGATTCATTCTGTAAATATCAGTCTCTGGTACTATCTGTGAGTCTGGGATTGATTCGGTAAATATCAGTCTCTGGTACTATCTGTGAGTATGGGATTGATTCTGTAAATATTACTCTCTGTACTACCTGTATCACTCTACCTGTGAGGGTGCGATTGTTTCTGTAAATATCAGCCTCTGGTACTATCTGTGAGTGTGGGATTGATTCTGTATCTGTCAGTCTCTGATTCACGAACAAGCAACATTCGGTGTGGGACTAAATACCTCATGCGTGGATTTCTGCAGTAAATCAGCAACTAAAATCAACATTTTTTGCAAATCACTTTGATCCGTATCTGAACAAAAGAACTGGAGATGGGGAAAAGGTCAGAGGACATTGCAAATTGGGGGCTTGTACCTTTAAGAGCCTCAATTTGGGATCGCCCCATGCAGGGATTTGCCTTTCACGAGCCCACCTTCACAAAGCAAACCTAGATAAACATGGGAGGAGTGAGGGTGTTAATGAGTTTGCTGGGGCCTTGCAATAGTTAATATCTGACAGGGCGACCCCTCGATTCATTTCATCGAAGTGAAACACTCGGTCACTGAGAGCAACACACAGCGACCCTAAACCCTAAAACCCTAAGAATGTGAAGACCAAGGTCAGTGTGCAGCCTCCTGCTGCTGGACTCCATGGCAATGGGGCTGGCCCTCCACAGGGAAAGGGAAAGCAGTGTCATTCACCCGGGCCTGGGTTGGAGACTAGTCGACTGCTGTTTGCAGGGATAATGGCCAAGCTGGAGGATGAGGAGGAGGAGGAACCACCTACCAACAGGACCGTGTCAACCCCCACCAGCGGCACCGAGCAGTGTTCAGCATTGGTGAAAACCGACACTCTGTACAGTGACAGCGGAAAGGAGCCGAGTGAGGCAGCCAGAGGGAAGGGGGCAAGGCAGCAGGAGGCTGAGACTCAACGTTTAGCCCCCAGTCAGAATGAAAACAGCCACATCAGGCCAATGAGACACAGAGCCCCATACCAGCTGCATTCACAGCCACATTCTGCTGGACTTCACTTGGTAACAGCTGAACTTACATGGGTGGGTAATGCACATGCACTGTCCAGCATCGCAGTTCGAACACAACTTTATCCACCTCCATACATACTAGAGTTCAGCTACCGAGTCCGAATGGCTGAAATGGAAGCCCTGAGGTAGGAGAATGTTATCCGGCGTATAGAGAACGATAGACCGCGGGCCCAATTGAACAGCTGGACCAAGGTACGAGCATGTCCTCTATGTGACAAGCTGGGTAAGAATTCCCTGTCCCAAGCTGCACCCCACAAATCAGCAGCTTCCTGTACAGTCTGTGATTGCCGGGTCCCCGCACATTATGATGAATTGTTTGAGGCGCCTGAAAACAGATTTGTGTGAATTGAGATTCTGACATTGAATGTAGCGAAATTCACGTGGATCGTCCCCACGCGATCCCCGCCCCTCCGCCCCCTCCACGGCTTCTGAATTTATAGCCCTTGGATTTGTCTGGGGAGCAAGATAAAGTATTCTGCGAGTTTCCTCTTTCCATTGAAGCTGTGAAAGCTCATGCGGGACATTTTTGGTCCCTTGGAGGGGAAGGACAGTGGCAATTGACAGCAGGTCTGAAGATGAAAAGTGGGTGAGTGTTTGTGGAACCCTCCCTCCATTATGTGAACTTAGGTCAAACTGAGAGGTCACATCATGTTCTCACACTCGACTTTCCCGAGAATATGCTCACAAGCAATGGATCAGAGAGAATGGGGGCTACATCAATGAATTGGCCTTTTTCTCTGATCATATCACTGGATTAGTAATCCAGAGAGGCTAATGCTGAAGGGATACAGGTTCAAATCCAAGTACGGCAGCTGATCGAATTTCAAATCAGTTGAGAAATTCTGGGATATAAAACTCATTTAAATAATGCTGACTCACATTAGACTATCATCGTTTGTTGTAAAAAAACATCAGGTTCATAAACATCCTTTAGGGATGGAAATCTGCTGTCCTTACCCAGTCTGGCCTGCAGAAATGTGGTTGTCTCTTAACCATTCTCAAGGGATGGGGATGCCGGCCTTGTCAGGGATGTTACATTTGAGAGAATGAAGAAAGTCCTTGCTCTACCGCTCTGTAAGGCATATAGTGGCCTGCCTAGTTCAGCCTCGAAGCTTTGAGTTATTCTTGTCTCCGAGTTGGGAATTTAAATGAGAAATCGCAGCGATCAGGCTTTGACTCGCTCTTTATGATGGTTCAATGTCCATCATTGAAACATTTTTAAAAATATTTTGCAAACAGACCAGCAGTTATTCCCAGCATTATGCAGACCTCAGGGGGTAACTGCCAATCAACCACACATGAATGTCCAAATTACAAAGTTGCAGGGCCCTCAAGAATCCATTTTCACACAAAGGATACCTGCTGGAGGCAGGATTGAAGAATGGGAGTGGGAAAGGAGATTTGACGCAAGTACAATTCACTCAGGAAATGAAATCACATTGTCTAGTTTTCACATCCCATCATGTTTTAGCAGCAACAGACATTTGCAGCCATCGGACTATCAGGGTCTTAAATTAATTCCCTAACTTTCAGAACCCTGGGCACGAGAAGGTGGAAATGCAACATCGTCAAATGTGTTTTGTAGCACCGGAACAATTGGAGACTCTGAACAATTTAGAAAAGAGAAACCTGGTTATAAGCCGCCTGGTACATGCACTCTTCACTAGTGATGTCCTCCACAACTCAAGCTGCAGGGGCGCAGCTTCTACAGCAGACGGGAGGAAGCCTTTTCCCTTGAAGGTCATTGAGACAGTCAAGGATGAGTGCATATATCAACCAGTAACCAGTTATTTATAAAGAAATTGAATGCATTGCATGTAATTCCCAGGAGCTGCTGGGTGGTGAACTAAACACTCGGTCTGGGTCCAAATGTTTCACTCAAAGAGCCTCTGTCTTGTGATTTTAATAAGCGAATGCGTTACCTTCTCGGAGTTCATGAGACAGCACCATCGACAGGATGGAGAGCCAGTGACGGGAGAGACAGAGCTGAACCGAATAATAAACAGCTGCTGCACAAATGCAAGACGGCGGCCCAGCAGGAGGCTGGACCCAATAATGAGAGGGGGCGGGGGGCTTCCCCCGTCACTGCAGGGTGAACATAAATATACTCAGCTTTCATTTTAACATTTGTTTTTGTTCCCCCTCATTGGGTTCCTGGTTGGGAAATGTATCAAGAGGAAAAATAAATCCCAAAATGGGGTCAGAAGGAGTGTTATTTTGCCAGGATTTGCCACAAAACAGATAACCTGAATTGATGACATTTTCATTGTCTCTGAACTCTCCTAGACTTTCACTGCAGGTACAGGATTTACATTTTTTTGTCAGTCGTGCGCATTATTGAGCACAGGCGTGTGCCGTGTATTTACTGACAATTCCCCATATTGGCAACTTCCCTGGAAGTTTTGTGTAAGTATTACATCCGCGGATCTCACTGGCCGTCAGATTTTCCCATTGCTAAACCGAGACATTACACAAAAGAGGAATCCTTCACGATATGAACGTGCTGATCGGAGGATAATTCAATTTCTTTCATTCTACAAATCTATCAATTTGTGGGTTATTAAGCATCATAAGTTCCTGACAGCAATTGAACAACAGCGACTTCAATCAGAAGTCTCGGAAACAACTGATGGAAGCCCCCTCCAGTCCCACATTTTGCCACTTCAGCATTTTCATTTGTTACTGAGTGACGTTAACCCCAGGTTTCCCTACTCTGTGCCAAAGTTCAGCAGTTCCTCGTTAGTATAGTGGTTAGTATCCCCGCCTGTCACGCGGGAGACCGGGGTTCAATTCCCCGACGGGGAGTAGGCGTTGTCCTTTATAGGAGGACGCACACGAAATTGGAAATGTCTTAAGCATTGTTTTATATACAGGAGAGAGTGCAGAATTCGTCTCAGAGATTCAGGAACAGCGGTAGTTTTTAGAGATCCTGGAATATTAAAGTTCCTTGAGAGGAAAGGCCCTTCACACCAACGACCTTTCCCTATGTGTCCGAACACCCGATGCTGGCTCTTTCACTAAAACTGGGCTGAATCGGAATTTCAGTGAAATCAGTGAATTGGTAGCTTGAACCCAGGACAGCTTGCTAAAAGAAGGAATTTTAAAACCGAGAGGAACCGGCCACACTCGATTTAGTAATTAGTAATGACTAAAGAGGCAGAATTCACTAATAATCTGACAGTAAACGCGCATCTTGGTAACCTGACAGTAAACGAGTATCTTGTAAACAGTGACTGTAACATGACAGAATAACTTACATTATAACATCTGCCACCATTTTATTAATTTATCAAACGTATTTTCCCTTTATTTCCATTGCTTTTGGACGGCAGCTATTCAGGATCCTGGCATTCATCCCCGCCCCCTCGTAACATTTCCTTTCTTATCCCATCGCCTCTCCCTCAGTGAAGACGATGATTCTCCTAATTCTAGCACTATTTTCTGGTCACTGCACTATCAGCAGCTCCTTGACACAGAGATTATTTTCTCTTTTGATCTTTCATTGAATAAAATTTGAAAGATGGTGAAGACCGTTCATATTCCTCTCTCTTCCTCGTCGCCAATCTTTCAGTTTTCTTCCTCTGTAAATCTGTTTGTCTCTTGAACTCACTCCTAACCCTCTTCAATTCCCAGCACCTAACCACAGCTCAGTCCCTAAATTTAACGCACTGACTGTCCCTTTACCGAGATCTTTCCTCATGATTGCAGGAGGGAATCGATGCATTTTTTTGTAAATTTGAACAAGTAAGATCAGCCCAAAACTATTCCCGCTGACTGGGAATCTCGGACCCAGTGCCACCGTCAAAGAGTTGAAGCCAGGGTTTTTACCGAGGGAATTAGAAAAAAGAATTCTACACACAAAGTGTGCGAGAACTTCTGTACACGACAATTTATCTACGTCAAATGATCATAGGACAAATTGCAGGACTCCAACCTACAATCTTCTGATAACCTTGCACGACACAGGGAAGTAAAACGCCTCATCTAATAGGCCCTCCGACCACAACATCAACAATGCAACAAATATCATTTCTTTTTCCGCAACGTTCAGGAGCCTGAATCTGAAGGTAGAGAGCGCCCATTGCCCCCGTGTCTGATCCCCTCCTGAATCTGAGTTATCATATTTTCTGTGAACCTTGTTTTTTATTGAGTTGTCTAAACACTGAACCACAATGAACTCATCAGGATCCCTATACTGGAGTTACTGACAGCTGTCACCTCTCTCAGTGTTAAAAGACGGGAATCGGGCGGAATTGGGGACAACACATTCCCTGGGAGACCGGATCCTCACTAAAAGACCGGGAGGGGGAGAGTCAGGAACAGAACAGCTGTGACACTCCGCTCTGTTCACTGACTCTTCATCCCTCTCACTGAACTCAGTGCCAGGAATTATTGATATTAATGGTTCATGAACAGCAAATATCCTGCAGGGAATTATCCCAATTGAGCGACTTAATGGGGCAAATGTCAGCTTTAAAGGGTCTCAGTCCTTGGCCACAGTCTGGGACATTTTGTTCAGCTTCTGACTGCAGTGAAATGTGAAAAGTCCCGCAGTGACATAATGTTCCAGAGATACAGACACAGTAACAATCCTAATATTGAACAATAATGGCTGACGCTGTATCCATTTTAACCCTAATGACTCTGATATAACTACATGATATTAGGCAGACTGGCAGGCTGTTATCAGATGAACACTCAGTACTTGAACATCCTGAACATCGGCCAACTGTGGCCCTGCCTCAGCTCATCTGCTGCTGAAACCCTCATCCATGCCTTTGTTCACTCTCGGCTTGAATATTCCAGTGTTCCCCTGGCCGGCCCCCCATCTTCCACCCCACACATACCTGTGCTCATCCAAAATTCTGCTGCCTGGAACTTCACCTGAACCAAGTCCAGTTCACCAATCACCCCCGTGTTTGTTGACCGACACTGGCTCCTTCCCCGGCAATGCCTCAATTTCAAAACCCTCACTCTTACTTTAAAATCTCTCCCTGACTTCACCTCTTCATTTCTCCGTAACCTCCTCCAGCCCAACAAATCTTCCAGATTCCTGCTCTTCTGCCATCTTGTACATTCCGGGTTTTAATCCCTACAGCATTGACCACCGGGCATTCAGCTGTCCTGGTCTAAAATTCTGGACTCCCTCCCTAAACCCCTCCACTTCTCCAGCTCCCTCTCATCTTTAGGAAGCTCCTTAAAGTCTACTTCTCTGAGAAAACTTTTGTCACCAGACCTAATTTCTCCTGCCTTGGCTGAGCATCAGCTTATTTTTTTAACGATAACGCTCTTCTTAAGTGCCTTGGGAGACTTTGCAGCTGCGAAAGTAACGAGTTCATCGATGGTCGCATAGTGGTGAGTGGCTTTGCTTTTCAAGTAGTTGACTCTGGTTCAATTCCCTAGCATCGCAGTTTGTTGAATTTTTAAACATCTCAAATCAGAAACCCCACACTCGGATCTGTATTTGATCCGTTTCGGTGAGATCTTGCACAGAAATCACGCGCATGTGTAATTCAAATGAAAAGGTTTACAACCTCCACTTACCTTCCATTTAAAACATAACTCAGGATTGTTCCTCATTGCTGATAATGGAGGTTTTCCCTGAACTTTGGTGTGGAGCCGGCACAGGATTACTTGGATTCAGTAAAATTCACTAATTATCTGAACGTTTTCCCTCTGCTGCTTCCTAATTCTTTATTTGAATATCGATTCGAGCACAGAGATTGTTTTATTGTTCAGAAAGGGACAGACTGCTCACGCTGGGGATGTGAAATAATAACAGAATGTGCTGCAATCAGCTCCCACAGAGGAAGGTTAGTAAATATTTCAGGTCTATCGAAGTTTTCAATAATAGACCCGCTAACCAAAACTATCAGAGCAGCTGAATTTTTCCTGCATTTTTCCATCTTTTAAGATGAGTTCTTTCAATATTTCACCTCTTTCCCAACTCAATGTTTCCTGTGAAAATTTCAAGGCTGTGCTCAGTTCCTTGCGTATTTATTTTTTATCTGAAGTGATGTAGGTCATATCCTGAGAAATCAAACTGAAAACCTGCTTATTCTAGGGTAAAATGTACATCGGTTTTGTAATCTGCCTTTAAGGGAAAGCAGCGTGACTCAGTAGAAGGGAAACGGGCCGTGCAATACAGTCTTAGTTTCACTGTTGCCTGTGAGCAGAACAAGGCACAGCTGTGATGCCTTCAAGCGTTCTACCTCTGGACAAATATTTAAGTGTCCCTAATGTAAATATATGAAACCGTACCAATCACCCCCGCGTTTGCTGACCCAGCAAACTAGTTCCTGACCCGCCAATGCCTGAATTATAAAATCCTCATCCTCAATTTCAAATCCCTCCATGACTACGTTCCTCCCTTATGTATGTGGACCTTTGGAAATCGCTTAGCTTGAATTACAGCCGCGTGTGTTTTCGGAACAAAATGCTATCTCATCAGAATCAACTCCTGCTTGGATCTCCTGAACTCAGAAATCTAAAATGAACAAACTGCGATTGCTGGGAATAGAACCCAGATCAACTGCTTGAAAAGCAGCTATGCTCACCACCAGGACACTATAGTTGACGACATGTAACTGAATGGGGCAAAGTATCTCAAAGCATTTACCCTATATTTGAATGGTGGTTGGCGCCTCCATCATTATAACAACAGAAAATGGTGTTCAGCGGTGGTCAGACAGCCTGGCATTAAGATTAACTACAGGTACGATTGGTGAACAGTGTCAGGTTCTGCTACATGGCATGAGGCGACTCTTGAAGTTTTGATCAGACCTAAAGAGAGTCGAAGGTCGGAGAGCGTTGAGAAGGCAGCGCGCTGACTGTACAGAAAAGCTTGTAAGACAGAGTCGGATAGTGTTCAAATGAAGCGCAGGGAAGCAGACGGATCCCTCATGGTTAGATTGCAATGCATGGCCTGTGGGTTCAGTGAGTGGGAGAGGGTGTGAAGAGAACCAGCGCCACATTATGTCAATCAAGTTAGGCGACTGACCAGAGCGTGGACCGGATTGATAGTGAGCGAGGGAAAGTCAAAGAAAGAAAAAAAATAAACAAAACTGCATAAACATCAGGCCAGAGAAGGCTGCGATTATATTGGCACTTGGAAATGTCAGCAAAAGCAGCCACAGTGACAGTCATTCCAGGTACTACAGATGAAGGAAGGTCAAAGGGACTTTGTCAAAATGTCCACAAAATTCCCCAGATTGAATTCGGATGCAGCTGAACTACCTCCCGAATTCAAAAAGTTTAAACAGAGCTATGGTTCCTTGATTCAGGTGTGCCTGAGCCAGACAAGCAAGCCATTAAAAATCGCCTAAATTTATGAATGAAGGTCTACGCAGGCTGAACATGTCAGGATTAACAGCAGAAGAGCTAAAGGATGCGCAAAGATATGGGTTATATTGGAAGACCGGTTCAGAATCACGTTCAACTTCAGTATTCATCATCGACATGTCATGTCATTTCCAGCACAGACCGAACCCCTGGACAACTTCATCAGCAGATGCAGGGAAAGGGGTCCATCCTATGATTTTTCAAGCGCAGAAATAGTCGGCAGAATTGTTCAGTTGTTAATCGCATAGACACATTCCAGCAAGACCTGCAAGACAATCCCAAAATAAATAGCATCAAAGAGATACTCAAGGATGGACATAAGTGTGAAATGAGCTTCGCTGGTCAACGAAGCTTAAAGGTTCCAAGTGCAACACCGACTGTTGATGCACTCAAACCAAGCAAGGCATGTGCAAGTCAGGAGGACGCAGACAGAATGATGTGTGAACAGGCCTTCATTTATTTGCGCCGCTTCCCCTTCCAGTTAGCTGTTTAATTGCCCACCACCGCACTCGATGTGGCAGGACTGCAGAGCTTAGAACTGATCCATTGGTTGTGGGGTCGTTTCGAAAGTGATTGCCTGTGAGGCAGGAGACAACATTTTTCATGGCACAAAAATTGTTGTAATGGGTATAAGGCAAATGAGCTTTGTTTGAGGCACAATTTCAGCACCAGCTGGTGTATTCCGTCTGGTTCTGGGCGCTGCACTTGAGGAAGAAAATGAAGATGTGAAGGATGTTGGAAATAGGGCGGAGAAGGTTCACAAGAATGGTTTCTGGGAAGGGGAACTTCAGTTATGCAGATAGATTGGAGAAGTTAGCACTGTTTTCCTTGGAGAAGAGAAGGTTGGGAGCTGATTTGATAGGGGTATTGAAAATCATGTTTGGGCAGCGTACATAGGGAGAACGTGTTCCCACCCGTGAAAGGATCGAGATCGAGAGAGCACGGGTTGAAACTAGTTGATAAAATAAGCCAAAATGACATGAGGGAAAACATTTTTTTTCGCTGAATGTGGTTCCGGTGTGGGATGCACTGCTTGAGATTGGGTGAGTCAGGTTCAATTGAAACATTAAAACGTGAATTAACCTGTTATCTCCAAAGGGAGAATGTGCGGAGCTAGGGGGAGAAGGCAAGGAATGACTCATTCGGAGGGTTGGTGCAGACAGAATGGGCCGAATGGCATTCTGCTGCTCTCTAACATTTCTGTATTTCTGTGCGTATAGTAAAGAATAAAAAATGTGTCCAGGTGTTGTTGTGAATGGCAGCTTAGCAACCGTCTAATTGTAACATGAAGGATAAAGAAAGAGCCGTGACAAACCAAACCAGGAATATAAAATAGGCGCAAGAACCAACATGGCGGCAGATGTTGTGATCTAAATTTGTTGAACTGAATGTTGAGTCCAGAAGGCTGTAGAGCCTGCAATTGGAAGATGAGTTGTTTCCCTCGAAGTTTGCTGTTGCTGAGGCTATTTGGTCCCTAGAATATGTTCAATGAAGTTGTGTCTATTTGGTGACTAGCTCCATCTGCTCGCCTTTGCCTCAGATTCCTTAATACCCTCCTTCAGCATAACTCGATGAATCTTAGATTGAAAGTGCAACAATCGATCAAGCATTAGACTCTGTTTACAGAATGTAACCCTGAATTTCTCGCACACTTTGTGTGTAGAATTGCTTCCTAATATCCATGCTGGAATCTCCGGTTTTAATGCTTTGACTCCGAGATTCCCAGCCAATAGGAATAGGCTCTTCGACTGACTGATCTATTTCCCTTAGCATCTGGAAAGCTTGTGTCAAATCACTGCAGAAATCAGGAAGGGGGACTTCATTACAAGGGCAGTCAGTGGCTTCAGCATAGGGACTGATCTGTGGTTCAGTGTCCGGAATTGAGGAGCGTTAGGAGGGAGATCAGGAGGCAAACAGAGCTTTGGAGGAAGAAAACTGGAAGATTAGCAAGGAGCAAGAGCGAGGAATATAAATATTGTTCGCAACTTTTTCGCAAACCTTTCAAATGGAAAAGGAAAATAGTGTAAATAGTGGAAAAGTGGGAAAAAAAACCAAAAGAAAATATCCGAAAATACTCAGCAGGTCAAAGAGCATAGAGCATCAGTATAGACAACAGAGTGAACTGTTCATATCGATGGCTTTTCATCAGAACAAAATAAAGGTAGAAAGATAACAGGTTTAAAGCAGTGGAGAGCGGGAGGGCGCAGGATTAACACGAGGCGTGTGAGGGTTTTTGGTGGGGCGGTGGGTTGTTGGGGTGGAGGAGAGAAAAGGTTTCATGGGACAAAAGCTGAACAGAATTGTAATGGTTCTAGTAAAAAAATCAAAAGATGTGCTCAGATGAGATTGTGAATGGCTGCACAGCAATCGGTCGTTTTATTTTTAATGATAACGCTCTTGGTAAGTGTCTTGGCATTTTTCCCGCCATTGAAGGGCCTGTAATCAGCGTTAGTGGTGCAGTGGGGAATATAATCTGTCTTCCGCGCAGCTGATTCGTGTTCCATTCCGACCAATCGCAGTTTGAGGAAGTCATGCCGACTCGAAACGTTAACTTGGTCACTCTCTCCACAGACGCTGCCAGACCTGCTGAGCTTTTCCAGCATTTTCTGTTTTTATTTTTGTTAATTTTAAACCTCTCAAATAAGGAACTCCAAGCTCGGCAATTAATTTAATCCGTTTCTGTGAGATTTTGTTCCGAAAACACAAGCGGGAGAAATTCAAATAAGAAGATTTCCAACCGCCACTTTCTTGAACATGGATCTAACATTCTCAATCCTCCAGTCCTCTGGCACCACTGGATCTTTCTCTTTCTCTCTCTCTCCACCTCTCTATCATTATCTCTGCATCTCTCACATACATATGTTCACAATTGCATTGTGTGGCTTTATAGCCAATGGATTGTTTTACACAGGACGAAAATTATTCTCTTTTAGGTCAGTCAGATAGCATCTCCTCTGCAACAGCGCAATAAGCATTGCTTGTGCTGCGCTGTAAAGGAGTTTGAGTGTGCATGTCAAAGGCATGGAAGATCTGAGCCTGTAAGACACTCTGTGGATCAGTTCCTGAGTTCCTCGTTAGTTTAGTGGTTAGTATTCCCGCCTGTAGATCGGGGTTCAATTCCCCGACGGGGAGAAAACTCTAGTATTTATACAAAAAAAAGCAGACGAAATTGGAATCAGACATTAAAATTTGATAACTGGTTGAAAAGTAGGGGACATATGCAGATAAAGATTGTGTGTCATCGAAAGTCAGAGAGCAGAGTTAACGGTTCTTTTTAGAGAGCCCGGGGTGTGAGAGACCCTCGAAAGGACCCTTCACCCACACAGCCAGGCGACATTTCCGTGTGCGCGTTAACACAGAAACTGGCTCTTTCACCTCAACTGGGCTGAATCGGAATTTCTGTGAAATTAGTGGTTTGGTAGATTGAATCCAGGACAGTTTGCTGAAACAAGATACTTTAAAACCGGCTATGCACGATTTGTTAATGAGTGTCCAGGCAGAATATATTAATAAACTGACAATAAACGTGCACCTTTGAAACAGTGGCCGTAACATGACAGAGTAATTTACACTGTAATCCCTGCCACCATTTTGTTCATTTTTAAAATTTACTTTTTTCCTTCATTTTCTTTGGTTTTGACGGCAGCTATTCAGAATCCACCATCTTTTGTTTCCTTGCTTACCCCGTTTCCACTCCCTCAGTAAACACCAGAATTCTGCTAATTTCAGTGCTATTTTCTGGTCACTGCACTAATCAGCAGCTCCTTGGCACAGGGATGATTTTCCCTTTGGGCCCTTCATTGAGTGAAATTTGAAAGATAGTGGACGCCATTCATATTCCGCCCTCTTCCTCCTCACCAATCTTACAGTTTTTTTTCCCCCTCTGGAACTCTGTTTGCTTCTTGAACTCCTTCCTAACTCTCTTCAATTCCAGGCACTAAACCACAGCACAGTCCCTAATTTTACCCACTGATTGTCGCTTTGCCGAAGCCCTTACTCATGATTGCAGGAGGAATTTGATACTTTTTTTTGTAACGTTGAACAGGAAAGATCTGCATAAAACTATTTCCGCTGACTTGGAACCTATGAACCAGGGCCACAGACAAGGAATTAAAGCCAAATAGCAGTCTAATCCCCTTTTTAATGCTTCCTTTGAACCTGCCTCCAGCACACTCTCAGGCAGTGCATTCCAAGCCTAAACCACTTCTTGCAACAAAAGTAAAGTTTTTTTCTCGTGTCACCTTTGTTTTTTTTTAACGAACCACTTTAAATCTCTACCCTCCCAATCTTGATCCTTTCACGAACGGGAACACTTTCTCCCTGTCTACTCTGACCAGACCCCTCGTGATTTTCAATCCTTCTATCAAATCTCCTCTCAGCCTTCTTTTCCCCCAGGAAAACAGTCCTAACGTCTCCAAACTACCATCAAAACTGAAGTTCCTCATTCCAGGGCTGTTGTTGTGAATCTCTTCTGCCCTCTTTCCAATATGCTTCACATCATCACATCGTTCATAAGAGCCAGACGGGATGTACCTACTGAGGCTCAACGAGTGCCTTCTTCAAATCCTGTTTATCTCATTCCCATTACAACATGTGATTTTTGTGCCGTGAAAACTATTGTCTCCTGTCCTCGCAGACAATCGCTTTCGATATGATCCCACAATCAAAATATCAGATTTAAACTATGCAGAGCTTCCACATGTAGTAGTGAATGGTGGTGGGGAATTAAACAACGAACTAGAGAAGAAAGCTTCACAAATAAATAATGGCCTTACCAGCGATTCTCTCATCCAAGAACGAATAATAGTAAAAGCTGTCGATGTATTCAAAACGTCACGGCAACCTGGGGTCATGTCCCATTCTCAGTTGAAAGAATCCCATAGTGACCTCAACCTCATCACCTACATACTGACAGATACAACATAATCATAGAATGAGCACAGCACAGGAGAAGGCCATTTGGCCCATCCTGTCTGTGCTGGCTTTCAGAAGCAGAAATTCACCCAGTGTCAACCCTTCGCCTCCTCCCTGATCCCTGAACATTTCCGTCCTTTTCAGTGCTGCCAAACTATTCTATTTCCATGAGTATCGAAGAATGAAGGTTAATACGATTGATGTTTCTAACCTGTTAAAATGAATTGTTAGGTTAAACACCGAGAAACTGTTTCTCCCGCCGATAAGAAAGGGGTTGAACCTCGACATATTTTTGCCACTGATCCCCAAGCGAGCGTGCCAACCAAGGGGAAAATAAGGAAGCACTTTTCACACTTACAGTAGCTGGAAATCCGGAAACAATTATAAAATTGTTCGAAGCTACCAGAATTACGAGATGGTGGATCTTTTTCTGCAAATCAAAAGATTCTCAGTTTCTTCAGTTCTCCTTGAAGAATTCACCATCCATTGCTCGTTATGTTGCCGTTTTGCTGGGAGTGAACACCTTGAGTCAAAAAGAAAGCGCTCAGACAGCGATGGAAACCTGGACCCTCAGATTAAAAGTCCGATGCTTGAACGACTGAGCTACTCGGGCTTCATTTCACGTGCTTCCCACAGCCGCCTTCACTGTCCACCAAGAGGTATTGCAAACTTTTGTTGCATTTTTTCTTTGGTAATTCTGTTTTTTTTATATGTTGCCAGCTTTCACGCAACTTTGTTTTTCCACCTGAAAGGAAGGTGAACTCAGATCCAATCGGGATTTAAATAGAACTAATTTACATAGTGATGGGGAAAAGCTGGATTGTGGAAGATAATTGACAGATATTTCAAAGAGCATAGACAGACTCGATGGGCCGACAGGATCCTTTCGAACGGTAGGATTCCAGGATTCACGAATTTCATTTCTACATGGGCTGGGAGATTAGAAAAGAGCTCATGAGGTGAAGGTGATGAATGAATTATTCCAGGCAATTGTCTGATGTTTTCTACATAATATTATGCCTGTTATTTTGTAGCGACATGTAACAAGGGCTGCATTTGTCCAGCTGTGGCGACTGAGTGGTTAAGGTGTTGTGCATGAGTGTTGTGTATGCGGTTCGGAGGGAAGGTTCAAACACTGCTCGCAGCCTCCATGATTAAAATGATTATCTCCTCCCATCAGCTCCCTGACTTGAAAAGGCATTAAATTGAATCCAAAACAAAAACAGAAACAGAAATACCTGGAAAAACTCAGCAGGTCTGGCAGCATTGGCGGAGAAGAGCACAGTTGACGTTTCGAGTCCTCATGACCCTTCAACGGAACTAAGTAAAAGTAGGAAAGGGGTGAAATATAAGCTGGTTTAAGGGGGTGGGGGGGGGGGTAGTGGAGAGAAGTGGGGGGAGTGGTGGTTGTTGGGACAAGCAAGCAGTGATAGGAGGCGATAACCAAAAGATGTCAAAGAACAAAGAGGTGTTGAAGGTGGTGATATTATCTAAAAGAATGTGCTAATTAAGAGTGGATAGCAGGACAAGCAAGGTACAGATAGCTCTAGTGGGGGTGGGGTGAAATAAGACTAAAAGGGCATAAAAGGTATAGATAAATGATGGGTGGAATACATTTAAAAATAATGGAATTAGGTGGAAAAAGAAAAATCCATATAAATTATTGGAAAAAACAAAAAGGAGGGGGAAGAAGGAATCCATTGGCCAAAGCTTGGAAACACAAATAATTTATCCAGATCAATTAGGTAGTTTTGATTTACTAGATACTGAACAAACTGCAAAAGTAGGTGATCAACAAACTCAGGAAACTGGTTGAAATGTATTTTAATAAAGAACCTGAAATGTATGGGAGGAAAAGCAGGATTTTCAGCTCATGAGCATTAACGCGGTTTGCTTTCATTCAGATGGAGGAGGTTTATCTGCGTGAAAGGATGGTAACAGCTTGTGTAGGTGCATAACGACACATTTTTGTACAGGAACTCAAATAAATCAACATATAACCTGTTTGAGGGGCGATCTATATCTGGGATGGAAAATCGGGTCGGTAATGAACCGCTAAGTTGTTCGTTACAGAACAGACAGCAGCTGTGAAACATAACATCCTAAAACTGCCTGATATAGTGAAGAGGCAAATAATGGGTTTTATTCCGTATTCCACCTCTGGGCCATTCCAATTCTTACTGTTGTGAGCCCGGAGCCGCCTGCGGGCTCTGATAGCTCTTAAAATATGTCTGATTATCAAACGATTGAACAATAATATAAAAAGAAAATGAAGCAATGGAGATAAAATACCCCCGAACCAAAAGTCCGCTACCGCGGAAGGCGAGTAAAAAAATCCGCGCCAGGGCGGGAACCCCGGTGAACATTGTTACTGATCAGTTTGTTGATCACCCATTTTTGCAGTTTGTTCAGTTGCTTATAAATTAACATTTCAGTTCCTAAGCAAACCAAAATGGCACATTCTCCCAATAGATCAGCACAGAGACCGCTGTTATGGTCACTGTAGCAGTTTTCACAGTGACATACTGCGTTTTAAAATTCTGGCAACATATCGCTGACAATCAGAGTGAAAATTGAAGCTTGGAATTGGAACTGAATTGCGAATGAGAAGTAAGGCGGTTACAGGATGTCAATTTATGATGGGTTCTTGCTGAATTTTAAGTTTGGTGCTGCCATAACAATGACAGTGTTGGAGAGGAATGATTGTGGAAAGATTGTGCTGAAAATTCGATATTCCACTATACAAAAAACATGACCAGTAGACCTGCTGTTTCCAGACACCATATAGACAGAGATACATTTGGAAGGGCCGCAGTTTCTTCTGGTGAGAATCATGATTGTCAATAGGTTCGCCGTAAGAAAGATGGAAACGAGATCAGTAATATCCAGAGCCAGATAAATATCACAGTATGTAGAGGGAATGTTCAGATGTGTTTCGACTGAGTATTATGCAACTTGATTCTTTCTTAACATACATGCAGGCACTTTTGCAACACACTAAAACAACATACACTCAATTCCTTCCAGTACACTTATTTGAGAGAGTATTAGGGCAGAAGGCGGAGGGTCATCGGATTCTGTATCTGGAATGTTACCGAAGAACGACCCAAGGACCATCGACACTCAGTCCTTGCTGACTGACCGCGCACCAGCCGGAACGTTGGAACCATCGTATTTGTAAATTGAAAGCTTCAGGTTACCAGCGATCTGGAAGGGAATGAGTTTCCCCAGAGCTGCCTCATTGTCCCGATCTTCACTAAGCTGTTCAGCAACATCAGCGCTCCCCTTCTGAATGTTCAAAATATTCCGCCGAAAGCAAACCTCAAGCTGAAAAACTTCTTGCGGTCAACAGGCTGATATCTTATCCAATCTCTCTTTTTCTATTTATTACATGAGATTTGGATATGCCTCCACGACCAGTATAAGTTGCTCATCCGAAATTGCCTTGGGAAGGATTGCAAAATTTACAAAGTGAAAGCACTTCAAACATTGAAGTAAAATTAGTTTTGAGATGTTGCCCTGTCCTCAGGTTGATGCAAGTGAAGCTTGGAATTGGAACTGAATTGCGAATGAGAAGTAAGACGATCACAGCTTTGCAAACTTCTCACTGGTTCTTCAGCGAGAAATGAGCGAGTGCCTGTTGAATTTTAAAATTGGTAGTAAAATTCGGGGGAGTTGCAAGTGCAGGAAACTGAAAGATATTTCCACCTGGCTCTCAATCAGCGGCTTTAGGCGATTGGAGCAAGTTGCGGAACCAGTAAATGAGAGAACAAATAACAGGCCAACTGCCCTCGGTGATTTATAAATCTATCCCAGTAACAGTCCTACAGCAAAACTACTAAACCGTGGGGAGAGCTCACAGTAATTTTGCCTTGAGTTTACCCTCTGCTGGGTGTCTTCGTGACTAGAATGTCTGAGAGAGATTGGAATTAAGGCAAGTTAGAAGGAAAACATTGGTTTCTCAGCGATTTAGTTTATCCGTCGCTTACAAGTAGCTCAGCAATGAAGTAGACGTTGCGCGGCTCGGTATTTTACTTCGTTCCGGGCATGTTTGAAAGTAATTAGCAACACCTTAGGAGTGCATTGTGCTGATTTTTTAAAAAGGCATCTCGAAGCAGCAAATGTTTTTTTGGCCTCTCCAGCAGCTGACTGACTTAAGAAATATGATAATGGGTAGGCGTTGCTGACTTTGCGTGAAATTGTTGGGAAGCGAGTTATTTTTATCGTGTAGAGAGCTGTTGATAGCTTCAATGCAATCACTTTATGGTAGATTAGTATGAGTGGTTGCGCTGACGCTTGCAAGTTTGCTCGGGAGAATTTGCCTGCAGCATTGCAGCGAACGGCAGGCATGGGCACAGTTAACAGCGATGTCACTGCTCGTCTGCAAGTATTTCTCTGTACAGGGGAAAGGGTTCGTTGTCATGATACCGACAGATTTGTTGCACAGAAGTGTTAAAAGAAGGACAGATTTGTCAGAACAAGAGGCAGAATTTTTCCAGAGGCAAGAAGTGTGACAGAAAAAAGACACAACCTGCGATGCCGCAAGGCAATACGGTCCTATTCGAAATCCTCTTCCGATGTGACAGTAAAGGAAGTACAACTGAACCTCAGATAACGTAATAGTAGAAGGACTGCAACTGAACTGTAGAAGGACCATAATCTTCCTTGTCCAGTTGGTTAATGCGGGATTAAACCCGCGACCTTACTGTCATTAGCATCTAAGCAACGGAGCTAACTTGTCGAAAGCAGAAATTGCAAGAAAAACTCAGCAGGTTTGACATGCTGTGGCGAAAAGACAGAGTTAACGTTTGGAGTCCGTAGGACTCTGAAGACGTTTTTCCAGCATTTTCTGTTTTTGTTTGAGATTTCCATCATCCACAGTATTTTGTTTTTATCTAGAAGCTAACTTGGTCGCCAGCTCAATCAATTGCTTTTCAAATTCAGTCAAGCAGTGAGTGGAGAATTCAGCAATCTTCCTTGCAGACTGATCGCGCACAGGCTGGAACTCTCGTATTTGCCCAGTCAAAGTTTCAGGTTACCAGCGAGCTGTAAGGTCCCAGAGCTTCTGAATGATCAGATCTTCACAAAGCTGTTCAGCAACAGATACGTTCTCCTTCTGCCAAAGATGGAAAATATTCTGTCGAAAGCAACCTCAAGCTGCACAAGTTCTCGTCATCAATAGGCTGATATTTCAGGCAATCTCTTTTCCATTTCTTTCATGGGCTGTGGGCATGTCGCGCATGAGCAGTATAAGTTACTCATTCACAATTGTCTTGAGAAGGATGCTAAATTTAAAGAGTATAAGCACTTCAAACACTGAAGTGAAAATAGTGTCGAAATGTTGCCGTATCTCAAGGATGTTGCAATTGAAGCGTGTGGATTTGATGGCGAATTAGCAGGAAGGTGCTCACAATCACGCAAACCCCTGACGGAGGCTTCAACAAAAAGTACCCAATACCTGTTGAAATTTAAATGTGGCGCTATCACTCGGGGTAGTTGCCAGGACAGGGAACTGAAATACATTTCCGCCTCGCTCTCAGAATCGACTTTAGGCGTTTAGAGCAAATTGGGAAAGCAGAAAAAAACAGAATAATTGGCAGATCAACTGCCCTTGTGATTAATGTATTTATCTCAGTAACAGGGATACAGCAGAGACACTTCACAGGGCAACACTGTTGGAAGGGCTCCCGGTTATTTTCATTTGCGTTTACCGCCTGCTGGATGTCTTCTTAACGGGATTGTCCCAGAGACATTGGAGTTCGAAAAAAGTTAGACGGAAAGCGTTGGACTCTCAGCCACGTAGATCATTTGTCGCTTCCAAATAGCTCAGCAATGAATTAAACGTCCCGCCGTTCGGTATTTTGTTTCGTTCCGGCCGTGTTTCAATGCAATGAGCAACACTTAGGAGTCCGTTGTGCAGCATTTTTAACAGGCAAATGAAGCAGCAAATGCTTTTTGGCCTCGCCAGCAGCTGGCTACCTGTTAAGAAATTTGATAACAAATGGGCTTCGCTGACAGATACAGTATTTGCGCGAAATTGTTGGGAAACGAGTTACTAATTCGTGTCGAAGGCTGTTGATAGCTTGAATGCAAACACGTCGGCTATAATGATTGATTGCACTGCCGGTTGCAAATTGGCTTGAGTAAATTTCCCTACAACATTGCAGTGAACGAGAGGCATTGGCCCTGTTGACAGCAGTGTCACTGCTCGCCTACAAGTGTTCCGCAGTGCAGCAGCAAAATTTTGTGGACATGATGGAAACAGATTCGAGGCACAGAAATGTTAACAAAAATGACGAATTCGTCAAAGAGACAGACATTTTACAGTCGCAAAACGTATGAAAGAAAACCAGACACAACCGGCGACGCTGCAGATGAACGTGGTCGTATTCGAAATCCTTTCTCGATGTGACAATACAGGGATTACTACTGAACCGTGTGGATTTTCATTACTCTAAAAGCGGCAAACCGGACTGGTAAGCACGGGGATCGAAACCACGACGTTGGCGTTATCAGCATCACGCTCTAAACACCTGAACATGGTCATGTGGTTTTCAAATTCAACTGGCAGTGAGTGGAGAATTCAACATTTTTCCTTACAGACTGATCGCCCAGAGGCTGGAATTCTCCTATTTGTTGAGTCTAAGCTTCAGGTTACCAGAGAGATCTAAGGACATGTTTGTCCCAGAGCTGCTGAATGATCCGATCTTCACAAAACTGTTCAGCAACAGATCCGTTCTCCTTCTTTCTCAACGTTGAAAATATCCTGTCGAAAGCAAACCTCAAGCTGCACAAGTTCTCGTCATCAATAGACTGACATCTCAGGCAATCTCTTCTTTTCTATTTCTTTCATGGGATGTGGGCATGTCGCGCATGAGCAATGTAAGTTGCTCATTCACAATTGCCTTGAGAAGGATGCTAAATTCAAAGAGTATAAGCGCTTCAAACACTGAAGTAAAAATAGTGTCGAAATGTTGCCGTATCTCAAGGATTTTGCAAGTGAAGCGTGTGGATTTCATGACGAATTAGCAGGAAGGTGCTCACAGTGCAAACTCACGGCGGGGGCTTCAACAAGAAATTACCAAATGCCTGATGAAATTTACATTTGGCACTACATTTCGCGGGAGCTGCAAGGCAGGCACTGGAATATATTTCCGCCTGGCCCTCAAACAATTACGTTAGGCGCTTAGCGCAATTTGGGAAAGCGGTAAATAACAAGCTAACTGCCGTTGTGAGTGATGTATTTATCTGAGTAACAGTCATACAGCAGCGACACTTCACAGGCCGCAGGGCAACATTGTGGGGGGAGGTCACTCTTATTTTGCCTTGCGTTTGCCTTCTGCTCGGTTCTTCGTAACTAAGTGTCCCAGCTTGTTTGGAATTTCAAGGGGGAGGCAATGGCTTCTGAGCCAAGGGGATTATGTGTCACCAATCAACGACGCGCAGTTATAATGTAAAGTTTTCAATTGCATTGCACTGTTTTGCTGCAAACAATGTTGGGAATTGCACATCTGTTATCGGGCTGACAGATCGAATGGAGAACTTACTGTTAAAAGAGGGCCCGAGCACCGACAGGAATCCAGAAAACATCAGCGTTAACGGTTTTTGGGAGATGAATTTGTACCAATCGGGTTTCTCTTCTGAAAACAAACCACATGTGTGATTAGCCGTGCTTTTCGTGGTACGTATTAACTATTTTGACATACATATAGGAACAATCAGGAAGTTTTCAGGCAACGTAAAAAATGGCTGTGTTTTATAGTGAGGAGGATAACTGTAGACGGCAGAAAGGAATCAATTGATGGGCGAAAAAGGGCCAAATGGAATTTAACCAGGAGGAAAAGAGATGTAATGCAGTTCGGGAGTTCAAGCAGATGGAAGGGAATACAAGGAATCACAGAATCACACATTGCAGAAGAGGCCCTTCGGCCCAACGTGTCTGTACCGATAAGTGTGAAACACCTGACCTACCTACCTAATGCCATTTACCAGCACTTGGCATATAGCCTTCAATGTTATGACATGCCAAGCGCTCATCCAGGTTCTTTTTAAAGGATGTGAGGCAACCTGCCTCCACCACCCTCCCAAGTAATTCATTCCAGACCGTCACCACCCTCTGGGTAAAAACGTTTTTCCTCATATCCACACTAAAACTCCTGTCTCTCATCTTGAACCTTGCCCCTCAACTGACTCTTCACTAAGTGGAACAGCTGCTTCCTATCCACTCTGTCCATGCCATTCATAATGCTGCACAACTCGATCAGGTCACCCCTCAGTCTTCTCTGCTCCAACGAAAACAGCCCAAGGTTATCCAAACTGCCTTCATAACTTAATTGTTTCATACCGGGCAACAACGTGATGAATGTCCTCTGCACCCCCTCCAGTGCAATCACATCCTTCCTATAATGTGGCGACCAGAGCTGCGCACAGTACTCCAGCTGTGCCCTCACCAAGGTTCTATACAACTCCAACATGACCTCCCTACTTTTGTAATCTATGTCACGTTTGATTAAGGCAAGTGCCCCATATGCCTTTTTCAACAACTCTCTTCATTTGGAGGCAAAAGCAAACATGAAAGAGTAATTCAAAATGAAATGGAAATGCGATAACTTGAATTCCAGATGGAAAGATTAGCAAAGGAGGAGAGAGAGAAGGGAAGAGAAGGGAGGTCTGTCCACTTTTAAGCCTGATAATGTTCATTAAACACGCTACCGATACCCTCTGGCTTCACACATAGCTTGCCTCCTTGGTCCCTAATGGGCCCTAATCTTTCCCTGGTTATCCTCTTCCCATTAATATGCATATACACTATCTTGCGATTTTCCCTACTTTTGCCAGCCAGAGCTTTCTCAAATCCTCTCTTTGCTCTCCAAATTGCTTATTAAGCTCCACCCTGCACTTTCTGTACTCCAAAAATGCCTCCACTTATTTGGTCCCCTTGCACCTGCTAAAAGCCTCTCTTTTCCTTCTCATAATCTCCTGAATACCTCTGATCATCCATGATTCTCTGGGCTTGTTGCTCCATCCTATCCCCTGAGAGGGAACATGTTGAGCCTGTACCCTCCCCATTTCGTTTTTGAACGCCCACCCCCACTGCTCCTCTGTAGATTTATATACAAGTAACTGTTCCCAGTCTACCTTGGCCAGATCCAGCCTTATTTCACTAAATTCCGCTCTCCAACAATCCAAAACATTTTTTTTCCAACTTATCCATTTCTTTGTCCATAACAAGCTTAAATTGTACATAGTTGTAGTCGCTATCACTAAAATACTCCCCCATCACCATCTCAGCCACCTGTGGGGCTTCATTCCCCAGAATAAGGTCCACCAATGCGCCGTCCCTTGTTGGACACTCTACATATTGATTTAAAATGTTCTCCAGTATACATTTCAAGAAATCCACTCCTTCCAAGCCCTTAATACGATATCTATCCCAATCAATTTTGGGAAAGTTGAAATCACCTAATATAATTACCCTATCGTTATTGTTTTTACACACCACCGCGAATTGCGCACATATTTGCTCCTCAATTTCCCGCTGACTATCTGGGGGTCTACAATAAACAGTTAACAATGTGGCTGCCCCTTATTTTACTACTAAGCTCTACCGACAAATCTTCATTCGATGCCCCCTTCAAGATGTCATCTCTCCTTACTGCAGGAACTGACTCCTTAACTAATAATGCAATGCATCCTTCTCTTTTCCCCCTCCACTGTCTCGCCTGAAGATTCTATATCCTGGAATGTTGAACGGCCAATCCTGCCCCTCCCTCAACCTCGTTTCTGTGATGGCTACTATATCACAATTTCACATGTCAATCCTCACCCTTAGCACATCCGTTTTACCTGAAATACTGCATTAAAGTAGAGGCCATGCAGCCTTGCCTTACTCCCATGAAACTCAGCTATACTCCCTCTGACTTGATTGTTTTAATAATTTGTGATGTGTCCGGATTCTGCTACCATTCTGTGTCCCCTTGCCTTGCCGAATTAGTTTAAACTCCTCCCACAAACAAAAACAAACCCGCCCAAAAGGATTTTAGCCCCTCCCTGGTTCAGATGTAGACCATCCCGCTTGTACAGGTCCTATCTTCCCCATAAGCGGTCCCAATGATCCAGGAATCTAAAACCCTCTCTCCTGCAACAACCCTTAAGTCACGTGCTCATCTGCGCTATCGTCCTATCTCTGTGTTCGCTAGCACGGGCACTGGGAGTAATCCAAAGGTTACAACCCGGGAGTTCCTGCTTTTTTGTCTACTGCCAGCTCCCTGAATTCTTGATGCAAGGCCTCATTCATCTTTTTAGCTATTTCGTTGGTACCAACATGTACCAAAACCTCTACCTTATCACCCTCCCCCTTCAGGATGACCTGCAGCCGTTCCGTGACATCTAGGACTCTGGCACCAGGGAGGCAACACACGATCCTTGATGGCCACAGTAGCGCCTCTCTGCTCCACTCACTATAGAATCGCTAATTGCTCTTGCTCTTCGTCACTTCCTCCCCTCCTGAAACAGTCAGGTTGCTGTCGTGCCAGAAGATTGGCTCTATCTGCACTCCCTGGAGGAACCAGCGCCCTCATCAGCCTCCAAAATGGAATACCGATTTGCAAACGGGCCCCCAGTAGTCTCCTGAACTACCTGCCTTTTGCTCTTGGACTGCCTGTTGGTCACCAATTCCCTTCCTTCCTCAAGACCCTTCAGCTGCGGTGGGACCAACTCTCTATACGTGCAATCCACAATGCTTTCAGTCTCGCGGATGCTCCACAGTGTCCCCAGCCGCCGTTCTATCTCTAAAACCCGAACTTCCAGGACCTGCAGTTGGACAAACCTCCTACCCACATGATGGCGCCGGGCACTGGAAAGGTTCCCGGCTTCCCACGTTGAGCACGTGGATCACACCACGGCTTTGATAACTCCTGCCGTGACTTATCTTTTTTAAATTAAAACTTTTAAATCAATTACTCTCGGGCCCGTCTTTCCTGATCCTCGTTACTACAATACAGAATATACAAAGTATAAAGCACAAAAAACCTTGATATACACGCGATAAAAGTAATGAATACTTACCGGACCTTACCCACTGCTTACTGTCATTCATGTGTTCCATATATTTTACCCGCTTTCATTGATCTCCAGATTTTGTTTGCCTGTGTTTATTAATCTAGGATTCGCAGTCCATTAATTCTAAATTGCTTAAAATATTCTTAATGTGTGGGAGTTATTTACGGAACTTTTTTAACTTATAGAAGCCGTTTGCTCTTATCCTTTGTTTTCCTGCTTAACATAATTCCCCTTGGCAGGACTCGTCAAAATAGACTAGGCTGATTTCAATGCACAATCTATGAAAGTTATATTGCTGTGTAGTTGAAACTGCTATTTCAGTACGTTCTTTTGGAAAAAAAAACGAGAAGAACACAACCGCTATCTCATTTCTGGTATTGACAAGTGAGAACAACCGATTTAATATAGTAGTCACTATCTAATGCACTGGCACATTTAGCGAGAGATTTTTAAAAAAATGCCAATCCCTTCCAAACCTCGGAAGTGTCGAAGGTCGGCCTTGGGATAACAGTGTGTGTGCAAAAGTGACGTGTTCCGGGCGAAAAAACCAACATGTGCTCCGTATAATGAAAAACGCAAGAGCAAATCTATTATATGCGATCAAGGATAATAAATTAAACGTTACTTAAATGGACTTGAACTTTGAATTTTATAAAATTCTGCAAATAAGATTTGTGCCAACTGCAAATTGTGGGAAGTGAGAAAATGTAAACAAATGGCCTTGTGTGTAGAGTATCTGAATTTAAAACAAAAATCCCAACACAGAGTTCAAAACTGTAACTCAACTGGATTCCTTACAGGTCCAGCCACATTCAAGCCAGGGGGATGGGAGGTTTGCTCGGTAAGTGTACAGGTTTTGCTGGTGGTGGTGGGGGCAGGGTCCTCGGGACGTGATCTGGCTGTCGGGGGGCGGGGGGGGCTGGTGGGGTGGGGGCGGGGGGGGGTCGGGCAGCCGGGAGGTGGGGAGGGCAGTTGGGGTAGGGGCTGCACAGACAGTCGGGGGAAATTATCAGCCATTCGAGATGAAGGGTCGGGTTGTCGGGGGATCGCGCACTCCGTGGTGCGGGGGCAGTCGGCACTCTGGGGGAGAGGGTGGCCTAGTTGGGATGGGTCGGGCAGTCGGAGTGGGGGATTAATGGGTTGTCGGGTAGTCGGCGGTTCGGCCAGACGGGACGGAGGGTTGGGCAGTTTTGGGGAGGCCGGTTCGGGTCAGTGCTGTTAGGTTTGCGCGCAGCCCCGGACGCGTGGGTGGTTTCCCCTGAGTGTTGGGTAGTTGAGCATGGAGGAGTCCCCAGAGGGTGTGGGTTGTGTGTGTGAATGGTGGGTGGGGGGGGGAGGGGTTGGTATTTGGGTGGTGGGAGTCCCATCGGGTTCCCTGTCGGCCTTTGAAATAGTAACTCTGAAGTTAAAATTTTTATACATATTTTTTTCCCTCTGGGTAACTATTTGTATAAGACAGTTGGAACCAGCAGAATTTTCCAATTTAAATTGCAAATTTGGCTGTTTCCTAGTGCAGGGAAATTGCCCAAAGTACATTTGAACTTCCCAGGCAATTGTTGTGCTACCCTCACCTGGGAACCTCCGGCGGGGGGCGTTAGCAGCGCATCTTTGCACTTCCCCCGTGTACACTGCCCTGGAACTCGGAGGTTACGGGCCATGGAATCCAACATCTACCAAATTGCGTGGTATCCAGCTTGTGTAACAAAATGTGACGAACGGAAATGGACTTTTTTTGTAAACATCGCATTCTTATTTAACTGGATAGAGTGACCAGCATCGCTCGGGGGAAGGTTGGGGCAGCTGGAAGAATTGGATTGTTACATGAAAAGGAAGAATGGGCCGCACTATCGGGTGAACTTGTGTAAGTGGCGTGAGAAAAACTGCTTCCATGAGACCTGATTGATCGGTCGTTGCTGGGCTTATCTTTGCACGCTTTTTTGAGCAAGGGTGTAATGTGTTCAATTTTCCAGTTGCCGGGCACCACAACTGAAAAATTATGGCTTCTGCAATAAATTTCTCGATTCCCTCAGTAGCCTTGGATGGAAATCATCCTATCACGAAGCCTTGTCAACTTTGAATGCAGACAGCCGATCCAATAACTCCTCTTTATCAATTTTAACTCTTCTAATGACTGTATCTGATCTTCTTTCACCGTGGCTTCGGCTGCATTTTCATCCTTGGTAAAAACAGATGCAAAATATTCGTTAACTATCTCAGCCTTGACCACAACCTCCTTTTGTGGAAATCTACTTATTGGTCCCTAATCGGCCCTAATCCTCCTTTTAAGGAGGAACAAGATATGACAGATCAGGGGTTGGATGCCAAGAGAAAGAATGACAGTGATCAACAGGAACGTCTAAAATCCAACTGCCCAAATTCGATTCCCATATGTTAAGACATCCAGACGGATAGAATTACTGGAGGGATGTAAAATTAGTAGGACGAGAAGGGAAACCTACTGTAAAATACAATAATTGATTGAATGTCTAGGATGATGGATAAGCAGCAAAGGTCATGGACTGGGAGAATGAAGTACCTGAGTGGAAAATAAGAAAGTGTATCTGCAGTTACAATAATGGGTCGTATTATTAATCCCAGTTGAGGAAGCATTCAGTACGGTGGTAAGGTTCTCAGGCAGGGTATACAGGGGATTTAACAGTAGTAACCCGGAAAGACATCAGCAGAGGAGTGGTGGCAATGTGTAAAGTGTGCAACACAGTAGAACGGAAAATGCAGGACCATCCTGACAAGATAGTATATGCAGAAGTCCCCCTGGCCGAAATGTTGTTGCAGTTGCCAATAAATTAAGGGATTAAGTCATCTGGGAATATAAACAGAAATAGTTCGAGTGGTGGAGGGAGTTTGGCATGTATTCTGAGGGCCCCAATAAAGGTCAACCAGCATTATCGCTTAGATAAATCTACAGAGGAAACGCCCCAGCGGACAGTGCCCATAAGCCCAAGACTAGGTTAGGCTCCCGGGGTTTTGAATAATTCTTAGGAGATAAAACCGTCAAAGTGGAGTCGCCCACCGTAGGAAAGGTAACGTTGAATTTTTATGTTTTTTTTTTAATTTTTGTCAGGTTTAGCAACGTTTTCTTGAGAAAATAAGTCAATAGGTATAGACAGGGCAGAGAGTTCACTCCCGTTAGGGAAGCGTTTCTCCAACCTCCTAATGAGGAACGAACACCTTGGAAGTCACTGCAGCGTATCCTAAAATTTCAAGTGCGTTTGTCCTGCTGCTCCTTATTTTGTCCGATTACTTCTGCTTATTTATTCCTGGTTCTCCCAATGTTTGCCCTTTATCCAGGCTATTGCTGTTCGGTGTATCCGGTACCTGCTGCGAACTTTCTCCTCATCCTCCTTCTCTCCATCCCCCTTTGCCCGTCATTAACAGCATTTAAACGAAATTTCATGTTTGTTAATCCTCCAGGCTCTTTCCTTTCGGCCCAACGTCGGTTGCCTCTTGCCTCATAACTCTGGATATTTAAGCTGCTCTCAATGTTTTCGTTTATTAATTAATTTCATAATTGATATATCCGGATATTTCACAGCGCTCTTCAACTGCTCTCTGAGCTCGGACTGAGTCGCCACATGAATAAATGTGTTGGCGCAGCAACTTAAATTCCGTAGCATATAGGCAATGTTTTCAAAGATATAAAACGAATCATCATCTAAGCCATCCGCAGCATCAAAGAAACATAAAATGTACATCAATCACAAGAGTATGAAACTGCCCGTAATGGTGAAGAGTAAAATCACAGTCTTCCTGCTGCTCTCCATCTCCTTGTCACTTTGATTCTCTCCCTTGCTCTGACCCCCTCAGTCCCTTCCGGACCCGACTGGCCACTAAAATGTGTCAGACTGTCAGAGCGTTGAGCAACAGAATTAAACCAAATGGTATCAATGGGGTTAAAATCTTTTCAAACTTTCTAACTCCAATCCATCGAGCGTCAGTAAAATATCTTCGCTTATTGGAGCAGCGCCATGGTACATTGCCGACGATCCTCCTCCGTTTAAATCTAAAGTAGATGGGGATGTTTTTTGAAGAGAGCAAAATTCCGGTTGCTGCTAGGACAATAGCCGGACTTTTCTTGCTGCATTATTTAGATTTCAACTTCGGGCAACAAATGGCGACAAATCGATCAAAATTAAGAGCGACGGTGAACCAGACAGAACTGTCTGTAGCTGCACGGAGAAGGACATAACGAACACTACACACAGGGGTGATGTCCAGGAAATTTAATGAGAAATAATGATCATAATTCAGTTGAGTATGACCTCAGTAATAATGACCAGGAGATCCGCTGTTGCCATTGCTACCAGGTAGCGAGTGGTACAGGGTGAGAGGCCACAATTTCCATGGGACAGGATCACGATTGCCACTGTGTTAACTGTAAGAAAAAGGAGGGAAGATGGACGGGACAATACATTCTCTTTTTCTGAGGATAGGCAGAATTGAATTTAGCAACAAAAGCTTGTGCGTTGGAATCGCTTCAGAGATTAGTCAATCTCAGTTATGACCTCTACAAGCATCCAACCACCCCATTTCCAGGTTCCTTCCCAGGCTGTTAGCACTTCCTCAGAGAGGAGAACCGCATTCACCTCGGGTACCTTGAGTATTAACTATACAAAGGTATCAGATTATTTTCCATAATATTGAAACAGTTTATACATTAAAGCGCTGCAGTCATGATCCAAAGGCTATCAGGACCATGCTTTAGAAGAAGATTAATCAGTAACAGAATTGCTGTCATTACCTTTACTTAGAGTAATGCATGATGGTGCCCCACACTGAATACAACTTTGCAAAGGCAGATACTCCAGGAAATAAATGCTTACTGACGTCTTGTGTTGCACTTCAGTTGATAACCCACACAGTTCAATTTTAAAGAAACAAATAGTCTCATTAATAGTTCTGGGGTCTGATGTTCTTCTCCAGTTAGTCACCACATTCAGTTTAATATTACATTGACAAATATCTCGGGTTGCACATTCTTCTCAGGAGTTTGCTTTGATGTTGATTCAACAGGGCACAACACTGTATTGAACTTTATCATATAGATTGCCTATGAGCTAGAAACAGTTTATGCAACAAAATATAGCTGCACATGTAATTCAGGAGATTTAATTACTTCAATTATAGTATTAGGAACTCCCGTCTAACTGCACCATGGGTTTAACTACACCACATGGACTGCAGGGGCTCAAGAAGGCATTTCTTCTTTCTCAAGGGCAACTGGGGATGGGCAATAAACGCTAGTATTGGCAGCGAAGTCCACATCCCATGAATGAATAAAATGAAAAGAATGGGTTTCCGTATAACTATGACAATTCGACCCAATGTAACATGATCACTTGCAGAATAATAGCAAAAACCAGCTCACGTACAGATTCACTCAACGCCTTTAGATTTAGGTACTTACCAGGAACACCAACTATGGCAAGGATCAAATAGAATATTTTCCTGACCCATTGAATTGGTCGATGCATTTTCTGGGTGAAGTGAATCTGCTCCTTCGCGCAGCATAGCAATGTCTCTGAATTAAAACCTGATGTGATGCATTCCCTGTGAATTAAATCTATACCCTCCAGGATTCCCAAGGAGATATTGTTGTTGTAAAACTGTTGTGCGTTCTTTTTTCTCTCAAACTTTGAACAATTATATTACAACTGTGTTAATTTCTTCTTGAGGGATTGTATGCAGCCCTCAGATTTAATTGGGTCACGAACCTCATATGCCAGATAAATCTGAATGCATTAAATAACAAATCACAACTGGAAGCTGTGTTAAACAGCAACAGAAACGTCCCTTAAAACATCATGACTCCCATCTCTTGATCTCATATTGTTTCAGAGATAACATTCAATCTCACTAACCATTCAGTAATTGAATTCTTAACTTCAGAATGTTCTTTCCGACCTACTCCTCTGTACTCTGGAATATGGCTGCTCTGTTTAAATGTGGTGATTTGGTTGAATAATTTATAGAATCAACACAACTCGCAGAATGCCTGCAAACCTGCAGTTGTCTATTTGGCATGCCTTGTCTTATTAACATAATAAATCCCACGCTCACAGGTAGTACCAGAGACTGACATTTACTGAATAAATCGCACACTCACAGATAGTACCAGAGAGCTTTATTTGCATAATCAATCCAACACTCATTCACAGTAACACAGGTTGATATTTACAAAATCAATCCCCCACTCCCAGAGCCTGATATTTACATAATCAATCCCACACTCACAAGTAGTAGCAGAGAATGATATTTAAAGAATAAAAATCACACTCACATATGATACCAGAGGCTGATATTCATAGAATCAATCCGACATTCACAGATAGTATAAGAGACTGATATTTGCAGACGCAACACCACACTCACAGCTATACAAGTCACTGATATTTAAAAAATTATTCCCACATTCACAGGCAGTGCCAGATACTGAAATTTACAGAATCAATCACACACTCACAGGCAGTGCCAGAGACTGATATTTACTTTGGCAATCTCACACTCACAGGTACTACCAGAGACCAATGTTTAACGATTCAATCCCACACTCACAAATAGTACAAGAGACTGATATTTACAGATTCAATGATTCAATCCCACATTCCAAGATAGTACCAGTGAATGATATTTACAGAATCAATCCAACACTCACAGAGAGTACCAGAGACTTATATTTACAGAATAAATCCGACATTCACAAGCAGTACCAGTGACCTACATTCACAAAATCAATTACACACGCACAGACAGTACCAGAGAGTGACATTTACATAATGAATCCCAGGCTCACAAAAAGTACCAGAGCCTGATATTTACAGAATAAAAGTGTTTCTTTCACATTTTGTTATTATTTCAGATTCCCAGAGGGAGCAGCATCTCGCTTTTTGAAGATCAAATCAATCACTGTGCGCGAATCGATATTCAGTTTACAAATGGTAAGCAGCAGAGGTACAATTCAGAGAATCAGTGAATGTCACTGATTCCGAGAAATTCTATCCCCGCTCCACACTACAGTTCATGGAAACACTACATTATCAGAAATAATGGTAAAGCTGAGTGACATATTAAATGGAAGCTTGGTGCAGGTCGGAAATTTCTTTATTTGAATTCGACATGCGTCGTTCTCGGGGCAAAATCGCACCGAAAAGGCTCCAACTCAGCACCGAGTTGCAGATTTGAGAGGCGTACATTCAGTAAACTGCGGAAACCGGGAATCGGACGCAGAGTAACTGTTCGGGAAGCTGTTATGCTCACCACTGCGCCAACATGACTGGCTGCATAAACCCCATGTAACAAAATTTCAGAAGGTAGTTGAAAAGAGCGTTTTCATTAAAATTAACACAAAGTTGATGTTGCCCCACAGGAGGAGATATTAGGTCAGGTGATAAAAGTTTGATCAAAGCATAGACTTAAGGATCATATGAAAGATGAGCGTGAGCCAGAGAACTGTAGAGTTATAGGGAGGGGATCCAGAATTTTAGATCAGGTCAGCAGAAAGCACGACTGTCAATGCTGCAGAGATTAAAATTGGGAATGTTCAATGTGGCACACGGTCATGAATTAAGAAGATTTGTTAAACTGGAGGAAGTTACAGAGAAATGGAGGGGCGAATTCATGTAGCGTAATCAAAGTAATGATATGGGTTCCAAAATTCTGCCATTGTCTTGGAAGGAGCCAGTGTAGGTCAGCAATTGGTGATTGGTGAATATGTTTAATATGGTTTAATTGGTGCAGGTGAAGAATTTTGGATCAGCACAGGTATATGTACGGTGGAAGATAAGAGGCTGGCCAGGGGAACACTGGGATAATCGAGCCTGGAGGGAACAAAAGCATGAATGGGGGTTTCAACAGCAGCTGAACGGAAGCAGGGTCGGAGTTGGGCGATGTTTGGGATGTGGATGTATAATGTATTAATCTGATAACATTCTTTCAGTCTATCTAATTCAGTTTAGTCAGGTATATTGGGGTGAAATGGATTAAATGTCAGTCATTATGGTTTAATATTAGGATTGTTACTGTGTCTGTATCCCTGGAACTTTATATCATTGCGGGAATTTTCACATTTCATTGTAATCAGAATCAGAACAAAATGCCCCAGAATGAGGCAAAAGCTGAAACCCTTTAAAGCTGAGGTATGCTCCCTTAAGAAGCTCTATTGGGATCCTTCCCTGCAGAATATTTGCTGCGAATGACCATATTAATATCAATCATTCATTGCTCTGGATACACTGAGAGGAGTGAAGAGTCAGTGAACCGAGCGGGGTGTCACCGTTGTTCTGTCCCGAATTCTCCAGCACTCGGTCTGCTACTGAGGCCTCGGCCTGTCAGGAAATGTGCTACCCCTAATTCCGCCAGAACGCTCAATTTTAAAACTGTCTGCAATGACCGCTGATGATCCAAACCCCAATATTGTGTTCCTGGAGAGATCACAGCTCGACTGTTCCCCGAGTGGGAAAGATTCAATAATGATTAAACACTGAGTTTGGTTCAGTCACAGTGTCATACCTCAAACAGGGGTGTTAATGCGGCCTTTTGCGGTTATCAGAGATTTCTAACCGTCAGTAAATCATGCAATCATAGAATGATGCAGCACCGAAGGAGGCCCGTCAGCTCTGCTCTTTTCTTTCAGATTTCTAGCACCTGTGGTGTTTTGCTTTTAGCCCATCCCCTGCGCCTGGGCTCTTTGAAAGATCTATACAGCCCCGAAGAATGTCTCGACGTTACATTTGTTTTTCTCAGTCCACAGATGCTGTCAGGCCAGCTTTTTTTCCAGCATTTTCTGTTTTGGTTAGAGCTATACAGTTAGTTCCACTCCCCTTTCCTTTATCTCTGAAATAAAAACCTCCCAACATTACTGACTTTTTGAAATCCACGATTCTACCACTTGCCCCGCTTCATTCCCTAAAATTAGGTCCAGCACCGCCCCATCCCTAGTCGGACTTTTTAAACGCTGGTTTAAAAAGCTGTCAAGGATCCATTTTAAGCATTCTTCCCTCTCTGAGCATTTGCATTTTGTATTTCCCAGTAATTTCTGGGGAATTTGAACTCACCCAATATTATCACCCTATTATGTTTACACTTGCTTGAGATTTGCCCCCATATCTTCCCTTCTATCTCTCCCCGACTGTTTGGGAGTCTACAGTACATTCCCAGAAATGTGACTGCCAACTTTTTGTATTTAAGCCCGACCCATATGGCCATCAGGAACATTCTAATATATCATCCCTCCTTAATGCATTAATTGGCTCCTTGATCAATATTGCGACCCCCATCTCCTCCTTTACGCCCCTCACACCCCCCTCCCTCGTCTGCCTGAAGATTCAATATCCCGCAATATTTAGCTGCCAGTTCTGCCACTCCCTCAACCATGTCTCCATGACAGCAATTGCGTTAATCAACAACCTCAACTCAACTGCCTTACTCACAAAACCCCCTTCATTAAAATCAATGCCATCCAGCTTTACCGTGCTCTTTTGTACCTCGACGTGACTATAGGCGCTCTTCCTATAGGAGCGTAGGGGAGATAAGTTATGCTTATGAATGTGAACAATTTAATATGTTTAGAAGAAACTTCACAACATTTTGAAACTTCCAGAAACGCCACTTCTGACGACAGGTTATTCACCTGAATTCTTATCCAAGTGTTTACCTCCACCGAGATGTTTCTAGACCTGCAGGTTTTCTTCCACAATTTTCCAAATTGACTGTTTACCTTTTGATTATTGTCCAAGCATTATTGTCCTGGCGTTTAAAAAAGTACAAAAAAATGTAGAGTGGGAAATTGTACATTCACTTCAAACCTGTGTTTGGCGTTTCAGAATACTGCCATATGTAACCACCACGTGGGAGAGCTGGATTGCTCCACCATTTTACCTAGGCTCTCATCATAGGGCAGCCCCCTCATCCCTGGGACAAGTCAATGAACATTCGCTGTGACGCCTCCAATTAAATTGTATTGTACTTTAAATATGGAGATCAAAGCTGCAAACAACATTAAAGATATGGTGTCACCAAAGCCCTGTAATATTTTAGCAAGACTTATTTATTCAAATAATTATGTACTCAAATTCCCTTGCAATACAGGCTAAAATGCATTTTTCCTTCAAATAAACAAAAGAAGTGTGTAACTGAGGTTATGAATTGCTGCATAGCAGCCGTCCAAAGGTAACATGAAAGAATAATGAAATAAACAGGGCCAAGACAAGCCGGCAAACGAATAAAAAGGAAACAAGATGGAGGTGGATATTATGCTCTAAAGTTGATAAACTCAGTGTTGAGTTCAGGTGGCTGTCGAGTGCTGAGCCGAAAGATAATCCGCTCTTCCACAAGCTTTGCTTTTGTTAAGGCCATGTAGTCTCTAGATCCTGTTCTGTTATTCAGAGATATCGTTGCCAATTGGGGACAAAATCGCTTTAGCCACGTGCATCAATAGATTGGTGTAATAAAACGCTATCGATCACAGATTTAAAATAAAACCACCAATTACCATGTACCGAAGGGGCCTCCGATCTTCCAGCATCCTTTGTGTGTCGGAATGTTTCCTAATTTTAATGTTGAAACCTGTCTTTTTTTTAAACTGTGGGCCGTAGTCCCAGATTCCAAGTGAGAAGAAATAGTTTCTTCAACAGACCATATCTGTACAGTGGAACCTGGGTGCCCCAGTACATGAATCACCAAAGAAGTTTGTATTCATGTCAGCAAGTGATTAGGAAGGGGAATTAAATGTTGGCGTTTATTGGGGGAGAATGGAATATAAAAGTAGTGAAGTTTCAATGCAGCTGGACAGCACATTGGGCAGGGCAGATCTGGATACTGTGTACAGTTCTGGCTTCCGTATTTGAAATAAAAACATTAATTCCTCATGAAACGATAATACTTTTCATGTTATTTTAAGCTTATATGTGTGAGTGTGGATGGTTCTGTGTGTAACTGAACTAAATATAACAGTTGGAAAGTATAAAACAGATAGTTTGTGAGGTTAGCGGGCAGGAAACACGTTATTTCATGGTAGGAAAGCCAACGAGAATTGTAATGATTATAGTAAAGAAACAAAAAATGTGCCTCTGCTCGCATGGTCGAATGTCTTGGTGAGATCGTTGAAGACAATATATAGTGGTCTCCTTTGTTCACGGCATTTTGCTGGCAGATGCCGGACTGAGAAGGGCATGCCAATTGTAGAACTTCTGGCTCTGAACCCACACTTGGATTCAACCAAGATCTTCAGTCTGACAAAGGCAACTTGGGCAACAAACTTTCCCATTATGTTCAGCAGGCAGATGCCTCGATAGTTTTTGCAATCAGTGTGGACGCTCTTGTCCTTGCACAGGGCCACAATATTTGCATTGCGCACTTCCTTGTGCACTGCCTCCTCCCACCAGCAGAGAATGGAACTTCCTGCAGCTGCTGCAGGAATGTCAAATTTCATATGCTTGTTGAGTTCAAGCGGGATTGTATCAACACCTGGAGTTTTCCCCATATCATGTGAGTGAGTAGCATTGAAAAACTCCTCCACTTGGATTCGTTATCCAGCTCTGCTAAGACAGGCAGGATTTGCACGGTGTCTATATCTTCCTCCGTAACAATGTTTCCCCTAAAACCACACTCAAGGTAGTGTCCCACCATCTCTCCAACTGCTAATTGTAGTTAGCGATGAATTCTCCTGCCTTTGCTTTTAGTCGAGTCATGAGTTCTGTTTTGTTGGTGGCCCTGTTGCTTCTTTGATTCATTCGTACCCGCACCCTCACCACCCGCCACCTCCAGGGCATCCCTCTGTGGAAGGACACTTCAATATTTTATAGAGATGTAACCGCCCAGCAGTGTGGTGGACTTTACGTCAAACAGTTCTTAGGGAATTCCGCGTTTGGAGGACTTGCACGTTGCATGTCTATGGGTCCCACCTCTCTGCGTTCTCCTGAATCTGCAATCTGATGCTGTGAGGGACCAGTTTCCATTTTCGCTGCGAGGAGGCACAGCTGAAAACTTGCTGAGGGAGCAGCTGTACACCTCCAGGAGGAGATTTATTCATTTGGCTATCTTATTCGCATTCCTGTAAGCCAGCAGTGTGGACTGAAAATGCAAAGCAATGTAGCGCATAAAAGCAGAAGCATGGCAACCCTCTTAACACACACATTAGACACGTCACATCAACTTGTTTGACACACCCATTTCAATTAAAACGAGAAAAAAATCAGAAGTATCTTGCACCTACATCAAGGAATTATAAATAGATTAATTATTACGTTCGAGGTAATTAATGGACATTATCTGTAATTGCACATATAGGACTGGAATATACCATCGTACTGTGTGAAACTATATTTGTTGTGGATATTGTAAAGCTGGTATCAGTGAAGGCAAGCATTTATGAAGATGTTCGAAAATTGCAACATGTTTTCCCTGCATCTTGTTGACCAAAAAACAATGATTCAAAATCCCTAGGTATCCCGCTCGAAATTGTGGCTATTTCTGCCAGCTGTGCTAGTCTTTGTGTATCCCTGCTTAGTTGTACTGATCCTGTGTATGCCTGTCCAGCTGTGCTCTCCCTGTGCATGCCTGCCCAGACATCCTAGTTGAATTTTTCCGTGAATATCACCTTCTGGGAACGTCATTATAAGACATATGTTGTTATGGAACGCGAAACACGCTGTCCAAAGTATTCCTCACTCACAGAAATGGAACGGTGCTTCCCGGAGACGGACGGCGGCCGCTATCCATCCAAATGCTTCCGGAAGAGAGTGATCTCATTCCGGAAATGCATGGAAGGAAATTCGGAAGTTCATTCAAACGTGTAAAAAAAATGTTTTTTTTTATTCCCCGTGTAATTCGCGTGGCTTTGAACAATGGAATGTTTGTTGGAGTGAGTGCAGAGGATTCAGCATTTCACTGTCTCCCTGAACACTTTCTATGACCCGAGGCCAAACAAATAGGTGTTTACATCTGGATGTTATCAACGTCATGACACGCGAAAGGTCCTTTCTCACTTGATAAACATTTGCTTCCACGTGCAGCAGCTATTCATGGTGTGAATGGAATTGACCTTCACCGACAAACATGATCGATCAGGTTAGGTGTTTTCTGAAATGCACTTTCCTGACCGGGCCGCGGCGGTGAAAGCGCCCATTCCTAACTACTAGATTACCAAGAAGCACGTCTTAAAATTTAGCGACCGTTGCAAATATAATTGAACCGACGAGAGCTAAGTTTGATATCCTTTTGACTTTGGGTGATAGGTTTCATGACTCTGCCTTCTATAGGTCTACTTAGATGTATGTCTATTTGCCTGGACTTGGCTTCATGAGGGTTTTTTTTCTGCCCATTTATTTCTCCCTTACGTTTCAATACTCAAAACACAAATACATTTAGAAATAACACACAGTCGCACAACATCTCCCGAATATACTGATACATGCACAATCCATTTGCAAATATCATAATATTATTTATGAATTATATATAGTTCGAAACCGATGTAAGCCAAACCGGAGACACTAGACCAGCTGTGTTAAAAACGCTATAACAATGCCAGGTTTTGTTTTTAGTTATACGCAGAGAACCCATTTATATTATTCTAAAAAAATCCGTATACCTTGTGTCATTTGGGTTTGAGTTGTTATCAATTAGGAATGTTTCAGGATTCGATAGGTTGAATGGAAATACATTCCATCCTCGAACTGTGTGTACAGGACACAGGGGGACAAAAGGGAAGAATAGTGAACAGTAGAAGCAGAGCTCGTCAGTAAGAATGTGAGAGCTACACAACGAGCCGATATTGCAGGTAACAGGTGACAAACCGGAGTAATATTTCCACAATGGTGAGAAAAAATGGACCAGGGAGCAGGGAATCAAAGGGAAATTGGTCTCCCGGTATAAAGCTAACTAAATTTTGTTCCGAAAAATAACTTATAAATGCCAATTCCGAGGCGGTCAAACTCAAGTTATTAACCATTGCTGCAATTAGGGGCCTAGAAAACTCTATCGAATTTTGTGCTACATCAAGTCCCAATGCCTCCTTTGCTGCTCCATTACTTACACCCAGAACCGCCTGTGCTTTTAAAAATCACCACAATCATATTGCTCATTTTATACGCAAGGACAGGACGATTTTTTATTCATTCATGGGATGTGGGCGCCACTTGCTAAACCAGTATTTATTGCTAACCCCTAATTTCCCTTGAGGAGACGGTGTTGAGCTGCCTTCTTCAACAGCTACAGTCTGCGTGGTGTAGGTACATCCAGAGTGCTGTGAGGGACGGAGCTCCAGGATGTTCATTTTGGCCACTCTCTCATTATTCTGGGCAGCCTTTGCTGTAAGGGTCTTCAAATAAATGAGCGTCAGTATGGAGCCCCTATCTGAAGGACGAAATACTTCCGAAAGATATGATATAACGAGGGTTCAGTAGGCTCACGCAAAAGCAAGACTCAGTATGGTTTTATGAAAGGAATTTCATGTTTAACCAATTTATTCTTGTTCTTTGAAGGAGCAGCGTGTGTTGTGGATGGAGGGGATCCCATAGACGTACTGTATTTGGATTTACAAAAGGCATTTGATAAGCTGCCACATCAAAGGTTATTGCCGAAAATAAATGTTCATAGTGTAGGGGGTAACATATTTGCGTGGACAGAAGACTGGCTGGCTGTCAGAAAAGAGCGAAAATGCATAAATGGCTCTTTGTCTGATTGGCTGTATGTGATGAGTGGAGTCCTACAGGGATATGTGCTGTGGCCTCAACTTTTTTGCAATTTAGATCAATATTTTAGATGAGGGGAGTGAAGGCATGGTAGCTAAATTTACATATGTCACAAAGATAGGTAGGAAAGTTGTGAAGATGTCACGAGGAATTTGCAGAGCGAAATAGATGTTTTGAGTGAGCGAGCAAAAATCTGTTAGACGGATTATAATGTTGGGGAACGTGAAGTTGTTCATTTTGACAAGGACAATAAAAAAAGGAAATTATTACTTTTACAGTGAACGAATGCGGAATTCCAAGGTGCAGCGGGATCTAGATGATCTTGATCATGAGTCCCGAACAGTTAGTATACCGGTACAGCAAGTACTGCAGCAGGCTAACGTTGCAATCCTTCATTACTAGAGTAATTGAATACACATGTAAGGATATTATGCTTCAGATATACAGAGTATTTATGACACCAGATCTCGAATACTGCGTGCAGTTTTCGTCTCTTTACCTGAGGAGGGATGTAAGTGATTTGGAGGCGGCTCAAAGGGGGTTTACTACATTGATACCTGCAATGAGCGGGTTGTCTTATTTAGAAAGGTTGGACAGGTTGGGTTTGATTCCACTGGATTTTAGAAGCGTGAGGAGTGACTTCTTGAAGTACATAAGTCCCTTAATGGCCTTGACAAAGTGGACGTCGAAAGGATGTTTCCCCAAGTGGAGGAGTCCAGAACGAGGAGGCAGTGTGTCAAAATTAATGTGTTCTTTGTAGGAGAGAGGGGAGGACATTTTTCTTTCTCTCTCAGAGTGTTATGCGACACCAGGGCTCTCTGCCTCAGAAAGCAGTGGAGACGTTGTAATTTAATATTTTAAATTTTGAGGTAGATAGATTCTTACAAGGGATTCAGCAGGATTACCGGAATAGATGGGAATGTGGAACTCGAAATACAAAAAAGTCAACCATGATCTTGGTGAAAGGATGGCCAGGCTCTCGGGGCCAATTCGCCTACTTCTGCTCCTATATCGTATGTTCGTGTCTACCACAAATATTGGAAATCTGAAGCAAAAATAGATATTTCCTGTAATACTCTGCAGACGCTACAGCACCCTTGGAGAGAAACAATATTAATCTTTCAGATCGGTAACCAGATGGTGCTGCCTGACCTGCTGAATAAAGGCAGCATTTTCTGAAGTTCGAACTGCACATGTAGAAATTATAGCTTTATCCCAAGAATCAATCCTGGATTCAAAGGGAGATTGTGAAAAATGAGCCTGTACTCTCTGGAGTTTAGTGTAATGAGTGATGAAGATAGATGTTTTCATTCAAATGTTTGTGTATCTTTGAAGTTCTCTACTCCAGAGGGTTATGGGCGCTCAATGTATTCAAAGCTGAGACCCACAGATTATTGATTAGAGCGGAGGTCACGGGATATGACAACCGCCCTTGGTCACATTTTCAGCCCGATTGGAAGGTTTTTTTATTACACGGAAACATCAAGGAGATGGAAACAGAGAGATAGAGAGACATTCAAAAAGCGTGAGGTAGAGAATGATGGACAGAGATACGTGTCGCAATTCCCTCCCTTCATCAGTTGAAAGTGACAAAGAGAAGGACAATGAGAGAAACAAAGATCCGCTCAGAAAGGAGTTCAGTATGTAAGACGCACACATAATACTAACACGCTAAAAGGAGACAAATTTCAATGCGAGGAAGTAAGTAAAAAAATTATCAACTTTGGGAGGACTAATATGCAACGTCTTCAAAACCTTTCCAATTTCCTTTTAAAATTATTCACGAAATTATCTTCTAGCACCTTTTCAGATAGAGCATTCCACACCCCGCCAACTCTGAGAGAAATCTCTCTGCTCTCCACCTGTTATATCTTTTGCCAGTGTAAATGCGAGATTTTGGTAAAGTGTGGATGGGCGGAGAGGCATTTGTCTCCATGTACACAAAGTTCATACTGTACCTCGAAAAGCATATTAGTTATTTGGGTAATAAATCGAGAAATGTACATTAAAACATCCGGAAAATGCTGGAACTTTAACACCCGCAGTTGGGCATTACTAGGAACATAACATCATAAGAACATAAGATAACAAGATTAGAACTAGAAGCAGGAGTAGGCAATTCAGCCCCTTGAGACTTTCCCGCCATTCATTACGATCATGGTTGACCTCATTTTGGCCTCAGGTCCAATTTATCGCACTCTCCCTATAACCTTTCAAGCCGTTACTAATTAAAAATCCATCTCTTCCTTAAATTCAGTCAGCGTCCGGGCATCCACTGCATTCTGAGGTGCTGAATTCCACAGATGCACAAACCTTTGAGATAAGTAATTCCTCCCCATCTCTGATTTACATCTACCACCCATTTGCCTAAAACTATGGCCTCTCGTTCTAGAATGCCTTTGAAGGGGAAAGCCACTCCACGCCCGATTTGACTATCCCCTTTAACATCTAATATACATCAATTAGATATCCTCTCATCCTTCTAAATTGTAGCGCGTTTTGGCCTTAACTGCTCAATCGCTCCTAATAAGGCAAGCCTCGCATCTCTGAAATCAATCTGGTGAACCTCCTCTGAACCGCCTCCAGTGAAACTACATCCTTCCTCAAGTAAGTGGACCCAAACTGTACACAATACTCCAGGTGCTGCCTCACCAATGCCTTGTACAGTTGCAACAACACTTCCCTATTCTTATACCCTGTTCCTTAAGCAATGAACGCCAAAAGTTCAATTTACCTTCTTTATTACACTGTGCCTGCATACAT
Source organism: Cetorhinus maximus (assembly GCF_964194155.1). Taxonomy (NCBI): domain Eukaryota; kingdom Metazoa; phylum Chordata; class Chondrichthyes; order Lamniformes; family Cetorhinidae; genus Cetorhinus; species Cetorhinus maximus. The sequence goes on from NC_135913.1 coordinate 8,939,642, forward strand.
AGCTAACGGGGTGGCATAAAACCTATTGATGAGATTTCTAAAGCAGTGTTTTGAATTGTATCCCATTATTTTGCAGCAGACATCAGTGTTCAGCTCTTATGCAGCTTGAAATTGATTAAGAATTCTTTATCTGTGATGGCGCTGTACGATGATAGGAATTGAGAATATTTAGCAGGGTGCAATCGAGGCAGAATATCAGCTAGAAATATCGTGAGTTTTTTGAAAAGCCTTGAAATCCATGATACACCTGCTCCTATTTCTCATATTCTTACGGACACCATTCAGAGGAAACGCCAGGATTATATTGACCTTGGAGAGGAAGCAGTGCTGATTCACCAGTGGGATTTCGGAGCTCTGTGGGTTACTTTCGATGTTCAGGCTTGATAATCCTGGAAAGGTACAATCATAGAATTGCTACAACAGAAAATGGCGCCATTCGTTCCATCCTTTCTTTGCTGTCTCTCTGAAGGACGTATTGTCAAACCCCTGCTTTCTCCTGCACATATTTATTTATTTTTTTCCTTTTCAGATCGTCTCCCTGTTTCGATTACTTTGAGAAAAGAAGAATGAAGGGTTGATCTAATCGAGGTTTCTCTTCAGTTTCAGCCAGATGTTAGGTTAAATAGAGATAAAATGCTTTACTTAGTGGTAATAATGGGGCTGAATCATGTCATATTGTGGCCACTGATTCACAATGATGGTGTCTGGGCCATCCAAGAGAAAAATCAGGAAGCGCATTTAACCTTTAGGACGGTGGAAAATCTATAAAGAATTCTTAAAAGATGACCGAATCTGCAATAATTCCTGGAAGAGAGTATTTTTGTTTTGCAAACCGAAGGAACATACCTGTCTCCTCTGCTCTTTTGAGGAATTCAGCATCACTTATTCGTTTCTTCCCTCTTGCGTCACAGGGGGGAGGGGGAGTGGGGGTGTGTGGGGGGGTGGGGGAACACCATAAGTCAAAAGGCAGCGGCGAGACCGGGACTAGAGCCATAGGCCCGCAGATTAATTGTCTGATGCTTTACCGATTGAGATATATAGCTGGATTGCGCATGCTTCCCATAGCTGCCTTCGCTGTCTGACATGAGGCATTACAACCATTTATTGCTTACAATCCCTTGTTTGGTAGTTCAACCTCTGCAGCGCATTCCCCTCACAGGCAGACCAGTAGCCTCCCTTTGGCTTCATTTCGCAAATCTTCTAACTTACACCAACTACTTACTGCTTACTCGTGGCATGTAATGTGACAACTTTTGTTTCCCAACTATCTGCACTGAACCTTCAACGCTTTGAAGATTCTGTTTATTTCAGCGAAATGTAAAGTTGAAGAAATTGGAGAGGAAAGCTCCAAGCCCACAGAGTTTGATTTTGCGAATGAGGAAACAATTTGATATGGTTTTTGTTCTGGAAAAGTGTTATACTAAACCTTTCTAAAGCAAGAAAGATCATTGGGAGTAACATTCTAAATTGTGAGAATCACAAAAAGCATACTATCTTCCTCAAATAGCTACGACACTACAACCAGAACAGAGTCCGTCCCGTCCCCACTCCCCCCCACCTCCCCACCTCCTACCACCCGCCCCCCCAACCCCGCTACCCCGCCCCCAGTTCCCATTGACTCCAATTTTGCTAGAGCATATTGATGCTACACTCGGTCAAATGCTGCCTTGCTATAAAGGGAAGTAAATCTCTCCTCGCTCAGGAACATCAATGGAGAAAAGCAAAGCGAAGAGTTTAGGCCGATGACAATTCATCAGAGCATTGCAAGGCACAGAATGAGCCCTCCCCACTCTTTTCTGCCTAAAGGCAGTAACAAAATATCTTTTAATCATACCTCACAGCTATCGCCAGCGATAATTGAAAATTATCCTTATATATGAACCAATAAAGGGAACATTGATCCTCTCGGGCTTCGTTATGTGAGCACATGATTTTCAATGCCACTTCTAGAGCTCGTTAGATAACTAAAAACCAAGCGTTGACTTTATGGATAGATGCATGATCGAGACTTAAAATTAGAGTCACCTATTTAGTAGACATACGTCTTAACCAACTAATGCCCGATGCGATTTTTAAACTGGGCTTTGTAAAGCAAAATTTTGAATTTTATCCATCCTCATGCTGCAAACATCATTTTTCATCGGTTATAGCGTTTTGACTGAGCAAATTCGGCACTTTCGTCTGCATTGGGCTTTCAAAGCTTTGAAGATTGCATTTTTTGGAGGAAACATTAATTGCATCAATTCCAGTTGGAGATACAATGGCACAGAGATGGATTTCGCCAGTGTGTAAACGATTTCATATGGTTTTTATGTGGGCAATTGTACTACCATCTCCCTGAAAGCAAGAAAGCTCATTCGGAGCTTTGTACGGTTCTAATGAAAAGTCATCGGGCCGAACTGTTTACTTTGCTTGACTGCACTGATGTTCTCTGGTGATGTGGGCGTGGGTGTCCTTTATATCAAGGCAGCATTTTATCGAGTGTGGCGTCAAGGAGCCTGAGCTTAATTGGAGTCAATAGGAACCGGGGGAAAACTCTCTGCTGATTGGAGTCACGCAGAGCACACATGAAGATGGTTGTGGTTGTTGTAAGTCAATCATCTCAGTTCCTGCACATCACTGCAGGAGTTCATCAGTATCGTGTAGTCGGCCAAACGATCTTCAGCTACTTCATCAACGACTTTCCTTCCATCAGAACGTCAGACGTGGGGATGTTCGCTGATGATTGCACAATGTTCAGCACTATTTGCAACTCCTCGGACACTGAAGCAGCTCATGTCCCAATGCAACAAGGCCTGGACAGTATCCAGGCTTGGGCTGACAAATACCAAGTGATATTCGCGTCACACAAACGCCAGACAATGACCATCACCAGCAAGAGAGAATCCAATCATTGTCCCTTGGCGTTAAATGGCATGACGAAAACGAGTTCCCTACTATCAACATCCTGGGGATTACTATTGAACAGAAACTGAACTGGACTAGCCATATAATTGCTGTGGCTGCGAGAGCAGGTCAGAGGCTTGGAATCCTACTGTGAGTAAGTCATCCTCTTCCTCCCCAAAGCCTTTCCACCATCAATAAGTCAGGGGTGTGATGGAATACTCTTCGCTTGCCTGGATGAGTGCATCCCCAAAAACACTCAAGAAGATTGACACCATCCAAGACAAACAGCCTGTCTGATTGGAACACCATCCACAAACATTCACTCCCCCCACCATCGACTCACAGTAGAATCAGTGTGTACCAGCTACAAGAGTATTGCAGGAATTCACCAAAGCTGCTAAGTCACCACATACCAAGCAAAGGACCACTACTATCCAGAAGGACAAGGGCAACAGATACGTAGAACACCACCAGCTGAATGTTTCCCTCCAAGTTACTCACCATCCTGACTTGGAAATATATCGCAGTTCCTTCACTGTCACTGGGTCAAAACCATGGAACTACCTTCCTAACAGCACTGTTAGTTTACCTACACCACAGGGACTGCGGAGATTCAAGATGGCAGCTAACAACCACCTTCTAAAGTGCAATTAAGGATGGGCAATTAATTCTGACTGATACAGGGAAGCCCATATCCCGTAAATGAATAAAACTAATTCTTGTTCATCAAGTTCTTTAGTAGCACTTGGAATTGGAGTTTTTCGCTGAGTCTACACGACCTCCTTATTTAATATTTTCGAGGTGCTATATAAATTGCGACTTGATGTACTTTTAATACCACTATGTCTGATCCAAATGCATTGGTGAAGTGGAAGCTTTTGAGGTGCAGGAGCCCTAATCAAACCAGTGGTTCATATCATTTCTAAGTCTATACTTACGTTCTTTGCCTCTGTGTTAATAATTTGAGCCCCAAATTTCAGTAAAACTATGCTTTTTAGTGAACAGTATTAGTGCACGGAAGCATTTTATTTCCAAACATGTGGCGTTGTGAATCGTTAGTCATTAGCATAACTAGAATTTCATTATGCCACAGTTAATAATTGAATTCAAACCTAATGAAGCATGAATTACAGAAAACATTACTTATTTCTGGCTGCGGGGTGTTGGTGGTATATAGCGGGACCCACGGATATTCTTGATTGATTTCAATAACCTAGGTGTGCAGAGCATAATTACAAAATTTAAGGATGGTGCAAAACTTGGAAGTATTGTGAATTGTGAGGAGGTTAATGATAGACTTCAAGATGGTACAGATGGAATGGAAAGGCTCGAGGAAGGTAAAATTTAATGGACAGAAGTGTGAAATGATGCATTTTGGTCAGATGAACGAGGAGAGGAGACATAAAATAAACAGCATAATCTAAATGGATGCAAGAGCAGAGGGACCTGGGTGTATATGTGCATAAATCATTGAACGTGGCAGGGAAGTTTGAGAAAGGAATCCTGGATCCTAAATTCTGGCTTTTATAAATCGGGGCATAGAATACAAAAACAACTAAGTTATGAGTCTTCATAAAATACTGGCTCAACTTAAACAAAGGTTTTACAAATTGTTCAGAAAAGGATTATTACTTGATTCATGAGAATGATTTCGAGGATGAGAGATTTCCGTTATGCGGATAGATGAGCGAAGCTGGGGCTGTTCTCCTTGGAGAAGAGAAGGTTGAGGGAATATTTGTAGACGTGCAAAAAATCATGAGGGGTCTCGATAGTGTAACTGGTAAAACACCTTTCCCTTTGGCAAGAGGTCGAGAAAATTAAAGTGATTAACAAAATATCCAGAGGCGACATTAGGAAAAGGTTGTTTATGCCACAAGTAGTTTGGATCTGGAAGCCGCTGCCTGAGTGTATGGTGGGGGCAGATTCAATTACAGTTTACAAAATGGAACTGGATAATTATCTGAAAACAAAATATTTTCAGGGCTCCATGGAAAAGGCGGAGGACTGGGACCGGCTGTGTTGCTATTGCAGAGAACCGACAGAGAGTCAATGTGCTGAATGGCCTCCTTCTGTGCTGCAACCATTCTATATTTCTATGGGTAACTTTGCTTTAATGCTCTGTCACCAAACCTGCTCAATAACTGGGGGAAAGAATTGCACCACAAATAATAATCAGAACAATGGAGGGCAGCCGCACTCGGAGGGATTCCCATCCATTCTACGTATAAAGTGCATGCACAACATTTGCTTCAGGTTATTGATTCCCAGCCAATAAGGTGTAATTTGCTTTATACAACTTAAGACATGGCTGGAAGCCCCCGGCCCCACCATATCCCCCAGGTACCCCCGCCCCCCGCTAGCACAAACATCCGATCCCTCCAACAACCTTGAAACTTGATCACGGTGGTGAGTAATTCCGCGGAATGATTTGTGGACAATCAAACTTGCGGCACATTAACCAGAAACATGAAATAAATATGACAGTTCTTACCAAAAGTCATCGACCTGAAACCATTAATTCTGCTGTCTCTGTTCACAGAAGCTGCCTGACCCGCCGAGTATTTCCAGCATCCTTTGGTTCTATATTAAATATCTGCAAGGGCAACTGAGGCCTATCTTTTTTTCTATGTTTCAGAGGGATGGAAGATTTTCCCGCCGCAAATCTCCCTCTCATTTCCTCTTTGGTTTACAGAGTAAACTCTGGGAAGAATAAAATACAAGTTTTCTTACGTTGCTGGGGCCTGTTTTGGGTTGCAATGATAATTGTGCAAGACGGGGGTCTCTGTTTACGAGCTCGACGCGTCACTGCAGGGTTCAAAATGAAAATGATGTTGATGCTAAACATCATACAAGCGTCGCCCCGATGCTGTAAAGCTACTAAAAACTTTTGCAAACACGATTTAAATTCGGATGGCACTCGCCACTCACAATGGCTTTTGATTTATAACAAGTGGAATGAAGAAACAGAATTGAAATGAAATAATTAGTGACCGCTCGCTTCTTAAACACAAGGAGTCTTTTCACCTGGTTGCAAGATAGAGAGCAGAGTCCGTGAATTAACCGTTGTCAAATGCCAAAAAGCGGCTGCTTCGGAACGACCTAACGACATTTTACGCGATTGGTACATGTTTGAGAAACATGTGGGTTTTGTGCTGGTGTGATACTCAATCGGTGTCTCGCCAATTGGAAGTAGTAAAGTTCTCCGGATGGTTGACGTGCCATTTCATTTTGTGACTCCACTTTGTGCTCAGTTATCAGGTGTAAACTTCAATATCAGCTGTGGATATTCAAGCATAAAACGTTTCCTCCTGCATTAAATGTGAGCGATTAATAGACTTCGCTCATCTATCAGCAATTTTTCAGTGACATGTCGCCATCCTTTCATTCTCCAAGCCCAGTTACAAACTGGTATAAGTATATTTGAATTTTCCTTATCCCTGTTTTAGTTATGCCCAAGATTACGTGTGTCATGATAATTAGCCAAAGTATTAAGCACGCTGCGAATGTGAATTAGAAGTTTGCAAGCAGCAGCATCATTTTCATACAATAGAGTTTTATCCGTTTTACCCAGAGCACTGATTAAAATTTAACTTTATTACTCCGGCAATGCGGAACGTTACCTTAAAATCAGGCGATCTTGTTTGGGAAGGAAACAAAACAAAACAAGAAAACAAAAGTTGGAAGCACTTACAAAAACGTGTCAATGGTGTTATAACGAATAACTTAGCTTACAGGCCTCAGCAGCAACGTTAGAGTACGGTTACAGCTAGAAATGGTAGAATGATGAATGATCGTGTAGGGGCTTCCTCAGTGAAGTTAAATTCACAATCAGTAAAGCTACGGTGGCATCCCCAAGAGCAACGTTAGTGAAAGGATATCACGTTTAAAAGTTGAGCCTGAGCTGTAACTCGGCAACAAAAACAGAATTAACTGGAAAAACTCAGCAGGTCTGGCAGCATCGGTGGAGAAGAAAAGAGTCGACGTTTCTAGTCCACATGACCCTTCAACGGTTCTGTTGAACAGAGCCCGTAAGGAACTCTGTTCTCACAACAGCGAGAATCAGAATGATCCAGAAATACAGAACCAAAGGAAATCGCTTATATTATTGTTCACTGTATAGGGTACAATTATACTGTTTGGTTAACAGCAGTCGTTTTTTCGTTAGTCATTGGTATAGTCATTCATGTACGACCGGATTATACAGCTCCTGCATACATCACCACTAAAGCCGGACAAAAGCTCATGTATTTGAGCTCCTGCACAAACACGTTTATTTATGCAGCTACACAAACTAAATTCAGGGAGACATTAACATTGGCTCCCGTTCTCGGGGTTACAGCTTGGTCAATTGCCATGTATCTTTAATTGTGTGTAATGCCTCCATTTATTTCCCGTTCTCATATCTACAAGTGCGCATGTATCACCTGTCATAATTACCTCGTATGGTCCATGCCTGTTCGTTCGGGGCTCACATTGGCCATCACCTTATTCCCCACTTGGTCTATTGTTGCTCTTTGGATTTGACTGTTTCCATATCCTTAATGACCTGTTTGTCTCCGACATCCTTCCTTAACTCATGCAATTGCTTACTTATTTCCCTCACGTGGTCTCGCACCCTTCCTTTTAGTGTCCGACATCTCCCAATCCTACTATGATCCCCTCGGTTTAACTGCATTGTATTCCTTGTCATTATTTCAAATGGGGTGAACCTGATGGTCCTGTTGGGATAGTCCTAACGCGAAGAAGAATATTGGGCAACGCTGATCTCTTGATTTGATTTTGCTATTGATGTTTATTTTTTAAGCTGGGTTCATCCTTTCCACCATCCCGGAGCTCTGTGGCTGGTCGGGAATGTCGAATTTCTGTTTATATTTCCAGTGAAATGTCTTCCCTGATCTGATTCCATCTAGATAGACAACGCTTCTTCTAGTCTACTGTCTCCTGCTGCTGACCCACGTCGGACCTCAATTCCTTAAACTCCCAACACACTCTACAATTCACTTTCTTATCCTATCTTTCAATGGCTCATTATCTTCACTTCCAGTGATGGTTCTCTCTGCGAGCCGCTTAACTCTGTCATCGTAGTGCTAAACCTGTGGTCTTACTTTTTGTAGCTTGCGGGCACATTAATACAATCGGCAATACATCTATTTTGCCTTTTTCAAGCGTTCCCTTAACATATATCCATCTTGTGGTAAATTGTTGTTAAGTATTATTTCTCCTTAGATTTCAATTCCTGAACTACAGATTCCAGATACTTTTACCTCTAAGCGTTTTTTTTCCCCTTACCATGATCATCCTAACATTCTCCTTATGTCAGTTTCTCTATTGTCTTGATAGGTTATAATGTTTGCTTGTTCTTTAGCCCATATTAACTATTCAGTGTCAACGAAGATTTCTGTCTCTAGACACTTGCTGATCTCCCGCTGTGTGTTTCCAATGTTTCAGTTGATGGCCAGATTATGAAATTCAGTACCCTTAAAACAGTTTGTACATTGTGTCCTCTTTCCCAAACCCTTTCTCCTGCTTGCCTCATGCCATTTTACACATACAACAGCTACCATCTTATCATATTCAGGTTGACTGGATAGACTTTAAAATCAACAAAGTATTTTCATAACAGTTTTAAAACAGAAATCAGGCATTGACATGTTTTGCTTCCTTATCGTCTTCTCAAACAACATTTAATTTTCTCAAAAGTAACCCACTAAATTGTGTCTGACCTGTTTCTTTTAGAATTATCCCAGATTCGTTAACTCGGCCAAAGATTGGATTTCTGCCAAACTTTGTCAAAGTCTTGAGCATGGCTATATATCCTGGGAACAGACTTAAAAATACACAAGCTCGCAGTATTTGAATTAGTGCCAATTGTTGTCAAACATTTTAAAATTAAAATTCCCTTTTGAGAATTTTTCCCGAACCAAAAGTCAAAGTTATAAATTTTGTAAGAAATGTAATTTACGCTATCAACATTAAAACTACCTCTTTCTTAAATGTATTGATTTGTATCCAATTTATAATTCCAATATGTTTATCGACACATTGCTTATCTTAGATAGCATCCTCGTGATTCAAAAGTAATCTTCTAAACCACACTGCACTTTACAACTTAAGCCTTGTCCCAACTTCAAATAACAGTGTCATTGGGTGCAGATTTCCTTACATATTTATTTAATCCCTTAAAAAAAAAACCTTTCTATCCATTGGAACCACTTAAACCATGTGTTTGGTTTTCCTAGAATCCCTTGTACTTCAGGTAATTTTTCCCTTCAGAACTTTAGAATATTAACTCGTATGAGTTACCGTAGCTCGCATGTATCAATCCCAATCATCTTGTAAGGTGGTGATACTAGTCTGCAAGGGGGTGGTACAAAGATTGGTTCATCTAACCCCGTTTAGCTTAATGATACCTTCAAATTGCGATTTATTTTTTGCCAGAATTCTCAATTTAAACCTTGTACTCAAAGATTTGGAATGTTTTCGTATACTTTTATGGGGCTTTCAAACCTAAAATTCTGAACTACACACACAAATGACAATTTACAGAAGAAAACACTTTTTAGCTCGCATATAAATGCTTCCTTTCACACAAACAAACATATATTTAGAGGTATGTATTAATATTCCTCTATCCTTAACTTAACGACTTAAAACTAGCATTTTCTAAAGGAAGCTTCAAATAGCAGTTGGGTAAATAAGGGGATCTTGAAGGCTCCACCTACAGGCACCATCAAACTGACGAAATCTCACATTCCCCCTGCTACTGCCTGTCAGTGCTTATTAACTCCCTCTGTGTACCCCCACCTCCCCCACCCCCTTTTATATCTCTCTCCCTCTCTCCTTCTCTTCATCACAAGTAGCTCTTGTAATGATAAAATCAATTTTTAAGTTACAGAAAATTCAGTCGCGGATCTTTCACATCCCAATCATCCTTGCTCATTTTCAGGAAAATCTCCTCACCTCGCACGGGATGCGGTTGTCCTGAAAACTATACATACGTCTCCCACTTCCGCTCTGCATAGTCTATTACGGACTCACCCATCTTCTGTACTATACACCACCAATTCGTCTCTCCCTCCCCCAAGGCTTCCTTAACTTCCTCCTCAAAGTCCCTGTGCAGGGCTGTCGCCTTCTCCCGATCTGGGACGTCACCAGGTTTCGCCCAATCTCCACTTATAAATTGTCGGGGAAATCTTCCCCAAATATCCCCTGGGTACTTTGCCCTCAACAGTGTGTGGGTATCAAGGGGTTGCATTGCATGGAAACCTTGCATTTCCCGCAGTTTGGTCCAAAAATCGGGGTTGTTATGCCGAGTTTTAAGTCTCAGCAGCTTTTTGAGCAAAACCTGGTTCTCCCCTGGCTGAACGACACGTGCTTAAATTTCTCTATAACCCTCTCAATCTCCTCATCCCACCCCAAACCCCACCCCAACCCCCCGCCCCCATTCCTCTGTCCCACTTTTCCCTTCGGTTTTTAATTCGCCTTCCCTGACATTACTTTTCCTAACAGTTACTGTCATAAGGGCCATGTGATTCAACAGGCACAGTGGGGCGGCCTCAACTCTCTCATAGATTTGTCCTTCGGAGCTCCCCTCTTCTTCATCAGTCTCATTAAAGGCTGCTGCCACTGTTCTGATCTGTCCTGAATCTGACTTTGTCTCTCTCTCTCTCTAATCGACTGGAACTTCGTATTAACCCGTCTGCACAACTGCAGGTACAAGGTGAAAATAACCATCTATCTTTCTTTTCCTTATCCTTTTTCTGCTCCATCCGCCACTGTCTTTGTTTGCCGGTGGTTCCCTGTGCGTTCCACACCTCCTTCTGCATTTTTATGATTAGTTTTGACTACTGTTCCTCTATGAATCTCGTTATGGAGTTCGCGGTTCCCCAGTCGGTTTCAATAGCGCTATCCTCTTTCCCTGGCGTCACTCTGTACTTATTCCCGCCTATCTCTGCGCGGTACGTTCGCGCGGCCCTAAGAACTTAGTTACTTGTGGTATGTGCGGTTTCACTTATTTCACTGGGGTCTGGCCTTCCTGCGCGGCTTCGGTTCTGGTTATATTTCAAACCGTTACCCGCCAGCACGGCTCCCCCTCCTCTTAAATGGGGTCTGGCCTTCCTGCGCGGCTTCGGTTCTGGTTATATTTCAAACCGTTACCCGCCAGCACGGCTCCCCCTCCTCTTAACTGCGGTCTCGCCTTCCTGCGCGGCTTCGGCACCGCTATCCCGCCTGCACGGCTCAGCCTCCTAACCTGGCGGCTCCTGTCTCCTGATCTGAGTCCTCTCACGATTGTTTTGACACTCAACCGGACTGTTCTCGGGTGGGCTTACTGCACTAACTACGGGTCGTAGATAAATATACTCACCCACTTTGCAGAGCCATCCCGAGGATCCGATCCAAGTATCCTGCTGACTACGCCATATTGATGTGTTCAATTTCACAAACGGACCACAGGAGTCTCAGTTACAGGTCACGATCGTTTATTCGACGAATTGCAAGTGGATAACCATTTCAATGCAGCTTGAGATAGCACTCTGCTAAATTACAAACGTTCAAACTATTTATACATTATTGCTCACCTCCAAGAACAGTTTCCAGATTCCGATCTCGTCAACATTTGGATTTACATTAAACAGACATCTCTGGTAACATGCATCATAAATCCCTATTTTCATCCGGGCAGATACTTTCCCTCCTATCTAAGCTAGAACCATCTGTTCTTCCCCTATCTGTTGAAGAGCACACTTAATTTATGTTATTGTCATCCTCTGACTCCAGTCTAACTCCGAGGACTTTGCTGGTGATTACAAACCCTGAAGGTGTACGAATTTTGAGAGTCTATAAGGTTCATCTGTTGGAACTGTTTAATTGTTGATTCACTGATTTACGCTGGTATGTCTTTCGATTCTAATCTAAGTAATTCACCCTCTTATAATAAATTCTCCCTTACCATAAATTCTCATTTACTTTCTTCCCCCGACATCTGCGTAGTTTTTTTTTTTCCACGATGGAAATACGGTTTGGCACGACCCAGCAGCTTGGAACATTCACAGCAGCGTGTTCAGACCCATCTGCACAGCAACACCGGGGACAGGTGGATCCTGAACACGTAATGACACTTGGTGTTTTCGCAACGAGTGTTTACGCACAGCTTGGTACAGCCAACCGCAAATGTGAACATCAGGATGAGGGCCACTTTGGGGAAGTTTTTTTTCCAATTGATCTAGTGAAGCGTACTTCGTGTCCCTGCCAGCGCCTGCCATCTTCGGCCTCCTGATAAAGAGGAAGATGGTTGGGTGGCTGCCACAAGGCAGGAGTGGGGAATGGGCCAGGCCTGCGTCATGTGCAGCAACACCGAAGGTGCCTCACACCTGAAGACTAGCTAGTTACCTTCAATCGAGAGGGAGCATCGCTCCCGCATGCCTATGTTTTTTTCTTCACCATGGCTGATCACTCCTTGCACTTTTGGACGTATGCCGTGGTCCCTCCGAGCCATATCCCCAGCACTTTCATGCAGTCTGGCATGACGGTGAAAGGGACAAAATTTCTTTTATCCCTGTCCCCAACGTTCATGGCCTCGCGCTTTCCACGATTTAGCTTGGCACCCGAGGACAGTTCGAACTGGTCGCCGATGTATATCGGTCTTTGTAAGGTGCAGAAGACTGCGACATCATCCATGTCCAGTGAGGCTTTGACCTGAGAGCTTCCACTGCCGGGGTTCATCAGTCCTCTTATGCCCGAATCCTTCCTGATAGACTCCAACTAAGAATTCGAAGCAACACACGAACAGGGCAGTGAAGAGAGGGCAGCCTTTTCTGACTCCAGATTTATTTGGAAATCTTGCTAATTTTCATTTCTGACTGAAACTGTGCTACTGATCTTTGTGTAGATCAGTTTGATCCAATTGTGGATTCCCTCACCAAAACCAGCTTTTGGAGATCAGTTCCATCATGTATGTGTGTGCTATGCTTTTAAAGGTCTTGTACTGGTTCAGGCTGATGAGACTGGTGTTCACACCTCTGTCCTGCACATATGTAATTGTATCCCAGAGTAGCTGGAGACTATCAGGGATCTTCCTGCCAGGTACAGCACATGTTTGTTCATGGTGGATCACCAACGCCAGAGCAGATCTAACATACTTGGCAACTACCTTGGAAATAAACGCATTGTCCGCATTCAGCAGTAAAATGGGTAGGCAATTTTTAATGTTCCCCCTTTCCCCCTTCTGCTTGCAGATAAGGGTAGTGATGCTTTTCATCATGGATTCTGACATGCTGCCAACTGGAAGAAGGCTCTCCTACATTACCAGCCCTCCTAAGTAGTGACTAACTGCCTGTTGGTTCTGTTTTCACTCACTCGTTTAGTTCCAAACTGTGGAACGCTTGTGTTTCAAAGTTGAGAGGTGAGGTGACAGTCACTGCACTTAATATCAAGGCCACGTTTGACCCAGTGTGGCATACAGGAACTCCACAAAAAATTGGACTAAAGATGAATCAAGGGGAAACTCTCGATGGTTGTAGACTAACTTTAGCACGAAGGAAGATGGTTATGGTTGTTGCTGTTCAATCATTCCAGCTCCAGGAGCTCACTGCGGGAAATCCTGCAGTAATGCCCTAGGCTCAACCATCATCAGTGGCTTCATCAATGACATTCCATCCATAATAAGGTCAGAAGCGGGGATTTCCACAAATGATGGCGCAATGTTTAGAACCATTCACGACTCTACAGATACCGAAGCATCCCATGTCCAAATACAGCAATATCTGGACATCAGCCAAATTTGGGATGGCGAGTGGCAAGTTAAACACGTGCTGCACAAGTGCCAGGCAATGACCATCTACAACAAAATATAATCAAACGATAACCCCTGAGGGGAATAGTTAGGCTAGACAGGGAATATCTTTCCTTCTTGGTGGAAGGATCAATAACCAGGCAGCATAGATTTAAGGTAAGGGGCAGGAGGTTTAGAGAGGATGTGAGGAAGAATGTTTTCACCCAGAGGATGGTCGGAATCTGGAACTCACTGCCTGAAAGTGTGGTAGAGGCAGAAAAACTCACAACATTTAAGAAGCTTTTGGATGTGCACTTGCGAAGCCTTGGCATACAAGGCTAAGATTTAGCGCTGGACTATGGGATTAGAATAGTTGGGTACTTTATTAGCCGGTGCAGACTTGATGGGCAGAAGGGCCTGTTTTCTGTGCTGCAGACCTCAATGACTCCAAGACTTGTCATTCAGCTTTCATTTAAGAATCAAGCTGTATTGTGGGCCTGGGGTCATGTGTATGCAAAACCTGTTAAGAGGAGCTATTAACGCACAGGCAAAAGTACAACGGCATATTTATTGGACTGGATTTTATAGGGGCGTAACCAAATTCTCTGGAACATGCCACACATATCAGGTGATATGGAAACCACAAGCAGTGATTATGTCGACACATTTAATCCCATCTCCAGCATTTATAAACTTTTATTGGTCATGATTGATTGTTTATGTCTGCCCTCTTAGACTAAAAGTGAAAACCGCTACTCACTGACTATAATTTAAGAATCTATCAGGTTCCCTGCAGCAATACCTCTAAGAAATATTACTACAAAAATAGTTGTGGAAGAGTTTGCTATTTTTTTTAAAAAGGTATGGTTTACCTCAGGAAATTCACCGGATCAGACATCAAACTCCATGCCACAGCTCTTAAAGGAAGTAATGATCCGTTTGAGGATAAAAGTATTTAAATGAACAGATTATCATCTGGAGTCGCAAGGGACTTTGGAAAGATTGCATCAAACTCTAAGCCTATGATGTGAGCGTACTGTCAGGACGATCCAGAGGATTTGGATTGGAGGAATTCTATTATTGTTATTTGTTAACCGGGGCGGTCCAATTGCATACCTTTGTTTAAGTACTTTTGAAATAATGTATGGTCCTCAGGTTCGTGGACTATTGAAATTGATTATTGAGAAATTTGCGGATCAAAATGCTAAATTATTCCCCTGGATTAAGTATCGAACTTCACAAAAAGTTTTGTTAGAGCATGTGAGTTGCTCAGGAAAAATAAGATACCACTGCAACTTATACAAGTAAAGCAGGTAGAAAATATGCAGCTTGTAATTTTATAGCTGGAGATAAAGTGCTAGGTCTGTTCCCAGCACAGGGTCATTCGTTAAACACAACATTTAGTGGACCTTTCAGGGTTGAAAATAAACTGTGTGAAACATTTTTTTAAATAATACTCGAGACAAAGAAATAAGCTGCATGTGTATCTTGTAAATATGCTTTAAAACTTCTTTAGCAGGGTAGAGGAACAAAAGGAAGTATTAGCGACTGTATAAAATGAGAAAGCGGTCAAAATGCAGGACTCTAAAATTTATTTTCCTCTAATCAAATTGGATAATCATTGGGTACTTAGAAATTAAAATGTAACATTGAAATACCCACCAGGCAAGGGCCAAAGTGATTTGGAACAACTATTGCAGCTCCACATATCTATCTGTGGCAATACGCTGGCGTGTACAGGTTGAGCTATACGTGATGTGCCTGTAGGAGTTTCATCTTCGATAAGGCAAAATCCTTACAGATTAAAACCGGCAAATTCATCACAGGTACAGAAAGAAATTGACTGGTAACCGGAGTTTACCTATTGTACTGGCACTGAAGGCGAATGGAACACAAAGTCTATGAGTGTGGACTATCGAAAGGTTAATGGGGTGGCAAATGAAGATTCATATCCTATACATCAGTTGGAAGATTGCATTGAGAAAGTGGGACAATCAAAAGTCATCAGAAAGATTGACTTACTAAAGAATTTTAGCAAGTACTGTTATTGGAGAGAGCATAGGAAATATCGCCTTTTGTGACGCCAAATGGACTATATCAGTTTAAAGTTTGTCTTGAAGAACACAACTGTCATATTTTGGAGATTAACATACAAAGGATTGCAGGCCTAAGCAATTGTACTCTTTATATTGACGTTTTGATAGCTTTCACTCAGATATGGGAGGGGCATTTAAGTATCTGAGATAATTATTGAATAGATTAGAAGAATCCAATTTGGTGATGAGCTCGTCTAAAAGTGAATTTGCAAAATTATAGATTGCATATCTAGGACATACTATTGGATGTGGTAATGTGGCTCCGAGAGATGTGAAATTCAAGGCGATCGTGGATTTCCCAGTGACTGCACCAAAACAGGAAGTATTCAGGTTCCCGGGCATGAGTGGGTTTTACTGGGAAATTGTAGCTACTTTTAGGAGCGCGGTTACTTCACTGACTGAACTATTTAAAAAGAACAGGAAGTTTCAATGAGCACAGGAGCGTCAGGAGGCGTTTGACGGTTTGAAAATTATATTAACTAAATCACCAGTTTTGGCAGTACCAAATTCCGCTAAGCACTTTAAGTTGGCCGTTGTTGCAAGCGACATAGACATTTGGGCCGTATTGTTGCCAGAAGATGAAGGAATTAAAAAAAAACGGAAGAGGGTTTTTTTTTAACCAAGATGAATTTACAGAAGAAAAGTTAATCAAATATCATAGAAGATAATTTTCAGTTTGTTGTAAGTGTGGCAGCATTTTGAAATTTACAGTAAATTCAATTAATGAGAAACAATTGCTTATACAGACCACAAACCTTGAAAGGCTCTGGACAAATTTCGAGACCGAAGTGCAAGAATGTTCAGGTGGAGTTTATTACTGTAACCATTTAATCTACAATTTTACATGTGTCAGCATATATATATATATATATATATATATATATATATAAATAAATGAGCCGAATATATATATATATATATATATATATATATATATGTATATATTCGGCTCATTTTTCAATAAGGGCGAGATCTCAGTAAGATGTAAAAATGTCTGTAATGATATCTGATTATATTTCATAAACAGAGCCTATGCCTATGATTCTGTAAGGTTCCTGTGTGTGTCAGAGAGAGACTTAATTGTATTAGACACACATGCACACATGGAAACAGACTCTCACACACAGAGAGAAATGCATGAACATGCGCAGACGAACAGAAAACGCTGACACACACATACACACACACACACATGGATACAAAAGCCATAACAAAAATTTGTTGAATGGTGAGGCATAATCGAGTTGAAATCAGGTCCATACAGCTCCTGATGAGCTTAACTGCCATATTGCATCGAGGACTAGATCCCAAACGCAACCAAGAAAATCATCGAAGAATGGCAGGCCCATCGGTCACTGAAAGTAATTTAAGTGACCACTAGACATGTTTACCATTACAGGATCTGAGTGTATGAGCAGATTCCATCAACAATTACGAGACGCATAGGTCCATCAGTTCTATACACTATGCAATGGTCACTAAACATGCAAATATAATGTTAATTTCTTTACTTGTTTGGAAAGATTGAGAACTATATCTATATAGAAAAGGTGATGTTATAATATGTGTTTGAGAGATCTTAGGATGAAATCAGTGGAAGGGGTTGTGTGTCAATCCATCCAGTTTTTGTTTCACTTTCGACTGTGAGCAGAACACAGCACACAGCTCTGCTGCTGACGTGTCTTCAAGCTGCATTCATCGGTATTAATATTTCCATGTGCCTAATCTCAATAAATGACCCCACAACCCAAAACGTTACGAACGATGAGTGCTTTTATATCATTGTAAAAACATGAAAAGCCATTGTGCAGGAATTCCCCCTAACTTCTGCCTATTTGTGAACGTCAAACCAGCATTGTAACTGCTCCTTTAAACCATGGTGCTCAGTTTCTATAAGAACGTCATTAAATGACACTTGCTCACACTGTGTTCATGTACATAACATCAAAAGCTCACTTGCCCCATCAAAGCTCTCGTTACATTACACAAAAATAAAAACACCATTCAGGTTAGCAGATACGATTTCCCATTAAAATATCGGTGATTCTGGTCATTTTTAAGCCCTTTTTTTTCAGAAAGTAATAAATATTTTGCCGTTGATTATGGCCTGAATAATTTCTTCACAGATTATACAATTCAAAGGCTTCCCCAATGATTCACTTTAATCATTTTGACAGCTCTCTTGTCGCACGGGATATCACTCTCTCCTTTTAACAGGCCGTTATACTTAATACGCCCCAGTCCGCCGGCGCCATTCTCATATCCAAGGAGGATTGAAAGACTGTAGTCAGAGACTCCACTATTTCCACAGTCCCTTCCCTCAGTGATCTCATACATCCCATCGAGACCCGGTAAATATTCTTCCTTACTGTGATATAAAAAAGTGTTGAAATGAAAGGGGTTAACTGAACCTGTTTGTTCAGCGACCGTAATTAATGTCAGTCTCCATGGATCCTACCTGTGCCACTGGAGGTTTTCCCTACAATTAATAAGGGAGTCCTTCCAATGTGTTGTCCGACAGGGCCTGCGAGAACCTCACCTGCAACATTAACAGGGATCAGCGTTTCAAGGGAGAGGAAAGGAGAGATCAGAAGCTGAGATCAATAGATTGCAATGTTCCAACAATGGACAGGACTTTATCATATTGGATTCAGACTCTTTCTCGAGATGATCCTTGGATAACGTTAGCAACGCGGATACGATATGCACTTTACATTATTCAACTCTTTTACTACCCTATCCTGGCTATTGTTTGTATCCCTGGCAAGGTTCCCTATTCGGTTATTAATTCAAGGAACCATGTTTAAGAGTATTACTGTTCTTGACATTTGCTCTGCCTTCTTGCTGCTTTTGGGTCTTTCTGTTGAGTCTCATTATCCAGTTATTAAGTCTACCAACCACAATTAACTGTGTTTTTTTTTATATTATTCACTTTCTCCTATTTGCTGTTGTTGTGGTTCCTGTGAAGCCCCTATATTGAGCTACGGGGTCTCTAATCCATGTTATTGGCGACATGGAGGCCATAGTATCCATTTCGAGCCTGTTCCCTAATCAGTGACTTCATTTCTGAATCTGACCAATATCTGAGGCGGAAAGAGTTTGCTTAAAACCTCTGCTTCGTATTTGAACCTGAGCTGATTTGTTACTACACGTCCAATTTATTCCAAACCCTGTGTACAGTCAATTTCAGATTATCAACCTCAGGATCACTCCAGCTGTCATTGTGAATTCCAGTCTCAGCCATTCAATTTCTTTACTGTCCACACTCTCAGGTACAAATTTGCCAAAACAATTCCAAAACTTCCGTTGTCCATATCTGAACACCAGAACCCGTTCACACAGCATTCTTGTGCACACTTACATGCATTGCCAGACGCTTTTGCAATCCCTTAATGTTAATCTTCTCACACATGTGATCAAATCCCTCAATGACATTGCCCCTCTGATTGTCGAAATCTATATACTTCTCACATTCCTGCGATTTCTTTTACTTTGTTTCATATTCCGACCTGCATTAAGTCAACTTCTCCAGGTTGGATTCAACTTGCTGTGGACTGTGAAGAGAAAGCATTGTTCTATATCTTAAACAGTGCTGAACTTGCCCGAGGTGTGCCTAATGGGGACACTGTAGAGGGGGATTCACTGTGAATGGCTCCATGTTGTACCTGCCATGTAAGTGTTTGATTAGGACTGTTAGGAGGGAGATTTGTTCTGTGTTTAACCATATCCTGTAACTGACTATTGTACAGAATACTTATGATATTATCTAACCCGAAAGTGTTTGTGCTTTGGGAGTGTTTAAGCGGGGCTATGTCCAAGATGCATTAACCTTTTTCTAATAATGTGATGTACATGCTCTGGAACTTTTTGATGAGAACAGTGGAGAGGGAGATAAAATTTCTATCTAATCTTGAACTTTGCCTGCACTGCTCGTGTTCGGTGAAAAGAGTGTACAGAGAGTCTAGAGATGTGGTGAAAGAGAGACTGCCTCCTAGGGGTGTCGGATGACTAGAGGATTGAAAATGTTATATCCAGATTCAAAAAAAATAGAGAAACATCAACCTGCCTATTACAGTCAGTTTAACGTCAGTGGTGGAGAAGCTTTGACAAACAATAATCCTGATATAAATAAATTGAAATAATTCAGAAGACTGGCGATCGCCAACCTTGACAACTTTCCTGGAGGTTTTGTGTATTATATGTGCAGATCTCACTGTCGGCCATATTTTCTCATTGAGAAATGGAGCCACTAAACTCACAAGGAATTCTTCACGACGTAATTGTACTGACCATGGGGCAATTCATTTTTTATTATTCAACAATTCTGTCGAATTGTGGGTCATTAACCATCAGAATGTCCAGATTGGAATTGAGACACAGTGAGTTCAATCAGAGAAGGTACCCTGTCATGGTGCTCTCTGAGTTAACTGAAGGAAGCTGGCGCCTGCTTCAACCCCACATTGGACCAGCTTTTCAGTTTCATTTGTTCATGCGTGCAGCTAGCCCCAGGTTTTTTGCCTTTGATTGCATTTGCAAGCGATCCTCGTTAGTATAGTGGTTAGTATTGATTAGTTAGCCTGTTACGCGGGACACCGGGATTCAATTCCCCGACGGGGAGGTTCCTTATTTCAAATTAACAAAGAAAGCATACGAAATTGGAAATAGATTTTCGAGTTGCAAATTGGTTGATATAAAGGGACAGTGAGTGCAGATAAAGGAAAAGTGATTTTTCTCAGAGATCCCGGTAAATGAGATTAACCCGAGAGCAAGTGCCTTTCACACCAATAGTGGAAGTAATTTCTTTCTGTATTTTAGCACCAAAACTGGATGTTTCACCTAAACTGGTCTGAATCGGAATATCTATAAAATCAGTGAACGGGTAGCGTCAATCCATGGCATTTTGCTGAAACAAGACGCTTTGTAACCGAGAAGAACCGGCCACAATCGACTTAGTAATGAGTAACGAGACAGAATTCATTAATGATCAGACAGTAAATGTGCATCTTGTAAACAGTGACCGTTAAATGACAGACTAATTTACGTAGTAATCTCCCACCATTTTGTTCGGGTTTCTAAAATTTATTTTCCGCCTTATTTCTTTGTTTTCAGAGGGCAGCTGTTCAGGATCCTGCCGATCAACCTCCATCTGTTATTTCTTTACTTATCCCATCACCTATCCCTCAGTAAACACCATGATCCTGCGATTTCTAGTTCCATTTTCTAGTCACTGCACGAATCAGCAGCTCCTTGGCTCAGGGATTAATTTATTTTTCTTCTTTCATTGAGTAAAAGTTGAAAGATGGTGAACGCCATTCACGTTCCTCGCTCTTCCTCATCGCCAATATTTCAATTGTATTCCTGTATATCTCTGTTTGACTTTTGAACTCCCTCCTAACCCTCTTCAATTTCCGACAGTAAACCACAGTTCAGACCCTATACTTAACACATTGACTGTCCCTTTGCCGCCCTCCTTCCTCATGATTGCAGGAAGGATTTCTTTTTTTTGGTAACTTTGAACGGATAAGATCAGACAATAAACTATTGCCGCTGGCTGGGAATCCTGGACCCAGGGCCACAGTCACAGAATTAAAACTCGAGATTTCTCCGCCGGAATTAGAAAACAATTCTACACACAACGGGAACAAGGACTTCGGAACACGGCAATTGTTGTTTAACCCATGGCTTTATTTTAAAAATGAGATTCAAAGAGTTATCTTAAACGAGGTTCTTGACGAACATGAGGGATAAGCGAACATATGGAGGTAGACACCAACCAACCAGGATCTCAGAATAACGAACATGCTCCAGCGAATAAAGGATCTCAACAAGAGCAAAGCTCGACGAACAGTCCCTTGACTTTCAATAGGGTACAATAGAGCATTCTAGATTCAACACTAAGTTCAACAATTTTAGATCAAATCATCTGCCTCAATGCTGTTAGGTTATGTTCCTTTCTTTATTCCTTCATGTTACATTCGGACCGTTGCTAAGCGGCCATTCACAACCTCATATGGACACATCTATTATCTTTATTTCCCACAGCCATTAGAATATTTTTGTAACCATGAAATATACCCCCCACCCCACTCCCCTTCCCGCCCCCCCCCCCCCACCGCCCCCCCACCACCCACCCACCCCCCACCAACTCCCATTGACATTCTGTCTTGTACATCCCACCCCCTCCCGCACTCCACATGTTGTTTTTACATATTTATTCCATTTTTATAAGACGTTATCGACCTGGCATTTTGTCACCTTAGATGGTCTCTGGCCTACTGAATATTTCCAGAGTATTCTGTTTATTTTCATACAGATTTCCAGTGTCTGTACTACTGTCCTTTTCTATTTGGAAACATTTTGGAAAAAATCCTGAACAAAAATTCATATTCCTCGCTCTCACTCCTCGCCAATCTTTCAGTTTTCTTGCTCTGGAACTCCATTTGCCTCTTGAACTCACGCCTAACGCTCCTCACTTCTGGACACTAAAGCACAGCGCAGTCCCTATGTTTGATGAAGCCACTGACTGCCGCTGTACCGAATAGTCTCTCGTGATTTTTGCACTTATTTGATCCAAGGTTTTGGGTTGCTAGGAGAAACATAAGATCAATCCAAGAATCTATCTCTGCTTCCTGGAAATCTCGCACGAAGGGCCACGGTCAAAAAAGTAAAGCCAGGGATCCCAGCAATGAAATTAGGAAACAGTTCTACACACAAAGAATGCTGGAACTTCAGAGCTCCCCTTTGGATATGGAAACCAATGCTTGATTAATTGTTGTACTTTAAATTTGAGATTCATAGAGTTTTGTCAGAGGTTATAAAGGATTATGAGGCAAAGGCGAGTATATTGAGATAGTTACAAATCAGGCACAACATCATTCAGCATGTTCTAGGGACTTAATGGCGTTAACAACATCGAGGAACAACACCTCATCTTCCAAATGGGTAATCTGCAGCTTCCTGGACTCAACACTGAGTTCAACAACTTTAGATCCTAACATCTGTCCCCATTTTCTTTCTCGCGTGTATTTGCTGGTTTGGTTTGTTACGTTTCTTCTTTTAACCTCCATGTTACATTCGGAGGTTGCTATGCTTCCATTCACAACCTCATCTAGGCATATATTTTCTGTCCATTATTATACCCACAGAATGACAGAAACTCAGAAGTGCCACAGTGCAGGAGAATGTCATTCGACCCATCGTGTCTGCACCATTTCTCCGAATGAGCAATTCATTTAGTGCCATTCCCCGCCTCCTTCCTTTATGAACGTTCTTCATGTCGAGCAAACAGTCTTAGCCCCTTTTCAATGCTTCCCTTGAACCTGCCTCCGCCACACTCTTAGGCAGTGCATTCCAAACCTTAACGATTTTCTTCAAAAAAAACACGTTTTTTTATTCCCCGTTTCACTTTTGATTTTTGTGAACAAATACTTTAAACCTGCAACAACTCGACCTTGATCATTTCACGAACGGGAACACTTTCTTCCCATCCAATCTGCCCGGGCCTATCGTAATTTTGAATCCCTCTATCAAAACTCCGCTCAGCCTCCTTTTCTCCCAGGGAAACAGTCCTAACTTCTCCAATAAATCTTTGTAACTGAAGTTACTCTTCCCAAGAACCATTCTTGTGAATTTGCTCCGCCCACTTCCCAACATCCTTCGCATCTTCACATCCTTCCTAAAGAGCAGCAGCCAGAACCAGACGGGATGCACCAGCTGAGGCTGAAGTAAAACCTTCTGCAAACCTTTTTTATCATATTCCCATTACAATACTCTGTGTTTATTTGTGTCATGAAGTATGTTGTCTCCTGTCCCCACAGACAATCGCATTCGAGGTGATCCCACAACCAACGGATCAGATTTAAGCTCTGTAGTCCTGCCACATCCTGTCATGGATGGTGGTGGACAATTAAACACTTACTGGAGAAAAAGGCTCCACAAATAAATGATGACATTACCAGCGATCCTCACATCCACAAAGGAATAAAAGAAAAAAGTTGTTAACGTATTCCAAGCGTCGGAACAATCCTACCCTGGGGCCCTGTCCCAGTCTCAGTTGGGCAATGGCCCAAAGCGCATCACCAGCACGTTGACAGATACCACACGGTCACCTTCTTTTTCACTGGGATCCATGTCAAGAAGAGTTTGCGGGTGGAATGAAAGCGGGGAACAAATTCCATTGAAATTAATTGTGGTTGATTGAGATAACTTTAAAGCCTTGTTTTTTTTTTGCCAGAATTACTTCTCAAATCCCTTGAGGCTTTCGAAAATTGACCCGTAATATCCCTCTTTTTGAAAGCGTGTGTGGCGGATAAAGATCTAAGAGGAAAACAAATTGTCGTCCGCTGCAGAAATTTTGCACTAACCCCGAAGCGGTTATCATTCGGGTAACCCGGCAAACCCACAGGTTCATTAGGATGAAATGAAGAGGGAGCGATTCTTAAGAACAATGGGGCAGGTTCACTTCGAAGAGAATTTCGACCCTATTGTGCTTCTTTATATTCGCACGTCATTCTATATGCTTCCTCCCGACTTGGAAATGTTCAGCTCTTTACCTAATTAATTTGAAATAAATAACCGCGCTACTGAGAACCGAACTCAGAACTGTCTGCATTATTAAATGTAAGCTACCATCCATGGCCCTAAGTTACAAGCAACATCACGCAGAAGATTTTAGCTTTTTGTTTTTATCACGCAGTCCTGTTTTGAACCGTATTTGATTATTTTGCAGCAAATTCAGTTGGAATTCTTCATCTGCTATGGGGCTGTGTGTCAGCACGAATTGAGAATTTTCAGGAAGGAGCAATTGAGGCGGATATTCAAACAGATAGTTCTGGAATGCTTGAGAAACCGTGAGACACATGACACGCCTGCTCCTATTTCTCATTTTCTTACAGACACCACTCAGAGGAAAGACCAGGATTATGCTGAGATTGGAATGGAAGCGGTGCTGATTCACCAGTGGGATTCCAGAGTTCAGTAGGTTACATTTGGAGTTAAAGTTTCATCATCCTGGATTCGATAAACATAGAATGGGTACAGAACAGAGGGAGGCCATTTGCCCGATCCTGCCTGCACTGACTCTTTGAAGGAGAAATTCGCCCACTGTCAATCCCCCCGACTTCCCCCCATCCCTGCACACATTTTTTCCTACTTTCAGGGATTTTTCTTTTCTCTATTCCCTTGATTACAGGAGAATGAAGGGTGATCTGGTTGTAGTTTATAACCTGCTAAAATAAATTGTTAGGTTAAACGGGGAGTAGTTGTTTCCTCTGGTGGCAAGAACGGGCATGAACTTTAACATTTAGTTTTGCCACAGCTCCACAGCGGCAGTGCCAAATAACGGATATGTCGCGAAGCACTTCTCACACTTGGAGCATCAGGAATCCCAGTAACAATTCATAAATTGATCGAGGCTACCCCAATTCCGAGAGGGTGGATCTTTCCTTGGAAATCAACCAAACTCCTCCGTTACTTCAGTTTTCCTTGAAGATTTCCGCGATCATTGCTCAGTTTTTTTGTCTTTTCTTTGGCAGTCAACACCTTGATCCAAAAGGCAACGCACAGACAGGGACATCAAGCCTTTACCCTCAGGCTAAATATTTGATGCTCTACAGACTGAGCTACTCGGGTTCTGCGCACCATCACTGTCCAACAAGAGGTATCACAAGCTTTTGTTCAATTTTCTTCTTAGGTATTTCATCCTCTGCAGCGCATTCCCCTGACAGGCAAACCGGCAGCCTCCCTTTGGCTTCATTTCACAAATATTCTAATTTGCACCAACTACCCGCTCCTTACCAGTGACGTGTGATGTGACAACTGCTGTTGCCCAGGTATCTGCGCTGGGCCTTTAAAACTTTGAAGATTTCATGGGTTTCGGGAAGATACAATTGGAGTGGGAAGCTACAAAAAGCATAGAGGTAGATTTCGCAAGTGGATAAAAAAATATTTTTAAAATCTTACAGTGTTTGTTGTGGAAACCGGTGACACCATCACACTGAAAACAACAAAGCTCATTCGGAGTAACGCGATACATTGTGCGAATCATAAAGTGTCGAGTTGGAAATAGTGTCAGCCCAAGGGTCTCATCAAAAAAGACTGCAACACTTATCCCTCCTCATTCTTTCCTGAAGAACACGCAGTAACATAAATAATTCAACCCTCGCTCATAATTTTCGCCAGTAATATTTCAAAATGCTCCTTCCACATGAACCTCCCAAGGAAACGGTGATCCTCTCTGGCTTCATTTCATCGGTGCCTAATTCCCTATCCTGCTTCAGGACGTCATTGGTTTAATTTAAAACCATGCATTGACTGAACGGATAAAGGCGCCACTGACATTTAAATGCAGAATTTCATGTGCATTAAACAAGCGCTTAAACCAACCAAGTCACAAACCCAACACTGACCAGAGTTTCCACTGCAAAGTTCTGAGTTGCATCCCACTTCTTCGCTACAAACATTATTGTTCATTCGTGCGAATTGGAAACATTCACCTGCACTGGGCTTTCAAAGCTTTGAAGATTGTATTTCTTCAGGTGAGATATTAAGTTGCACGCATGAACGCTCTTCATTTCCAGATATCAGTCCCTTCTTAATGCTTCCATTGCAGCTGCCTTCACCACACTCACAGGCTCTGCATGCCAGACCTTAACCTCTTTCTGCGAGAAAAAAAAGTTTTAATTTTCTTCGTCTCAGTTTTTTATTAGTAACTACTTTAAATCTGCAACAGCTCGAACTTGATCCTTTCACGAACGGGGACACTTTCTTCCCATCAAATCTGCGCAGGCCCCTCGTGATTTTCAATCCTTCTATCAAATCTCCTCTCAGCCTTATTTTCTCCCAGAAAAGCAGTCCTAACCTCTCCAATCTATCTTCCTAACTGAAGTTCCTCATCCCAGGAGCCACTCTCATGAATTTCTTCTGCCCTCCTCCCAGTATCCCTCATATCCTTCCTAACGAGCAGCGCCCAGAACCAGGCGGGATGCACCAGCTGAGGCTGGACGCTTAGGGGCACTTACAAATCCTACTTATCTTATTACCATTACACCAATGTTTGTTTTTTGTGCCATGTCTGCTGTCCTCACAGACAATCGCTTTCAAAGTGATTCCATAACCAACGGATCGGATCTAAGCTGTGCAGCTCTGTCACATCCAGTCGCGAAAGGTGGTGGACAATTAAACATTGACTGGAGAAGGAGACACCACAAATAAATGATGACCTCACCAGCGATTCTCACATTCAGGAAGCAATAAAATAAAAAGCTGTCAATGTATTCCGAGCGTCGCTGCAATCCCTCCCTGGGGTCTTGTCCCATCCTCAGTTCAAAGCTTCCCATAGTTGACAAAACCATATCGATCACCCTCTGTTTCAGTGAGATTCATCCCAAGAACAGTTTCCAGGTGGAATGAAAGCGGAGAACAACATTTGTTTTTACATAATTTGTGGTTGAATGAGATGTCTTTAAAATCTTGTTTTTTTTGCCGGAAAAACGTTTCAAAACCCTTGAGACTTTCGTAGATTGATCCGTGATGTCCCTCTTTGTGAAAGTATGTGCGGCGGATAAAGACAAAGAGGAAAAGAAAATGCCATCTGCACAACTTCTGCACTGACCCCAAAGCAGTTATCATTCGCGTAATCCGGCAAACCCACTGGTTCATTGGAATGAACTAAAGGGGGAGCGATACATAAACTCAACGGTGCACATTCTCTTCAAAGGGAATTTGGATCCTATCGTGCTTCTTTATGTTCGCATTCATTCTATATGCTTCCTACCGACTTGAAAATGTTCAGCTCTTTGCCTGATTAATTTGAAATAAGTAACGGCACCATTGAAATCTGAACTCAGGATCGTCTGCATGACTATATGTAAGACATGACCCACTCCGCCACGGCGCTAAGTCACAAACAGCTATGTTTTGAACCGTATTTCACTATTTTGCTGAAAACTCATTGGGAATTCTTCATCTGTTACGGGGCTGTAGGCAGCACGAAATGAGAATTTTCAGGAAGGAGCAATTGAGGCGGACATTCAACCAAGAAGTTCTGGAAAGTTTGAGAAGCCGTGAGACACATGACACACCTGTCCCTATTTCTCACGTTGTTACAGACACTGCTCAGAGGAAACATCGGGATTACACTGAGCTAGGAAAGGAAGCGTTCCCGATGGACCAGTGGGATTCCGGAGTTCAGCAGGTTACATCTGGAGTTAAACTTTCATCATCCCCGATTTGTATAAGCATAGAATGGGGACAGCAGATAAATAGGCCATTTGGCCCATCCTGCCTGTGGTGTCTCGTTGAAGGAGAAATTCGCCCACTATCAATCTCCCGGCCTTCTCCCCGATCCTTGCAAAGTTTTTATTTTTATTTTCAGGGATTAAATTTTTTTTCTATTCTCTTGATTATAGAAAAATGATCTTTTCGAGGTTTCTAACTTGTTAAAGTGAATTGTTAGCTTAAACACGGAGAAGCCTTTTCCCCCGGCGGCAAGAACGGGGTTGAATGTTGACTTGTATTTGACACAGGTCCGCAGCGCGAGTGCCAGCCAACCAAGAGGAAAGTCAGGAAGCACCCTTCACACAGGGAGTATCTGGAAACCCAGGAACGATTATTAAATTGAGCGAGGCTACTAGAATATCGAGAGAGTGGATCCTTTGTTGGAAATCAAAGAAACGCCGCCGTTTCTTCAGCTCCCATTGAAGAATTCAGCGTCCATGGCTGTTTGTTTTGGTCGTTTCACCGGGCGTGACCACCTTCAGCCGAAAGTGAACACCCAAACATGGACTTGAAACCTGAAAGCTCAGGTTAAAAGTCTGGTGCCCTACCGACTGAGCTACCCACCGATAGTTGCCATCTCTACTTCAAAAGAGGCGTCACAAACTTTTTATGCATTCCCTTTTGGGGTAATTCATCTTCTGCAGCGCATTTTCCTCACAGGCAGACCAGCAGCCTCCCTTTGGATTCATTTCACAAATAGTCTAATTTGCACCAACTACTCACCCCTGACCCGTGGCGTGTGACGTGGAAGTTGTTGTTAACCAGGTATCTGCACTGGGCATTTAAAGCTTTGAAGATTGCATTGGTTTCGGGAAGATATAATTGGAGTCGGAAGCTACAATGTGAATAAACAATTTCATACGGTGTTTGTAGTGGGAACGTGTGATGACATCACATTGAAAACAACAAAGCTCATTAGGAATAACGTTATGAATTGTGCAAATCACAAAGTGTAGGGATGGAAATAGATCTGTCAGCCCAATGACTTCATCAAAAAAGCACCAACACTTATCTCTCCCCGTTCATTCCTGCCTAATGCGCAGTAACATAAATCATTCAATCTTTCCTCACAATTATCACCGGCAATATTTTAAAATGCTCTTTCTGCATGAACCTCCCAAAGAAACAGTGATCCGATCCGGCTTCATTATATAGTCGCCTAGTTATCAATGCTGGTTCTGGAAGTCAATGGTTTAATTTAAAGCCATGCATCGACTAAATCGATAAAGACACATCTGACATTTAAAAGCAGAATTTCCCGTGCATTAAACAAGCGCTTGAACCAACTAAGTCACAACGCGAACACTGACTAGAGCTTTGCAATGTAAAGTTCCGAATTGTTACCCACTACTTTGCTGCAAACATTATTGTTCAGCTCTCATGGGGCTGTATGAAAGTACGAATTGAGAACGTTCATCTTCACAGGGCTTTCAAAGCTTTGAAGATTGGATTTCTTTCGGTGAGATATTAAGTCACAGAAGTTCCAGTGACAGGTACAAAGGGACAGGTATTGATTTCGCGAATTGGGAAATGGCGTCACATAGTGTTTGTTGTGGTAATGTGATGTCCTGGCAGGTACTGGAGATGCTGTTTCTGTATTATAGGTCAGATAGCAGACTCACCCTCCATTAATAAAAGATCAGCCTCATTTCTGGAGTCAAACACAGTTCACTGGTTACAGGTCTTTCATTCTCACCACGGATTGGTCAACATGTGACTCCAGACACAGAGCTCTAAACTATCCCCCTGAAGTGGTCTGGCAAAGCACTGGGTGTTATTAAAATCACAGTTGCAAAGAGCAATTAGGGGGTGGGGAAATGCTGGCCTCAACAGTGACAGATCACAGCTCTTCACTTTGTCCATTTTGTGGCTCTGAAAAGAGCCATTGTTACACATGGCGCTGAAACCGGATTTAGGGTCGCTCCCCGGGGATGCGGCGGGACAGCTGGATATCTTTGGGCAAGATGGTGTCCCGCTTGGCGCGGATGGGGCACAGGTTTTGCACAGGAGTACTTTTCCTGTGCAGGGCTTTTTATAAAAATTCCTACCTTTCCAGTAAAGATTTGGAATTTATATAGAATACTGCTAACCCCTGATGCTGCTCCCGCGATTCGCTCCCTCCAGATAAAACCAGGGAACTAAATGAAAGCATCCATCTATTTGCTCCATGCGGCTGCGGGTGTAATTTATTAAAATGACTTCACATGGCACAAGCCCAGTTGTGGGATGGCTTTAGCGCTGAATACTGCCACGAAACATTTATATGGATTGATGCAAGTGAACCGTTGCTTATTGACTTCCGATAATGTTCAATTTATAGAACAATCCAAGTTTTCCCTTAAGCGGACTTTTATATATAAAACTACCATGTCCCTGCAAGCAACTTGGGAATGGCTTAATCTGCACAGTGATAGTGCGAATAGAGTTTGAGCCTCATGCCAGGGTCGGTGGCCATGGAAATTAAGCCGGGAGCATGATGGGTGGCTGTTTTGGTGGTTCAGGAAAGTAACATATGTAATGACCACGTGGGAGAGCCGGAATACTGCTCCATTTTACTCAGCCTCTCATCATAGGATTGTCCGTTCATCCCGGGGACCAATCAGTGAACATTCGCTGTGCCGCCTCCAATTCACTAGTATCCTTTTTTAAAGATGGAGATCAAAACTGCAAACAATATTAAAGGTATGGTGTCACCAAAGCCCTGTGATTTTTTAGCAAGACTTATTCATTCTTGAAATCAAATATCCTTGCAATACAGTCTAAAATGCAATTTGTCTTCAAATAAACAAATTATGTGCCTAAGTGAAGTTATGAAACGCTGCATAGCAGCCGTCCAAAGGCAACATGAAGGAACAATTAAGTAAAGGAGACCAAAAGCAGCCTCAAAGGAAATAAACACGAAACAAGATTAAGACGGATATTGTGATCTAAAATTGATGAACTCAGTGTGACGTTCAGGGGCTGAAGCGGTGCCGAGGCAAAGGATGATCCACTTTTCCATAAGCTTTGATTTTGGTGAGGCCATTTATTCCCTAGGTTCTGTTCTATTATTTAGAGATATCGTGGCAAATTGGGAACCAAATCGCTTTCCCCATGTACATCAATGAATTTGTGTAATAAAACACTATCGATCGCAGCTTAAAAATAAAACCACCAATTAATATGTACAGAACGGAGCTCTAAAATTCCAGCACCCTTGCTGTGTGTATTGTTTCCTAATTTCAATGTTGAAATCTGTCTATTTGTTGTAACTGTATTCCTTATTCCCAAATTCCAAGCAAGCAGAAAGAGTTTATTCAACTGACCATATGCGCACCAGAGGTCCTAGTACATAACTCATTAAAATAGCTTGCATACAGGTCCAGCAAGTGATTAGGAAAGCAAATGAAATGTTGGCTTTTATTGATGGAGAATGGAATATAAAAATAGTGAAGTTTTACTGCAGCTGTACAGGAGCTTTGTGAGGACACATCTGGAAACTGTATACAGTTTTGGCCACAATATTTTAAAAAATAAATTCGTCATGAAACGATAATATTTTTCATCATATTATTGTCGGCTTAAATGTGTGAGTGTGGATGTTCCTGCCTAAGTGACTGAAGTAAAGAAATTAGAGTCAGATAGACTGCAGGTTAGACATTATCGAAATAAATTAAGAGCAGGAAGACATTTAAATGCTAATAAGTAAACATGGTTGAGGTGCAGGGTGTGAAAGAAACTTGCATTTTCAGATAAGTGGAAGGTGGTTGGGTATCAAAGAGATAGTGGCATTTTTGCAACTAACAAGATAAACAGTGCAAGGTTAGTATGTTTATTTTTCCTAAAAGGAAACATGCCGTACTGACTTTATGAATGATTTTTACAAAACGGGAAAATTAAACTTCCAAAGTCCTGTAGAACAATGGAATGTAGACATTATAAAGGGACAAACATATATACAAACGGATGAAAGACTGCATAGAGAGCGTTGGCATGTCAGATTGAAAGGTAGACCGTGTGAAGGAGTCCTTGGGGAAGAGCCACTTTAGCAGAAGTTAACTATGTCTAGAAAACTAAAGAGTTGCTTTGCAAGGCTTTGGTAATCCAATGTCGAGTGCTTGGTGTGGTATGTTTGCACCATGGATTTTGTAGTTTCAAATCTAATTTAGGCTGTTGCCTTAAAGGGAGAGTAGAGTTGGCAACCTGTTTAATTAAGAATTTTGGGAAATGCTACGCCTAAATAACCGTGTAACTTTAACCTTGTGTGCATGTACCGTTTCTTTTTTTCCCCTTTTGTTAATAAATGTTTTAACTTAATTTAAATCACTTAAGGTGTTATTGGATTCAATTCCTCTGAGCTCAGTGCAAAAGCCTTCTCGGAATAAATACAAATCGCCAAAGCTTTTGTGATATAGTAGCCAATTTTCCCTTGTGCATTTGGTCCACCTGGCATACATCACGTGTCATACCAAATGCATAAGAATCATTGCAGAGAAAGTTCACTCAATTCATTCCGAGGATGACGGGTTTAACTTATTAAGACAGTTTGGTCCTGTTCCAATTGGAGTTGAGAAGAAAACGAGGAGAACTTATTGAAACTTATCGGATCCCGAAGGGACTTGATCAGATGGAGTCGAGAAGTAGGGGACAGGGTTGAAAAACGAGAGGTCTCCATTTTAAGAGGAAATGCGAGGATTTTTTCTCCTCACAGAGCGGCGTTCTACATTTTGCTGTCTCCCTGAACACTTTCTTTCACCCAAGGCCAGGTAATTAGGCGTTTACATGTCGTGGATGTTCTGAATATTGATGACACGCGAAAGGCCCTTTCTCAATTGTCAAAACATTTACTTCCACGTGCAGCGGAAATTCACCGGTAAATATGATCGAACAGGTTAGGTTTTCTGTAAAATGTACTTTCCTGACGGGGCGGTGGCGGTGAAAGCGCCCAATCTTAATAACTAGAGAACCAAGGAAACAATTTTTTAACTTCAGCGAACATTGCAAATACAATTGAACCGACCAGTGCACATTTTTATGTCCTTTTCACTTTCTTTGGTGTATTTTATGACTCTGCTGGGTGCTCTATTACATGCACCCAGCACTGCCTGTGTTAAAAAATAATCACCACAATCATATTGCACCCAATGTCAGTATGATTTATGTTTCATTCATGGGCTGTGGGCGTCGCTGGCTAGGCCAGCATTTACTGCCGCTCCTCAATTACACTAGAGAACTTGGTGGTGTGCTGCCTTCTTGAACCGCTAAAGTCCATGTGGTGTAGGTGCACTCAGAGTGCAGTGAGTGACGGAGTTTCAGGATGTTGCTGTAAGGGACTTGAATTAAATGAATAATTGTCAGTATGGAGTCCGTGTCTGAAGGAGGAAATGCATCCGGTAGAGATGATATAACGAGAGTTCACTAGCCTCATGCAAAAGCAAGACTCAGCATGGTGTTGTGAAAGGGAAATTATGTTTAAACAAGGTATTACAGGTTTTTGAAGGAGAAGCATGTGATATGGATGAAGGGGAGCATGTATGCGTAATATACTTGGATTTTCAAAAGGCATTAGGCAAGGTGCCACATGGAAGGTTATTGCAGAAAATAAATATTCATGTTGTAGGGGTAAGATATTGGCATGGAGAGAAGGCTGTCTGGCTGTCAGAAGAAAGAGTATGCATAAATGGGTCTTTGTCTGATTGGCAGGAAAAACGAGTGGATAGGGATATGTGCTGGGGCATGGCCTTTTACAATTTATATCAATGGCTTAGATGAGGAGAGTTAAGGTATGATAGATAAATTTTCAGATGACACAAATAAAGGTAATACATTTGTGAAGAATACATAAGGAACTTGGAAATAGAAATATATGGGTTGAGTGATTGGACAAAACTCTGACAGATGGATAATAATGTTGGAACATGTGAAGTTGTTCACTTTGGTAGGGAGAATAATAATAACAATTATAATAAAGAAATTATTAATTACACAGTGAACGAGTGCAGAGTTCCAAGCTGCAGGGGGATCTAGGTGCTTTGGTTCATGAGTCACCAAAAGTTAGTATGCAGGTACAGCACGTAATGCAGAAGTCAAATGGACTGCTATCCTTTATTTCTAGAGGAACTGGAGACAAACGAAAGGAGGTTATGCTTCAGTAATACAGGGTAATGATGACACCAAATCTGGAGTACAGTATGCACTTTTGTTCCCTTTACTTTAGGAAGGATGCAAGTGAGTTAGAGGCGGTTCAGAGCGGGTTTACTGGTTTGATACCTGGAATGAGCGGGTGATTATGAGGATAGGTTGCACAGGCTGGGTGTATTCCTTGTAGGACAGCGAAGATGAGATGTTTCTTTTCTCTCAGGTGGTTATGTGACCTCAGAACTTTCGGCCTCAGAATGCAGTGGAGGCGGTGTTCTTTAAAATTTAAAAAATACAGGTAAATGCATTCTTGTAAGGCAAAAGATTCAAAGGTTCTCGGCGCAGATGGGAATGTGGAACTCGAAATACAAACAAATCAACCAAGATCTTGGTGAACGGAGGAACAGCCTTGAGGAGCCATTTGATCTACTTCTGCTCCTATTTCGTATGTTAGTAGCAAATGCAGATATTGGAAATCCGAAGTAACAACAGAAATTCCTGTTATGCTGTGCAGACACTACAGCTTCCTGGGAGAGAAAAAAATATTAATCTTTCAGGTCTGTAAACCAAAGGTACTGTCTGGCCTGCTGAGTAACGCCAGCATTTTCGAAAGGCCGAAAGTCACATGTTAAAATTATAGCTTGGTCCCTAGATTCATTCCTGTATTCAAAGCAGAGACTGAGCAAAATGACTCTATACTCTCTGGAGCTTAGTGTATTCAGTGACGAGGAGAAATTACTTCATCAAATGTTTATGAATCTTTGAAGTTCCCTACCCCAGGGGATTGGGAGAGCTCAATATATTTTAACCTGAGATCCTTATATTATTGAATACTGAGGGGATGACGGGATATGAGAATGGCCCTGCGTCTATTCATCAGTCCGATTGGAAAATAAAAATGTTGCACAGAGAGATCAGGGAGAGAAAACATAGAGACAAACAGACATACATTCAATAAGTTTAGAGGATGAGGGGCAGAGAGACGCGTCGCAATTTTATTGCTTCATTAGTTGGACGTGGCAAAGAGAAAGACTTCCAGAGAAACAAAGACCCGCTCAGAAATTAATTCAGAAAGTAAGACGGACACATAATAATAACACGTTAAAAAAGTAGTCAGATTTCGATAAGAGGAAGTAAGCAATGTTATTATGAACTTTGAGAGGACCAATATGGAAAGTCGCTACACTGTAAATGCGAGGTTTTTGTAAAGTGTGGATGGGCAGAGAGACATTTGCCTCCATATACACAACGTTCATAATGTAGCTCGAAAAGCATATTGAATATTTTGGTTTCTAAATCGAGAAAGAGCATATTAAAGCACCGGGGTCATGCTAGAACTTGAAATCCTGCAGTTACACATTCGAAAGCAATCTTGTGGTTCTGTTCTGTTCTGTTGAAGGGTCTTTGGACTCGAAACGTCAACTCTTTTTCTTCTCCACCGATGCTGCCAGACCTGCCGAGTTTTTCCAGGTAATTCTGTTTGTGTTGTGGTTAATTATGTTCACCACTCTTCAGCAAGGCATTAGAAAGGGGCCAGAGGACGTTCACTGCGACGTTTTCAAGGATGAAATAGTTCAATTATGAGGAGTTGTTGGGGATGCTCAGGTTGTTGTACTTTGGACACAGAAGGTTGGAAAATCACCAAATAGTGGTTTTCCAGATCATGCGAGATTTGGGGAGGGTAAACAAGGAAAAAATCCTCTCTGCGTGTACGTCAATAACTAAAGGTCGTGGATTCAAATTCGTTGGCAAAAGATATACAGATGAGGGGAACAGAGACATTTCCAGTCGGAGTTAGTGGGATCTGGAAGGCTTGACATGAATAGGTGGCTGAAGATATTTTAGTGAATAATTTTAGAAAGAAATTGGAAAGGCCTTTGCAGATGAGCATCTTACAAAAGCACAGTAAACAAGAACAACGCAGGAGCAATAAACAGAAACAACGCAAACATGCACAAATACAAGCGCACGGACAATATGCCTGCACATACAGTAGGACACATCTCATTAGACTTAAAGTGACATAGTCAAAGTGAGAGAGGGAGAAAAAGAAGGGTGGCATTAATTTTGCTGATATTTGTGGTATTCATGACAGAACTTTCGTGAACACACGCAGATGAATAAGAATGAGGAAAGCGACTTCTGTTGTTGAAAGGTGTGGGATATGATTCCGCGTAAGGCAGGACTCGTCTCTAAGGAACTTGGTCAAACTTTGAAACTGAGCGAGTAAATGAATTTGCGTAGTTGCAAGGATTTGAATCTGCTCGAAAGCACCAAAATGGATTTGTATTCGCTTTCAGCACTCGGCCACAACTACTCAGTTTAGCAGTACATAAACCACACTGATCTCCGTCCAAATCAACTCTCATAAAGTGTCTCTCTTTGGTATGATTTTGACTTCTTGTGCTGGAAATAAATGTTTCCTCCTTCTGCTGGTTACAGAGAACTGTATTTTCGATTTTTCTTCTGAACCTGGTTTGATGCAGAAATATTTTTTTCTGCCTGTTTCTTTCCTTTACCCAATCACTCCTAAATATATTTACACACAACACAGATATTCACAAATATTTTGAGAGATAAATCAGTCACACGCACATTCATTCAGAATGAGCACACCGATAAGCATAACATCCAATTTCAAACATCACAATGTTAATTATAAATATTTGTACATTCAGAACCTGCAGTAACTCAAATCTGAGATGCCGCAATAGCTGCCTTAAAGGTGCAACAGCAAATAAATATTTTGTTGACAGAAACACATCATAATCTAATTATATTGTACTATCATTTTCCGTGCTCTTTCTGCAATTTAGTTTAGAGAAGCTAACAAGAATAGCGCTTGTGGATTCGATAGGACGGATCGAAAAGAACTGCTCCCTTGGACTTTGCGTGTACACGGAACACAGGAGACAGAATGGCAATACAGCAGACAGTAAATGCAGAGCCAGTCAGTAAGTATATGGGTGTACACAAGGAAAATATATTTCAGGTAGCATTTGAGAAATTAGTGTATTTTCTATGTGGTGAGAAACAAGGGGCTGCGGAAAAGCAAATGGGTTTCGATCTCCAGGTCCAGGGCTCACAAACAGCCAGTGCGCATGTACAAATAAAACCATTTTAAATCTCAACTTCCAGGCTGTCATACCCGAGTTAACAATTCTTACAATCAATGTTTAGACAACTGCCTTGCGTTTGTTGCTTAAATTAGAAAACAGATCCATGCGACTGACGGAGAGGCTTAAAGCCTGCTTTGAATTGTTTTCCATTATTTTGCAATGTGCATTATTGTTCACCGCTTCTATGGCTTGAAATTCATTAGGAATTCCTTATCTATGATTTTGATGCACGACAGGGGGGAATTGAGAATTATCAGGAAGGTGCAATTGTGGGAAAGGGATCAGCTGGAATGGTCGTGAAACTTTGAAATCCATGAGGCACATATTTCTATTTCTCATGTTCTTGTAGATAGCACTCAGATGAATCACCAGGATTATATTGGCCTTAGAATGCAAAAACTGCTGATTCACCAAGGGATATCGGATTGCAGTTACTTTCGGAATTTAGTTTTGATAATCGTAGAAAGGTATAATCATAGAATGGATGCACAAAAGGAAGCCATTCGTCCTGTCCTGTCTGTGCTAGCTCTCTGAAGGAGAAATTCACCCACTGTCAATCTTGTCAATTCCCCCCCGCCCCCCCGTCTCCTCCCTCCCCCCCCCCCCCCTCCCCACCCGTCTCCCCCGTCTCCCGTGCATTTTTTTTTCCTTTTCAGGGCTTTTCCCTGTTACTATTCTCTTTAGAAAAATAATGTAGGGTGATCTGATCGATGTTTCTATTCCGTTTAAACCACGTGTTAGGTTAAAAAGGGAGAAACCGCTTTCCCCGGAGGTAGTAATGGGGCTGACTCATTTCATATTGTTGGCACTGATGCACAGCGATGAGGTGTAATCCAACCCAGATAAAAAAAGAACACGAAGCTCTTCTTATAATTAGGGCAGCTGAAAATCTAGAAAGAATTTTTAAAAGTCGATCGAATCTACAATAAATTCTAGAAGACACTATGTTTTTGCAAATCGAATAAACATATATTTCTCTTCTGCTCTCTTGAAGAACTCAGCATCCCTGACTCCTTTCTTTCCTGTTGCGTCACGGGGGGGAAACACCTCGAGTCAAAAGGCAGCGTCCAAACCCGAACTCGAACCATAGACCCGCAAATTAAGTATGTTAAGTTTTACCGATTGAGACATCTAGCTGAAATAATCATGCTTCCAATAGCTGCCTTCGCCAGCTGACATGAGGCATTGCAACCACTTTTTGATTTAATTCCCTTGTTTCCTAATCCACCCTCGACAGCGCATTTCCTTCATTGGCAGATCAGCAGCGTCCCTTTGGCTTCATTTATCAAATCATCTAATTTACACCAACTCCTTGCTCCTTACTCGTGGCTTTTGATGTGAGGATTGTTGTTACCCAACTATCTGCACTGAGCCTTGCTGATTGTGTTTACTTCGGCGAGGTGTTGAATTGTAGAATTTGGAGAGGGAAGATCAAAACCCAGAGAGATGGATCTTGCGAATGGGTAAACAATTCTATATGGTGTTTGTTGTGGGAAAGTGTGATGTTAACCCTTTAAAAGCAAGGATGCTCACTGGAGGAAACGTTCTAAGTTGTGAGAATCACAAAAATCCCAAGGCCTTCAACAAAAAGCTCCAGCGTTCCAACTAGCAGAGAGTTTATCCCCTAGTTCCCATCGACTCCAATTTTGGTACGGCTGTTAAGTGGCACCCTCGTTTAGACCGCTGACATTTTATCAGAGTTATACAAAGCTCCGACTGTACCCTGCCTAATGTGCAGCAACAAAATATCATTTTATCCTAGCTCACATTTAGCGCCGGCAATAATTTGAAACATTCTTCATGTATGAAACTCCAAAGGCAACATTTATCTTATTAAGTTTCTTTATGTTGGAAAGTGATGTCCAATGATACTTCTGGGGCTCGTTAGGTTACTTAAAAGCTATGCGGTGTCTAATTGGATAGAAGCTTGAGTGAGACATGAAATCAGTTACCCTCTGGGAGATATGCGCCTTAGCTATCTAAACCGCAATGGGAACATTCATCCAGGGCTTGTAATGTTGCAAACATCATTGTTCACCTGTTACAGGGTTTTGACAGGGCAAATCCTGAGCTTTCAGCTGCATGCGGCTGTCAAACCTTTGAAGCTTGCACTTTCTTTTGGGGAGGTATTAAGTTGCAGAAATTCCAGGGAGATACAATGGCACAGAGGTTGATTTAGCTAGTGCGTGAAGGAGTTCATCTGGTATTTGTTGAGGGAAA
The DNA here is from genome assembly GCF_964194155.1 of Cetorhinus maximus. Taxonomy (NCBI): domain Eukaryota; kingdom Metazoa; phylum Chordata; class Chondrichthyes; order Lamniformes; family Cetorhinidae; genus Cetorhinus; species Cetorhinus maximus. Next base: position 8,979,127 of record NC_135913.1, read on the forward strand.
GTATGACACCATCCCTTTGAAAGGATGAAAACTCATTCGGAGCTTTGTACAGTTCTGATGATAAGGCATCATCCTGAACTGTTCGCTTTGTTTGTCTCCGCTGATGTTCATTGGGTGAGTTGGGAGTGACTGCCCTTCATAACAAGGCAGCATTTGACCGAGTGTGGCCTCAAGGAGCCCTAGATAATTTGGAGTAAATGTGAAACAGGGGGACATCTGTTTGCTGCTTGGGGTCATACCTCCCACAAAAGAAGATGGTTATGGTTGTTGGAGGTCAATCATCTCAGTTCCAGGGCATCACCACAGGAATTCTTCAGGGTAGTTTTGTCGGACCAATTAAATTCAGCTGCTTCATCGATGGCTTTCCTTCCAGCAGAACATCAGGACTGGGGATATTCGCTGATGATTGCACAATTTCCAGCACTATCCACGACCCCTGAATCCGTCCACATCCAAATGCAGCAAGATCTGGACAATATCCAGGCTTGGACTGACAAGTGGGAATTAACATTCGCGCCACATAAAAGCAAGGCAATGACCATATTCGGCAAGAGAGAATTTGACGATTCCCCATCGGATTAAATGACATAACTATAATGAATTTCCCTCGATCAAGGGCCTGGGGATTACTATTGAACAGGAACTGAAGTGCACGACTGGATTATTACATTGGCCAACAGAACAGATACAGAGGCTAGAAATCCTGTGGCGAGCAATTCACCTCACTTTCTCGCCAAAACCTGTCCATCACCTACAAGGCTTAATAAAGTGGTGTGATGCAATACTCTCCGCTTTCCTGGATGAGTGCAGCTCCAAAAGCACTCAAGAAGATTGGCACCATGCTAGACAAAGTAGCCCGCTTGACTGGAACCCCATCCACAAACATTCACTCCCTGCACCATCGACGCACAGTAGCAGCAGTGTGTGCCATAGACAAGATGTACAGCAGAAAATCAGTAAGGTTCCTTAGCCAGCACCTTCGAAACAAACGGCCACTGTATTCTAGGAAGACATGTGCAGCAGAAACATGAGAACACCACCAGCTGTATATTCCCCTCAAAGCCACTCACCATCCTGACTTGGAAATATATTGCCTTTCCTTCACTGTCACTGATTCAAAATCCTGGAACTCCCTTCCTAACAGCGCTGTTGGTGCACCTACACCCCAGGGACTGAGGTGGATCATGAAGGCAACTCGCCATCACCTTCTCAAATGCAATTACGGATGGACAATAATTGTTGACTAGACAGTGAAGCCCGCAACGCTTAAAAAAATAAAAATATTTCTTGGTCATCAAGTCCTGTAGTAGAACATGAAAGAAAGCGGAGTTTGTGGCTGAGCCTACTATTTTCGATTTTTGATATAAATGCGATTTGATGAAGTTATTCATAGCACTATGGCTGATGCAAATCCAAAGGTGAGGAGGGGGTTTTTGAAGTGCAGGAGCTCGAAGGAAACGAGTTGGTCATTTCATTTCGAAATCAACTCTTACATTATTAATAAAGAGGGAAATAACGTAAGTCCCCAAATCTGAGTGAAACTATGGTTTTCAGTGAACACTATTAGTTTCCAGATGCATTTTTTTCGAAACATATGGTGTTGTGGATCATTAGCCTTTAGCACAGATAAAATTTCATTATGCCACAGATTAATAATTTAATTCAAGACTATCAAAGCATGAATTATATAAACGTTTATTTACTTCTGACTGGGGAGGGGGGAGGAGTTGGGCGTGGGATGCGATGGTGGGTGGTATACAGCGGGACCACTGCTTTTCATTTTTAATATTAATAACCTACATCTGGGTGTGCAGGACACAATGTCAAAATTTGAGGATGGTGCAGGAATTGGAAGATTTGTGAACTATGAAGAGTATAATGATATAATTCAAAAGGATGTAAATAGACTGCTGGAATGAGAAGACATGAGACAGGTGAAAAGCAATGAGAACTATTGTGAAGTGATACATTTTTGTCAGGTGAATGAGAGAAGGTGGCATCAATTGAAGGGTATTATTCTAATTGGAAGCAGCAGCTGAAGGACCTGTGTGTATATGCGCATAAATCATTGAAGGTAGCAGGGCATCTTTTGAACGCAGTCCTTTGTCCGGAATCCTGGTTTTGATAAATCAGGGCATAGGAAACAAAAGAAACTAAGTTATCAACTATCACAACATACTGGTTCAATTTAAACGAAGGTTTAGGAAAGGTTCAGAAATGATTGAAAAGAATGATTCCGAGGATGGGAGGATTCAGTTATGTTGATAGATTGATGAATCCGGGGCTGTTCTTCATGGAGAAGACAAGGTTGAGAGGAGATTGGTTAGTTGTGCACAGAATCATGAGGGGCCTGTTTAGTGCAAATGGGGAGAAAATGTTCCCATTGGCAGGAGGTGGACAAACGTAAAGTGATTAACAAATAACCTGAGGCGACATGAGGAACAAATTCTTTAACCAACCAAAGGTTTGGATCAGGAAGCCAATGGCTGAGTGTGTCATGGAGTCAGATGCATTTGCAGTTATCAAAAGGGAACTGGATAATTATCTGAAAAGACAATATTTTCAGGGTTACATGGAAAAGGCGGAGGTGTAGGACTGGCTAAGTTGCTATTGCAGATAACTGACACAGAGACAAGGTGCTAAATGGCCTCTTTCTGATTTGTAAACATTCCATGATTCTATGGTTAAACTATTTATAATGCTCTGCCACAAAATCTACTCAATACCTCGTAAAAGAAATCCTTATTCCATCACAAATAATAATCAGGACAATGGAAGACAGCCGCACTCGGAGGATCAAGCAAACATTCTATATACAAAGTGCAGCCACAACATTTGCTTCAGATTATTTATACCTAGCCAAGAGGGAATAATTTATTTTATAGCTCCATACAACTTACGTCATGACTAGAAGTTCTCCACCCCAAAACCGCTCCTACCGCCCGGCCCATAAAAACTGTGACACCTGGTCGCGACAATTAAGTGATTCTGGAGGCTGATGTGTAGACATTCAGACTGGCGGCATATTACCCACAATATAAATATTCAAGTTGTGACAAAAAGTCATCGACCTGAAAACGTTAACTCTTTCTCTCTGTTCACATAAGTTGCCAGACCTGTTGCGCATTTCCAGCATTCTCTGGTTCTATATTCATTACCTGTAAGGACAGCTGCGACCAACATTTCCCTGCAAGTTTCTTTGGGATGACATATTCTCCAAAACCCCATCCCATTCTCATTTCTTGATTGGTTTACAAAACAAACCCTGAGAGGAGCAAAATATCAGTTTTCTTTCGTTGCTGTGGTCTCTTTTGTGGGCAATGATAATTGTGTAAGACGGGGTATCTGTTTACGAGTTCCATGCGTCACTGCAGAGTTGACAATGAAAATGATACTGACACAGAAACTGACAAAAGCGTCGCCTAAGATGCTGTAAAAACAGTATTAACTACTGCGAACGCAATTTCAATTCGGACTGCAGTGGCCACTCACAATGGTTTTTATTTATTGCAGGTGAAATGAAGAAACAGAATTTAAATGGAACAATTAGTGACCGCTGACTTCTTAAACACATTGAGTCATTTCACCTGGTTCCAAGATAAAGAGAGTCCTTGAATTAACCTCTGTCAAATGGCATAAATGAATGCGTCACAACAAACTTAACCCATTTTAAGTGATTGCGCATGATTGAGAAAGATGTCGATTTTCTGCTCCCAATCCTCTATACCTTCGATAAGGTCGATTGCATTTGGCAGATTGGTGTAACTCTTGCATCGGCACTCAGTTTAATACTTACATTTAGCTCCCCTCTTGAAAGCGAATATTGTCGTTCGTAAGTAAATTGGAGTTAAGTGAATTGTTACGGTTTTTTTCGCTGTTGACTGGTGTGATTCACAATCGATGTCTCGCCAACTGGAAGCAGTAATATTCTCCAGAAGGTTGACGCACCGTTTCATTTTATGACTCCGCTTTGTGTTTAGTTATAAGGTGTAAACGTCAATATCAACTGTGCAGATTCAAGGATAATATGATACCCCCTGCATTCAATTTGAACGATTATTAGTTTTCCCTGATCTATCAGCAATTTTTCAGTGACATGCCATGTCAAACTTTCATTCTTCAAGCCCAGTTAAAACCTCAATGTATCTGAATTTTCATTATTCCTCATTTACTTATGGCCAAGAGTGTCATTATACTTAAGCAAATCATTAAATATTCTCCTTATGTGAAATAGAGGATTGCAAGCAGCATCACCTTCATATAAGAGAGTCTTTCCCATTTTATCCGGAGTACTGATTAAAATATAACTGTAGTAACTCCGGCAATGCAGAACATTACCTTATAATCAGGCGACCTGATTTCGGAAGTAATCAAACTTAACAAGGAAAAAAGCTTCGTGGCGCTGGATTACGTGCAGCAATGTTTGAGTCGTGTCATCACGAATAACTTAGAATACAGGCCCCAGCAGTAACGTTAGAGTAGGGTTACAGCGAGAAATCTTAGGATGATTCTCTGCATGGACACAACTATTAATGTTCGAGTAGGGGCTTCCTCAGTGAAGTTAAATTCACCGTCAGTAACATTACGGTGAACTCACCAACAATAATGTTTGTGAAAGGATATCACGAGTAAAAGTTGAGTAGCAGCCTGACCTGTAACCCGCCAGTTGGCTTACCACAAGTGATGTGGTGCCAATGTCGCCATTATGAGAACTAGAATAGAGTCATCGTGAAAATTCTGTAAAAGGAACAAAATCAATAATCCTAAAACAAAATACTGCGATGCTGGAAAATTAAATGAAAAAAAGATCAATGCTGAATATTACCTGAAACATTAAGTCTGATTCACCCTCCACTGATGCTAAAAGATCTGCTGAGTATTCCCAGCGTTTTCTCTTTGTATTTCATAACACATAATGTTGGAGCAGGGGATCCCTCCGATTGAGTGGAGTTTTTTATTAATAATCATAGATTATAAGCAGCACGGATAGTTTTCGAACATGTTTCCCACTATTTATGTTATAGTAGATAGCGACCAGTACAATTGCCTGACAGCAACAGCATCAATATACGGATATCTCTAGTATAGTTAATTTTAGAGCAATATTATCGCCAGAATTAATAACGCCGGGTCATCACGTGGTGTCGTCACAGAAGACAGCAAGTTTAAGTTACGTATTTACAGTCCATAAGACCTTCACATTCTGCAATGTCTCAGTTAATATCGCAGCGGAATAATATGAAGCTCATAGAATCCAACATTCTCCAGGAGGGATGTTCCTTTCAACATTCAAGGGGCCATGTGCAGAATACATTCCCTCTTTGGTTACTTTGCGATTATTAATTTTAATTGGCGAAGTTTCTGGAACTGAACTGATAAATTTCCTCATTGGAGGACTGGGGTCTCTGAACAGTTAAATTATCCCCTTGTTTGTGAAGTGACGATGACTAACCCGAATTATTGTGTAAACTGATTTCCCCACGGGGAGACAAATTGACCTATAAAGTGGGAAACATTTATGGAATCTCAACACAATCAGAAAACTGAGTGAGCTCTCGCATCCTTCCAAAAGAAAACATGATCCAGCCAACGATTCTACAGGTGACGGATATTTACTACCCAATGCTCGCAGCCTTTGGTATTCCCGGTAAGTCAGTGTTGTCTAAATGCTTTTGAATATTTCACTGCTAGTGATTATGTGGCTGATTGCGGGAATGTCTCACTGCATGTGTTAATGCTAAGCTGACCATCTGATAGGTAATGTGGCCCATTGTCTAAATTACAGTACTGATTCCAAGAACTGCAGCGTCCTCCACCCAGATGGGGACGGGAAGGTATTTTGATAAACAGGAAGCTGCTCCTCATTCCTCCATTGGAAAGAATCTTTGGCGATATGCCGGTTTCAATTCAGTTCCTGAGGGGGTCCTGCAGATCGAGTATGGATAGGAAAAGGGCACCGTTTTGAATTACTTTGGATAGTTTTTTTCTTCAGAAGAATATTTTATTTGAATTTATTGCTTCCTGTAATGGCCTGGAAATTATATTGAACACCGCTGGCATCTGATATCCTCCCCCAGAATCCCCCTCTCCAAATTAGCAGACGGAGCAGACTGTAAAATTCTATATTGTGTAACATGGATCCTCAGTGGCAATTTATCAAATTCACTCAGTGTTTCACACAGTAACGGGCTGATGGCAGGAAGTTTGCATGTAAGGAAATCCGTTTATTATTTGGCTGTTGAAATTCAACAAGTTAAAGAAATATCCATTTTTCCATTTATGAAAATTATATTGGTAACTGGGTTGACTCCGCGAGGCACTCACGGGTAGACTTGCACTGTACAGTTCCATTGAGCCTCATTCCACTGCCAGGGGCGAAGGTCGTTTAGAGGGAAGAGAGGATTATAAATGACGGACGGCTGATCCGAATTAGCCAGTTTTACACTATTGTCCTAAATCACCATTAGCCCGTTGAGGCATCGAAGCCCAAAGGTGGTTGTCGTAGGAGGAGTTTGGGAGATACTCTCCAAGACTGAAGTTTTCAGACTGAATTCGAGTGACATTTATTTCAGCACCATGAAAACTTCAGACTGAAATTCACCGGGAGGACGGCAGAAGCCTAGTCCCTAGACATAGTGTTACCGTCTCCACTTGAGGATCAATTACCTGAAAAAACCGAACTTCCCCAAGGAGACCGATGGAAGAAAACAATGGCCAAGATGTTACTTTTTAAAACATTTATTGTAAATAAACAAAACAGTCAAAACATATGTAATTAAATGTTAATTGTATTCAGTAGAAAGTTTTAATTCTAGTTGAAGTAGCTGAAACAACAATGATACGTCTCACGAATTTCTCAGCTAGCTCGAAACACATATTTGCCACTGTGTTCAGTCCGAATGTCTCTCACAACTCCATCCTGCTCCAGCAGTGCTCAACTGCCCTTCTTCACGCCGGGTCTGATTCTCAAATGGCCTCCAACAGCCATATGACTCCATCCCAGCTCCACGGATATGATTATCATCCGCAAGGCCTAATTCAGTGGAGCATATTTCACTCGGGTCACAACAGTCCTGATGGCTGAGGATTCACACAGGCACTCTCACCTATCATCCCATTACACTATAGTACACACTCTGATCAGCTCTTGGTAAAAAAAAAACAGCTCTGCAGCGCGCCTAGGTGGCTCATAGCTTTTCACGGGTTTTAGACAAACAACTTTAGCAAGAGCCCCTGGACGTGGCCATGTTCTGCTGAAAAGGAATTGAATACATAAATCCCATCTCCAAGTCTGATTGTACTTCGCAATCAGTTTCCGTTCCCTTAACAATTACATGCACAGGCTCATTTCTCAGAAGTCTGGTGTCCACTTAGGATGCACCACCGCCAGAAACATGGTTCTGGTCTCTGTTTCCCTTCGGGGCAGTCGCAAGCATAGTGCCTTGGAAACTATTTTATCACAATAGAGTGCATGTTCGTTTATTTATTCAGGAATTTCAAAAACACAGGCCAATATTATAAAACAAATACATGGATATAACGCTGAGTAGAAAGGCACAGTAACATTTCTTATAATGTTCTGTGGAATGTATCTGAGTGTCGATGTCACCTACTTACTCTCCCTTCTTGCCACAGCGAACCTGATGACAATCGTGATTCTCTCCAGAGGAAACTGCGGCCTTTCAAAATGCATTTCTTTCTATATGGTGTCCATGGCAACAGCTGATCTACTGGTCATGCTCAACAATGTTCTCGTGCATAAAATCCTGGGTACGCATTTTCCACAAATAATCATGTCCTATACACACATTTGCAAGTTCATAATGTACACAATTAACACCTACTTTCATTTATCTGTGTGGTTTACCGTCTCCTTCACATCTGACCGGTTTGTCTCCATATGTATTTACAAGTTTAAGACAAGATATTGCACAGTGAGAACTGCGGTTACAGTTCAAACAGCAATCTGTGCCCTCTCGTTTTTAGACAACATACCATATTGGTTTGCATTTGAACCTAAGCGAACATTAACAATGTACAATGGAGTTTCCAACCCAGCCTGGAATTTTATACATCTCCTTTTGGTGCCGTATTTACTTGGCTACAAAGTATTTTATTGATTTGGATTCCTTTCTCTTTGATATTACTGTTTAATTGTTTGACAGTCAGACAGATTTTAGTAGCTAGTCGAGCCCGTAAGGAGCTCCGCGGACAAAGCAGCGAGAATCAGAGTGATCCGGAAATACAGAACCGAAGGAAATCGATTATTTTACTGTTCACTGTATCAGTTAGTTTTATACTGTTATGGTTGACAGCAGTCGTTTGTTCCTTCGTCGGTGGTGTGGTCATTCATGTACGCCCGGATTATACAGCTCCTGCATACATCGCCAATCAAACCGGACAAATGCTCATGTATTTGAGTTCGTGCACAAACACGGTAATTTATGCGGCTACACAAACTAAATTCAGGGAAGAGCTGAAAAAGATAGCGACATTTCCTTGGACACTAATTTTGATACTGATAAAAAATGCAAAATGAAACCAACTCTCCCCGTTCTAATTATAGTTAAATTGTAGCCAACGCTTCAGTTTTGAATGGAGGCCTTTTTGCTGCAATGACAATGTATTTTTCTTTAAAAGGGAACAGAAATCATTGTTTCAATTTGTTTCATTTATGTAGAGTCTGCTGATTTTCCACGGGGATTATTATATTTTTTTCTATATATCTTGCCACACAGGTTACGTCATTATCCTGCTTCAGCAGTGGAGTAAAACCTCTCTGTGTTGGCCCTATCACCCTTGCAAGGCAGGTACTTCAATGAGAAGCGCCAGTTCAATGAACAGCGACGGTCCTAACACTTCCAATGCCCAGAAGAGTGAATTTAAATTCGCGGTGCGCATCTCAAACACTGCGGGCGTCCTGTCACCTGCACAGGTGCTGAAATGGCTTCGGAAGTTTAAATTCCTGATCAGCTGATTTGCGCTGCCCTGGGCCCGCTGTTAATGTCTCCCACACTGAGCTCAGTGCAAGAGGATTGGGGGTCAGATATACAGACTTGCCGGCATATTTACGATGCAAGTGTTAGGCTGATTAAGACTTTGGTTTAACTGAGAGATTAACCAGCATATCTGAACTGCGCAACACATCCAACACCCCAACTCAGTATCACCCGCCCAAACCTGAATACTTTCCCCAGCCCTGACAGCCTATACATTCGGACTGCTCACCCGAAGCAATGGCCCACCCAGCATAACTACTCTCTCTCCGACCCAATTACCACTACCAACTCGACTATTCCTCACCCAACTAAGACACCCTTACCTCGCGACCTGATTGCCCTTTCCCGAGCTGACTACCCGCCACACGATGACATGCTCTTGCCCAACCAATTCGCAACCTGACCACACACCCGGCTCAACGGCTCACCTGATGCAACCAGGTACTCAGGATCGGAGTGTCCACCCAACCCAACTACCCACCTGTGTGACCCGGCTGCTCACCCAAACTGATTACACATTTATGAGAGCTGATTGCCCAATCAACCTGATTGCCAACCTCCATGACCTGACTGCACACGCGACCTGATTGTTTATCCTAGCCAACTACCTACCCACCTCTGACCCGACAACCCACGCCCAGCCTGACGACTCACCACAACCTGACAACCCACTAACCAATAGCCCAACTGACCTGAGATCCCCAACGTTCCGGCTACCGAGCCCCGACCCAACTACTAACCCTAAACGACATCTGAGTTACTGCTTCCCAAATGCTGATTTGACACCAGCTGGGAGGACAGGATAATCTGAACCAAGGTTGTCATTACCTTTCTGCACTTCTCTGTGATTTGGGTCAAACCGTCTGTGAGCTGCGAAGGGTTTGCTGCTCTTTCAGAGGAGAAGGTGCAGCTTAAATTAGTGGAATAATGAGAACTGGTGGAATGTGTTAAGGACGGATGAGACTGAAGCTAGTGTCAGTTTCATGATCTTCTGTATAAAGGCTTAGCAAACAGTTGAAGCTATTAGGTTATCCTCTTGGCACCTGGACGCGACCATCCACCAAGCTTGACTGCAGCACTGACCTGAACGTTCACCCGACCGGACTGTTCGCCCGACCGCACTATACCCCGGCATACTGCCCACCCTACCCAAACTGTACAGCCGACCCGAGTATACAACCGACCCGAATATACCCCTGACACGAAAATACCGCCGACCGAACTACCCCACCAACCGGACTACATCCCTAACCCGTGCATCCCTACACCCAGCTGACCCGAGTATCCAGCCAAACACTTCCCACCCTAACCGAATTACCCAGCCGATTCTGCTGTCAACCCGACCCAACTGCTTACCCGAACCAAATGCCCATCAGACCCAACTGCCCAAAAGACCCGACTATTCCCCCGACCTGACTCCCCAACAAACCCGACTGCTCAGTCGAATCGTCTATACTCCCGACTTGGCTGCTCACTCTCCCGGACCGCTCAGCCGACCCGTGCATGCATTCCATCCGACTACCTACACACACACTCAGCCAGTCACCCACTGATCCACTCATCCATTCAGTCACCAATCCACATTCATTCATTAACAGTCTTGTCACGTGTATAAACATAACTGAATATGGCAGATTGTGGAGTAAAATTAGATTCATGCCCTCTCTTCCGCCACCTTTTTTTTCACTCATTAGACTTGCCCTCGACAGTTCCGGTTCACCCATTTTAGCTTCGGCTGTGATCAAAAGTTCTGCCTGAAAATTGGTTGAATCCTTGGGGATCAGAAAACTTCAGGGGCAGTAACAATGCGCCCTACATTACAGCTGGCCGGAAGACCTGAGATATAAGGGCTTTCTTCTTGAATTCCACAGCCTGAATTCTCTGAACAAAGGGATTGTTTCTTCTATTAGTTCTAAAATTCTTATGTATTCTCATCTGTGGTCGTTTGTTCCTGATCCTTCAAATCCTGGAAGCAGTGTGCTGTTTTCCTCCCTTCTTATGTTAAATCAGTGGAGCAAAACTTAACAAACTATGTCGATCATATATCAATTCAAACTCCACTAAATGTCAAGAAAGTGCAGTTAAACCAATTAATTAACACAGTTCTATAGAAGGTGGTAGTGACCTTGCATTTACTGACCAGAGAAGGATGGATTTTACAGGGGACAGCAGGCCAAATGACAAGGACAGTGCAGGAGACATTCCAGTCAAAGACCAGCAGACCCATCACTCTGGAATGGATAGTCGGAAAGTAGAGAAATGCCTTCTAACAGATGGTGCAGACTGGAAGACATTCTTGATTAGAATTAAAAAGATTGTCATGAAGTTTGTCCATATTGTTATCTCCGTATTTTGTAGTAACTGCCATCATTAGCCATTGAAATATCATGCGGCTTTTAGGCAAGAACTCACCCTGCAGCAAAGTTCAGTTTCTGGAAGAAGTGGTAATAAAATTATTTAAAGATGTGTTATTGCACGCTGATTCATAAACTTCAGAAAACTATAATCTTTTGATAAAAACAAAAAGCTAAAAGCTACTGCGGATGCTGGAAATCCAAAACAAAAAAAGAATTACATGGAAAAGCTCAGCAGGTCAGGCAGCATCGGTGGAGAAGAAATCAGTCAACGTTTCGAGTCTTCACGACCCTTCGGCAGAACTGAAGCATAGTTAGGAGAGGGGTGAAATATAAGCTGGTTTCAGGTGGGGTGGTGGGGTGGGAGGGGGGGGGGTGGGTGGGGGGGGGTTCGAGGGCGGGGGGAGGGGGGGTTGGGGCGGGGGGAGAGAGACGTTGAGGGTGTGGTGATTGTGGAGATAAGCAAGCAGTGATAGGAGCAGATAATCAAAAGATGTTACAGTCAAAAGGATCAAAGATGTGTTGAAGGTGGTGATATTGTCTAAGGAAGGTGCTAATTAAGAATGGAAGACAGGATACTCAAGGTACAGCTCTAGTGGGGGTGGGGTGGAAAGACTAACAAAGTTTTACTTTTAGATTTAAAAATAATGGAAATAGGTGGGAAAAGAAGAATCTATATAAATTATTGGAAAAAAAAGGGGAGGGGGGAGAAACGGGGTGGGGATGGGGGGAGGGAGGGGGTGGGGAGTTTAAGATCTAAAGTTGTTGAATTCAACTCTTTTGATACTGTGTGTAAATGAAATCATTTGTCATACATCATCATTTTAATTGACAACAATGAAAAAGGATTAGAGCAAGTTTTATAAATCGAGAATGGGTAGAATTACAATTATATTGATCGAGGATGAAACGACCTTTCTATCTATCTCTCAATATTTCTATCTATGTATCTATATATCACTTTCACTCTCTTTCTCTCACTCTCTCTCTCCCTGCCTCTCCCTCGCCGTATCTTTACCGCTGCCTCTTCCGTTCCGTTTCCCCCTTAATGTTGCTCCATCCCCATGTATCGCTCAACAGCCCCCCGTCTCTCCGTCTGTCCCCGCCTCTCCCTCTATTCCTCCACCTCCCACTGTATCCTTCCGTCTCCTTCCCGCCCTCCCACCGTCACCCTCGCTCTCTTCATTTCCCTCTTTCTAATTCATCTCTCCCTCTCTCTCTGTCTCTCTCCAACTCCTTACCTCTCTGTCTGCCTCTATCCGCCTCCCTCTCTCTACATTTCCCTCGATCACTCTCTTTCTCACTCTCTGGCTCTCAGTCCCTCCCTCCCTATATTTCTCCATCCCTATCTATCCCTATCTCTTCCAGTCTCTCTCTCAGCCTCTCATGTTTTCTACCCCTCTGTCACTCCCCCTCTTTCCATCTCTCTACATATGTACATATCTTTCTACCTACTTATCTTATCTTCTTATCTATCTTCTTCCTCCCTCTTTTCTTTGTCGCTCTCTTTCTCTCTGCCTCTCGTACTCTCTCCTTGTCGCTTGTTCAGCCTCTACCCTCTCTCTCTGTGTCTCTCTGTATTATCTCCCTCTATGTCCCTATGCCTGTCCTTCTGCCTTTATTTCATGGCACCTCTGCTTCCCTCTCTCTCTCTCTCTCCCACTCTCTCTCTCTGTCTCTCTCCCTCTCTCTTTATCTCTCCCAATCTTTCCCTCTCCGTCTCTTTATAACTTCCTCTCCCGCTCTCTCTCCCTGCCTCTGTTCACCCCAATTCGATCTCCCTCTCCGCCTCACGGTCTTTCCATCTTTCTGGGCGTCTCCCGTTCTCCAACCAACTCCCACTGTACAGTTCTGCGTCCATCTCTGCCTCTATCCGCCTCCCTCTCTCAACATTTCCCTCGATCTCTGTCTTTCTCACTCTCTAGCTCTCAGTATCTCCCTCCCAATCTTTCTTCATCCCTATCTATCCCTATCTCTTCCTGTCTCTCTCTCTGCCTCTCATGTTTTCTAGCCCTCTGTCACTCCCCCTCTTTCCATCTCTCTACATATGTACATATCTATCTATCTATCTATCTATCTATCTATCTATCTATCTATCTATCTATCTATCTATCTATCTATCTATCTATCTATCTATCTATCTATCTATCTATCTATCTATCTATCTATCTATCTATCTATCTATCTATCTATCTATCTATCTATCTATCTATCTATCTATCTATCTATCTATCTATCTATCTATCTATCTATCTGTCTATCTATATATCACTTTCCATCTCTCTCTTTCTGTTTCTCTCTCTCTCTGTCTCCCTCTTCCTCTCCCTCATCCTCAATTTATCACTGCCTCTCTCGTTCCCTTTCCCCAATTCTGTTGCTCCCTCTCCATGACTCGCTCTCCGGGCCCCCGACTCACCGTTTCTCCCTGCTCCTCCCTTTCTCCCTCCACCTCCCACTGACTCCCTCCATTTCCTCTCGCATCCCACCGTCACCCTCTCTCTCTTCATTTCCCTCTTTCTAATCCATCTATCCCTCTCTCTCTCCCTTTCTCCTGCTCTTTACCTCTCTCTCTCTCTTTCTATCTTCCTCCCTCTTCTCTCTGTCCCTCTTTTTATTTCTCTGATTCACTCCCTGCATTTCTTTCTCTCCCCCTGTTGATCTTTCTGCCTCTCCCCTCTCACTGTGTCTATCTCTCTTCACTCTCTCTAAGTCCCAATAACCGTATTTCTCTCACAGTCTCGCCATCTCTCTCGCCATCTCCCGTTCTCTCACTCAACTCCCACTGTGTACTTCTGCCCCCATATCTGGCTCTCTCCGTCTCCCTCTCCCTCCATTTCCTTCTCTGATTATCTGTCTCACTCTCTGGCTCTCAGTTTCTTCCTCCCAATCTTCCTCCATCCCTATCTATTTCTATCTCTTCCTCCCTCTCTCTCTTTGACTCTCAACGTCTCTACCCCTCTGTTTCTCTCTCCCTCTCTTCCTCTATCTATCTATCTATCTATCTATCTATCTATCTATCTATCTATCTATCTATCTATCTATCTATCTATCTATCTATCTATCTATCTATCTATCTATCTATCTATCTATCTATCTATCTATCTATCTATCTATCTATCTATCTATCTATCTATCTATCTATCTATCTATCTATCTATCTATCTATCTATCTATCTATCTATCACTTTCTCTCTCTCTCTCTCTCCCTCTCTCTCTGTGTCTCTGTCTTCTCTCTCTCTATGTCCCTCTATCTATCTGTCTGCCTCTCCTTCTCTGTGGTTCTGTTTTTCTCTCTCACTCCATCTTTCTCTCTCTATATTTGTCTCTTTCTGTCTGCCTCCCTCTCTCTGTCTCTTTCTTTCTCTCTCTATGCCTGTATCTCCCTGTAACGGTTTTTCTCTCTGCCTCTCCTTCTCTGTTTCTGCCACAATACATCTCCCTTACCACCTCTCTCGCTCTGCCTCTCCCTGTCTGTCTCTTCATCTCCGTTCCCCCAACCCCTCCACCGCTCTGACTTTCCCTCTCTGGCTCTCCATTTCTGTGTGTCTTTCTCCCTCTACATTTGTCACTTTGTCTCTCTTCATCTCTCTCTCTCTCTCTCTCTCTACCTCTCTATCACTTTCCTTCTCTCTCTCCCTGTCTTTCTCTCTCTCTTTCTCTCTCTCTCTTCCTCTCTCTATCTTTCTCGGTTTCTTTCTCTCTATATCCCTCCAGCTCTGTCCCTCTCTCTGCCTCTACTGCTCCATCGCTCCCTGGCCATCTCCCCTCTTCATGCCTCAGTTCCAGCTTTCTTACTCTCCTTCTCTAGCCCATCTCCCCTTCTCTCTTCGTCTCCCCCTGTCTATCTCCATCTCCATCTCTCTTAGTCTCTCTCTGGGCATCTCCCTTTATTTCTCCCTCGCCCTCTCTTTCTCTTTCTCTCTCTCTCTCTCTCTCCCTGCCTCTCTCTATATGACCCTCCAACTCTCTCTCTGTGTCGCTATCTCTTTCTCTCTCTTTCTGTCTCTCCAATTTCCCATGAACCAGCAAAGCTCAGCCTGAATTGACCCCCACTCCGTTAACCATTAACCCTGACCTCACTTATTCCTTATGCCCTCAGTTCTTCTGACCGTCACACTGGTGCTTTCTGGAGTTGTCTTCCTATTTCCGATGGAAGAATTGAGGTCCAATCAGTGTGAGCAAACGCGCTGATATACTTGCAGCACCCATCCCACCCCAATGTGGTTAGAGTGGATAAGAGCTTCGGGTGGTGGGATTTGGGGGTGGGGGCGGTGCGCGTGTTCGCGAGGGTGGGGTCTGTTCAATGATTGGCGGTTGTCCATGATATACAGGCAGCCTGGCCAATGGGAGAGCAGAGCTGTATGGATTTGGTTTTGTTTTCTGCCCAGTCAGTGACAGCTATCCACGATGACAGGCAGCTGTGAAAATGGAAGACTCGTGATGTTTGTAGTTGCGTTTTACAGCATTGTCAGTGAGGGGAATCCTTGAAGAACAGGCAGCCAGGCCAATGGGAGTGCATATATGTTAGCAGGTGAATTTTATGTCATTAGTGAGATGTCGCTGTAATGGATAACCAGCCCGTCAAAGAAATGCAGAGGTGTTAGAAGGCGGTTCTCTCTGTCCAAGCAGTGAGGGGGTCTCCAGGATGGCCACGCCCAAGCCAATGGGAGGGCAGAGATGTTTGAAGGTCGGTTTTCTATTTCCACTTCATGAGGAATATGGTTAATGGAGAGGCAGCCCAAGAATTGTGAGGGCAGCGATGTTTGGAGGTGTGTTATTTTTTCAGCCCAATCATTGAACGGTGTCCATGATGGACAGGCCAACGTGATAGCAGAGCTGTTAGGGTGTGTTTTATTCTGTGCAATCATTGAGGGGCATCAATGATGGAAAGACACGCTGACCAATGGAAGGGTAGAGATGATCAGCGGTGTGTTTCTCTGTCCCATACGTGAGCTGCATGCTTGATGGATAGCCCCTGGCCAATTTGACGGCAGAATGTTAGGAGGTGGGTTTTCTCTGTCCAATAAGTGAGGAGTATGCAAGATGTCAGACAACCCTACCATTTTGAGGGAACAGATGTTAGGAAGTGTTTTGGTTTTCTTTGCAATCTGTGAGGGATATCCATGATAGACAGGCAGCCAGCTGAATGGGGATGGGGGAGCGGGGAGGGGGCATGTGCAGAGCATTTAGGACATGGGCTTTTCTGTCCAATCAGCGAACGGCCTTTGTGATGGACAGGCAACCGTGCCAATGAGGAGTTAGTGATGTTAAAAACAGCGTTATTCACCCCAATCTACGAGTGACATCCATGATGGACAGACAACCTGGTAAAAGGGAAGGGCAGAAATTTTAGCAAATGGATCTTTTGTCCAATAAATGAGAAGTGTCCATCATGCAAAGCCAGCTTGGCCAATTTGAGGGCAGAGAAGTTCGGTGGTGATGTTTTTTCCCTCTGTACAGTCAGTGAGGCCTGTCCATAGTGGATAGGCAATCCGCCCAATGGGAACTGGCAGTTTTTAAGTTCTTCTCGTGATTGAATGAACTGAAGAATTCGAGTCAAGTGATATTTCAGCACATTCTTCAACTGTTGTCTGGACGGAGTCTGTGTCAAGGCATAAATAGCAGTGTTAGTGCAGCTGCTCAGGAGCTGCAGCAACAAGCCCAATTGTACAACAAAGTAATCTAACCAAACAGAGTTAAACCCCAAATCATACATCCAGCTCCATATAGAATAAATAGTTAAGGATGACTACAACAGGATGAAATTCGCCGAGATCGCAAAGAGCAAAATAATGGATTTCCTTCGGCCCTCCATCTCCAGGTCTCTGGGACTCTCCCCACTGCAGGCTCTGCTGCTCACTATAATGTGTCTAACGGTGAGAACATTGAGCAGCATAATCAGGACAAAAGGGAGACCTGGAGTTTGAATGAGGTGGAGGAACTCAATTGTTCCCCAATAGATCCGCCACTGCCATGGCAACCAGGTAAGAAGTGACACATTTGGTAATACCACAGTTTCTCCACATCATTATCACAACTGTGAGTAAGTTTACTGTAAGGAACAGAAACAAAAATTAAATTATGCACCAGCCTTTTGAAGAAGTTAACATTTTACATGAGGAGCTGTTGATATTTTCAAATTTGTGATTGATCCTGTGACGTACTGAAGTCCATCGTCATGAAATAACAGACAAATAGGTCTCTGATACATTGGAAGAAAGTAGAGTTTAAATTATAAACACTGGAGGTGCGGTAGGAATGGAAGGAGCAGTGACGGGGAGTGAGACATAATAACGGTGCTAAAGTTGAAATAGGAACGACGGGATAAGGGGAGGTCGAAGGAGTGAATGGAGAAGTTATGACTGACAGTGAGTTGAGGGTGATTGGGAAAAACCAGACGTAATGGTTGAATTACAGACAGTGAAGAGATGTAGGATAATTTCTACTTTTTCCCACTTCTGTGCTGATATACACAGTCTCAAACTCTCACAAACAGTCTCTCTTTCTATCATGCGCACAGAGCCACATGCAGACATCTCAAGCTCAATTAAGAATGGGGAATTAATGCTGGCCTAGCCAGCGAAGCCCACATTTCGTAAAAAAAATAATAATTAATTTCAAAATGCTTTCACACACACACACAAAAGCACACACACTCACACACACGTTGTGACACACACAAGCAAACGCAAGGCCACACAAACATGCAAAGGCAAAACGCCACACACAGTTACAAACACATGTACACACACGCACAATCACAGACGCACATACTCAAAGTATTCGCGTGCAAACTGTCTTGCACACACACGCGCACTGACACCCTCAGAACACACACACGCTCAAACACGCAAATACACACACAGACAAACACATAAAAACGCATACACACGTACAGTCACACACATGTTCAAACACACACACGGAAGCAAACATGCACACTCAATCTTGCATGCAGACACACCGACACCCACAGAACACACAAAGACACAAACATGCATACACACATTGTCAAAAGCACATATGCACACACACGCACATTCACATTCAAACGTGCAGACACACACTCAAGCACTCAAACACATGCACACACACACACAGTTTCGCAATAGTGACAGTCCAAGAAAGCTCCATGTGGAGCCATCGCTGTTGGAAATGAGGTTTAGCTTCATAATTTACTTGTGGTTCGACTTTCTGTGTTTGACAAAGTGCTCAGTTAACTTTAGTTTCACTTTTAAAGGTGCCTGCATTTCTAATGACAATTTAACCACTTGACGCATATGAAAGCAAACACGAGTAGGGAAATTTGGGCTGTTGGCTAGTAGCAGCGATCCAGATCAGCAGAGCCCTCCCACAGGAAGACACAGGTAAGTGTTTGAGTTCAGCCTGAAGCAGGACGCCAGGGATGCTGGAGCAAAGGGCCAGAGAGCAGGTTTCAATCCATAAGGAAAGGGTTGCTGATTCCAGGGGAGATGAACAAGAGAAAATCCTCAAAAAATCTTCTAGTTAATGGAGAGAGACGAACCTGGGAAAGGCCCTATTATGTGAAGGTAAGAGGGAGTGGTGGAGAATCAGGGATAGTCAGCATGGCTTTGTCAGGGAGAGATCATGTCTAACAAATTTGATTTTTTTTTCCAGGAGGTGCTTAGGTGTGTAGATGTGGGTAGCGCAGTTGATGTCGGCTGCATGGATTTCAATCAGGCTTCTGACATGTTCTCGCATGGGAGAATGTGCAAAATGTAAGAGTCCATGATAGCCAAGACAATTTGAAAAATTGGATCCAGAATTGGCTTAGTGGCAGAAGGCAGGGTGTGATGGTCTAATGTTCCGTTTTTTTCGCGACTGGAAAACTGTGATGGTCGTGTACTGCTGGGATCAGTGCTGGGACTCTTACTATTGCAGTCGACATTAATGATTTAGACCTGAATACAGTAGGTATGTTCAGTAAGTTCGCAGATGAGGTGAACATTGGTTGTGTTATAAATAGTAAGATTCCATGACGAAATACGTGGTCTGTCAAGATGGGTGGAGGAGTGGCAAATGAAATTTGATCTTTAGAATTGTGAGCTGATGCATTTTGAGAGGGCTAACACTGCAGGAGAATACAGAAGGAATGATTGGATCCCAACAATTGCAGATGATCGGAGAGATTTTGCATGTCCATATATCGCTGAAGGCAGCAGCACTTTTGATAATGTGTTTAAGAAGGCAGATGGCACATTGCTTTTATTAGCCGAAGCATAGAATATAAGATCAGGGAGGTTTTGTTGGGGCTATATAAACACAACTGGATCACTGAGTGCAGTTCTGGTCGCCACATAATAGGAAGGATGTGATTGCAATGGAGAGGTTGCAGACTTAATTCACCAGAACTTTGCCTGGGCTTGAGCCTTCAGCTATAAGATAGAGTGCGAAGGAAAGAGTTGTTTTCCTCAGAGCAGAGAAGACTGAGGGGCGACCTGCTAGAGGTATACAAAATAATGAGCGGCATTGATAGTATACATTGAATGAAACGACTCCACTTTGCGAAGGTGTTAACGACCAGGTAATGGGCAAGAGGCTCAGAGGGGATTGGTGGGGAACATTTTTCACTGAGTGGGTGTTTGGAATCTGGAACACACTAGCAGAGGGGGTGGTAGAGGTAGGAACCCTCACAAATTTAAGAATCATTTAGATGTGCACGTCAAAAGCCATGGCAAAAAGGTTACGGACCATGTGCTGGGAAATAGCATTAGAATAGAATATTTGATGGATGGCACGGTCACGATGAGCAGAAGGGCCTCTTTCTGTGTTGTATAACTCTGTGACTCTATGATTATGACTCTAAAGGCTTCAGGCTTCAAGTTAAAACCTTCAAGCTTAAGATATAAATGTTGAGAGGCCAGAAGGCCCAAAGAGGCAACTGAAGGGCTGCAAATCTTTGCTATTGGCAAGTGAAGGTGTGGTACTGTTCACAGCTGAGGCCGTGAGAGACTGTTTGAATGCATGTAGTGGCCCAGGGGAGAGGGGCATTGGAAGGAGGATTTGGACACTGGAGGTGAACCATTGCGGAAGGCATCTGAGAGGAGGCATCGATTTGGCAGAGGGCTCCCAGGCAATGTCTTAGAGAGTGGAGATTGGACACATTTCTGTGAAAGACGGTATTTGCTGAGACCGGCTGGCTCAAGATGCAACAACCATCTGGGTGGATTAATGGGAGATCCATAAAGTTTGTAAGGGTGACATTTGTCATTTGCTTTCAGAGTGTGATGTGCCTGACCACAGTCTGCCTTTTAGTTCACATGGTCTGTCCACTTCATGTGAATTTGAGTATAAGATAGGTTTTGTATCTAGTGTGATTAACACAAACCTGTATATATATATATATATATATATATGTAAATGCATAGTTGTGGGAAAAGGAGTATAGTAATTTAGTTCATCCATTCTTGTTTAATAAATGTTTTATTATTTGAATGCACACACATACACGCACACACAAAATCTCTTACAAACACTCCCTGTCTGACACAAACACACAGAGACGCACATGAACAGAAAGAAAAACAAACACACATTCAGAAGCACAAACACACACATATACACAGCACACAATCACAACATACAAACACACATACGCACAATCACAGAGAAACTCACACAAACACACAGAGACGCACACGCACATGCACACTCAGACACAGAGCCACAGAAATGCACATGCAGACACATAAACACATGCATTTGCACAGAACAGACACACGCCACACTCATAGACACACATGCCCACACACACTTACACAACACACACACATAGACGCACGCACGCTCACACAAATATCTACATTCAGGCACAAACATGCACTCAAACACAGATGCACTCACGGACTCATTATCTCTCTCTCTCTCACTCTCACACAACCACACTCACACACATAGATACACAGAGCACGCAAACACATACATACTCACACACAGACATGCACACAGAGGCACATGCACACACGCAATCACACACAAACACACACGCACATAAGAACACACTCTATCTCTCTTTCCCTGTCACAAATGCACATATACACACACACACACAGCCGAACACACACGCTATCACACACATATTCTCACCCATACATTCCCACACACATAATCACATGCACTCACTCACCGCACGCCCACACCCACTCACACGCAGACTGGCACACATACAAAATCATATACACATACACTCACTACACACACACACACTTAGACATTCAAATGCTCGTATGTGAACAGTTTAACGCACGCACACACAAAACACAGGCACACGCATACACATACGCACACACTTAAGCAGTCATATACATACTAAAATTTACGCACACTTGCACCGACACCCACACACGCACGCAGTCACTCACACATACGTACTCAGACATACACACAGAAGCACACACTCACACGCACAAAAACATGCAAACAAACACACTATCTCTCACTCTCTCTCTCGCTAACACATACAGTCACACACACACAAAGGTACACACACACGCATGCAGGGAAACACATAAGCACTCAATCGCACACACTCACATACTCAAGAACAATCAGACAGCACACACACACACACATGTACACGCACATGCACGCATATTAACAGATGCACAGAAATATACACACAGTACATGCACACAAACAACCACGTACACAAACGGAGAAACATCTTGAGGATGCCTATTAAAGTGATCATAATCAGCAGTCTGCCTCCATCTTTGCTGTCGATTTCGGGTGACCACCATGTCCAGGGTTAGAAGGATTTAAGTGCACAGCCTGGGCAATATTTTCAACCGTTTCTACTTCACCATTGTATATAGCCTCCCCAGGATGTTTCCTTGGCTATGGCTCCTTGTTATGATGAACAGTGTTTGTGCCACACAGGGGTGAAGCTTTGATTCCAACACAATGAAAAGGCAGGTGTAGCAGAGCAGGGCCCATTCCCTGTGCTTTCTGCAGCCTTCAGACCAAAGTGATGGTCCGGCTTCACATTCGGTGGTCACTTTACGCTTGCTGCACCTCGACGTTTCTTTACATTCGTTGGCAACCTTCACAGGTCTCTGGCATTCTCTCCGTGTGCTTTCAGCAGCTTTAAGGTGGAACTGGCTCTCATATCATCAGCATCTGAGACCGGTGACGCTGTGCCCTTAAGTGGTCCGCTGCTGACTGCGGACAAAGGATCAGGTGCATTCAAAGTTTAATGGCTGCATCTTCATGGTATGTTCCTGATCACAGACCACAAGTGAGGTCCCCTAAACCAAACAGAATTCAGACATTCTCAGAGGTTACATGAGTATTTATGCAGGGTCCTCACTGCTTGTCAACATCAGCCTCCTAGAATCGAAAGAATACTGGGGCCTCCAGTGCATCTCCATGACAGGAGCATTCTCACTGAGGGTATGTGGGCTGCTATAATCCAGAGGGAAGTCAAACGTTCACAGATGCAATGTGATGTTCTATGGTGTCTCCTCACTGCAGGCCGCCATCAACCTCCACAAAGAGAACTGCTATGAGGGCCTCCCGAGCACGCTGGCCTCGGTCTGCACAGTGTGATGTCCCCATTCTATTCATTCTCACCTTCGAGGAACTCCTCACACTCATTCCCATGGACATCGGAGGATTTGCCCAACTCCTCCAATTCCTCGTCAGCCAGCTACTCTGCTTGTAGCAGTGCCAGATTGTAACGGGCGGGAAAGACGATGATGATACCTCACACTCTCTGTGGACGATATTGCAAGGCTCCACCAGAGAGGTCCAGGCACCGGACCCTCATTTTCGAGACTAGATCGCTCTCCTTCAGTCTCAGGCCGCCTCATGGATGTCATCAGTCACGCCCTGTACGGGAAGCCCTTGCCCCTGAGGAGACATCCCTGCAGCCTCTGTGGACCCTGGAACTTGTCAGGGATCGGAGACCGACTGAGACACCCAACTGTCAGAGATAGTGACACACAGGGACATCCGTTCTCTTAAGAATCAACGTTCCATCCGAAGTCCTGGGAGGCAGCAGTGCCCTATTCCAGGGAGCACGGCCTGGACATCCCCCTGGCACTTTTAGACACACAAAGGGGCACACTGTTCCCTGAAGGACCCAGCTTCCCTCCGGAGTCCCGGCAGGCAGCAGTGCCCCGAGTCACAAAACATCGCCTGGACATCCTCCTGACAGAGGTAGACGCACACACACACACACAGTGTGTGTTCTCTGAATAACCCAGTTCCCTCCAGCCACCACAAGTGGTGCTTGCATGAAGATTGTAGAAGTCATCAGCTCCACTGATGACCATCAGGGGACCCGGATACAGTGTCGATAGAGCTTCACTGACATTCTTCAGTCTGCCAAGGTGAGTGAGATGTCCCTACTGGGCACACTTGCAGCATGTAAGACCTCAGGTTGGCACGGTGCATGATGCTCAGCAGCACCATCGCAGGCTGCACTCTTTGTCAAGGTGAAGCAAACAATGTCAATTATAAAGGATGGCAATGAGGAGAATAATCTGTAGATTTTTTTGGAGGAATCCCCAATCACCGTGGCACGATGAGACACCACACCACCCTTTCCCTCTTGTCCTTGCAGGAGAAGAATGTAGCTGAAACCCGAGAGCTACAAATGATCGGGAGTAGCGCCACAAATTTCCTTGACATTGACCCTGTGGAGAAGAAGCCAATTCACATTGAGAGAAAACAATCCTTTGAACATATGGGAGGCAGCAATCCCCCCTTCCCCCATGTTCACACGTCCCTGGTGTAGATCCAGATTTGCGGTTGGTGACATGGGCTGTGGGGGCAGGGTGGGGTGGCGTGGGCGGGTCTGTGACCCGAATGGGATCTAGGCATTTCAGCTCGGGTGTGAATGGCTAATGTGTAACTTCAAGGTACGAGAGTCTTTTGCTAGGGAGACTGTGAATAGCAGCAGCCAAGTACCGGGGTAGCATTGGAATAAGGTCACTAAGAAAGAGGATGCTCTGCATTATCTCATCTCATGACTGCCTTGTGTTTCTCTCAAGGTCCCCGGAGCTGCGATCCCAACCCCCCCCCTCCCCCAACAGAGACGAGTCAGGAATGAGGCAGAAGGATGAGATAGGCACGACCGAGGAAACAACTTTACCACCAGCGCTCTCAGCAGGCACCAAAACAAAGACCAATCCTATGGGTGCAATTGTGGATACAGAATGGGGAGAACTGGGTGATGAGCACAGAATCAGTGTACAGGAGGTGGTTTTAGCGGCTCAGTTTCCGTTCACAGATCCACCTGGAGGCGTGGGGTGGAGGGAAGGACAATCACAAAGGTGGTTCCCGGTCAGTGAGAACCAGTATCTGGAATCTCGGTTGGCATTTCGCAATTTGACTTACAAGAGCAGATAAGTGGCCATTGGACTGAGCTTATTGAGATATTGAGGTGCAGCAACTTTGGATACACGAGTCCAACGTGACCGAGGCCTCAATCGTGCCTGTGTTGTGAAGCCACTCTGTTCGTGGCCAAGTGATAGTGGCCAGCCTCATGGTGAGCCTTTAGCAGCAGCTGCAGGATCTCCTGCGCTGTCACACAAGCCCCGTTGCAGTCATGCAAGAGGAGCTCAGGGCCCTGAACAGCACAATTCCGTGGATGAAAGATCAGTGTTATCGAGGGGATGGCAGCTGTGCCCAGCCCAGCTCACCCCATTCAGCCATTGGGCACCAGCCAATGGGATGATAAGGTGGATAAGGGACTGATGAAATTTGAGACAATATCACCCTCCTCTGATTCCTCGACCCCTCAGCTTGAATCAACACCTGATATTCGGTTGCAAGCGAGGGCGGATGCCGCTGCAGGGTTGCAGGTAATGCCGTTACAGGGAGGGCCCCAACGGGTTCCTGCACAAATAGGCTGAGCACCACGACCCTTACAGTCATATAATCAGAGAAGTGAGCAGCCTGTCCCCAAACCCTCCCAGGGAGCAAGGGGCGCACCAAATGATACTGACCATGAGTAGGGGGCACCACGATGGTTGAAGCACTACTAGGGACACTGTGGCGTGCACATCAGTAGTTTATTCTCCAGAAAATAATTTAACATCTATCTGTTGAAAACAAAACTTTTTCGCAAAAAACATCAAACTCTTCACACAACACCTAAAACACCTTGAAATCACTGTATGGTGAGAGGGCATCATTGGAGGAAGTGATGGCCTAATATTATCATCACTAGGCTAGACACCCAAATAATGGTCTGGAGACCTGGGTTCGAATCTCACCTCGACACATGGTGAAAATTTAATCCAATAATCATCTGGAATTAAGAGGCTCATGGTGGCCATGGAAATGATTATCGCTTAAAACCCATTAGGCTCACTAATGGCTTTTAGTGAATGAAATCTGTCGTACTTACCTGGTCTTCCCTTGTGACTGCAGACCCTCATCCACAGCAATGAGGTTAACTATTAAATTCCTCTGAAAGAGAATTGAAGCAAGCCAAACTGATGTATTAAACCGTTTAAATGGTCTAAAAGGAATGAAGTCAGTCGGACCACCTGGCCTTGACCACGGCACCTGGGACAACAATTGCGAACTCAGCACTGTCGGCCCTACAAAGTACTCTTTGCCAACACCTGGGGGCTAGTGACAGAATTGGGTGAGGTATATAACAGCCTAGTCAGGCAATAGCCTGACATAGTCATACTCACAATGTCATACTTCATTTTACAAATGACGCCCCAAAAATTACGATTACTATCCCTAGATAGTTCCTGTCTCATTGGTAGAACAACCAGAGAAGAGGAAACAGCAAATTAGGGAAGAGGGGTGGAGGTGGGGAGGGCATTGGTGGGTGGTGAAGTTGAGGTGGGAGCCACCAAAATTGTCTCCAAATCCATGAAGTCTCATGACATCAGGGCAACCATGGCCAGGGAAAACTCCTGCTGATTACCACGTACCGCTCTCCCACAACAGATGAATCAGTGCTCCTGCATTCTGAACATTACTTCGAGGAAACAGTGGGGTTGCAAGTGAGCTGAATGCATTCTGGGCGTGAGAATTCACAGTTCATCAGCAGGAGTGACTCAGCAGTATCACCACTGACAGGGCTGGCCGAATGCTAAATGAGATAACTGTTAGACTGGACTTGTGGCAAATGGTGAGGAAATCAACAAGAGGCAAAAGCATACCTGCCTGCCGCAGATTCATCTGTCCATGACAGTATCGATAGGGTTGTTCACCACGCAGTCCTTATGCAGAAGAAGTCCTATCGTTACATTGAGTATACCCTCTATCTTGTTCCGTGGCATTAACTTTGTCCAAAATAGGATAAATTTCGAACACCTCACAACTCTAAAGTCGACATTCATGAGGCTCTGTGGGCAGTCAGCAGCACCACAATTGCATTCAATCAGAATCTGCAACGTCGTGACACCACATACCTCTCATTGTACGTTTACCAGCAAGCCGGGAGATTAAGCCAGGTTGAAAGAATATTGAAGGAGGACATACCAGGAGAAGCACCAGGAATACCTAAGAATGTGGCGAATGTGCAACACAGGACTACGTGCTTTCCTGGCAGCATATGCAGCAAGTGATAGAGCTAAGTGACCGCACAAAGAATGGATGAGCATAAGCTCTGAAGTACTGCCACGTCTAGTTGTCAACGGTCGTGGGCAATCACGCAACTGACAGGAGGTGGTGGCTGTACAAATAACCCCATCCTGAATTATGGTGGAGCGAAGAACATCATTGCAAAAAATCCTACTGAACCATGTGGAAAACTTTTCAGTCAGAAAGGTGAATGGCCTCCTCCTTAAGTCCCCAGCATCACAGGTGCGATCGTTTAGCTAATTCACTCCATGTGGTATAAAGAATCGGCTGAAGACAGTGGATACTGTAAAGGCCATGGGCCCTGACAATATTCCGGCAATAGTTCTGAAGATGTGTGCTCCTAAACTTGCTGCACCCGCAGCCAAGATCTTCCAGTTTCCCTTCAACACTGTCATCTATCCAGAAATGTGGAAAAGTGCCTAGGAAAGACCTGCACTCAGAAAGCAATACAAATCCAGCCCGGTTCATTACCGCCCCATCAGTCTACAAACGATCATTAGTAAAGTGATGGACGGGATCATTAACAGGGCTAACAAACGGTACTTGCAAAGCAATGACTTTCTCAATGGCACCCAGTTTGTTTTTCCTCCACGGTCACTCAGTTCCTGACCTTGGCTCAAACATGGAAAAAGGGCTGAAATCCAGACGTGATGTGAGAGTGATTACATTGAATATCAAAGCGACATTGGCCCAAAGTGACATCAAAGCAATCTAGCAAAACTGGAGTCAATGGGGAACAGGGGAATAACTATATGCTACTTGGCGTCATGCCGAGAATAAAGGCAGATGATAGTTCATGCTGGATGTGAATCGGATCAGTTCCATGACATAACTGCAGATGTGACTCAAGGTAGTGACATATGTCCAACCATCTTCAGCAGCTTGACCATCAGTCATCATTCCATCATAAGGTCAGAAGTGGGGAATTTCAGTGATGACTTCACAATATTAAGCACCATTCGTGACTCCTCGGATACTGCAGCATCCATGTCCAAATGCAGAAAGATCTGGAAAATATCTAGACTTGGCCTGACATGTGCCCAGTAACATTCACAACACACAAGTGCAAGGCAGTTGCCATCTCTAACAAAAGACAAACTAACCATCGTCCATTCACATTCATTGTGTATACCATCACTTGATCCCTCACTATCAACATCCAGGGAATGTCATTGACCAGCAACATAACTGGATTAGACCTATACATACCATGGTTACAAAGAGCATGTCAGATTCTAGGAATCCTGTAGCGAGGAATTCACCTTCTCACACTCCAAGGTCTCTCCACCATCTACAAGACACGAGGCAGGAGTGTGTTTGAATGATCTCCACTTACCTGGATGAGCGCAGCTCCAACAACACTAAAGAAACACGACACCATCAAGGACAAAGCAACCTGCTTAATTCCCACCCCACCACAAACATCCACTTCCTCCACCGCCAACGAATAGTGACAACATTGTCCAGCATCCGCAAGATGAACTGCAGGAACTCACCAAACCTCCTTAGAAAGCACCTTCCAAACCCATGTTCCCCACCAATTTGAAGGACAAGGGCTGCAGGCACTTGGGAACCCACCACCTGGAAGTCCCCCTCCAAGCCATCCAACATCCTGACTTGGAAATAGATCGCTGATCCTTCACTGTCACTGGATCACCCTCCCAAACAGAACCTACCATTTTGATGCAACTGTCCCGCACTGTCTTAAATAGAATAACATCCATCACGTGTGTCCATCCATTTAGCTGTGGGAGAGATTTGTTCAGACTCGAAAAGTTAACTTTGTTCCTTTCTCCATACATGCTGCCAGGCCTGCTGTATATTTCCCGTTTTTTTCTGTTTTTTTCATCACTGATGCAGACAGATGTTTGAGTAAAATATGAAGCTACACAAGGGCTTTTTTTTTTCTTTCTTTTACGCTCTGAAAAAACATAAATTCTAAGTCCCAGACTGAATAAAGACATAAAGTATCGAGGGTGAATCCCGAATATATTCATCTGATGTGATTCTGTTTACATTAAGAATGAAATATTCTGCAGTCTTAAGTGTATCTCCATAGTCACCAGATCTGCCGTTTCACTGTAAATCCATCGATAGGTTGGTACATGGAATAAGCCTATTCTTCTGGTAACACCAACTAGTCAAAATATGTAGGTGGGGAAACGTATTTTATCCCATTGTAATCAATGAAGACTTACAGCCTTTCACGTGGTAAGTGTCTTGTCAATTCGGGGTTGGCGACCACATGCTTCAATTTTGTAACAAAAACAGCTAAAACACTGAATTAACGGTTTTGTGTCTGAATTAAGCGGGTGAATAGCCATCTTTAATATAAATTCATATGCCTGAGCTGATAGTTATTGCAGAGATTTTTGATAAACGAGGGGTTGTAATGTAACTGGGGATAGGCAAGATTTCGCTTCGGATCAGCCATGATCGTTTTGAATGGTGGTGCAGGATTAAGGGCTGAAGGCAAGGCTCTTGCTCCTAATTCGTATGTCCGCATGCATCTACGACCCAGGGTGCTGAAATAGGCCGCTCTAGCGATATTAGATGTTTTGGCTGTTGCCTTTCAAATTTATATGGGATATGAATTGTTCCTGCAGCTTGGAAGTTTGCAAATGTAACTCCAATGTTGAAGAAAGGAGGGAAGAGAGAACAGCGAACTATTGACCGGTGAACCTAACATCAGTAACAGGGAAAGTTCATTATAAAGTATGTGATAACAGGACACTTTGAAAATGGCATGACTGGGCAAAGTCAACATGGATTCAATACAGTATTCATGTTTAACATGCCTGTTTAATTGTTTAAAGAATAAAACCAGCAGAATGGATATGGGGGATGGGGGGGATCAATGAATTGGTATATTTAGGTTTTCAGAAAGTTTTTCATAACGTCACACATATAAGTTTCGTGATCACAGTTTGAGCACAAGGCGTTGTGGTGAATATGCTGTCCTGGATTGAGAACTGGTTAACGGGGACAAAACAGAGAAAGCATTGAATTTGTCAGATCAGTTTGGCAGGCAGTAGGTACTGCAAAATCAGTGCGTGGCCTCCAAATATTCACGATATGTATCGATGGTTTGGGATTAATTGTAACAATTCCAAGTTTGCTGATGTCATAAACCTAGATGGATGTGTGAGTTGTGAATAGAAGCAAAGGCGCTTCAAGAGGATCAGGGGGCTAAACGAGTGAGCAAAATTTTGGCATATGGAATACAAGGTGGACAAATGTGAGGTGAGCCACACTCGTGCGGAAAATAGAAATACAAAATGTTTCTTAAAAGGTGAGAGGCTGAGAAGTGTTTAACTTGAAAAGAACTTAGGATGCAACATGTGGGTACAATAAACAATGGAGAAGGCTCATGACATATTGGCATTTATTATAAGAGGACTTGAGTATAGAATTAAAAATATCCTACTGCAAGTATATAGAATCTTGATGAGACAGCATCTGGAGTGTTGTCTGCTGCTTTGGCCTCTGTACCTAAGGAAATATGTATTTGCCATCGGCAGAATGCAACAAGGTATCACCAAATTAATTCCTGGGATGGAGTGTTTGATCTTTGAGGAAAGATAAAATAAACTGGCTCGATATGGTAGGTTTAAGAAGGATGTTCCCACCTGGCTGGATGTTCTAGAACAAAGGGGCTAGTCTCAGAAAAAATGGCATGCCATTTAGGACTGTGATGAGGGGGTTTTTATTTTACACTCAGTGGGTACTGGATCTTTGGAATCCTTGCCCATTAGGGCTGTGGAAACTTAGCTTATTCAGCATGTTCATGACTGAGATAAACAGCTTTCTACATGTCAAAATCATCAAGGAATACTGTGATAGTGCAGGAAAATGGTGTTGAAGTGGAGGATCAGCCATGATCTGTTTGAAATGTGGATCAGGCTTAAAGGGCTGGAGGCCTAGTTCTCCTCATTTTTCTTATGTCTTTATATGATGAATGTGGTAGCTTGCATTTTAGGGAACGAGCGAATACGAGTTTACAAATCAGCCCTGGGTCAAATGGAGCATGGAGTTTGGAAACATCCCCAAATATCAGACAGCGCTGGTAGTGGGCCTGATGGACAGGTAATAGAGTAAATTACTGAAACTGAATATAATAGCTTCAACCTTTCCAAATTTTAAATGGCAAGAACTGTCCTACGGATAAACATGTTATACTGAAAAAAATAATTGAATAGAGAGACTTACCAGGAACACCAACAATTTCCAGAATGGGATAGTAACCTGCTTGAATAACCAAAACTACGCATTTAATCCGCCATGCTAAAGATGCAAAATCTCGTGAAATACAATAAAGACCATAGGATAAACTCCTCTCCATTGTTGGATCATTCCAATATATTGTTGTCAGAATCTGATCCATTTTTGTATCATTCCAATCCATCGTGTTCAGATTCTGATCTCTTCTGTCCCACTTCCTGGAGCCGCTGATCCCTGTTATTGTCGGAGGCGGGGCTCCCGTTGACACGAAGTGATAACGCATTGAACGGAGTCCCTTATTAATAGCAGAGCGGAACCCTCCAGTTACGCTTTTGGAATCCATGTAGACTGACATTAATTACAGTCACTGAACAAACATGGTCAGTTAACCCCTTTCAATCCAACACTTCTTATGTTAAATGAAATAGAAAATTTACCCGGTCTGGATGAGATCTAAGAAGTTCGCTGAGGAAAGGAATGGTGGAAATAACGAAGGGACTGACCATAATCTTTCAATCCTCCATGGATATGGGAATGGTGCTAGAAGACTGGTATGTTGAAAATATTCCAACATGTTTATGAAAGGAGAGAGGGATAAACCAAGGAACAACAGTGCAGTCAGAATAACCATGGTGGAACTTTGGGTAAAACTTTTGAATTGTATAATCTGGGATGAATTTAATAAAACCCATGATCAAGGATAAAATACTCCGCTCTTTGTGAGGAAAGGGGTTTTAAAATGACCATGATCACAAACATTTTAATGGGAAATCGTATCTGATAACCTGAAGGCAGTCCTTTGTCTCAGCAGCGAGAGGGCTGATGAGGGATGTGAGCTTCAAGTTAGGTGGACGAACAACGAGTTATCAAGTGTGTTTTAATGGAGTTGATATGGAAACTGTACCCCATGGATTAAGGGGACAGTGACAGCGTGGATATGATATTGGATACGAGACGGGAAGCAGACAGAAGTGGTGAACGATACTTATTCTACCTGGAAGGGTTTTTAAAGTGATATTCCCCAGGGATCGTTATTGGGAGCACTGTTTTTATGATAGACAAAAATAATATAGACTGCTTTATTATGAACAGACTTTCTACTTTGCAGAATACAGGAGTTTGCAAATTTACGACTGTAAGAGGTAAGAGATGAAATAGGCCATACAGCCAATCGAGTCAGCTCCACCATTCAAAGATATCATGGCTGATCTGATAATGCTCAACAGCACTCCCCTGCCTTTCTGCAATAAGCTTGATTGCCTTAGTAATTAAAAATATGTCCATCTCAGCCTTGAATATACCTAACGACCCAGGCTCTAAAGCCCTCTCTGGTAAAGAATGCGACAGATTGGCTACCATCTGAGAAAATACATTTCTCCTCATCTCTCTTATAAATGGGCGCCCCTTCACTCTGAGTTTATGCCCTCCGGACGTAGGCTCTCCCACAAGTGGAAACAACGTCTCAGCATCTACCCTGTCAAGCCCCCTAAGAATCTTATATGTTTCAATAAAGGTCGCTCCTTACCCTTCTAAACTACAGTGAGCGTAGGCTCAAACTACTCAACCGCTCCAAATGAGAAAATCCCTTCATTACCAGGACCGAAATAATGAAAATTCTCTGGACTGCCTCCAAAGATAAGGGGGCCACAGTATTCAAGGCGTGGTCGAACCAGTGCATTGCCTAGTTTGAGCAAAACTTCCCTGTTATTTAACTCATTTCCTGTTGAAATAAAGCCAATATTCCAATTCTATGCTGCAGCCTTCTGCAGTCGTTCTCCATTTAAATAATTTTCAGCTCCCCTGTTCTTCCAGCCAAAGTGCATAAACTCACATTTCCCCATATTATATTCCATCTTCCAATTATTTGCCCATTCACTTAATCTGTCTACGTCCCACTGCAGACTCCATGTGTAATCCTCACCACTTGCCTTTCCACCAATTTTGGTGTGATCCCAAACCTGGCGATAGTACATTCAGTTCCCTCATCTAAGTCATTAATATATATATATATATATTGCAAATAATTGAGGGCCCAGCACTGATTCCTGTGGCTCTCCGCTAGTTGCAAAATGCCATCTCTAAAATGTTCCCCTTCTCTCAACTATGTTTTCTATTCGTTACCCCATCCTCGATCAGTGCTGATCTACTACTCCAAACACCATGGGCTCTTATCTTATTAAATAGCTTTATGTGCGGCACCTTATCAAGCGCCATTTGGACATCCAAATATTTTACATCTACTGGTTTCCCGGTACCTGTCCTGTTTGTCATCTCCTCAAAGAATTCTGAAACAATTTCTTAGGTACGCTTTCCCCTTCATGAAGCCATGCTGAATCTGCTTATTAGATCATGTATTTCTAAATACTTTGCTATTACATTATTTGTAAATGATTCCAACATTTTCCCAATAACAGATATTAAACTAACTGGTCTGTAGTTACTGTTTTTTTTTCTCCCACAATTTTTAAAAAAGCTATTACATTGCTCATTCTCCAATCCACAGGGATATTTCCAGAATCTAAGGGTTTTTGGAATATTACTACCAGTGCATCCATTATCTCGGTATCTATTCCTTTAACACCCTAGAATGTATCCCATTAGGTCCATGGGACTTATAGGCCTGTAGCCCAATTCGTTCCCCAGTGCTTTTTATCCAATGATAGTCATAGTATTATTTGCCGCCCCCACCCATCTGCACCTGCCTCCCACCCACCCCCCCACCACCCCCCCCCACCACCCCCCCACCCCCAACCCCACATTTTTGCTTCTTGATTGTTCATTCTTTTTGGAATGCTGTTAGTATCTTCTACCGTGAAGACTGCAGCAAAGTCATTATTCAACTCCTCTGCCATTTCCTTCTTCCCCGTTATTATTTACCAAGCCTCATTCTCTAAGCGCCTATGTTCACTTTGGCCTCTCTCTCCTCCGTTTTATGGACTTAAAGAAGCTCTTGCTGTCCGTTTTGATATTACTTGCTAGTACAGCTCCAAAATTGATTCATTCACTCTTCATTTTTTTGGTCATCAATTTTTGGTTTTTAAAAATTTCCCAACCATCTGGTTTGCCACTAATCTTTGACATATTGTATGTTCTTTCTTTCAATTTGATTCTGTCCTCAACTTCCGACGTTAACCATAGTTGGTTCATCACCTTTCTTGAACCGTCCTTCCTCATTGTGATATATATTTGTCGAGAGCCTTGAACTATTTTTTTAAACGTCAGCCATTGCTCATTCTTTCTGCTAAAATGCTTTCTCAGTCAACCCCAGCCTACTCGGCCAACAGTCCACTGTAATTACCCTTCTTTAAGGTTAGCACAGTTGGTTCCGGCCCAAATTTCTGACTCTCAATCGAAATGATACATTCTACTATTTTATGGAGACTGTTTCCGAGCGGATTCTTTATTCTGAGTTCATGTTCTAAACCTGCCTCATTACAAATTACCAGATCCTGCAACAAGTGAGCAGGACAGTGATAAGCTTCAGTGGGATATGCATTTCATGGTGAAACAGAGAGGCACGAAACAAGCGAAACTTAATTAAGTTACGTTTGTAGGATACATTTTGGAGCAGGAATGAAGAGATACAGTACAAATTAAATTGGACAATTTTGAATGGGTGGCCACTGTCATCGGGGGTGCTTGGTGGCATGAACGAATATGTACGGTAAGACAAGAGCGTAGTGGTGATGGCGCTTGACCAAATATCCAGACACCCAGGGTAATGCTCTGGGCACATGGGTTCTAATCCAGCCATAGCAGATGTTAAATTTGAATTTGCAACTGCATACATAAGGCGTGTACTTGGTTTGCTGAACTTAGAGTGAGTCCGGTAATGGTTTTGAAGTGCTTGCGATGGTTGCCAGTTGGACTTCGAAGGTCAGACTTTTATTTGGGGCATACAAGGCCTTCCTTACCATTGAGGCGAGTTGGCGGCCTGGGATAAGGGGGCAGGGGGGTGATGGTGGTGTGCCGGGGCGTGGCGGGGTGGGGCGGGGAGGTGGCGAAAAGACTGCATTGCATTTGATCAGAGTGCACAAGCAAGTACGGAGTTTCGGGGTTGTTGTGTTGTTAGGGAAGCCGCCACATATTAGTCAATCCGTCTAATAGACATGTTTGGATTAGTGCCTCTCGCTTACATGCCCAGTCAATCAATGCCGAGGCTTTAAAGTGCCACCAAATGCTGCAGCACTTTGAATTCATTAGACACAGACTGGAAACTAAATAGCATTTTAGTGGACTGGACGACTGGACACGTTGAACAGTCTCCTTTAAAAAGCTGGCCGTGCAGCAGTCAATGGTGGAGGCCCTCGAAGCCCCTTACCATGCCATCATACCGGTTTGGAGCAACCTGCCCTATGGTTGCAGCAAACGTTGCATTCTTGCAGAGCAGGCTAGTAGAATGACTGCCCCGGAGCTGGGAGGGCTGCATGCAGCCCAGTGTGTAGAGCTGCCGCCAACCTGCCTTGTATAGCGGAGCGGAGGATTGTGATTTATCTGGCAGCCATTAAGTACAATAACCTCTCGCCATCCAAGTGCTGGCCAGCACTCTCTACGATTCATTAAGTGGCCTTCAGTCAAAAAAACGAAAGTTTCTTAGAATACCCGAACCAAACCACGCTTCTCTCTCTTTCATCCTGCATTAGGAGTACATCAGAAGCAGGGGCCTTCGTGAACTAGCTGCATGCTTCCTGGTGCACCGAGAGTGCATGGATGTGCAGATTGAGGATTTGCACCTTGAGGTAGAAGGGCGCGGCTGCGACTCATGCACACAGTGATGAAGAGCCGCAAACACTGGTCGGCACCAAGCTAGAACTAAGTTGTAACGACGCCACTATTCAAAGCTGCAGATGACCGAGAACGAGTGTCAACGAAGATTGTACATGTCCAGGGAACTGATAGGCCTTGTCTGCCGCATCCTGCAGCATTTGGGGCCCCGCGACACTTCCAGTGGCCATGAACGTGACCGTGGTGCTCAATTACAATGCCGGTGTCACCATTCAGAGTTCCACCAGAGGTCTAAATGGAATATCACAAGCCTCCATCCACAAGTATATCCATGAGGTCACGGACTACATCTTTGTGACGGCACACGACCTTATGCATTTCGACCGAGATGATGAGGCTTAGGGTGTAAGAGTGTTTGATCTCCGGTTCCCCACTGATGCAGGGTGCCAGTGACTGTACCCAAGTCGTGCTCAGATCTCCAGCAGCTTATCGTAAGTTTTGTAAACCGCAGGCTTCCATTCCCTGATTATTCCGTTGGTGTGCAACCACAAGAAATGTATCCTGCCGGTCTGCACATGGTTTGCGAGGCGTGCCCATGACTCCTAAATTCTCAGCCGCCACAGATCACTGTTGTCTTCCAGGGTCCACAGAGGCTGCAGGGATGGCCCCTCTGGGGAAAGGGCTAACGGCAGAGGACAAGACTGAAGACACCCGTGCGGCAGCATCAGGCTGCAGAAGAGATAATCTATAACGAAGCTTATAATCCAACTCGCACCTTGTTGGAGCAAACCATCGGGATGTTGAACAGAATGTTCCCGTGCCTGCACTTGTGTGGTGGAGCCCCGCAAATAATTCAGAGCGTGTGTCACGAATCATTTTCACCTGCGGGGCCGTATACAAACTGGCATTGCAACGGGCGAAGAGCTGCCTGAGGAAGAAATGGACGAGCTGGAGGTCTCTTCCAATGAGGAGGACTTCGACTGGAATGAGGGTGAGGAGGCCCTTCAAAGAAACAATGACGACGATGAGGATTCTGCCCTGGTGGACGAGGCATGCGCATTCGGGAGACACTCAGAGCTGCTAGATTTGTAGAGGAAGATGACAAAATGCCATGAGGAGACACCATAGATGCTCACATTGCACCTGTGAACATTCGAGCCCAGGCAGATGGCAGCGCGCAGACTCTCTGTGAATATCTCCTGTTATGCAGGCGCAGTGGAGACCCTAAACGCCACTCGATTGCAGGAGGCTGATGACGACATGCAGTGAGGACACCCCAAAGATCTTCACATAACATCTGAATGTCTGCCTCCTGTGTGCTGTCTATAGTATCATGTCATGGAGACGAAGGCAGGAAACTTTAAATACACCTGATCATTTGTCACCATTCAGCACCTGATCCCTTCAGGAACACAATATCATTGGTCACAGATGATGAAGATGTGGGGACAGCCCCGCCTGAATGGTGCTGAGAGCAAACAGAGAGAATGAGAAAAGCTCTGTGACGCCTGCCTACGACGTTCCTGCAGAAACGAAACTCGCAATTGCTTTGCAGATATCAGTAAGGTATCGAGGGAGGGTAAGGCCGGGTCATCACTTTGGTCTGAATGCTGGAAAAAGCACATGGAATAGGCCCTGGACTGAGACACCTACTTCCTTTTTTGAGCAGGAACCAAGTATTGACATCTGAGCGAAATGAACACTACCCGTCAGATAAGGAGCCTGAGGCTTAGTGAAAACTATGTACAAGTGGTTAGCGCCAGTGCCAATGTGTGCAATGACATCTTCTTAATCTTCCTAGCCCTGCTGCTACAACATGGTTTTCCCAAGCCGTAACTAGAGGAGGTGGAATGTGGCGGCTGCAGAATGCTACGCCCTGTCTGTGATGGCCTTGGCGGGGGTCCCAGGAGGGCCCAGACCTGGAATGACTCCACCCGCTTTCAGACTCCTTCTGTACGGCAGAGGCACCCATCTCGGACTGTGGAGGTTAAGCAGGTGAGTCCAGAGGAAGAGGGGAGTCGGGTGGGCTGACAGTCACGGAGTCGCCTGGCATGGATACCCCCGGAGTGCGCACCTTCTGATTTTCCTTCCTATGTGCGCCCCAGGGCCCGACTGTTGCCATGAGGAGAATGTGTTGCTGGGAGGAGGTCAAACTGCTTCACCGCTCTTGTGTGCAAAATTTTGGAGGCCAAATGTCGCATCAGCAACAGCATTTAGCCCGCACAGCTGTACGGGACCAATGGCCTGGACCAATGTCTCCATGACGGTCTCTATCATACCTCTCTTGACCTCGGAGCGATGGTAAGCCAGCGATATCACCTCATCCTGAAAGCGGATGGAGTTCTCCATCTTGCCTTGCAGCACGCATCCCTTTCTGATGTTCTGAAGCTTGCGTTTGCAGCTCCAGCAACTGAGACATGGCTTAATTCAGAGGCTCGTGATCTGTCTCAGACTCAGCAATTTTCTGGCCTCTGGCAGTCCTCCCATTGCAAGAGACCTGGGTAGTGTCCCTGCCACCGCCATCTATGGATCATGAAGTGTAATGTACTGGCCAGATTGGGATCCCGAGTCTATAGTCGAAGAACGTCCCACTGACGTGTGTGGCTCTGCACTGGTGAAGTTTCCCAGTGAGGGCTGTGACTGCTCATTAACGGAGGTGTCTTCGGATTCCTCTTCAGAGGATTCTTCGGGGCTTCATTTCAGGCCCTGTGTCATGGGCTCCCTCAGCCGTTTCCCACATGTGCCTGCGAGAGCAAGGCAATATAATTAGGGCATGGCAGTGGCCTGTGGAAAAAAGTATAAATTACTCACACTCTAGTTTTCTGGTAGAGATTGCACTGTTGGACTCTCATTTGGTAGAGCAGTGACGAACTCATCGTCAGGACTGAGATGATCCAGATCC
Organism: Cetorhinus maximus; assembly: GCF_964194155.1. Lineage (NCBI taxonomy): Eukaryota > Metazoa > Chordata > Chondrichthyes > Lamniformes > Cetorhinidae > Cetorhinus > Cetorhinus maximus. The sequence continues at coordinate 9,017,904 of NC_135913.1, forward strand.
TCGCAACCCAGTTGGATAGCTCTGCTTTCAAAATCCCTGCGGGCCTTGATTTCAGGCATTTCTCTATCAGCCGGCGATTACTCTGTGTTGCTGTGTGCCAGAATGTTCTGCATCAGTAGGAATGTAGAGAATGTAAGCAGGGTGCCTCCCACTGGCCAAATGAAAGCAATGAAGATGTCTATGTGTGTGAAAGAGTGAATGACGATGCCCCTTGAACCTGACTGTGGTTGCTGTGAATGTGTGATGGGTGAGTTGAGAAAGAAAAGAAGAGTGACTTACCCTGGAGGACATCATTCATCCTGTTTCCAGCACTGGGCGGCTGTCCTCTCTTGTGGGGCTTTGGCGTTTTTCACAGCTGCCATCGCCTCCCAGGTGATGAAGCTGTTCATTCCGCAGCCAGAGCGGGGATACAGGACTTCATGGCAGCCCGCCAAATGGTAATTGAGGGACATAATTTTAGGCCCAGGGACTAAAGCCTTCTTGCATTTTGGGGCCATGTCTTCAGGGCAGCAATCATTTGCTTGAAGCACTGAGAGGTGTGCACGCAGTTGCACTTTAAACATGGCCCCTGGCGTGAGGATGCGAGAAGGTGACAGCGTGGCTTGCTAATGAGAAACCGCCCAACATGGAAACAGATTATTTCCCGGGAATGCAATATTAATGATGCTGGATTGGATCGATAGGGAGTGAAAGGCCGCTATTGCAGCCGGCGGGTAAAATATCGTCTTTCCCTCCTGGTACCTCTCATCTGGGATGATTCCCAAAGGTGTTCATAGAATGTTTACGAGAAGGTTTCTTAGAATAGCACATTCTGCAGCCAAACACAAAGCAGGCTGCTCTAGAACCTGTGTGAAGCAACGTGATAGGTTTAATTTTAAAAATTCACAGCCACGGAAACCTTACGAAGCAGCGATAATAATATAGCTGAATTTTTTATTACTTTTGATGAAGAAAAGAATGCATGACTAGTATTTATAGCATCAGTAAGTGACATTTTGACGGCGTGAAAGCAGAGCTAGCTGAAGTGAACTAGCAAACCAGGTTAAGGGACAGGTTATATATTGGCAGCCATTTAAAGGGATATTTCAAAGTACATAGAATATATATATTCAATGAGAAAGATAAATAACAAGGAGAGGGCCCACAATTCGTGTTTAACTAAAACAAGAAAAAGGCAATATCAAACTTAAAGGAAAAGCATATAATTATTCAAAGGCAGGTGGCACGTCAGAAGTTTGGAAATAATATAAAGAGCAGCAAAGGATCATAAAACATTTATTAAAGTATCCTACCGAAAGGTCACGAGAAATATGAAGACTGCAGTGAGAGTTTTTATAAATATTTAAATAAGAAGAGAGGCAACAAAGTGAAAACTTGTTCTATAAAAAATTGTTTCTTTGGAATTGCTAATGGAAATTAGAGAAATGGTGGATGAATTAAGCAGCCATTTTGTATGAGTCTTCAACATAGAGGGTACAGGTAACATCCTGCAAGTAGCTATACATCAGGAAATGGAATGAGGGGAGAAACTTCCGAAAATTACAGTACCCAGGAGGTATTATTGACCAAATTTGTAAGGCTGTGAACTGACAATTCTGTGAGTCCACATGGGCTTCACATGTCTTGAAAGAAGTGCTGGTGATGTAGTTGACGCATTGGGTTTTAATATTCCAAAATTTCCTAGGTTGGCAAAGTTCCCATTCGTTTCTAAAATGCTAGATGTAACTCATTTATTAAAAAAGGGAGGGGGACAGGAAACAGCAATCTATCGGCCAGTTAGACTAATATCTATCAGAGGGGAAATGTTAGAAGCCATAATTAAACATATTGTAGTGGGTCAGTTAGAATAAAAAAGACAAAGTAATCAGGCGGGTTTTGTGAAAAACAAATCTTGCTTAACCAATTTATTAGTTATTTAAATGAGTCATATGTGCTATGGATGAATAGGAACTGGAGGAAGCATTGTGCTTAGACTTCCAGAAGGCATTTAATGAAGTGCCGCATCAAAGGACGTTGTGAGAAAATAAAAGTTCATGTTGCGGGGGATAACATATCGGCAGGATAGAAGTTTGGCTTTCTAAGGGGAAACAGACAGTTAACATTAATGGGCTATTCTTCAGTTTGCAAGACGTGACGACTGGTATGCCGCAGGGGTCAGTGCTAAACACTCTGCAATTGTTTACAATTTATATAAATGATAGGATGAAGGGACCGAAGGAATGGTTACTAATTTTGTTACGACACGAAGTTGGGGAGGGAAATAAACTGTGAAGAGGGCATTCGGAGGAACGAAAGTGATAAAAGTTGGTTAAATGAGTGGGCATAGATCCAGCTAAAGAAGCTTAATGTGGGGAAACTTAAAATTGTTATCTTCAGCAGGAAGAATAAATCATTAGCACATTATTAAATGATGAGAGATTGCAGAGCTCTGAGGTTCAAGAGGGATCTGGGTGTTCTAGTGCATTAATCACAAAGGTTAGTTACAATGTACAGCATGTAATGAGGAAATCTAAAGAATGTCACTATTAATTGTGAGGGGAAATAATTACAAATGTAGTGGGGGTTATGCTTAAGTTGCACAGGGCACAGAAGTGACCAAATCCCGAGTATTGTGTACAGTACTGGCCTCTTTATTGAAAGAAATATGAAAATAGGCTGGAAGAAGTTCACAGAAGGCTGGCTGACTTATACAATGAATGGGTGGATTGTCTTAGCAGGAAATACTGGACAGTTTTGATGAATAAGAGATGACCTCATTGAAACCTTAAAGTCCTATGGTGTTTTGTCTGGGTAGATGTGGAGAGGGCGTTCTCTCTTGTGGGAGAATCTAGAACTAGGGGTCACTATTTAATAAAAAAATAAGGGTTCACTCATTTAAGATAGTAATGAGGGGAATTTGTTTCTCTGTCAGAGGCTAGTGAGGCTTTGGAACGCTCTTCATCGAAATGCACTCGTAGAGGAGGTTTTAAATTTTAAATTTTAAACGGCAGAGATGGATGGGTTCTTGATTAACAAGTGGGTGAACGTTTACAAAAGGTCGGGTTTAATGTGGGTTTGAGGTTCCAATCTGGTCAGCCATGCTATAATTCGATGGTGGAGGAAGTTCGAGAAACCAAGCTCCTCATTGTTATGATCATAGTTATGTTCGTATGCAATCCAATAAGAAGAGTAAATAAATAGTGTTTGTTCAATAACTTCTATACTTAATCTACAATCCAATAAACAGAGCGAATAAGTAATGTTTATTCATAAGTGTGTAATTAATCTATAGCTCTATAAAGAGGCTAAGTAATTATTGTTCAGTGTAATTGTGTAATTAATATGCAATCCAATGAGCAGATTAAATGAGGATTTTTAAAAAATAAGTGTGCAATCACTCTACAGTTCAGCAAACGGAGGAGTGAAGAGAACGACGCTTTTCCCTTTGCACTCAACAGGACAATTTGCAAGAAAAAAACAACGTGAAGGGAAACACCAGGTTTTTACTCTATGAGAAGAGAGTTGTTTGCAGTTGGACTCTGATTGTTAGAGTCGTTGCCATGGAGATTGCATCTTTCGATGATGAGTAACAAATAAATGCCAAACAAATAATATCATTACCATCGTTGAATCGTCCAATATAAACACCTGGGGGTTACAATGGACCATAAACGTTATTTGTATAGCTGGTCAGATGCTATGAATCTTGCAGCGAGTAACTCACCTCCGGACTCCCCAAAACCTGTCCACCATCTGCAAGGCACAAGCCAGGAGTGTGATGGAATACGCTCCAATTTCCTGGATGAGTGCAGCTCCAAAGACATTCAATAAACCTAATGCAATTCAGAACAAGCAGTCCACTTGTTTGTCACCCCATCCCCAAATATTCACTCCATCGACCAACGACGCACATCGGCAGCAATGAATACGATCTATAAGACGTAGTGCAGAAACTCACTAAGACACCTTTGACAGCATGCTCCAAATCTACGACTGATACCACCTTGAACGAGAAGCGCGCCGACACCTGGGAACACCACCACCTGGAAGTTCCCTTTCAATCTACTCATCACCCTGATTTGGAAATATATCGTCGTACTTTCGCTGTCGTTGTGTGAATATCCTGGAGCACACATCCACACATACCACGCAGACTACATAGGATCAAGAGGGCCGCTCACCACCAGCTTCTCAAGGGCAATTACGGATGGGCAATACATTCTGGTCTAGATTGTGAAACACAAACCACGTAAATGAATAACAATAATAATATTTTGAAGATGAAACCAGATAGCGTGACTCTGAGTGTTAAAAAATATTACCCCGGGGGATGAAGAAACAAATTGCTGTCACTTATTTTGTTTAAGTTGAAACAGGCAAATCGTGTGTAAGTGAAAAATGCAGCTTCCGTTGCACGCAAATGTGCCACAATGCCAGCCCCACTCACAATCTTACATTGGCAGTCCGGTGTTTGCTAGCAAATTGAGGGTTATTTTAAGAATGTTGTCGAATCGTGGAATTGCCCATAATGTGGACATCATGATTTGAGTTTTGTAAGCACGGACTGTCTGTGTATGGTCTGCACCTTGTCTATTGCGAACAGCAGAAGCAACAGGCTGTTTTATACCACCCGCCAGCCTTTGGGACGTGCAGCCTACATACCTTACATCACACTGACACTGAGATTCATATACCACATTACTCATTTGTGTCACAGACTGAAAGCACTTTTGGCTTGACGGCAGCAATCTGTTCATGGCGACAGCACTCGTGCTGCTATTGCACTGTAGCAGTGTGAAGCAGCTAGCTTCAGCTGTGCCTCAAATGTTTGCAATATTTTGCTCATCCAGCGTAATGTGAAGTAGAATGGAAACTTTTCAGGGCCGAAGGCACATTAGCCCGGTTCATCAGTTTGCATAATATACAAAGTGAAATGATCTGATCAGTGTAGACATTATCCTGAAGGATGCATTTGATGCGCCCTATATCAGCATCAAACTTGCATGGTAAGCAAATGAATTGGTCGTATTTACCATTAAGGTCGATTGTATAGCCTGTGGAACTGTGAGAATCTCAACCCTCCTATTGACCAGTGAAGGTAAGCTTGCAATAGAACGTGGTAGAGAACTCCGAGCAGCTTTAATTTGGCTGTTCTATTTCAGAGATGAACTTGAATGCAGGATGGACCCCATTATGAAAATTTATGGGCACTGGCGATAATTTTGCAGAATTCCCTAGACTCCAGAGGGGCTGGAGAATTACAAAAATTACGCCCTTCTTCAAAAAACGGATGTAAGGACAAGGCCAGCAATTACAGACCTGGCAGTTTAAATTTAGTGATGGGCAAGATTGTAGAAATAATTATTTGGAACACAATTGGTATTAGTGGCAAACCAGATGGTTGGGAAATTTTTAAAAACCAAAAATTGATGACCATAAAAATGAAGAGTGAATGAATCAATTTTGGAGCTGTACTAGCAAGTAATATCAAAACGGACAGCAAGAGCTTCTTTAAGTCCATAAAACGGAGGAGAGAGAGGCCAAAGTGAACATAGGCGCTTAGAGAATGAGGCTTGGTAAATAATAACGGGGAAGAAGGAAATGGCAGAGGAGTTGAATAATGACTTTGCTGCAGTCTTCACGGTAGAAGATACTAACAGCATTCCAAAAAGAATGAACAATCAAGAAGCAAACATGTGGGGTTGGGGGTGGGGGGGGGGGGGGGGGGGGGGGGGGTGGTGGGGGGGTGGGTGGGAGGCAGGTGCAGGTGGGTGGGGGCGGCAAATAATACTATGACTATCATTGGATAAAAAGCACTGGGGAACGAATTGGGCTACAGGCCTATAAGTCCCATGGACCTAATGGGATACATTCTAGGGTGTTAAAGGAATACATACAGAGATAATGGATGCACTGGTAGTAATATTCCAAAAACCCTTAGATTCTGGAAATATCCCTGTGGATTGGAGAATGAGCAATGTAATAGCTTTTTTAAAAATTGTGGGAGAAAAAAAAACAGTTAACTACAGACCAGTTAGTTTAATATCTGTTATTGGGAAAATGTTGGAATCATTTAAAAATAATGTAATAGCAAAGCATTTAGAAATACATGATCTAATAAGCAGATTCAGCATGGCTTCATGAAGGGGAAAGCGTACCTAAGAAATTGTTTCAGAATTCTTTGAGGAGATGACAAACAGGACAGGTACCAGGAAACCAGTAGATGTAAAATATTTGGATGTCCAAATGGCGCTTGATAAGGTGCCGCACATAAAGCTATTTAATAAGATAAGAGCCCATGGTGTTTGGAGTAGTAGATCAGCACTGATCGAGGATGGGGTAACGAATAGAAAACATAGTTGAGAGAAGGGGAACATTTTAGAGATGGCATTTTGCAACTAGCGGAGAGCCACAGGAATCAGTGCTGGGCCCTCAATTATTTGCAATATATATATATATATGTTAATGACTTAGATGAGGGAACTGAATGTACTATCGCCAGGTTTGGGATCACACCAAAATTGGTGGAAAGGCAAGTGGTGAGGATTACACATGGAGTCTGCAGTGGGACGTAGACAGATTAAGTGAATGGGCAAATAATTGGAAGATGGAATATAATGTGGGGAAATGTGAGTTTATGCACTTTGGCAGGAAGAACAGGGGAGCTGAAAATTATTTAAATGGAGAACGACTGCAGAAGGCTGCAGCATAGAATTGGAATATTGGACTTCATTTCAACAGGAAATGAGTTAAATAACAGGGAAGTTTTGCTCAAACTAGGCCATGCACTGGTTCGACCACGCCTTGAATACTGTGGCCCCCCTTATCTTTGGAGGCAGTCCAGAGAATTTTCATTATTTCGGTCCTGGTAATGAAGGGATTTTCTCATGTGGAGCGGTTGAGTAGTTTGTGCCTAAGCTCACTGTAGTTTAGAAGGGTAAGGAGCGACCTTTATTGAAACATATAAGATTCTTAGGGGGCTTGACAGGGTAGATGCTGAGACGTTGTTTCCACTTGTGGGAGAGCCTACGTCCGGAGGGCATAAACTCAGGGTGAAGGGGCGCCCATTTATAAGAGAGATGAGGAGAAATGTTTTTTTCTCAGATGGTAGCCAATCTGTCGCATTCTTTGCCAGAGAGGGTTTTAGAGCCTGGGTCGTTAGGTATATTCAAGGCTGAGATGGACATATTTTAAATTACTAAGGCAATCAAGCTTATTGCAGAAAGGCAGGGGAGTGCTGTTGAGCATTATCAGATCAGCCATGATATCTTTGAATGGTGGAGCTGACACGATTGGCTGTATGGCCTATTTCATCTCTTACCTCTTACGGTCTTAAATTTGCAAACTCCTGTTATCTGCAAAGTAGAAAGTCTGTTCATAATAAAGCAGTCTATATTATTTTTGTCTATCATAAAAACAGTGCTCCCAATAACGATCCCTGGGGAATATCACTTCAAAAACCCTTCCAGGTAGAATAAGTATCGTTCACCACTTCTGTCTGCTTCCCGTCTCGTATCCAATATCATATCCACGCTGTCACTGTCCCCTTAATCCATGGGGCACAGTTTCCATATCAACTCCATTAAATCACACTTGATAACTCGTTGTTCGTCCACCTAACTTGTAGCTCACATCCCTCATCAGCCCTCTCGCTGCTGAGACAAAGGACTGCCTTCAGGTTATCAGATACGATTTCCCATTAAAATGTTTGTGATCATGGTCATTTTAAAACCACTTTCCTCACAAAGAGCGGAGTATTTTATCCTTGATCATGGGTTTTATTAAATTCATCCCAGATTATACAATTCAAAAGTTATACCCAAAGTTCCACCATGGTTATTCTGACTGCACTGTTGTTCCTTGGTTTATCCCTCTCTCCTTTTATAAACATGTTGGAATATTTTCAACATACCAGTCTTCTAGCGCCATTCCCATATCCATGGAGGATTGAAAGATTATGGTCAGTTCCTTCGTTATTTCCACCATTCCTTTCCTCAGCGAACCTCTTAGATCTCATCCAGACCTGGTAAATTTTCTATTTCATTTAACACAAAAAGTGTTGGATTGAAAGGGGTTAACTGACCATGTTTGTTCAGTGACTGTAATTAATGTCAGTCTACATGGATTCCAAAAGCGTAACTGGAGGGTTCCACACTGCTATTATTAAGGGACTCCGTTCAATGCGTTATCACTTCGTGTCAGCGGGAGCCCCGCCTCCGACAATAACAGGGATCAGCGGCTCCAGGAAGTGGGACAGAAGAGATCAGAATCTGAACACGATGGATTGGAATGATACAAAAATGGATCAGATTCTGACAACAAAAAATTGGAATGATCCAACAATGGAGAGGAGTTTATCCTATGGTCTTTACTGTATTTCACAAGATTTTGCATCTTTAGCATGGCGGATTAAATGCGTAGTTTTGGTTATTCAAGCAGGTTACTATCCCATTCTGGAAATTGTTGGTGTTCCTGGTAAGTCTCTCTATTCAATTATTTTTTTCAGTATAACATGTTTATCTGTAGGACAGTTCTTGCCATTTAAAATTTGGAAAGGTTGAAGCAATTATATTCAGTTTCAGTAATTTACTCTATTACCTGTCCATCAGGCCCACTACCAGCGCTGTCTGATATCTGAGGATGTTTCCAAACTCCATGCTCCAATTGACCCAGGGCTGATTTGTAAACTCGTATTCGCTCGTTCCCTAAAATGCAAGCTACCACATTCATCATATAAAGACATAAGAAAAATGAGGAGAACTAGGCCTCCAGCCCTTTAAGCCTGATCCACATTTCAAACAGATCATGGCTGATCCTCCACTTCAACAGCATTTTCCTGCACTATCACAGTATTCCTTGATGATTTTAACATGTAGAAAGCTGTTTATCTCAGTCATGAACATGCTGAATAAGCTAAGTTTCCACAGCCCTAATGGGCAAGGATTCCAAAGATCCAGTACGCACCGAGTGTAAAAAAAAATCCCCCTCATCACAGTCCTAAATGGCATGCCATTTTGTCTGAGACTACGCCCCGTCGTTCTAGAACATCCAGCCAGGTGGGAACATCCTTCTTAAACCTACCATATCGAGCCAGTTTATTTTACCTTTCGTCAAAGATCAAACACTCCAACCCAGGAATTAGTTTGGTGATACATTGTTGCACTCTGCCGATGGCAAATACATATTTCCTTAGGTACAGAGGCCAAAGCAGCAGACAACACTCCAGGTACTGTCTCAGCAGGATTCTATATACTTGCAGTAAGATATTTTTAATTCTATACTCAAGTCCTCTTATAATAAATGCCAATATGTCATGAGCCTTCTCCATTGTTTATTCTACCCACATGTTGCATCCTAAGTTCTTTTCAAGTTAAAAACTTCTCAGCCTCTCACCTTTTAAGAAACATTTTGTATTTCTATTTTCCGCACGAGTGTGGCTCACCTCACATTTGTCCACCTTGTATTCCATATGCCAAATTTTTGCTCACTCGTTTAGCCCCCTGATCCTCTTGAAGCGCCTTTGCTTTTATTCACAACTCACACATCCATCTAGGTTTATGACATCAGCAAACTTGGAATTGTTACAATTAATCCCAAACCATCGATACATATCGTGAATATTTGGAGGTCACGCACTGATTTTGCAGTACCTACTGCCTGCCAAACTGATCTGACAAATTCAATGCTTTCTCTGTTTTGTCCCCTTTAACCAGTTCTCAATACAGGCCAGCATATTCACCACAAAGCCTTGTGCTCAAACTGTGATCACGAAATTTATATGTGTGACTTTATGAAAAGCTTTCTGAAAACCTAAATATACCAATTCATTGATCCCCCCCATCCCCCATATCCATTCTGCTGGTTTTATTCTTTAAACAATTAAACAGGCATGTTAAACATGAATACTTTATTGAATCCATGTTTACTTTGCCCAATCATGCCATTTTCAAAGTGTCCTGTTATCACATACTTTATAATGAACTTTCCCTGCTACTGATGTTAGGTTCACCGGTCAATAGTTCGCTGTTCTCTCTTCCCTCCTTTCTTCAACATTGGGGTTACATTTGCAAACTTCCAAGCTGCAGGAACAATTCATAGCCCATATAAATTTGAAAGGCAACAGCCAAAACATCTAATATCGCTAGAGCGGCCTATTTCAGCACCCTGAGTCGTAGTTGCATGCGGACATACGAATTAGGAGCAAGAGCCTTGCCTTCAGCCCTTAATCCTGCACCACCATTCAAAACGATCATGGCTGATCCGAGGCAAAATCTTTCCTATCCCCAGTAACATTACAACCCCTCGTTTATCAAAAATCTCTGCAATAACTATCAGCTCAGGCATATGAATTTATATTAAAGATGACTATTCACCCGCTTAATTCAGACACAAAACCGTTAATTCAGTGTTTCAGCTGTTTTTGTTACAAAATTGAAGCATGTGGTCGCCAACCCCGAATTGACAAGACACTTACCACGTGAAAGGCTGTAAGTCTTCATTGATTACAATGGGATAAAATACGTTTCCCCACCTACATATTTTGACTAGTTGGTGTTACCAGAAGAATAGGCTTATTCCATGTACCAACCTATCGATGGATTTACAGTGAAACGGCAGATCTGGTGACTATGGAGATACACTTAAGACTGCAGAATATTTCATTCTTAAGGTAAACAGAATCACATCAGATGAATATATTCGGGATTCACCCTCGATACTTTATGTCTTTATTCAGTCTGTGACTTAGAATTTATGTTTTTTCAGAGCGTAAAAGAAAGAAAACAAAAACAGCCCTTGTGTAGCTTCATATTTTATTCAAACATCTGTCTGCATCAGTGATGAAAAAAACAGAAAAAACGGGAAATATACAGCAGGCCTGGCAGCATGTATGGAGAAAGGAACAAAGTTAACTTTTCGAGTCTGAACAAATCTCTCCCACAGTTGAATGGATGGACACATGTGATGGATGTTATGCTGTTTAAGACAGTGCGGGACAGTTGCATCAGAATGGTAGGTTCTGTTTGGGAGGGTGATCCAGTGACAGTGAAGGATCAGCGATATATATCCAAGTCAGGATGTTGGATGGCTTGGAGGGGGACTTCCAGGTGGTGGGTTCCCAAGTGCCTGCAGCCCGTGTCCTTCAAATTGGTGGGGAACATGGGTTTGGAAGGTGCTTTCTAAGGAGATTTGGTGAGTTCCTGCAGTTCATCTTGCAGATGATGGACAATGTTGTCACTATTCGTTGGCGGTGGAGGAAGTGGATGTTTGTGGTGGGGTGGGAATTAAGCAGGTTGCTTTGTCCTTGATGGTGTCGTGTTTCAAAGTGTTGTTGGAGCTGCGCTCATCCAGGTAAGTGGAGATCATTCAAACACACTCCTGCCTCGTGTCTTGTAGATGGTGGAGAGACCTTGGAGTGTGAGAAGGTGAATTCCTCGCTACAGGATTCCTAGAATCTGACATGCTCTTTGTAACCATGGTATGTATAGGTCTAATCCAGTTATGTTGCTGGTAAATGACACTCCCTGGATGTTGATAGTGAGGGATCAAGTGATGGTATACACAATGAATGTGAATGGACGATGGTTAGTTTGTCTATTGTTAGAGATGGCAACTGCCTTGCACTTGTGTGTTGTGAATGTTACTGGGCACATGTCAGGCCAAGTCTAGATATTTTCCAGATCTTTCTGCATTTGGACATGGATGCTGCAGTATCCGAGGAGTCACGAATGGTGTTTAATATTGTGAAGTCATCACTGAAATTCCCCACTTCTGACCTTATGATGGAATGATGACCGATGATCAAGCTGCTGAAGATGGTTGGACATATGTCACTACCTTGAGTCACATCTGCAGTTATGTCATGGAACTGATCCGATTCACATCCAGCATGAACTATCATCTGCCTTTATTCTCGGCATGACGCCAAGTAGCAGATAGTTATTCCCCTGTTCTCCATTGAATCCAGTTTTGCTAGGTTGCTTTGATATCACTTTGGGCCAATGTCGGTTTGATATTCAATGTAATCACTCTCACATCACGTCTGGATTTCAGCCCTTTTTCCATGTTTGAGCCAAGGTCAGGAACTGAGTGACCGTGGAGGAAAAACAAACTGGGTGCCATTGAGAAAGTCATTGCTTTGCAAGTACCATTTGTTAGCCCTGTTAATGATCCCGTCCATCACTTTACTAATGATCGTTTGTAGACTGATGGAGCGGTAATGAACCGGGCTGGATTTGTATTGCTTTCTGAGTGCAGGTCTTTCCTAGGCACTTTTCCACATTTCTGGATAGATGACAGTGTTGAAGGGAAACTGGAAGATCTTGGCTGCGGGTGCAGCAAGTTTAGGAGCACACATCTTCAGAACTATTGCCGGAATATTGTCAGGGCCCATGGCCTTTACAGTACCCACTGTCTTCAGCCGATTCTTTATACCACATGGAGTGAATTAGCTAAAGGCTCGCACCTGTGATGCTGGGGACTTAAGGAGGAGGCCATTCACTTTTCTGACTGAAAAGTTTTCCACATGGTTCAGTAGGATTTTTTGCAATGATGTTCTTCGCTCCACCATAATTCAGGATGGGGTTATTTGTACAGCCACCACCTCCTGTCAGTTGCGTGATTGCCCACGACCATTGACAACTAGACGTGGCAGGACTTCAGAGCTTAAGCTCATCCATTCTTTGTGCGGTCACTTAGCTCTATCACGTGCTGCATATGCTGCCAGGAAAGCACGTAGTCCTGTGTTGCACATTCGCCACATTCATAGGTATTCCTGGTGCTTCTCCTGGTATGTCCTCCTTCAATATTCTTTCAACCTGGCTTAATCTCCTGGCTTGCTGGTAAACGTAGAATGAGAGGTATGTGGTGTCACGACGTTGCAGATTCTGATTGAATGTAATTGTGATGCTGCTGACTGCCCGCAGAGCCTCATGAATGTCGACTTTAGAGTTGTGAGGTGTTCGAAATTTATCCTATTTTGGATAAAGGTAATGCCACGGAACAAGTTAGAGGGTATACTCAATGTAACGATAGGACTTCTTCTCCATAAGGAATGTGTGGTGAACAACCCTATCGATACTGTCATGGACAGATGAATCTGCGGCAGGCAGGTATGCTTTTGCCTCTTGTTGATTTCCTCACCATTTGCCACAAGTCCAGTCTAACAGTTATCTCATTTAGCATTCGGTCAGCCCTGTCAGTGGTGATACTGCTGAGTCGCTCCTGCTGATGAACTGTGAATTCTCACGCCCAGAGTGCATTCAGCGCACTTGCAACCCCTCTGTTTCCTCGAAGTAATGTTCAGAATGCAGGAGCACTGATTCATCTGTTGTGGGAGTGCGGTACGTGGTAATCAGCAGGAGGTTTCCCGGGCCATGGTTGCCCTGATGCCATGAGAATTCATGGATTTGGAGACAATTTTGGTGGCTCCCACCCCAACTTCACCACCCACCAATGCCCTCCCCACCTCCACCCCTCTTCCCTAATTTGCTGTTTCCTCTTCTCTGGTTGTTCTACCAATGAGACAGGAACTATCTAGGGATAGTAATCGTAATTTTTGGGGCGTCATTTGTAAAATGAAGTATGACATTGTGAGTATGACTATGTCAGGCTGTTGCCTGACTAGGCTGTTATATACCTCACCCAATTATGTCACTAGCCCCCAGGTGTTGGTAAAGAGTACCTTGTAGGGCCGACAGTGCTGAGTTCGCAATTGTTGTCCCAGGTGCCGTGGTCAAGGCCGGGTGGTCCGCCTGACTTCATTCCTTTCAGACCATTTAAACGGTTTAATACATCAGTTTGGCTTGGTTCAATTCCCTTTCAGACGAATTTAATAGTTAACCTCATTGCTGTGGATGAGGGTCTGCAGTCACAAGGGAAGACCAGGTAAGTACGACAGATTTCATTCACTAAAAGCCATTAGTGAGCCTAATGGGTTTTAAGCGATAATCATTTCCCTGGCCACCATGAGCCTCTTAATTCCAGATGATTATTGGATTAAATTTTCACCATGTGTCGAGGTGAGACTCGCACCCAGGTCTCCAGAGCATTACTTGGGTGTCTAGCCTAGTGATGATAATATTAGGCCATCACTTCCTCCAATGAAGCCCTCTCACCATACAGTGATTTCAAGGTGTTTTAGGTGTTGTGTGGAGAGTTTGATGTTTTTTGCGAAAAAGTTTTGATTTCAACAGATAGATGTTAAATTATTTTCTGGACAATAAACTACTGATGTGAACGCCACAGTGACCCTAGTAGTGCTTCAACCATCGCGTGCCCCCTACTCATGGTCAGTAACATTTGGTGTGCCCCTTCATCCCTGGGAGGGTTCGGGGACAGGCAGTTCACTTCTCTGATTATATGACTGTGAGGGTCGTGGTGCTCAGCCTTGTTGTGCAGGAACCCGTTGGGGCCCTCCCTGTTACGACATTACCTGCAACCCTGCAGCGGCATCCGCCCTCGCTTGCAACCGAATATCAGGCGTTGATTCAAGCTGAGGGGTCGAGGAATCAGAGGAGGGTGAGATTCCCTCAAAGTTCATCAGTCCCTTATCCACCTTTCCATCCCATTGGCTGGTGCCCAATGGCTGAATGGGGTGAGCTGTAGGGGCACAGCTGCCATCCCCTCGATAACACTGATATTTCATCCACGGAATTGTGCTGTTCAGGGCCCTGAGCTCCTCTTGCATGACTGCAACGGGGCTTGTGTGACAGCGCAGGAGATCCTGCAGCTGCTGCTAAAGGCTCACCATGAAGCTGGCCACTATCACTTGGCCACGAACAGAGTGGCTTCACAACACAGGCAAGATTGAGGCCTCGGTCACGTTGGACTCGTGTATCCAAAGTTGCTGCACCTCAATATCTCAATAAGCTCAGTCCAATGGCCACTTATCAGCTCTTGTAGGTCAAATTGCGAAATGCCAACCGAGATTCCAGATACTGGGTCTCACTGACCGGGAACTACCCTTGTCATTGTCCTTCCCTCCACCCCACGCCTCCAGGTGGATCTGTGAACGGAAACTGAGCCGCTAAAACCACCTCCTGTACACTGATTCTGTGCTCATCACCCAGTTCTCCCCATTCTGTATCCACAATTGCACCCATAGGATTGGTCTTTGTTTTGGTGCCTGCTGAGAGCGCTGGTGGTAAAGTTGTTTCCTCGGTCGTGCCTATCTCATCCTTCTGCCTCATTCCTGACTCGTCTCCGTTGGGGGGTGGGGGGGGGGGGGGTTGGGATCGCAGCTCCGGGGACATTGAGAGAAACACAAGGCAGTCATGAGATGAGATAATGCAGAGCATCCTCTTTCTTAGTGACCTTATTCCAATGCTACCCCGGTACTTGGCTGCTGCTATTCACAGTCTCCCTAGCAAAAGACTCTCGTACCTTGAAGTTACACATTAGCCATTCCCACCCGAGCTGAAATGCCTAGATCCCATTCGGGTCACAGACCCGCCCTCGCCACCCCACCCTGCCCCCACAGCCCATGTCACCAACCGCAAATCTGGATCTACACCAGGGACGTGTGAACATGGGGGAAGGGGGGATTGCTGCCTCCCATATGTTCAAAGGATTGTTTTCTCTCATTGTGAATTGGCTTCTTCTCCACAGGGTCAATGTCAAGGAAATTTGTGGCGCTACTCCCGATCATTTGTAGCTCTCGGGTTTCAGCTACATTCTTCTCCTGCAAGGACAAGAGGGAAAGGGTGGTGTGGTGTCTCATCGTGCCACGGTGATTGGGGATTCCTCCAAAAAAATCGACAGATTATTCTCCTCATTGCCATCCTTTATAATTGACATTGTTTGCTTCACCTTGACACAAAGAGTGCAGCCTGCGATGGTGCTGCTGAGCATCATGCACCGTGCCAACCTGAGGTCTTACATGCTGCAAGTGTGCCCAGTAGGGACATCTCACTCACCTTGGCAGACTGAAGAATGTCAGTGAAGCTCTATCGACACTGTATCCAGGTCCTCTGATGGTCACCAGTGGAGCTGATGACTTCTACAATCTTCATGCAAGCACCACTTGTGGTGGCTGGAGGGAACTGGGTCATTCAGAGAACACACACTGTGTGTGTGTGTGTGCGTCTACCTCTGTCAGGAGGATGTCCAGGCGATGTTTTGTGACTCGGGGCACTGCTGCCTGCCGGGACTCCGGAGGGAAGCTGGGTCCTTCAGGGAACAGTGTGCCCCTTTGTGTGTCTAAAAGTGCCAGGGGGATGTCCAGGCCGTGCTCCATGGAATAGGGCACTGCTGCCTCCCAGGACTTCGGATGGAACGTTGATTCTTAAGAGAACGGATGTCCCTGTGTGTCACTATCTCTGACAGTTGGGTGTCTCAGTCGGTCTCCGATCCCTGACAAGTTCCAGGGTCCACAGAGGCTGCAGGGATGTCTCCTCAGGGGCAAGGGCTTCCCGTACAGGGCGTGACTGATGACATCCATGAGGCGGCCTGAGACTGAAGGAGAGCGATCTAGTCTCGAAAATGAGGGTCCGGTGCCTGGACCTCTCTGGTGGAGCCTTGCAATATCGTCCACAGAGAGTGTGAGGTATCATCATCGTCTTCCATGCCCGTTACAATCTGGCACTGCTACAAGCAGAGTAGCTGGCTGACGAGGAATTGGAGGAGTTGGGCAAATCCTCCGATGTCCATGGGAATGAGTGTGAGGAGTTCCTCGAAGGTGAGAATGAATAGAATGGGGACATCACACTGTGCAGACCGAGGCCAGCGTGCTCGGGAGGCCCTCATAGCAGTTCTCTTTGTGGAGGTTGATGGCGGCCTGCAGTGAGGAGACACCATAGAACATCACATTGCATCTGTGAACGTTTGACTTCCCTCTGGATTATAGCAGCCCACATACCCTCAGTGAGAATGCTCCTGTCATGGAGATGCACTGGAGGCCCCAGTATTCTTTCGATTCTAGGAGGCTGATGTTGACAAGCAGTGAGGACCCTGCATAAATCCTCATGTAACCTCTGAGAATGTCTGAATTCTGTTTGGTTTAGGGGACCTCACTTGTGGTCTGTGATCAGGAACATACCATGAAGATGCAGCCATTAAACTTTGAATGCACCTGATCCTTTGTCCGCAGTCAGCAGTGGACCACTTAAGGGCACAGCGTCACCGGTCTCAGATGCTGATGATATGAGAGCCAGTTCCACCTTAAAGCTTCTGAAAGCACACGGAGAGAATGCCAGAGACCTGTGAAGATTGCCAACGAATGTAAAGGAATGTCAAGGTGCAGCAAGCGTAAAGTGACCACTGAATGTGAAGCCGGACCATCACTTTGTTCTGAAGGCTGCAGAAAGCACAGGGAATGGGCCCTGCTCTGCTACACCTGCCTTTTCATTGTGTTGGAATCAAAGCTTCACCCCTGTGTGGCACAAACACTGTTCATCATAACAAGGAGCCATAGCCAAGGAAACATCCTGGGGAGGCTATATACAACGGTGAAGTAGAAACGGTTGAAAATATTGCCCAGGCTGTGCACTTAAATCCTTCTAACCCAGGACATGGTGGTCACCCGAAATCGATAGCAAAGATGGAGGCAGACTGCTGATTATGATCACTTTAATAGGCATCCTCAAGATGTTTCTCCGTCTGTGTGCGTGGTTGCTTGTGTGCATGTACTGTGTGTATATTTCTGTGCTTCTGTTAATATGCATGCATGTGCGTGTACATGTGTGTGTGTGTGTGTGTGTGTGTGATCTCTGATTGTTCTTGAGTATGTGAGTGTGTGCGATTGAGTGTTTATGTGTTTCCCTGCATGCGTGTGTGTGTACCTTTGTGTGTGTGTGACTGTGTGTGTTAGCGAGAGAGAGAGAGAGATAGTGTGTTTGTTTGCATGTTTTTGTGCGTGTGAGTGTGTGCTTCTGTGTGTATGTCTGAGTACGTATGTGTGAGTGACTGCGTGCGTGTACTTGTGTGGGCGTCGGTGCATGTGTGCGTAAATTTTAGTATGTATATGACTGCTTGAGTGTGTGCGTATGTGTATGCGTGTGCCTGTGTTTTGTGTGTGCGTGCGTTAAACTGTTCACATACGAGCATTTGAATGTCTAAGTGTGTGTGTGTGTAGTGAGTGTATGTGTAGATGATTTTGTATGTGTGCCAGTCTGCGTGTGAGTGGGTGTGGGCATGCGGTGAGTGAGTGCATGTGATTATGTGTGTGAGAATGTATGGGTGAGAATATGTGTGTGAGAGCGTGTGTGTTCGGCTGTGTGTGTGTGTGTGTATATGTGCATTTGTGACAGGGAAAGAGAGATAGAGTGTGTTCTTATGTGCGTGTGTGTTTGTGTGTGATTGCGTGTGTGCATGTGCCTCTGTGTGCATGTCTGTGTGTGAGTATGTATGTGTTTGCGTGCTCTGTGTATTTATGTGTGTGAGTGTGGTTGTGTGAGAGTGAGAGAGAGAGAGATAATGAGTCCGTGAGTGCATCTGTGTTTGAGTGCATGTTTGTGCCTGAATGTAGATATTTGTGTGAGCGTGCGTGCGTCTATGTGTGTGTGTTGTGTAAGTGTGTGTGGGCATGTGTGTCTATGAGTGTGGCGTGTGTCTGTTCTGTGCAAATGCATGTGTTTATGTGTCTGCATGTGCATTTCTGTGGCTCTGTGTCTGAGTGTGCATGTGCGTGTGCGTCTCTGTGTGTTTGTGTGAGTTTCTCTGTGATTGTGTGTATGTGTGTTTGTATGCTGTGATTGTGTGCTGTGTATATGTGTGTGTTTGTGCTTCTGAATGTGTGTTTGTATTTCTTTCTGTTCATGTGCGTCTCTGTGTGTTTGTGTCAGACAGGGAGTGTTTGTAAGAGATTTTGTGTGTGCGTGTATGTGTGTGCATTCAAATAATAAAACATTTATTAAACAAGAATGGATGAACTAAATTACTATACTCCTTTTCCCACAACTATGCATTTACATATATATATATATATATATATACAGGTTTGTGTTAATCACACAAGATACAAAACCTATCTTATACTCAAATTCACATGAAGTGGACAGACCATGTGAACTAAAAGGCAGACTGTGGTCAGGCACATCACACTCTGAAAGCAAATGACAAATGTCACCCTTAACAGACTTTATGGATCTCCCATTAATCCACCCAGATGGTTGTTGCACCTTGAGCCAGCCGGTCTCAGCAAATACCGTCTTTCACAGAAGTGTGTCCAATCTCCACTCTCTAAGACATTGCCTGGGAGCCCTCTGCCAAATCGATGCCTCCTCTCAGATGCCTTCCGCAATGATTCACCTCCAGTGTCCAAATCCTCCTTCCGATGCCCCTCTCCCCTGGGCCACTACATGCATTCAAACAGTCTCTCACGGCCTCAGCTGTGAACAGTACCACACCTTCACTTGCCAATAGCAAAGATTTGCAGCCCTTCAGTTGCCTCTTTGGGCCTTCTGGCCTCTCAACATTTATATCTTAAGCTTGAAGGTTTTAACTTGAAGCCTGAAGCCTTTAGAGTCATAATCATAGAGTCACAGAGTTACACAACACAGAAAGAGGCCCTACTGCTCATCGTGACCGTGCCATCCATCAAATACCTATCTATTCTAATGCTACTTCCCAGCACATGGTCCGTAACCTTTTTGCCATGGCTTTTGACGTGCACATCTAAATGATTCTTAAATTTGTGAGGGTTCCTACCTCTACCACCCCCTCTGCTAGTGTGTTCCAGATTCCAAACACCCCCTCAGTGAAAAATGTTCCCCACCAATCTCCTCTGAGCCTTTTGCCCATTACCTGGTCGTTAACACATTCGCAAAGTGGAGTCGTTTCATTCAATGTACACTATCAATGCCCCTCATTATTTTGTATACCACTAGCAGGTCGCCCCTCAGTCTTCTCTGCTCTGAGGAAAACAACCCTTTCCTTCGCTATCTATCTTATAGCTGAAGGCTCAAGCCCAGGCAAAGTTCTGGTGAATTAACTCTGCAACCTCTCCATTGCAATCACATCCTTCCTATTATGTGGCGACCAGAACTGCACTCAGTGATCCAGTTGTGTTTATACAACCCCAACAAAACCTCCCTGATCTTATATTCTATGCTTCGGCTAATAAAAGCAATGTGCCATCTGCCTTCTTAAACACATTATCAAAAGTGCTGCTGCCTTCAGCGATATATGGACATGCAAAATCTCTCCGATCATCTGTAATTGTTAGGATCCAATCATTCCTTCTGTATTCTCTTGCAGTGTTAGCCCTCTCCAAATGCATCAGCTCACAATTCTAAAGATCAAATTTCATTTGCCACTCCTCTGCCCATCTTGACAGACCATGTATTTCGTCATGGAATCTTACTATTTATAACACAACCAATGTTCACCTCATCTGCGAACTTACTGAACATACCTACTATATTCAGGTCTAAATAATTAATGTCGACTGCAATAGTAAGAGTCCCAGCACTGATCCCAGCAGTACACGACCATCACAGTTTTCCAATCGCGAAATAAACGGAACATTAGACCATCACACCCTGCCTTCTGCCACTAAGCCAATTCTGGATCCAATTTTTCAAATTGTCTTGGCTATCATGGACTCTTACGTTTTGCACATTCTCCCATGCGAGAACATGTCAAAAGCCTGATTGAAATCCATGCAGCCGACATCAACTGCGCTACCCACATCTACACACCTAAGCACCTCCTGGAAAAAAATAATCAAATTTGTTAGACATGATCTCTCCCTGACAAAGCCATGCTGACTATCCCTGATTCTCCACCACTCCCTCTTACCTTCACATAATAGGGCCTTTCCCAGGTTCGTCTCTCTCCATTAACTAGAAGATTTTTTGAGGATTTTCTCTTGTTCATCTCCCCTGGAATCAGCAACCCTTTCCTTATGGATTGAAACCTGCTCTCTGGCCCTTTGCTCCAGCATCCCTGGCGTCCTGCTTCAGGCTGAACTCAAACACTTACCTGTGTCTTCCTGTGGGAGGGCTCTGCTGATCTGGATCGCTGCTACTAGCCAATAGCCCAAATTTCCCTACTTGTGTTTGCTTTCATAAGCGTCAAGTCATTAAATTGTCATTAGAAATGCCGGCACCTTTAAAAGTGAAACTAAAGTTCAACTGAGCACTTTGTCAAACACAGAAATTCTAACCACAAGTAAATTATGAAGCTAACCCTCATTTCCAACAGCGATGGCTCCACATGGAACTTTCTTGGACAGTCACTATTGCGAAACTGTGTGTGTGTGTGTGTGTGTTTTTGAGTGCTTGAGTGTGTGTCTGCACATTTGAATGTGAATGTGCGTGTGTGTGCATATGTGCTTTTGACAATGTGTGTATGAATGTTTGTGTCTTTGTGTGTTCTGTGGGTGTCGGAGTGTCTGCATGCAAGATTGAGTGTGCATGTTAGCTTCCGTGTGTGTGTTTGAACATGTGTGTGACTGTACATGTGTATGCGGTTTTATCTGTTTGTCTGTGTGTGTATTTGCGTGTTTGAGCGTGTGTGTGTGTTCTGAGGGTGTCAGTGCGCGTGTGTGTGCAAGACAGTTTGCACGCGAATACTTTGAGTATGTGCGTCTGTGATTGTGTGTGTGTGTACATGTGTTTGTAACTGTGTGTGGCGTTTTGCCTTTGCATGTTAGTGTGGCCTTGCGTTTGCTTGTGTGTGTCACAACGTGTGTGTGAGTGTGTGTGCTTTTGTGTGTGTGTATGAAAGCATTTTGAAATTAATTATTTTTTTTTTAACGAAATGTGGGCTTCGCTGGCTAGTCCAGCATTAATTCCCCATTCTTAATTGAGCTTGAGATGTCTGCATGTGGCTCTGTGCGCATGATAGAAAGAGAGACTGTTTGTGAGAGTTTGAGAGTGTGTATATCAGCAGAGAAGTTGGAAAAAGTAGAAATTATCCTACATCTCTTCACTGTCTGTAATTCAACCAGTACGTCTGGTTTTTCCCAATCACCCTCAACTCACTGTCACTCATAACTTCTCCATTCACTCCTTAGACCTCCCCTTATCCCGTCGTTCCTATTTCAACTTTAGGACCGTTATTATGTCTCACTCCCCGTCACTGCTCCTTCCATTCCTGCCGCACCTCCAGTGTTTATAATTTAAACTCTACTTTCTTCCAATGTATCAGAGACCTATTTGCCTTTTATTTCATGGCGATGGACTTCAGTACGTCACAGGATCAATCACAAATTTGAAAATATCAACAGCTCCTCATGTAAAATGTTAACTTCTTCAAAAGGCTGGTGCATAATTTAAATTTTGTTTCTGTTCCTTACAGTAAACTTACTCACAGTTGTGATAATGATGTGGAGAAACTGTGGTATTACCAAATGTGTCACTTCTTACCTGGTTGCCATGGCAGTGGCGGATCTATTGGGGAACAATTGAGTTCCTCCACCTCATTCAAACTCCAGGTCTCCCTTTTGTCCTGATTATGCTGCTCAATGTTCTCACCGTTAGACACATTATAGTGAGCAGCAGAGCCTGCAGTGGGGAGAGTCCCAGAGACCTGGAGATGGAGGGCCGAAGGAAATCCATTATTTTGCTCTTTGCGATCTCGGCGAATTTCATCCTGTTGTGGTAACCCTTAACAATTTGTTCTATATGGAGCTGGATGTATGATTTGGGGTTTAACTCTGTTTGGTTAGATTACTTTGTTGTACAATTGGGCTTGTTGCTGCAGCTCCTGAGCAGCTGCACTAACACTGCTATTTATGCCTTGACACAGACTCCGTCCAGACAACAGTTGAAGGATGTGCTGAAATATCCCTTGACTCGAATTCTTCAGTTCATTCAATCACGAGAAGAACTTAAAAACTGCCAGTTCCCATTGGGCGGATTGCCTATCCACTATGGACAGGCCTCACTGACTGCACAGAGGGAAAAAACATCACCACCGAACTTCTCTGCCCTCAAATTGGCCAGGCTGGCTTTGCATGATGGACACTTCTCATTTATTGGACAAAAGATCCATTTGCTAAAATTTCTGCCCTTCCCTTTTACCAGGTTGTTTGTCCATCATGGATGCCACTCGTAGATTGGGGTGAATAACGCTGTTTTTAACATCACTAACTCCTCATTGGCACGGTTGCCTGTCCATCACAAAGGCCGTTCGATGATTGGATAGAAAAGCCCATGTCCTAAATGCTCTGCGCTTGCCCCCTCCCCGCTCCCCCATCCCCATTCAGCTGGCTGCCTGTCCATCTTGGATATCCCTCACAGATTGCAAAGAAAACCAAAACACTTCCTAACATCCGTGCCCTCAAAGTGGGAGGGTTGTCTGACATCTTGCATACTCCTCACTTATTGGACAGAGAAAACCCACCTCCTAACATTTTGCCCTCAAATTGGCCAGGGGCTATCCATCAAGGATGCAGCTCACTGATGGGACAGAGAAACACACCGCTGATCATCTCTACCCTTCCATTGGTCAGCGTGTCTTTCCATCATTGATGCCCCTCCTCCCCTCTCCCCTTTGGGCAGAAAACAAAAACAATTCCATACAGCTCTGCTCCCCCATTGGCCAGGCTGCCTGT
Source organism: Cetorhinus maximus (assembly GCF_964194155.1). NCBI lineage: Eukaryota > Metazoa > Chordata > Chondrichthyes > Lamniformes > Cetorhinidae > Cetorhinus > Cetorhinus maximus. The sequence goes on from NC_135913.1 coordinate 9,041,380, forward strand.
ATATCATGGACAACTGCCAATCATTGAACAGACCCCACCCTCGTGAACACGCGCACCGCCCCCACCCCCAAATCCCACCACCCGACGCTCTTATCCACTCTAACCACATTGGGGTGGGATGGGTGCTGCAAGTATATCAGCACGTTTGCTCACACTGATTGGACCTCAATTCTTCCATCGGAAATAGGCAGACAACTCCAGAAAGCACCAGTGTGACGGTCAGAAGAACTGAGGGCGTAAGGAATAAGTGAGGTCAGGGTTAATGGTTAACGGAGTGGGGGTCAATTCAAGGTGAGCTTTGGTGGTTCATGGGAAATTGGAGAGACAGAAAGAGAGAGAATGAGATAGCGACACAGAGAGAGAGTTGGAGGGTCATATAGAGAGAGGCAGAGAGAGAGAGAGAGAAAGAGAAAGAGAGGGCGAGGGAGAAATAGAGGGAGATGCCCAGAGAGAGACTAAGAGAGATGGAGAGATGGAGATGGAGATAGACAGGGGGAGACGAAGAGAGAAGGGGAGATGGGCTAGAGAAGGAGAGTAAGAAAGCTGGAACTGAGGCATGAAGAGGGGAGATGGCCAGGGAGCGATGGAGCAGTAGAGGCAGAGAGAGGGACAGAGCTGGAGGGATATAGAGAGAAAGAAACCGAGAAAGATAGAGAGAGGAAGAGAGAGAGAGAAAGAGAGAGAGAAAGACAGGGAGAGAGAGAAGGAAAGTGATAGAGAGGTAGAGAGAGAGAGAGAGAGATGAAGAGAGACAAAGTGACAAATGTAGAGAGAGAAAGACACACAGAAATGGAGAGCCAGAGAGGGAAAGTCAGAGCGGTGGAGGGGTTGGGGGAACGAAGATGAAGAGACAGACAGGGAGAGGCAGAGCGAGAGAGGTGGTAAGGGAGATGTATTGTGGCAGAAACAGAGAAGGAGAGGCAGAGAGAAAAACCGTTACAGGGAGATACAGGCATAGAGAGAGAAAGAAAGAGACAGAGAGAGGGAGGCAGACAGAAAGAGACAAATATAGAGAGAGAAAGATGGAGTGAGAGAGAAAAACAGAGCCACAGAGAAGGAGAGGCAGACAGATAGATAGAGGGACATAGAGAGAGAGAAGACAGAGACACAGAGAGAGAGGGAGAGAGAGAGAGAGAGAAAGTGATATATAGATAGATAGATAGATAGATAGATAGATAGATAGATAGATAGTTAGATAGATAGATAGATAGATAGATAGATAGATAGATAGATAGATAGATAGATAGATAGATAGATAGATAGATAGATAGATAGATAGATAGATAGATAGATAGATAGATAGATAGATAGATAGATAGATAGATAGATAGATAGATAGATAGATAGGTAGATAGGTAGATAGATAGATAGATAGATAGATAGATAGATAGATAGATAGATAGATAGATAGATAGATAGATAGATAGATAGATAGATAGATAGATAGATAGATAGATAGATAGATAGATAGATAGATAGATAGATAGATAGATAGATAGATAGATAGATAGATGCAGAGAAATAGATAGATATGTACATCTGTAGAGAGATGGAAAGAGGGGGAGTGACAGAGGGCTAGAAAACATGAGAGGCAGAGAGAGAGACAGGAAGAGATAGGGATAGATAGGGATGGAGAAATATAGGGAGGGAGAGACTGAGAGCCAGAGAGTGAGAAAGACAGAGATAGAGGGAAATGTTGGGAGAGGGAGGCGGATAGAGGCAGAGATGGAGGCAGAACTGTACAGTGGGAGTTGTGGAGAGAACGGGAGACGCCCAGAAAGACGGAAAGACCGTGAGCCGGAGAGGGAGATCGGGTGGGGGTGAACAGAGGCAGGGAGACAGAGCGGGAGAGGAAGTTATAAATAGACAGAGAGGGAGACATCGAGAGAGATAGAGAGAGAGAGCGAGAGAGAGAGAGGGAAGAGAGAGCGGGAGAGAGAGAGAGAGAGAGGGAAGCAGAGGTGCCATGAAATAGAGGCAGAAGGACAGGCATAGGGACATAGAGAGATACAATACAGAGAGACAGAGAGAGAGAGGGTAGAGGCTGAACAAGCGACAAGGAGAGAGTAGGAGAGGCAGAGAGAAAGAGAGCGACAAAGAGAAGAGGGAGGGAGATGGTAAAAGACAGAGAGGTAAGGAGTTGGAGAGAGGCAGAGAGAGAGGGAGAGATGAATTAGAAAGAGGGAAATGAAGAGAGAGAGGTTGACGGTGGGAGGGCGGGAAGGAGACGGAAGGATACAGTGGGAAGTGGAGGAATAGAGGGAGAAGCGGGGAGAGACGGAGAGACGTGGGGCCATTGAGCGATACATGGGGATGGAGCAACATTAAGGGGGCAATGGAACGGAAGAAGCAGAGGTAAAGATACGGCGAGGGAAAGGCAGGGAGGGAGAGAGAGTGAGAGAAAGAGATTGAAAGTGATATATAGATACATGGATAGAAATATTGAGAGATAGATAGAAAGGTCGTTTCAACCTCGATAAATATAATTGTAATTCTACCCATTCTCGATTTATCAAACTTGCTCTAATCCTTTTTCATTGTTGTCAATTAAAATTATGATGTATGACAAATGATTTCATTTACACACATTATCAAAAGAGTATAGTTTTCTGAAGTTTATGAATCAGCGTGCAATAACACATCTTTAAATAATTTTAATATCACTTCTTCCTGAAACTGATCTTTGCTGCAGGGTCAGTTCTCGCCTAAAAGCCACATGATATTTCAATGGCTAATGATGGCAGTTACTCCAAAATACGGAGATAACAATATGGACAAACTTCATGACAATCTTATTAATTCTAATCAAGAATGTCTTCCAGTCTGCACCATCTGTTAGAAGGCATTTCTCTACTTTCCGACTATCAATTCCAGAGTGATGGGTCTGCTGGTCTTTGACTGGAATGTCTCCTGCACTGTCCTTGTCATTTGGCCTGCTGCCACCTGTAAAATCCATCCTTCGCTGGTCACTACCACCTCCTGTAGAACGGTGGCTTAACTGCACTTTCGTGACATTTAGTGCAGTTTGAATTGATATATGATGGACATAGTTTGTTAAGTTTTGCTCCGCTGATTTAACATAAGAAGGGAGGGAAACAGCACACTGCTTCCAGGATTTGAAGGGTCAGGAACAAACGACCACAGATGAGAATGCATAAGAATTTTAGAACTAATAGACGAAACAATCCCTTTGTTCAGAGAACTCAGGCTGTGCAATTCAAGAAGAAAGCCCTTATATCTCAGGTCTTCCGGCCAGCTGTAATGTAGGGCACATTGCTACTGCCCCTGAAGTTTTCTGATCCCCAAAGATTCTACCAATTTTCAGGCAGAACTTTTGATCCCAGCCGAAGCTAAAATGGGTGAACCGGAACTGTCGAGGGCAAGTCTAATGAGTGAAAAAAAAGGTGGCGGAAGAGAGGGCATGAATCTAATTTTACTCCACAATCTGCCATATTCAGTTATGTTTGTACACGTCACAAGACTGTTAGTGAATGAATGTGGATTGGTGACTGAATGGGTGAGTGGATCAGTGGATGACTGGCAGTGTAGGTAGTCGGATGGAATGCATGCACGGGTGGGCTGAACAGTTCGGTAGGGTGAGCAGCCAGTTCGGGGGTATAGACGTGTCGGCCGAGCAGTCGGGTGTGTTGGGTAGTCAGGTCGGGGGTATAGTCGGGTCTGGTGGGCAGTCGGGCCGGGTACACAGTTGGGTCTCGAGGGCAGTCGGGCCGGGTGGGCAGTTGGGTCAGGTGGGCAGTTGGGTCCGGTGGGCAATCGGCTCTTTTGGGCAGTTGGGCCGGGTAGGCAGTCGGGCCGGGTAGACAGTCGGGCCGGGTAGGCAGTCGGGTCTGGTGGGCAGTCGGGTCTGGTGGGCAGTTGGGCCGGGTGGGCAATTGGGTCGGGTGGGCAGTTGGGCCGGGTAGGCAGTTGGGTCGTTTGGGCAGTTGTCTCGTGTGGGCAGTTGGGACGGGTGGACAGTAGAATCGGCTGGGTAATTCGGTTAGGGTGGGCAGCGTTTGGCTGGATACTCGGGTCAGCTGGGTGTAGGGATGCACGGATTAGGGATGTAGTCCGGATGGTGGGTTAGTTCGGTCGGCGGTATTTTCGTGTTAGGGGTATATTCGGGTCGGTTGTATACTCGGGTCAGCTGGACAGTTCGGGTAGGGTGGGCAGTATGCCGGGGTATAGTGCGGTCAGGCGAGCAGTCCGGTCGAGTAAACATTCGGGTCGGTGGTGCAGTCGAGCTTGGTGGATGGTCGCGTCCAGGTGCCAAGAGGATAACCCAATAGCTTCAACTGTTTGCTGAGCCCGAATACAGAAGGTCATGAAACTGATGCTAGCTTCAGTCTCATCCGTCCTTAACACATTCCCCCAGTTCTCATTATTCCACTAATTTAAGCTGCACCTTCTCCTTTGAAAGACCAGCAAACCCTTTGCAGCTCACAGGCCGTTTGACCCAAATCACAGAGGAGTGCAGAACGGTAATGACAACCTTGGTTCAGATTATCCTGTCCTCCCAGCTGGTGTCAAATCAGCATTTGGGAAGCAGTAACTCAGATGTCATTTTGGATTAGTAGTTGGGTCGGGGGACAGTGGCCGGAACGTTGGGGAACTCAGGTCAGTTGGGATATTGGGTTAGTGGGTTGTCAGGTTGGGGTGGGTCGTCAGGCTGGGCGTGGGTTGTCGGGTCAGAGGTGGGTAGGTAGTTGGCTAGGATAAACAATCAGGTCACGTGTGCAGTCAGGTCATGGAGGTTGGCAATCAGGTTGATTGGGCAATCAGCTCTCATAAATGTGTAATCAGTTTGGGTGAGCAGCCGGGTCACACAGGTGGGTAGTTGGGTTGGGTGGGCACTCCGATCCTGAGTACCTGGTTGCATCAGGTGAGCCGTTGAGCCGGGTGTGTGGTCAGGTTGCGAAGTGGTTGGGCAAGAGCGTGTCATCGTGTGGCAGGTAGTCAGCTCGGGAAAGGGCAATCAGGTCGCAAGGTAAGGGTGTCTTAGTTGGGTGAGGAATAGTCGAGTTGGTAGTGGTAATTGGGTCGGAGAGAGAGTAGTTATGTAGGGTGGGCCATTGCTTCGGGTGAGCAGTCCGAATGTATAGGCTGTCAGGGCTGGGGAAAGTATTCAGGTTTGGGCGGGTGATACTGAGTTGGGGTGTTGGATGTGTTGCGCAGTTCAGATATGCTGGTTAATCTCTCAGTTAAACCAAAGTCTTAATCAGCCTAACACTTGCAGCGTAAATATGCCGGCAAGTCCCGTATATCTGACCCCCAAGCCTCTTGCACTGAGCTCAGTGTGGGAGGCATTAACAGCGGGCCCAGGGCAGCGCAAATCAGCCAATCAGGAATTTAAACTTCCGAAGCCATTTCAGCACCTGTGCAGGTGACAGGACGCCCGCAGTGTTTGAGATGCGCACCGCGAACTTAAATTCACTCTTATGCGCATTGGAAGTGTTAGGACCGTCGCTGTTCATTGAACTGGCGCTTCTCATTGAAGTACCTGCCTTGCAAGGGAGATAGTGGGAAAACAGAGAGGTTTTACTCCACTGCTGAAGCTGGATAATGACGTAACCTGTGTGGCAAGATATATAGAAAAAAATATAATAATCCCCGTGGAAAATCAGCAGACACTAAACAAATGAAACAAATTGGAACAATGATTTCTGATTCCTTTTAAATAAAAGTACATTGTCACTGCAGCAGAAAGGCCTCCATTCAAAACTAAAACGTTGGCTACAATTTAACTATAATTAGAACGGGGAGAGTTGGTTTCATTTTGCATTTTTTATCAGTATCAAAATCAGTGTCCAAGGAAATGTCGCTATCTTTTTCAGCTCTTCCCTGAATTTAGTTTGTGTAGCCGCATAAATAACCGTGTTTGTGCACGAACTCAAATACATGAGCATTTGTCCGGTTTGATTGGCGATGTATGCAGGAGCTGTATAATCCGGGCGTACATGAATGACCACACCACCGACGAAGGAACAAACGACTGCTGTCAACCTTAACAGTATAAAACTAACAGATACAGTGAACAGTAAAATAATCGATTTCCTTCGGTTCTGTATTTCCGGATCACTCTGATTCTCGCTGCTTTGTCCGCGGATCTCCTTACGGGCTCGACTGGCTACTAAAATCCGTCTGACTGTCAAACAATTAAACAGTAATATCAAAGAGAAAGGAATCCAAATCAATAAAATACTTTGTAGCCAAGTAAATACGGCACCAAAAGGAGATGTATAAAATTCCAGGCTGGGTTGGAAACTCCATTGTACATTGTTAACTGTTCGCTTAGGTTCAAGTGCAAACCAATATGGTATGTTTTCTAAAAACGAGAGGGCACAGATTGCTGTTTGAACTGTAACCGCAGTTCTCACTGTGCAATATCTTGTCTTAAACTTGTAAATACATATGGAGACAAACCGGTCAAATGTGAAGGAGACGGTAAACCACACAGATAAATGAAAGTAGGTGTTAATTGTGTACATTATGAACTTGCAAATGGGTGTATAGGACATGATTATTTGTGGAAAATGCGTACCCAGGATTTTATGCACGAGAACATTGTTGAGCATGACCAGTAGATCAGCTGTTGCCATGGACACCATATAGAAAGAAATGCATTTTGAAAGGCCGCAGTTTCCTCTGGAGAGAATCACGATTGTCATCAGGTTCGCTGTGGCAAAAAGGGAGAGAAAGTAGGTAACATCGACACTCAGATACATTCCACAGAACATTATAAGAAATGTTACTGTGCATTTCTACTCAGCGTTATATCCATGATTTATTTTATAATATTGGCCTGTGTTTCTGAAGTACCTAAATAAGTATTTGAACATGCACTCTATTGTGATAAAATAGTTTCCAAGGCAGTATTTTTGCGACTGCCTTTAGGTGAAACAGAAACAAGAACCATGTTTCTGGCGTTGGGATCTCCTAAGTGGACACCAGACTTCTGAGAAATGCATTTAATTGTTAAGGGAACGGAAACTGATTGCGAAGTACAAACAGACTTGGAGATGGAATTTATGTATCCAATTCATTTTCAGCAGAACAGGGCCATGTCCAGGGGCTCTTGCTGAAGCTGTGTGTATAAAACCCGGGAAAAGCTATGGGCCACCCAGGCGCGCTGCAGAGCTGTTTTTTTTTTACCAGGAGCTGATCAGAGTGTGCACTAGAGTGTTACGGGATGTTAGGTGAGAGTGCCTGTGTGAATCCTCAGCCGTCAGGACTGTTGTGACCCGAGTGAAAGATGCTCCACAGAAGTGGGCCTTGTTGATGATAATCATATCCGTGGAGCTGGGTTGGAGTGATATGGCTGTTGGAGACCATTTGAGAATCAGATCCTGCGGGAAGAAGAGTAGTTCAGCGTTGCTGGAGCATGATGGAGTTGTGAGAGACATTCAGACTGAACACCGTGGTAAATATGTGTTTGGAGCCAGCCGAGAAATCCATGAGACGTAACATTGTTGTTTCAGCTACTTCAACAATAATTAGTACTTTCTGCTGAATACAATTAGCATTTAATTATATATTGTTTGACTTTGGTTTGTTCATTGACAATAAATGTTTTAAAAAGTAACATCTTGGCCATTGTTTTCTTCCATCGGTCTCCTTTGGGAAGTTCGGTTTTTTCAGGTAATTGATCCTCAAGTGGAGACGGTAACACTGTCTAGGGACTAGGCTTCTACCGTCCTCCCGGTGAACTTCAGTGTGAAGATTTCATGGTGCTGAAAGAAATGTCACTCGATTTCCGTCTGGAAACTTCAGGCTTGGAGAGTATCCCCCAAACTCCACGTACCACAAATGCCTTTGGGCATCGATGCCTCAATTGGGGCTAATGGTGACTTAGGACAACCTTGTAAAACTGGCTCAACCGGATCAGCCGTCCGTCATTTATAATCCTCTCTTCCCTTTAAACGACCTTCGCCCCTGGCACTGGAATGAGGCTCAATGGAACTGTACAGTGCAAGTCTACCCGTGAGTGCCTCGCAGAGTCAACCCAGTTACCAATATAATTTTCATAAAGGGGAAAATGGATATTTCTTTAACGTGTTGCATTTCAACAGCCAAATAATAAACGGATTTCCTTACATGCAAACTTCCTGCCATCAGCCCGTTACTGTGTGAGGCACTGAGTGAATTTGATAAATTGCCACTGAGGATCCATGTTACACAATATAGAATTTTACAATCTGCTCCGTCTGCTAATTTGGAGAGGGGGATTCTGGGGGAGGATATCAGATGCCAGCGGTGTTCAATATAATTTCCAGGCCATTACAGGAAGCAATAAATTCAAATAAAAATTTCTTCCGAAGAAAAAACTATCCAAAGTAATAAAAAACGGTGCCCTTTTCCTATCCATACTCGATCTGCAGGACCCCCTCGGGATCTGAATTGGAACCGGCATATCGCCAAAGATTCTTTCCAATGGAGGAATGAGGAGCAGCTTCCTGTTTATCAAAATATCTTCCCGTCCCCATCTGGGTGGAGGACGCTGCAGTTCTTGGAATCAGTACTGTAATTTAGACAATGGGCCACATTACCTATCAGATGGTCAGCTTAGCATTAACAGATGCAGTGAGACATTCCCGCAATCAGCCACATAATCACTGGCAGTGAAATACTCAAAAGCATTTAGACAACACTGACTTACCGGGAATACCAAAGGCTGCGAGCATTGGGTAGTAAATATCCGTCACTTGTAGAATCGTTGGCTGGATCATGTTTTCTTTTGGAAGGATGCGAGAGCTCACTCAGTTTTCTGATTGTGTTGAGATTCCATAAATGTTTCCCACTTTATAGGTCAATTTGTCTCCCCGTGGGGAAATCAGCTTACACAATAATTCGGGTTAGTCATCGTCACTTCACAAACAAGGGGATAATTTAACTGTTCAGAGACACCAATCCTCCAATGGGGAAATTTATCAGCTCAGTTCCAGAAACTTCGCCAATTAAAATTAATGATCGCAAAGTAACCAAAGAGGGAATGTATTCTGCACATGGCCCCTTGAATGTTGAAAGGAACATCCCTCCTGGAGAATGTTGGATTCTATGAGCTTCATATTGTTCCGCTGCGATATTAACTGAGACATTGCAGAATGTGAAGGTCTTATGGACTGTAAATACGTAACTTAAACTTGCTGTCTTCTGTGACGACACCACGTGATGACCCGGCGTTATTAATTCTGGCGATAATATTGCTCTAAAATTAACTATACTAGAGATATCCGTATATTGATGCTGTTGCTGTCAGGCAATTGTACTGGTCGCTATCTACTATAACATAAATAGTGGGAAACATGTTCGAAAACTATCCGTGCTGCTTATAATCTATGATTATTAATAAAAACTCCACTCAATCGGAGGGATCCCCTGCTCCAACATTATGTGTTATGAAATACAAAGAGAAAACGCTGGGAATACTCAGCAGATCTTTTAGCATCAGTGGAGGGTGAATCAGACTTAATGTTTCAGGTAATATTCAGCATTGATCTTTTTTTAATTTAAGTTTTCCAGCATCGCAGTATTTTGTTTTCGGATTATTGATTTTGGTCCTATTCCCGAATTTTCACGATGACTCTATTCTAGTTCTCATAATGGCGACATTGGCTTCACATCACTTGTGGTAAGACAACTGGCGGGTTACAGGTCAGGCTGCTACTCAACTTTTACTCGTGATATCCTTTCACAAACATTATTGTTGGTGAGTTCACCGTAATGTTACTGACGGTGAATTTAACTTCACTGAGGAAGCCCCTACTCGAACATTAATAGTTGTGTCCGTGCAGAGAATCATCCTAAGATTTCTAGCTTTAACCCTACTCTAACGTTACTGCTGGGGCCTGTATTCTAAATTATTCGTGATGACACGACTCAAACATTGCTGCACGTAATCCAGCGCCACGAAGCTTTTTTCCTTGTTTTGTTTGATTACTTCCGAAATCAGGTCGCCTGATTATAAGGTAATGTTCTGCATTGCCGGAGTTACTGCAGTTATATTTTAATCAGTACTCCGGATAAAATGGGAAAGACTCTCTTATATGAAGGTGATGCTGCTTGCAATCCTTTATTTCACATTAGGAGCATATTTTGTGATTGGCTTAAGTATAATGACACTCTTGGCCATAATTAAATGAGGAATAATGAAAATTCAGATACATTGAGGTTTTAACTGGGCTTGAAGAATGAAAGTTTGGCATGGCATGTCACTGAAAAATTGCTGATAGATCAGGGAAAACTAATAATCGTTCAAATTGAATGCAGGGGGTACCATATTATCCTTGAATCTGCACAGTTGATATTGACGTTTACACCTTATAACTAAACACAAAGCGGAGTCATAAAATGAAACGGTGCGTCAACCTTCTGGAGAATATTACTGCTTCCAATTGGCGAGACATCGATTGTGAATCACACCAAAGTCAACAGCGAAAAAAACCGAAACAATTCACTTAACTCCAATTTACTTACGAACGACAATATTCGCTTTCAAGAGGGGAGCTAAATGTAAGTATTAAACTGAGTGCCGTTGCAAGAGTTGCACCAATCTGCCAAATGCAATCAACCTTATCGAAGGTGTAGAGGGTTGGGAGCAGAAAATCGACATCTTTCTCAATCATGCGCAATCACTTAAAATGGGTTAAGTTTGTTGTGAAGCATTCATTTATGCCATTTGACAGAGGTTAATTCAAGGACTCTCTTTATCTTGCAACCAGGTGAAATGACTCAATGTGTTTAAGAAGTCAGCGGTCACTAATTGTTTCATTTAAATTCTGTTTCTTCATTTCACCTGCAATAAATAAAAACCATTGTGAGTGGCCACTGCAATCCGAATTTAAATTGCGTTCGCAGTAGTTATTACTGTTTTTACAGCACCTTAGGCGACGCTTTTGTCAGTTTCTGTGTCAGTATCATTTTCATTGTCAACTCTGCAGTGACGCATGGAACTCATAAACAGATACCCCGTCTTACACAATTATCATTGCCCACAAAAGAGACCACAGCAACGAAAGAAAACTGATATTTTGCTCCTCTCAGGGTTTGTTTTGTAAACCAATCAAGAAATGAGAATGGGATGGGGTTTTGGAGAATATGTCATCCCAAAGAAACTTGCAGGGAAATGTTGGTCGCAGCTGTCCTTACAGGTAATGAATATAGAACCAGAGAATGCTGGAAATACGCAACAGGTCTGGCAACTTATGTGAACAGAGAGAAAGAGTTAACGTTTTCAGGTCGATGACTTTTTGTCACATCTTGAATATTTATATTGTGGGTAATATGCCAGAAGTCTGATTGTCTACACATCAGCCTCCAGAATCACTTAATTGTCGCGACCAGGTGTCACAGTTTTTATGGGCCGGGCGATAGGAGCGGTTTTGGGGTGGAGAACTTCTAGTCATGACGTAAGTTGTATGGAGCTATAAAATAAATTATTCCCTCTTGGCTAGGTATAAATAATCTGAAGCAAATGTTATGACTGCACTTTATACATAGAATGTTTGCTTGATCCTCCGAGTGCGGCTGTCTTCCATTGTCCTGATTATTATTTGTGATGGAATAAGGATTTCTTTTACGAGGTATTGAGTAGATTTTGTGGCAGAGCATTATAAATAGTTTAACCATAGAATCATGGAATGTTTACAAATCAGAAAGAGGCCATTTAGCACCTTGTCTCTGTGTCAGTTATCTGCAATAGCAACTTAGCCAGTCCTACACCTCCGCCTTTTCCATGTAACCCTGAAAATATTGTCTTTTCAGATAATTATCCAGTTCCCTTTTGATAACTGCAAATGCATCTGACTCCATGACACACTCAGCCATTGGCTTCCTGATCCAAACCTTTGGTTGGTTAAAGAATTTGTTCCTCATGTCGCCTCAGGTTATTTGTTAATCACTTTACGGTTGTCCACCTCCTGCCAATGGGAACATTTTCTCCCCATTTGCACTAAACAGGCCCCTCATGATTCTGTGCACAACTAACCAATCTCCTCTCAACCTTGTCTTCTCCATGAAGAACAGCCCCGGATTCATCAATCTATCAACATAACTGAATCCTCCCATCCTCGGAATCATTCTTTTCAATCATTTCTGAACCTTTCCTAAACCTTCGTTTAAATTGAACCAGTATGTTGTGATAGTTGATAACTAAGTTTCTTTTGTTTCCTATGCCCTGATTTATCAAAACCAGGATTCCGGACAAAGGACTGCGTTCAAAAGATGCCCTGCTACCTTCAATGATTTATGCGCATATACACACAGGTCCTTCAGCTGCTGCTTCCAATTAGAGTAATACACTTCAATTGATGCCACCTTCTCTCATTCACCAGACAAAAATGTATCACTTCACAATTGTTCTCATTGCTTTTCACCTGTCTCATGTCTTCTCATTCCAGCAGTCTATTTACATCCTTTTGAATTATATCATTATACTCTTCATAGTTCACAAATCTTCCAATTCCTGCACCATCCTCAAATTTTGACATTGTGTCCTGCACACCCAGATGTAGGTTATTAATATTAAAAATGAAAAGCAGTGGTCCCGCTGTATACCGCCCACCATCGCATCCCACGCCCAACTCCTCCCCCCTCCCCAGTCAGAAGTAAATAAACGTTTATATAATTCATGCTTTGATAGTCTTGAATTAAATTATTAATTTGTGGCATAATGAAATTTTATCTGTGCTAAAGGCTAATGATCCACAACACCATATGTTTCGAAAAAAATGCATCTGGAAACTAATAGTGTTCACTGAAAACCATAGTTTCACTCAGATTTGGGGACTTATGTTATTCCCTCTTTATTAATAATGTAAGAGTTGATTTCGAAATGAAATGACCAACTCGTTTCCTTCGAGCTCCTGCACTTCAAAAACCCCCTCCTCACCTTTGGATTTGCATCAGCCATAGTGCTATGAATTACTTCATCAAATCGCATTTATATCAAAAATCGAAAATAGTAGACTCAGCCACAAACTCCGCTTTCTTTCATGTTCTACTACAGGACTTGATGACCAAGAAATATTTTTATTTTTTTAAGCGTTGCGGGCTTCACTGTCTAGTCAACAATTATTGTCCATCCGTAATTGCATTTGAGAAGGTGATGGCGAGTTGCCTTCATGATCCACCTCAGTCCCTGGGGTGTAGGTGCACCAACAGCGCTGTTAGGAAGGGAGTTCCAGGATTTTGAATCAGTGACAGTGAAGGAAAGGCTATATATTTCCAAGTCAGGATGGTGAGTGGCTTTGAGGGGAATATACAGCTGGTGGTGTTCTCATGTTTCTGCTGCACATGTCTTCCTAGAATACAGTGGCCGTTTGTTTCGAAGGTGCTGGCTAAGGAACCTTAGTGATTTTCTGCTGTACATCTTGTCTATGGCACACACTGCTGCTACTGTGCGTCGATGGTGCAGGGAGTGAATGTTTGTGGATGGGGTTCCAGTCAAGCGGGCTACTTTGTCTAGCATGGTGCCAATCTTCTTGAGTGCTTTTGGAGCTGCACTCATCCAGGAAAGCGGAGAGTATTGCATCACACCACTTTATTAAGCCTTGTAGGTGATGGACAGGTTTTGGCGAGAAAGTGAGGTGAATTGCTCGCCACGGGATTTCTAGCCTCTGTATCTGTTCTGTTGGCCAATGTAATAATCCAGTCGTGCACTTCAGTTCCTGTTCAATAGTAATCCCCAGGCCCTTGATCGAGGGAAATTCATTATAGTTATGTCATTTAATCCGATGGGGAATCGTCAAATTCTCTCTTGCCGAATATGGTCATTGCCTTGCTTTTATGTGGCGCGAATGTTAATTCCCACTTGTCAGTCCAAGCCTGGATATTGTCCAGATCTTGCTGCATTTGCATGTGGACGGATTCAGGGGTCGTGGATAGTGCTGGAAATTGTGCAATCATCAGCGAATATCCCCAGTCCTGATGTTCTGCTGGAAGGAAAGCCATTGATGAAGCAGCTGAATTTAATTGGTCCGACAAAGCTACCCTGAAGAATTCCTGTGGTGATGCCCTGGAACTGAGATGATTGACCTCCAACAACCATAACCATCTTCTTTTGTGGGAGGTATGACCCCAAGCAGCAAACAGATGTCCCCCTGTTTCACATTTACTCCAAATTATCTAGGGCTCCTTGAGGCCACACTCGGTCAAATGCTGCCTTGTTATGAAGGGCAGTCACTCCCAACTCACCCAATGAACATCAGCGGAGACAAACAAAGCGAACAGTTCAGGATGATGCCTTATCATCAGAACTGTACAAAGCTCCGAATGAGTTTTCATCCTTTCAAAGGGATGGTGTCATACTTTCCCTCAACAAATACCATATGAACTCCTTCACGCACTAGCTAAATCAACCTCTGTGCCATTGTATCTCCCTGGAATTTCTGCAACTTAATACCTCCCCAAAAGAAAGTGCAAGCTTCAAATGTTTGACAGCCGCATGCAGCTGAAAGCTCAGGATTTGCCCTGTCAAAACCCTGTAACAGGTGAACAATGATGTTTGCAACATTACAAGCCCTGGATGAATGTTCCCATTGCGGTTTAGATAGCTAAGGCGCATATCTCCCAAAGGGTAACTGATTTCATGTCTCACTCAAGCTTCTATCCAATTAGACACCGCATAGCTTTTAAGTAACCTAACGAGCCCCAGAAGTATCATTGGACATCACTTTCCAACATAAAGAAACTTAATAAGATAAATGTTGCCTTTGGAGTTTCATACATGAAGAATGTTTCAAATTATTGCCGGCGCTAAATGTGAGCTAGGATAAAATGATATTTTGTTGCTGCACATTAGGCAGGGTACAGTCGGAGCTTTGTATAACTCTGATAAAATGTCAGCGGTCTAAACGAGGGTGCCACTTAACAGCCGTACCAAAATTGGAGTCGATGGGAACTAGGGGATAAACTCTCTGCTAGTTGGAACGCTGGAGCTTTTTGTTGAAGGCCTTGGGATTTTTGTGATTCTCACAACTTAGAACGTTTCCTCCAGTGAGCATCCTTGCTTTTAAAGGGTTAACATCACACTTTCCCACAACAAACACCATATAGAATTGTTTACCCATTCGCAAGATCCATCTCTCTGGGTTTTGATCTTCCCTCTCCAAATTCTACAATTCAACACCTCGCCGAAGTAAACACAATCAGCAAGGCTCAGTGCAGATAGTTGGGTAACAACAATCCTCACATCAAAAGCCACGAGTAAGGAGCAAGGAGTTGGTGTAAGTTAGATGATTTGATAAATGAAGCCAAAGGGACGCTGCTGATCTGCCAATGAAGGAAATGCGCTGTCGAGGGTGGATTAGGAAACAAGGGAATTAAATCAAAAAGTGGTTGCAATGCCTCATGTCAGCTGGCGAAGGCAGCTATTGGAAGCATGATTATTTCAGCTGGATGTCTCAATCGGTAAAACTTAACATACTTAATTTGCGGGTCAATGGTTCGAGTTCGGGTTTGGACGCTGCCTTTTGACTCGAGGTGTTTCCCCCCCGTGACGCAACAGGAAAGAAAGGAGTCAGGGATGCTGAGTTCTTCAAGAGAGCAGAAGAGAAATATATGTTTATTCGATTTGCAAAAACATAGTGTCTTCTAGAATTTATTGTAGATTCGATCGACTTTTTAAAATTCTTTCTAGATTTTCAGCTGCCCTAATTATAAGAAGAGCTTCGTGTTTTTTTTTTTATCTGGGTTGGATTACACCTCATCGCTGTGCATCAGTGCCAACAATATGAAATGAGTCAGCCCCATTACTACCTCCGGGGAATGCGGTTTCTCCCTTTTTAACCTAACACGTGGTTTAAACGGAATAGAAACATCGATCAGATCACCCTACATTATTTTTCTAAAGAGAATAGTAACAGGGAAAAGCCCTGAAAAGGAAAAAAAAATGCACGGGAGACGGGGGAGACGGGTGGGTGGGGTGGGGGGCGGGTGGGGGGGGGGGGGGGTGGGGGGAGACGGGGGGGCGGGGGGGAATTGACAAGATTGACAGTGGGTGAATTTCTCCTTCAGAGAGCTAGCACAGACAGGACAGGACGAATGGCTTCCTTTTGTGCATCCATTCTATGATTATACCTTTCTACGATTATCAAAACTAAATTCCGAAAGTAACTGCAATCCGCTATCCCATTGGTGAATCAGCAGTTTTTGCATTCTAAGGCCAATATAATCCTGGTGATTCATCTGAGTGTTATCTACAAGAACATGAGAAATAGAAATATGTGCCTCATGGATTTCAAAGTTTCACGACCATTCCAGCTGATCCCTTTCCCACAATTGCACCTTCCTGATAATTCTCAATTCCCCCCTGTCATGCATCAAAATCATAGATAAGGAATTCCTAATGAATTTCAAGCCATAGAAGCGGTGAACAATGATGCACATTGCAAAATAATGGAAAACAATTCAAAACAGGCTTTAAGCCTCTCCGTTAGTCGCATGGATCTGT
This sequence comes from Cetorhinus maximus, assembly GCF_964194155.1. Lineage (NCBI taxonomy): Eukaryota > Metazoa > Chordata > Chondrichthyes > Lamniformes > Cetorhinidae > Cetorhinus > Cetorhinus maximus. The sequence goes on from NC_135913.1 coordinate 9,057,827, forward strand.
TTTCTAATTTAAGCAACAAACGCAAGGCAGTTGTCTAAACATTGATTGTAAGAATTGTTAACTCGGGTATGACAGCCTGGAAGTTGAGATTTAAAATGGTTTTATTTGTACATGCGCACTGGCTGTTTGTGAGCCCTGGACCTGGAGATCGAAACCCATTTGCTTTTCCGCAGCCCCTTGTTTCTCACCACATAGAAAATACACTAATTTCTCAAATGCTACCTGAAATATATTTTCCTTGTGTACACCCATATACTTACTGACTGGCTCTGCATTTACTGTCTGCTGTATTGCCATTCTGTCTCCTGTGTTCCGTGTACACGCAAAGTCCAAGGGAGCAGTTCTTTTCGATCCGTCCTATCGAATCCACAAGCGCTATTCTTGTTAGCTTCTCTAAACTAAATTGCAGAAAGAGCACGGAAAATGATAGTACAATATAATTAGATTATGATGTGTTTCTGTCAACAAAATATTTATTTGCTGTTGCACCTTTAAGGCAGCTATTGCGGCATCTCAGATTTGAGTTACTGCAGGTTCTGAATGTACAAATATTTATAATTAACATTGTGATGTTTGAAATTGGATGTTATGCTTATCGGTGTGCTCATTCTGAATGAATGTGCGTGTGACTGATTTATCTCTCAAAATATTTGTGAATATCTGTGTTGTGTGTAAATATATTTAGGAGTGATTGGGTAAAGGAAAGAAACAGGCAGAAAAAAATATTTCTGCATCAAACCAGGTTCAGAAGAAAAATCGAAAATACAGTTCTCTGTAACCAGCAGAAGGAGGAAACATTTATTTCCAGCACAAGAAGTCAAAATCATACCAAAGAGATACACTTTATGAGAGTTGATTTGGACGGAGATCAGTGTGGTTTATGTACTGCTAAACTGAGTAGTTGTGGCCGAGTGCTGAAAGCGAATACAAATCCATTTTGGTGCTTTCGAGCAGATTCAAATCCTTGCAACTACGCAAATTCATTTACTCGCTCAGTTTCAAAGTTTGACCAAGTTCCTTAGAGACGAGTCCTGCCTTACGCGGAATCATATCCCACACCTTTCAACAACAGAAGTCGCTTTCCTCATTCTTATTCATCTGCGTGTGTTCACGAAAGTTCTGTCATGAATACCACAAATATCAGCAAAATTAATGCCACCCTTCTTTTTCTCCCTCTCTCACTTTGACTATGTCACTTTAAGTCTAATGAGATGTGTCCTACTGTATGTGCAGGCATATTGTCCGTGCGCTTGTATTTGTGCATGTTTGCGTTGTTTCTGTTTATTGCTCCTGCGTTGTTCTTGTTTACTGTGCTTTTGTAAGATGCTCATCTGCAAAGGCCTTTCCAATTTCTTTCTAAAATTATTCACTAAAATATCTTCAGCCACCTATTCATGTCAAGCCTTCCAGATCCCACTAACTCCGACTGGAAATGTCTCTGTTCCCCTCATCTGTATATCTTTTGCCAACGAATTTGAATCCACGACCTTTAGTTATTGACGTACACGCAGAGAGGATTTTTTCCTTGTTTACCCTCCCCAAATCTCGCATGATCTGGAAAACCACTATTTGGTGATTTTCCAACCTTCTGTGTCCAAAGTACAACAACCTGAGCATCCCCAACAACTCCTCATAATTGAACTATTTCATCCTTGAAAACGTCGCAGTGAACGTCCTCTGGCCCCTTTCTAATGCCTTGCTGAAGAGTGGTGAACATAATTAACCACAACACAAACAGAATTACCTGGAAAAACTCGGCAGGTCTGGCAGCATCGGTGGAGAAGAAAAAGAGTTGACGTTTCGAGTCCAAAGACCCTTCAACAGAACAGAACAGAACCACAAGATTGCTTTCGAATGTGTAACTGCAGGATTTCAAGTTCTAGCATGACCCCGGTGCTTTAATATGCTCTTTCTCGATTTAGAAACCAAAATATTCAATATGCTTTTCGAGCTACATTATGAACGTTGTGTATATGGAGGCAAATGTCTCTCTGCCCATCCACACTTTACAAAAACCTCGCATTTACAGTGTAGCGACTTTCCATATTGGTCCTCTCAAAGTTCATAATAACATTGCTTACTTCCTCTTATCGAAATCTGACTACTTTTTTAACGTGTTATTATTATGTGTCCGTCTTACTTTCTGAATTAATTTCTGAGCGGGTCTTTGTTTCTCTGGAAGTCTTTCTCTTTGCCACGTCCAACTAATGAAGCAATAAAATTGCGACGCGTCTCTCTGCCCCTCATCCTCTAAACTTATTGAATGTATGTCTGTTTGTCTCTATGTTTTCTCTCCCTGATCTCTCTGTGCAACATTTTTATTTTCCAATCGGACTGATGAATAGACGCAGGGCCATTCTCATATCCCGTCATCCCCTCAGTATTCAATAATATAAGGATCTCAGGTTAAAATATATTGAGCTCTCCCAATCCCCTGGGGTAGGGAACTTCAAAGATTCATAAACATTTGATGAAGTAATTTCTCCTCGTCACTGAATACACTAAGCTCCAGAGAGTATAGAGTCATTTTGCTCAGTCTCTGCTTTGAATACAGGAATGAATCTAGGGACCAAGCTATAATTTTAACATGTGACTTTCGGCCTTTCGAAAATGCTGGCGTTACTCAGCAGGCCAGACAGTACCTTTGGTTTACAGACCTGAAAGATTAATATTTTTTTCTCTCCCAGGAAGCTGTAGTGTCTGCACAGCATAACAGGAATTTCTGTTGTTACTTCGGATTTCCAATATCTGCATTTGCTACTAACATACGAAATAGGAGCAGAAGTAGATCAAATGGCTCCTCAAGGCTGTTCCTCCGTTCACCAAGATCTTGGTTGATTTGTTTGTATTTCGAGTTCCACATTCCCATCTGCGCCGAGAACCTTTGAATCTTTTGCCTTACAAGAATGCATTTACCTGTATTTTTTAAATTTTAAAGAACACCGCCTCCACTGCATTCTGAGGCCGAAAGTTCTGAGGTCACATAACCACCTGAGAGAAAAGAAACATCTCATCTTCGCTGTCCTACAAGGAATACACCCAGCCTGTGCAACCTATCCTCATAATCACCCGCTCATTCCAGGTATCAAACCAGTAAACCCGCTCTGAACCGCCTCTAACTCACTTGCATCCTTCCTAAAGTAAAGGGAACAAAAGTGCATACTGTACTCCAGATTTGGTGTCATCATTACCCTGTATTACTGAAGCATAACCTCCTTTCGTTTGTCTCCAGTTCCTCTAGAAATAAAGGATAGCAGTCCATTTGACTTCTGCATTACGTGCTGTACCTGCATACTAACTTTTGGTGACTCATGAACCAAAGCACCTAGATCCCCCTGCAGCTTGGAACTCTGCACTCGTTCACTGTGTAATTAATAATTTCTTTATTATAATTGTTATTATTATTCTCCCTACCAAAGTGAACAACTTCACATGTTCCAACATTATTATCCATCTGTCAGAGTTTTGTCCAATCACTCAACCCATATATTTCTATTTCCAAGTTCCTTATGTATTCTTCACAAATGTATTACCTTTATTTGTGTCATCTGAAAATTTATCTATCATACCTTAACTCTCCTCATCTAAGCCATTGATATAAATTGTAAAAGGCCATGCCCCAGCACATATCCCTATCCACTCGTTTTTCCTGCCAATCAGACAAAGACCCATTTATGCATACTCTTTCTTCTGACAGCCAGACAGCCTTCTCTCCATGCCAATATCTTACCCCTACAACATGAATATTTATTTTCTGCAATAACCTTCCATGTGGCACCTTGCCTAATGCCTTTTGAAAATCCAAGTATATTACGCATACATGCTCCCCTTCATCCATATCACATGCTTCTCCTTCAAAAACCTGTAATACCTTGTTTAAACATAATTTCCCTTTCACAACACCATGCTGAGTCTTGCTTTTGCATGAGGCTAGTGAACTCTCGTTATATCATCTCTACCGGATGCATTTCCTCCTTCAGACACGGACTCCATACTGACAATTATTCATTTAATTCAAGTCCCTTACAGCAACATCCTGAAACTCCGTCACTCACTGCACTCTGAGTGCACCTACACCACATGGACTTTAGCGGTTCAAGAAGGCAGCACACCACCAAGTTCTCTAGTGTAATTGAGGAGCGGCAGTAAATGCTGGCCTAGCCAGCGACGCCCACAGCCCATGAATGAAACATAAATCATACTGACATTGGGTGCAATATGATTGTGGTGATTATTTTTTAACACAGGCAGTGCTGGGTGCATGTAATAGAGCACCCAGCAGAGTCATAAAATACACCAAAGAAAGTGAAAAGGACATAAAAATGTGCACTGGTCGGTTCAATTGTATTTGCAATGTTCGCTGAAGTTAAAAAATTGTTTCCTTGGTTCTCTAGTTATTAAGATTGGGCGCTTTCACCGCCACCGCCCCGTCAGGAAAGTACATTTTACAGAAAACCTAACCTGTTCGATCATATTTACCGGTGAATTTCCGCTGCACGTGGAAGTAAATGTTTTGACAATTGAGAAAGGGCCTTTCGCGTGTCATCAATATTCAGAACATCCACGACATGTAAACGCCTAATTACCTGGCCTTGGGTGAAAGAAAGTGTTCAGGGAGACAGCAAAATGTAGAACGCCGCTCTGTGAGGAGAAAAAATCCTCGCATTTCCTCTTAAAATGGAGACCTCTCGTTTTTCAACCCTGTCCCCTACTTCTCGACTCCATCTGATCAAGTCCCTTCGGGATCCGATAAGTTTCAATAAGTTCTCCTCGTTTTCTTCTCAACTCCAATTGGAACAGGACCAAACTGTCTTAATAAGTTAAACCCGTCATCCTCGGAATGAATTGAGTGAACTTTCTCTGCAATGATTCTTATGCATTTGGTATGACACGTGATGTATGCCAGGTGGACCAAATGCACAAGGGAAAATTGGCTACTATATCACAAAAGCTTTGGCGATTTGTATTTATTCCGAGAAGGCTTTTGCACTGAGCTCAGAGGAATTGAATCCAATAACACCTTAAGTGATTTAAATTAAGTTAAAACATTTATTAACAAAAGGGGAAAAAAAGAAACGGTACATGCACACAAGGTTAAAGTTACACGGTTATTTAGGCGTAGCATTTCCCAAAATTCTTAATTAAACAGGTTGCCAACTCTACTCTCCCTTTAAGGCAACAGCCTAAATTAGATTTGAAACTACAAAATCCATGGTGCAAACATACCACACCAAGCACTCGACATTGGATTACCAAAGCCTTGCAAAGCAACTCTTTAGTTTTCTAGACATAGTTAACTTCTGCTAAAGTGGCTCTTCCCCAAGGACTCCTTCACACGGTCTACCTTTCAATCTGACATGCCAACGCTCTCTATGCAGTCTTTCATCCGTTTGTATATATGTTTGTCCCTTTATAATGTCTACATTCCATTGTTCTACAGGACTTTGGAAGTTTAATTTTCCCGTTTTGTAAAAATCATTCATAAAGTCAGTACGGCATGTTTCCTTTTAGGAAAAATAAACATACTAACCTTGCACTGTTTATCTTGTTAGTTGCAAAAATGCCACTATCTCTTTGATACCCAACCACCTTCCACTTATCTGAAAATGCAAGTTTCTTTCACACCCTGCACCTCAACCATGTTTACTTATTAGCATTTAAATGTCTTCCTGCTCTTAATTTATTTCGATAATGTCTAACCTGCAGTCTATCTGACTCTAATTTCTTTACTTCAGTCACTTAGGCAGGAACATCCACACTCACACATTTAAGCCGACAATAATATGATGAAAAATATTATCGTTTCATGACGAATTTATTTTTTAAAATATTGTGGCCAAAACTGTATACAGTTTCCAGATGTGTCCTCACAAAGCTCCTGTACAGCTGCAGTAAAACTTCACTATTTTTATATTCCATTCTCCATCAATAAAAGCCAACATTTCATTTGCTTTCCTAATCACTTGCTGGACCTGTATGCAAGCTATTTTAATGAGTTATGTACTAGGACCTCTGGTGCGCATATGGTCAGTTGAATAAACTCTTTCTGCTTGCTTGGAATTTGGGAATAAGGAATACAGTTACAACAAATAGACAGATTTCAACATTGAAATTAGGAAACAATACACACAGCAAGGGTGCTGGAATTTCAGAGCTCCGTTCTGTACATATTAATTGGTGGTTTTATTTTTAAGCTGCGATCGATAGTGTTTTATTACACAAATTCATTGATGTACATGGGGAAAGCGATTTGGTTCCCAATTTGCCACGATATCTCTAAATAATAGAACAGAACCTAGGGAATAAATGGCCTCACCAAAATCAAAGCTTATGGAAAAGTGGATCATCCTTTGCCTCGGCACCGCTTCAGCCCCTGAACGTCACACTGAGTTCATCAATTTTAGATCACAATATCCGTCTTAATCTTGTTTCGTGTTTATTTCCTTTGAGGCTGCTTTTGGTCTCCTTTACTTAATTGTTCCTTCATGTTGCCTTTGGACGGCTGCTATGCAGCGTTTCATAACTTCACTTAGGCACATAATTTGTTTATTTGAAGACAAATTGCATTTTAGACTGTATTGCAAGGATATTTGATTTCAAGAATGAATAAGTCTTGCTAAAAAATCACAGGGCTTTGGTGACACCATACCTTTAATATTGTTTGCAGTTTTGATCTCCATCTTTAAAAAAGGATACTAGTGAATTGGAGGCGGCACAGCGAATGTTCACTGATTGGTCCCCGGGATGAACGGACAATCCTATGATGAGAGGCTGAGTAAAATGGAGCAGTATTCCGGCTCTCCCACGTGGTCATTACATATGTTACTTTCCTGAACCACCAAAACAGCCACCCATCATGCTCCCGGCTTAATTTCCATGGCCACCGACCCTGGCATGAGGCTCAAACTCTATTCGCACTATCACTGTGCAGATTAAGCCATTCCCAAGTTGCTTGCAGGGACATGGTAGTTTTATATATAAAAGTCCGCTTAAGGGAAAACTTGGATTGTTCTATAAATTGAACATTATCGGAAGTCAATAAGCAACGGTTCACTTGCATCAATCCATATAAATGTTTCGTGGCAGTATTCAGCGCTAAAGCCATCCCACAACTGGGCTTGTGCCATGTGAAGTCATTTTAATAAATTACACCCGCAGCCGCATGGAGCAAATAGATGGATGCTTTCATTTAGTTCCCTGGTTTTATCTGGAGGGAGCGAATCGCGGGAGCAGCATCAGGGGTTAGCAGTATTCTATATAAATTCCAAATCTTTACTGGAAAGGTAGGAATTTTTATAAAAAGCCCTGCACAGGAAAAGTACTCCTGTGCAAAACCTGTGCCCCATCCGCGCCAAGCGGGACACCATCTTGCCCAAAGATATCCAGCTGTCCCGCCGCATCCCCGGGGAGCGACCCTAAATCCGGTTTCAGCGCCATGTGTAACAATGGCTCTTTTCAGAGCCACAAAATGGACAAAGTGAAGAGCTGTGATCTGTCACTGTTGAGGCCAGCATTTCCCCACCCCCTAATTGCTCTTTGCAACTGTGATTTTAATAACACCCAGTGCTTTGCCAGACCACTTCAGGGGGATAGTTTAGAGCTCTGTGTCTGGAGTCACATGTTGACCAATCCGTGGTGAGAATGAAAGACCTGTAACCAGTGAACTGTGTTTGACTCCAGAAATGAGGCTGATCTTTTATTAATGGAGGGTGAGTCTGCTATCTGACCTATAATACAGAAACAGCATCTCCAGTACCTGCCAGGACATCACATTACCACAACAAACACTATGTGACGCCATTTCCCAATTCGCGAAATCAATACCTGTCCCTTTGTACCTGTCACTGGAACTTCTGTGACTTAATATCTCACCGAAAGAAATCCAATCTTCAAAGCTTTGAAAGCCCTGTGAAGATGAACGTTCTCAATTCGTACTTTCATACAGCCCCATGAGAGCTGAACAATAATGTTTGCAGCAAAGTAGTGGGTAACAATTCGGAACTTTACATTGCAAAGCTCTAGTCAGTGTTCGCGTTGTGACTTAGTTGGTTCAAGCGCTTGTTTAATGCACGGGAAATTCTGCTTTTAAATGTCAGATGTGTCTTTATCGATTTAGTCGATGCATGGCTTTAAATTAAACCATTGACTTCCAGAACCAGCATTGATAACTAGGCGACTATATAATGAAGCCGGATCGGATCACTGTTTCTTTGGGAGGTTCATGCAGAAAGAGCATTTTAAAATATTGCCGGTGATAATTGTGAGGAAAGATTGAATGATTTATGTTACTGCGCATTAGGCAGGAATGAACGGGGAGAGATAAGTGTTGGTGCTTTTTTGATGAAGTCATTGGGCTGACAGATCTATTTCCATCCCTACACTTTGTGATTTGCACAATTCATAACGTTATTCCTAATGAGCTTTGTTGTTTTCAATGTGATGTCATCACACGTTCCCACTACAAACACCGTATGAAATTGTTTATTCACATTGTAGCTTCCGACTCCAATTATATCTTCCCGAAACCAATGCAATCTTCAAAGCTTTAAATGCCCAGTGCAGATACCTGGTTAACAACAACTTCCACGTCACACGCCACGGGTCAGGGGTGAGTAGTTGGTGCAAATTAGACTATTTGTGAAATGAATCCAAAGGGAGGCTGCTGGTCTGCCTGTGAGGAAAATGCGCTGCAGAAGATGAATTACCCCAAAAGGGAATGCATAAAAAGTTTGTGACGCCTCTTTTGAAGTAGAGATGGCAACTATCGGTGGGTAGCTCAGTCGGTAGGGCACCAGACTTTTAACCTGAGCTTTCAGGTTTCAAGTCCATGTTTGGGTGTTCACTTTCGGCTGAAGGTGGTCACGCCCGGTGAAACGACCAAAACAAACAGCCATGGACGCTGAATTCTTCAATGGGAGCTGAAGAAACGGCGGCGTTTCTTTGATTTCCAACAAAGGATCCACTCTCTCGATATTCTAGTAGCCTCGCTCAATTTAATAATCGTTCCTGGGTTTCCAGATACTCCCTGTGTGAAGGGTGCTTCCTGACTTTCCTCTTGGTTGGCTGGCACTCGCGCTGCGGACCTGTGTCAAATACAAGTCAACATTCAACCCCGTTCTTGCCGCCGGGGGAAAAGGCTTCTCCGTGTTTAAACTAACAATTCACTTTAACAAGTTAGAAACCTCGAAAAGATCATTTTTCTATAATCAAGAGAATAGAAAAAAAATTTAATCCCTGAAAATAAAAATAAAAACTTTGCAAGGATCGGGGAGAAGGCCGGGGGATTGATAGTGGGCGAATTTCTCCTTCAACGAGACACCACAGGCAGGATGGGCCAAATGGCCTATTTATCTGCTGACCCCATTCTATGCTTATACAAATCGGGGATGATGAAATTTTAACTCCAGATGTAACCTGCTGAACTTCGGAATCCCACTGGTCCATCAGGAACGCTTCCTTTCCTAGCTCAGTGTAATCCCGATGTTTCCTCTGAGCAGTGTCTGTAACAACATGAGAAATAGGGACAGGTGTGTCATGTGTCTCACGGCTTCTCAAACCTTCCAGAACTTCTTGGTTGAATGTCCGCCTCAATTACTCCTTCCTGAAAATTCTCATTTCGTGCTGCCTACAGCCCCGTAACAGATGAAGAATTCCCAATGAGTTTTCAGCAAAATAGTGAAATACGGTTCAAAACATAGCTGTTTGTGACTTAGCGTCGTGGCGGAGTGGGTCATGTCTTACATATAGTCATGCAGACGATATTGAGTTCAGATTTCAATGGTGCCGTTACTTATTTCAAATTAATCAGGCAAAGAGCTGAACATTTTCAAGTCGGGAGGAAGCATATAGAATGAATGTGAACATAAAGAAGCACGATAGGATCCAAATTCCCTTTGAAGAGAATGTGCACCGTTGAGCTTATGTATCGCTCCCCCTTTAGTTCATCCCAATGAACCAGTGGGTTTGCCGCATTACGCGAATGATAACTGCTTTGGGGTCAGTGCAGAAGTTGTGCAGGAGATGACATTTTCTTTTCCTCTTTGTCTTTATCCGCCGCACACACTTTCACAAAGAGGGACACTATGGATCAATCTATGAAAGTCTCAAGGGTTTTGAGACGTTTTTCCGGCAAAAAAACAAGATTTTAAAGACATCTCATTCAACCACAAATTATGTAAAAACAAATGTTGTTCTCCGCTTTCATTCCACCTGGAAACTGTTCTTGGGATGAATCTCACTGAAACAGAGGGTGATCGATATGGTTTTGTCAACTATGGGAAGCTTTGAACTGAGGATGGGACAGGACCCCAGGGAGGGATTGCAGCGACGCTCGGAATACATTGACAGCTTTTTATTTTATTGCTTCCTGAATGTGAGAATCGCTGGTGAGGTCATCATTTATTTGTGGTGTCTCCTTCTCCAGTCAATGTTTAATTGTCCACCACCTTTCGCGACTGGATGTGACAGAGCTGCACAGCTTAGATCCGATCCGTTGGTTATGGAATCACTTTGAAAGCGATTGTCTGTGAGGACAGCAGACATGGCACAAAAAACAAACATTGGTGTAATGGGAATAAGATAAGTAGGATTTGTAAGTGCCCCTAAGCGTCCAGCCTCAGCTGGTGCATCCCGCCTGGTTCTGGGCGCTGCTCGTTAGGAAGGATATGAGGGATACTGGGAGGAGGGCAGAACAAATTCATGAGAGTGGCTCCTGGGATGAGGAACTTCAGTTAGGAAGATAGATTGGAGAGGTTAGGACTGCTTTTCTGGGAGAAAATAAGGCTGAGAGGAGATTTGATAGAAGGATTGAAAATCACGAGGGGCCTGCGCAGATTTGATGGGAAGAAAGTGTCCCCGTTCGTGAAAGGATCAAGTTCGAGCTGTTGCAGATTTAAAGTAGTTACTAACAAAAAACTGAGACGAAGAAAATTAAAACTTTTTTTTCTCGCAGAAAGAGGTTAAGGTCTGGCATGCAGAGCCTGTGAGTGTGGTGAAGGCAGCTGCAATGGAAGCATTAAGAAGGGACTGATATCTGGAAATGAAGAGCGTTCATGCGTGCAACTTAATATCTCACCTGAAGAAATACAATCTTCAAAGCTTTGAAAGCCCGGTGCAGGTGAATGTTTTCAATTCGCACGAATGAACAGTAATGTTTGCAGTGAAGAAGTGGGATGCAACTCAGAACTTTGCAGTGGAAACTCTGGTCAGTGTTGGGTTTGTGACTTGGTTGGTTAAAGCGCTTGTTTAATGCACATGAAATTCTGCATTTAAATGTCAGTGGCGCCTTTATCCGTTCAGTCAATGCATGGTTTTAAATTAAACCAATGACGTCCTGAAGCAGGATAGGGAATTAGGCACCGATGAAATGAAGCCAGAGAGGATCACCGTTTCCTTGGGGGGTTCATGTGGAAGGAGCATTTTGAAATATTACTGGCGAAAATTATGAGCGAGGGTTGAATTATTTATGTTACTGCGTGTTCTTCAGGAAAGAATGAGGAGGGATAAGTGTTGCAATCTTTTTTGTTGAGACCCTTGGGCTGACACTATTTCCAACTCGACACTTTATGATTCGCACAATGTATAGCGTTACTCCGAATGAGCTTTGTTGTTTTCAGTGTGATGGTGTCACCGGTTTCCACAACAAACACTGTAAGATTTTAAAAATATTTTTTTATCCACTTGCGAAATCTACCTCTATGCATTTTGTAGCTTCCCACTCCAATTGTATCTTCCCGAAACCCATGAAATCTTCAAAGTTTTAAAGGCCCAGCGCAGATACCTGGGCAACTGCAGTTGTCACATCACACGTCACTGGTAAGGAGCGGGTAGTTGGTGCAAATTAGAATATTTGTGAAATGAAGCCAAAGGGAGGCTGCCCGTTTGCCTGTCAGGGGAATGCGCTGCAGAGGATGAAATACCTAAGAAGAAAATTGAACAAAAGCTTGTGATACCTCTTGTTGGACAGTGATGGTGCGCAGAGCCCGAGTAGCTCAGTCTGTAGAGCATCAGATATTTAGCCTGAGGGTAAAGGCTTGATGTCCCTGTCTGTGCGTTGCCTTTTGGATCAAGGTGTTGACTGCCAAAGAAAAGACAAAAAAACTGAGCAATGGTCGCGGAAATCTTCAAGGAAAACTGAAGTAACGGAGGAGTTTGGTTGATTTCCAAGGAAAGATCCACCCTCTCGGAACTGAGGTAGCCTCGATCAATTTATGAATTGTTACTGGGATTCCTGATGCTCCAAGTGTGAGAAGTGCTTCGCGACATATCCGTTATTTGGCACTGCCGCTGTGGAGCTGTGGCAAAACTAAATGTTAAAGTTCATGCCCGTTCTTGCCACCAGAGGAAACAACTACTCCCCGTTTAACCTAACAATTTATTTTAGCAGGTTATAAACTTCAACCAGATCACCCTTCATTCTCCTGTAAACAAGGGAATAGAGAAAAGAAAAATCCCTGAAAGTAGGAAAAAATGTGTGCAGGGATGGGGGGAAGTCGGGGGGATTGACAGTGGGCGAATTTCTCCTTCAAAGAGTCAGTGCAGGCAGGATCGGGCAAATGGCCTCCCTCTGTTCTGTACCCATTCTATGTTTATCGAATCCAGGATGATGAAACTTTAACTCCAAATGTAACCTACTGAACTCTGGAATTCCACTGGTGAATCAGCACCGCTTCCATTCCAATCTCAGTATAATCCTGGTCTTTCCTCTGAGTGGTGTCTGTAAGAAGATGAGAAATAGGAGCAGGCGTGTCATGTGTCTCACGGTTTCTCAAGCATTCCAGAACTTTCTATTTGAATATCCGCCTCAATTGCTCCTTCCTGAAAATTCACAATTCGTGATGACCTACAGCCCCATAGCAGATGAAGAATTCCAAATGAGTTTACTGCAAAATAATCAAATACGGTTCAAAACAGGGGTGCGTGATAAAAAACAAAAAGCTAAAAGCTTCTGCGTGATGTTGCTTGTAACTTAGCGCCGTGGATGGTACCTTACATTTAATAATGCAGACGGTTCTGAGTTCGGTTCTCAATAGCGCGGTTATTTATTTCAAATTAATTAGGTAAAGAGCTGAACATTTCCAAGTCGGGAGGAAGCATATAGAATGACGTGCGAATATAAAGAAGCACAATAGGGTCGAAATTCTCTTCGAAGTGAATATGTACCATTGTTCTTAAGAATCGCTCCCTCTTCATTTCATCCTAATGAACCTGTGGGTTTGCCCAGTTATCCGAATGATAACGGCTTCGGGGTTAGTGCAAAATTTCTGCAGCGGATTCCATTTTCTTTTCCTCTTAGATCTTTATCCGCTGCACACATTTTCAAAAAGAGGGATATTACGGGTCAATTTTCGAAAGCCTCAAGGGATTTGAGAAGTAATTCTGGCAAAAAAAACAAGGCTTTAAAGTTATCTCAGTCAACCACAATTTATTTCAATGGAATTTGTTCCCCGCTTTCATTCCACCCGCAAACTCTTCTTGACATGGATCTCAGTGAAAAAGAAGGTGACCGTGTGGTTTCTGTCAACGTGCTGGTGATGCGGTTTGGGCCATTGCCCAACTGAGACTGGGACAGGGCCCCAGGGTAGGATTGCTCCGACGCTTGGAATACGTTAACAGCTTTTTTCTTTTATTCCTTTGTGGATGTGAGGATCGCTGGTAAGGTCATCATTTATTTGTGGAGCCTCTCTTTCCTTTAACCTCCCCGTGATCACACTCTGTCCCTTTAACCTCCCCATGATCTCACTCTCTGTACCTTTAACCTCCCCATGATCAAACTCTCTGTCCCTTTAACCTCCCCGTGTTATCACTCTCTAACCCTTTAACCTCCCCGTGATCAAACTCTGTCCCTTTAACCTCCCCATGATCTCACTCTCTGTACCTTTAACCTCCCCATGATCTCACTCTCTGTCCCTTTAACCTCCCCGTGATCAAACTCTCTGTCCCTTTAACCTCCCCGTGATCAAACTCTCTGTCCCTTTAACCTCCCCGTGATCTCACTCGCTTTCCCTTTAACCTCCGGTTGGTCTCACTCTCTGTCCCTTTAACCTCCCCGTGATCAAACTCTCTGTCCCTTTAACCTCCCCGTGATCTCACTCGCTTCCCCTTTAACCTCCGGTTGGTCTCACTGTCTGTCCCTTTAACCTCCCCGTGATCACACTCTCTGTCCCTTTAACCTGCCCGTGATCTCACTCTCTGTCCCTTTAACCTCCCCGTGATCTCACTCTCTGTCCCTTTAGCCTCCCCGTGATCTCACTCTCTGTCCCATTAACCTCCGCGTGATCTCACTCACTGTCCCTTTAACCACCACGTGATCTCACTCTCTGTCCCTTTAACCTCACCGTGATCCCACTCTCTGTCCCTTTAACCTCACCGTGATCCCACTCTCTGTCCCTTTAACCTCACCGTGATCCCACTCGCTGTCCTTTAAAATCCCCGTGATCTCACTCTCTGTCCCTGTAACCTCTCCGTGATCTCACTCTCTGTCCCTTTAACCTCCCCGTGATCTCACCCTCTGTCCCTTTAACCTCCCCGTGATCTCACTCTCTATTTCTTTAACCTGCCCCTGATCTCACTCTCTGTCCCTTTAACCTCCCTGTGATCTCACTCTCTGTCCCATTAACCTCCAAATTATCTCACTCTCTGTCCCCTTAACATCGCCGTGATTTCACTCTCTGTCACTTTAACCTCCCCGTGATCGCACCCTCTGTTGCTTTAAACTCACCGTGATCTCACTCACTGCCTCTTTAAAGTGCCTGTGATCTCACTCTCTGCCCCCTTAACCTCCCCGTGATCTCTCTCTCTCTTTAACCTACCGTGATCTCACTCTCTGTCCCTTTAAACTCCCCGTGCTCTCTCACTTTGTCCCATTTACCTCCCCGTGATCTCACTCCCTGTCCCTTTAACCTCACCGTGATCTCACTCTCTTTCCCTTAAACCTCCCCGTGATCACACTCTCTGTCCCATTAACCGCCGTGATCTCACTCTCTGTCCCTTTAACCTCCCCGTGATCTCACTCTCTTTCCCTTAAACCTCCCCGTGATCACTGTCTTTTCCTTTAAAGTCCCCGTAATCTCACTCTCTGTCATTTTAACCTCCCCGTGATCACTCTCTGTACCTTTAACCTCCCCATGATCTCACTCGCTTTCCCTTTAACCTCCGGGTGGTCTCACTCTCTGTCCCTTTATCCTCCCCGTGATCTCACTCTCTTTCCCTTTAACCTCCCCGTGATCACACTCTCTGTCCCTTTAGCCGCCCCGTGATCTCAATCTCTGTCCCATTAACCTCCGCGTGATCTCACTCTCTGTCCCTTTAACCACCCACTCTCTGTCCCTTTAACCTCCCCGTGATCTCAATCTCTGTCCCTTTAACCTCACCGTAATCCCACTCGCTGTCCTTTAACCTCCCCGTGATCTCACTCTCTGTCCCTTTAACCTCCCTGTGATCTCACTCTCTGTCCCTTTAACCTCCCCGTGATCTCACTCTCTGTCCCATTAACCTCCCCATTATCTCACTCTCTGTCCCTTTAACCTGCCCGTGATCTCACTCTCTTTCACTTTAACCTCCCCGTGATTGCACCCTCTGTCGCTTTAAACTCACCGTGATCTCACTCACTGCCCCTTTAAAGTGCCCGTGATCTCACTCTCTGTCCCCTTAACCTCCCCGTGATCTCACTCTCTGTCCCTTTAACCTCCCCGTGATCTCACTCTCTGTCCCTTAACATTCCCGTGATCTCACTCTGTGTTTCTTTAACCTCCCATTGATCTCACTCTCTGTCCCTTAACCTTCCCGTGATCACACTCTCTGTCTCTTTAACCTACCCGAAATCTCTCTCTGTCCCTTTAACCTCCCCGTGATCTCACTCTCTGTCCCTTTAACCTCCCTGTGATCACACTCTCTGTCCCTTTAACCTCCCCGTGATCTCACTCTGTCCCTCTAACCTCCCCGTGATCTCATTCTCTGTCCCTTTAACCTCCCCGTGATCTCACTCTCTGTCCCTTTAACCTCCCCGTGATCTCACTCTCTGTCCCTTTAACCTCCCCGTAATCTCACTCTCTGTCTCTTTAACCTCCCTGTGATCTCACTGTCTGTCCCTTTAACCTACCCGTGATCTCATTCTCTGTCCCTTTATCCTCCCCGTGAGCTCTCTCTCTCTCTTTAACCTCACCGTGATCTCACTCCCTGTCCCTTTAAACTCCCCGTGATCTCTCACTTTGTCCCATTAACCTCCCCGTGATCTCCCTCCTTGTCCCTTTAACCTCCCCCTGATCTCACTCTCTGTCCCTGTAACCTCCCCGTGATCTCACTCTCTGTCCCTGTAACCTCCCCGTGATCTCACTCTCTGACCCTTTATCATTCCCGTGATCTCACTCTCTGTCCTTTTAACCTCCCCGTGATCTCACTCTCTGTCCCTTTAACATACCCATGATCTGAATATCTGTCCCTTTAACCTCCCCGTGATCACACTCTCTGTCCCTTTAACCTCCCCGTGATCTCACTCTCTGTCCCTTTAACCTCCCCGTGATCTCACTCTCTGTCCCTTCAACCTCCCCGTGATCTCACTCTCTGTCCCTTTAACCTCCCCGTGATCTCACTCTCTGTCGGTTTAACCTCCCGGTGATCTCACACTCTGTCCCTTTAACCTCCCCGTTATCACTCTCTGTACCTTTAACCTCCCCGTGATATCACTCTCTGTTCCTTTAACCTCCCCGTAATCTCACTCTCTGTCCCTTTAACCTCCCCGTGATCTCACTCTCTGTCCTTTAACCTCCCCGTAATCTCACTCTCTGTCCCTTTAACCTCCCCGTAATCTCACACTCTGTCCCTTTAACCTCCCCGTGATCTCACTCTCTGTCCTTTAACCTCCCCGTGATCTGACTCTCTGTCCCGTTAACCTCCCCGTGATCTCACTCTCTGCCCCTTTAACTTCCCCATGATCTCACTCTCTGTCCCTTTAACCTCCTCGTGATCACTCTCTGTACCTTTAACCTCCCCATGATCTCACTCACTGTCCCTTTAACCTCCCCGTGATATCACTCTCTGTCCCTTTAAACTCCCCATGATCTCTCACTTTGTCCCATTAACCTCCCCGTGATCTCCCTCCCTGTCCCTTTAACCTCCCCGTGATCTCACTCTCTGTCCCTTTAACCTCCCCGTGATACCCTCTGGCTTCACACATAATGACGTGACATGGTAATACATGCAAATGGAGTCCCCGTCATGGATCAGTGGGAGGCTTGACTCGCCGTCACGGCAGGAAAGTTCTGAGAGTAAAATTCAAAACTGTTTTCCAGCTGAAGGATCTCCGATTTTGGCCTCTCTCTGAGTTTTCCGGCCCCACCTGCCAAGAAACCTGCTGCAGGCCTGAGGGTAAAATCCTGTTCACACTTTCCATACCTTGGATAATAATACGAGATGTTAGCAGTTGGAGTATTGATCAGTTAGTCTGCAGTTTGGAGAGATGATGTCAAATCTCATGTTCAAGGAGGGAGGATGACAACATTTCAGTTGGTGCATATTAACCATCGGGCTAAATTCAGAAATAAACACACTGACCCAAAGTTGTGTGTTTAACAATATTAACGGAGGAAAATGAAATAACTGGTGAGATAGGACATGTGTAGCTGTAGCCGAATTTCCCTGTTGGATTCCATTAACGTTGCAATGAAGACGAAGGTTCTGTTTGATTTCTAAATAACTGGCTGTACCTGCGTGCTATTTTTTTTTAGTTATGTAGAAGGATATCCAGAACCTGCTCCACTGTAGGATTATTTCCCATTTAAATATGCTCCTGTTCTTTTTTTGTTATTCCTACATCTAAAATGCACAACCCCTCATTTTCCCATATCATGCTGCATTTGCCTTTTTTGCCCACTCACATTTAAGTACTTATAATAATTTGGAGACTCTTTGCATTACCCACGTAACATGCTTTCCTACCTATCTTGAAATCGCCACCCGATTCGTCTACAATATCGCCTGTCCCTTCAATCAAGTCATTCAAAAAGATCATACATATTTGGGGCCCCAGCGCTGATCCCGATGACAGTCTATTGATTACACTTTGTCCATAAGAAATTAACACATTCATCCCAAATTTATGTTTGACGTTTGTTCGCCAATCCGCTACATGAATGCATGTATCTCAGTTCAGCGCCCCCAACACCCCAACGGTGCCTCTCCCGCCCCCACGCATTAACGCCACTCCAAAACGCACATATATTATGAGCTTTCATCTCGTGTAACAATATTAACTGAGGCAACTTCTCGACTGGGTTTTGGAAATTCAAATTTGTCACATTTGTTTCGCCAGTATCCACACTTCTCCATACATTCTTAAAGGATTCTTATAACAAAACCTGATAAGTTCCATACCCAGTGTTGATATATCAGATTAGTTTATCACTGGGCTGCAATTTTATGTTAATTTTTTGCGGGGTGTGAGATAAGCTTATGTCTGCACTAGGCTGGGATCGATTATACAGTCGAGGATTACAGAGAACATCACAGCGAAATAGTGGTTTTACATAATGCCACCGGATTAGTGTTCCAGAGGTCCAGGCTAACGCTTCAGTCCATGAGGAGTTGCGAATGGTGCTAAACAATACACAATCAACAGCGACGATCCCCACTCCTGACCTTATGACGGGAGAATGGTCATTGATGAAGCAGCTAAAGATGGTTGGGCCTAGGACACTACCCTGCAGGAGGCAGTGATGTCCTGAAAATGAGATGTTTGACCTCCGACGACCACAACAATCTCCCTTTGCACTAGATATGACTGCAACCAGCGGCAAGTTTTCCACCTGATTCCCATTGGCTCAAGTTTTGCTAGTGCTCCTGGGAGGTGTCAGCTGTGGCTCAGTTCATAGCACCCTCGCCTTTGAATCAGAGGGTTGTGGGTTCATGTCCCACTCCTGGAAACCAGGAACCGTGATTTTACTCGAAAGAGTTGCAATCTGTGACTGTTGATAACTCGAAAGAGTTTCCCGGGAAAAAAAAAAGTCAAGAACTGTGAACGTACTCGAAAGAGTTGGTTCCATACTCTGTCAAATACTGCTTGCTGTCAACGGCAGTCAATCTCACGTTCTTTAACGTTCAGCTATTTTGCCCATGTTTGAACCAAGGTTTTAATGAGGTCAGCTGAATTGCCCTATCTGAACCAAAACTGAGCGTCAGTGAGCAGGTTCTTGCTAAGCAAATGCCATTTTGATAGCATTATGATGACCCTTCCCATCATTTTACTGATGATCGAGAGTGGACCGATGCGGAGTTCATTGGGCATACTTGACTGGTTATGCTTCTTTTGTACAGTATAAGCCTGGACAATTTTCCACATTGCCGAGTAGATGTCATTGTTGTAGCTGGACTGGGAAAGCTTGGCGATGGGTGCAAAAAGTTCTGGAACTCGAGCCGTCAGTTCTATTGCCAAAATGTTGTATCTGAATAACAGAACATACTCCAGAGATCGGATGGCCTCACCAAATCAAAGCATTGGGAACAGCGACTCATCTATCGACTCAGCACTTTACAGTCTCCAAAAATGAACACTCAGTTCAGCAATTTTAATTCATTATGTCCGCCTGCACCGTTTCATTACATTTTCTTTTTCTTTGCTGGCCTTGGTTTAGTCCCGTTTCTTTCGTTATTCCCTCATGTGCCTTTGCACGTTTGTTATGCACACATTCATGAGCTCACCAACACACAATTGTTGTTCATTTGAAGGCGAACGTAAAATTGGCTTTTATTGCAAGAGGAATGGAGAACAGGAATAATTACATGTTGCTCTAATTGCACACGTTTTTGTTGAGACCTGGTTTTAAACACCGTTCGCACTTCTGATCTCCATATTTAATGAAGGAAACACTTTCAGTAAAGGCGGCACAGCAAAGGTTCAATAATTGGAACACGGGTGAGCGTTTGACTATGAGGATGAGCTGGATAAACTGTGCCTATAATCTCAGGAGTTTACATCCGAGAGGCAATCTAATTGAAACATACACGATTATGAAGGGGATTGATTGCATAAATCTAGTTTAGAGATTGTTTCTGCTGGCTGGGGAATGTAAAACCCGGGGCATAATCTCATGATAAGATGCAAATCATTTCGGATTGAGATAAGGTGGCATTACTTCCCTCAAGAAGCAGAGAACCGTTGGAATTCTCTACCACCGATACTTCATCGTTGAATATAGTTAAAAGTGGTATAGACCGATTTTTGGTCGCTCAGGGAATCTGAGGATATTGGGATTGGACTGGAGAATGTAGTTAAAGACCAAGATCAGCATGATCGTATTGAATGGCGGGCAATGTTCGACAGGCCGTATGGTTTATTCCTGCTCCTAATTTTTGTGCTATTTCTAAACCCGTCACCACCCCCTTTGGATGTTCTCCACGGAAAACCCTTTGTCATTTAATATCTCCTGTCTCTACCCTTTCCCAAGCCTTCATGTCTGCAGACCAGTTCGCCTCTTCTTTACACTCGTTCTCTTAGAATAAAGGTTTCCCGTCTTGAATCATCGATATTGATTTTATTCAAAGAAGGAAGAGGAGCTATATATCCAAGTTCATAACATTACTCCAAGGGCATCAATTTACTGCATAACATTTTACATAGAAGGAGATATGCTAAACCCAAGAAAATCAGCTAAGAAATATGATGTTGTAAGAGAATGTGTAGGGATCAGGAATTCATGACAGCTCTTTCACTTGGTGGTTATGTATGGTATTCCCGCACCATCAATGTAGAGATCTGCATTGAATTCAGAAGTTTCCACTCAGTCCACTTTCCTTTTGTAATACCAGAGCAAAAATGCACTAACATAAAAGAAAAGGCAAAGGACATTTAGAGTTGTGTATTGAATTATTTCGAAAATTCAGGCTTTTTCCATCCTGCCTGTCCAGAAACAGATTGATGCAAAAACAGAAAATGCTGGAAAAACTCAGCAAGTCTGACAGCATCTGTGGAGAGAGGGAAAAAAATACAAAGTTAACGTTTTGAGTCCGCATGACTCTTCTTCAGAGCTGATAGAGGCAATAACCGGGATAATATTTCAGGTCGATGAGCTCCCGTCAAAACAGACTTCTCCTGCACAGTTTCAAAACCTTTTCAGTTGGTCACATTGAGAAGCAAGAAAACGTACCTTCTTTGGATGTTCTCACAAAGAATATGAGAGGCTCAATGCAGTGGCAGAAATACTTAAAGTTTGACATCGTCCAGTAACAGAAAACTGCTTTATTGGCAGCAGCGCAGCCCTACCACGCTCCCACCCCAGATCCCCACTTTGAAAAGGTAGTCCCTCCGCCACCGACACACACTGGCAGCAGTGTGCTCCATCTATAGGGTACACTGCAGCAAATTGTCAAGGCCCCTTCGACGGCAACTTCCAGGAAGGCAACTTCTATCATCAAGGAGGACTATCGCTGGACGCGCGTGAGAAAACCCGTACCTTCACGTTTCCCTCCAAGCCACACACTATACTGACCTGGAACAGAATTACCATTCCTTCACTTTTACTGGGCCAAAAAACCTGGAAATCTGATGTGCCTACACCAAAGGGGCAGCAGTGTTTCAAGCAGGTGGCTCACTACCATCCTCTCATTCACAACCAAAGAAGGAGAATAAACTATGGCCTTACCAGCGGCAGGCAAATCCAAGAATGCATAACATATATTGCCCATGTCATTCCAAATTCGCGCCAACCACCACCATCCCCCCCACCACCACCAACCCAGGTCATGTCCCATCCTCGAGGGAATGCGACAAATAGTGACCTCAAACTTTCCACCTACACATTGACGGACACAAAAAGGTCATTCTCTGGTTCAGTGAGATTAATGTCGTGAACCGTTTCAAAGTGGAATGCCGGCGGAGAACAAAATGCTTTGAAAGAGATTATGATTGACTGAGGAGCCTTTAAATTCTTAATTATCTGCACTGAATTGTTTCCCAAGTCCCGTGAGATTACTGTGGAGTGACCCGTGATATCCCTATTTGTGAAAGGCTGTGCGGTGGATTAAGATAGAAGGGCTGATAACATGGATGTTTATTTTTCATCACCACATCCACAATAACCACCAATCAGTGGGCTCTTGCTCTCCGTAATCGAGGGCAATAAGTCAAACGATTCCTTACGCATGAACCTTCAGAGATAATATTGATTCTCTCCGGCTTCTTTATATTGGCACATAAGTTTCAAATCCACTTCTCGGCTTGTTTGGCTTGATGGGAACCATGCATTGACTAAACGGATGGAGGTACTGTGCAGATTTTGAAGTCAGCATCTCCTGTTTACTGGCTTGGTTCTATGCCATGGCGCCAACCAGCAGTTGAGTTTTCCAATACAACGACCTGAATTGTACCCAACTATTTTGCTGCAAGCATCATTGTTCATATGTTCTGAAGCTGCATGACAGCGCGAATTGAGAACATTCGCTTCAAAAAGCGTCCGAGCACCGACATGGCTCCAACTTAGCGGGGTAGTACATATGGTTTCCTACCAAATTTAGAAGAATCAGAGGTGATTCGCTTGAATTAGAACATTTTTCATGGGCCTTGACAGGGTAGATTTTAGCAATATGTTTCCAAAGGCTCGGGATTCGAGCACTAGTGGTCAGAATCTCAGAGGAGAGCGTCAGCCATTATGGCGAGGTCAGCTAAAATGTCTTCATTCAAATGGTTGGGTATCTTTTGAATTCCAGGTTGTGGATGATCGCGAGTTCAAAACAGCGATGGATCCATCTCGGGGATTTATGGGAATCTTTGGGATATGTGGATAGATCAGGAACGTGTTATTGAGGCAGATCATCCAGGAAGTTGTTGAATATTTGAGAAGCCGTGAAGACCAGTACCTGATTACGCCTGCTCCTATTTCTTATGTTCTTACATAAATTACATAATCAGAGGAACAATAAAGATTATATTGACCTTATAGCAGAAGAATTACAGATTCATCAGTAGGATTCCCTTTTTAAGCAGGTTACATTCATAGTACAAGTTCCATACTCATAGAATCAAAGATTGGTCACATAACAGAAGGATGATATTCAGCCCATCTTGTCTGCACTGGTACATTGAAGGGATAATTCACCGCCCTCACTCCTCAACCTTTCTCCAGGTCCCCTTCACATTCCTAATTTTCAAGCCTTCTTCAAATTTCTGGTCTCTTCAGCATAGAATAATGAAGTGTCACCTGATCGAGATTTCCACCCTGCCAAAATGCGTTGTTAGGTTAAACACGGGGAAAATGTTTCCACCAGTGAAAAAAGTGGATGCCAAATGTAATATGTGTCTGCCATTGGTCCACAGCAATGGAGCCTAGGACAACCAAGTTAATGTCAGGAAGCAATTTTCAAACTAAGGGCTGCTGGAAATCAAGGTATAATTCTTAAAATAATCGAGGCTACCACAATCTCTGGATGTTTTTTTTTGTTTTTGCTCTTATTTGCAAATCAGTGAAGCGCCTCTGTTTCTTCGGCTCTACTTGAAGAATTGAGCATATTTTGCTCGCCTTCTCTTCCCTGCCGTTCCACAGGGAACGAAACTCTTGGCCACAGGGCAATTCTTAGATACCAAATCCAACCCAGGAGCCCCATTTTAAACGTCTGATGCTCTCTCAACTGAGCTAGTCGGGCTGATTTAAATGGTTTTCCCACACCTAACTTCACTATCTTACAAGGGGCATCGGACCATTTCATGTGCATTTCCTCCTTTGAAATTCCGCCCTCACAGGCAGAGCGGCAGCATCCCTTTGGCTTCATTCCACAAATATTCTAACTGCACCAACTGTTCGCTGATTACTAGAGGCGTGTGGTGTTACAATGACATTACCCAGATATCTGCACCTGGCCTTCAAAGGCTCACCATGTAACCTCTAACCTTACTGGCTTCTTTACATTGCATCATAATTCTCAAAACTAGCTTCCAACTTCGTGGCTTCATTCAAAGCCATGCATTGACCAAACAGGATTCAAATCTGAGATTCAAGTTGCCCTGTCTACTGAGGACGCAAACTACCTAACTAAGCCATGGCACTGACAGGCAGCCGAATCTTGCAATGCAAATTTTAGAATTGGATCCAAAGTTTTTGCTGCAAGCATTATTGTTCACCTATGATGGTGCTGCATGGTGTGCGAATTTTGAACTTTCACCTGCACTGGGCCGTCAAAGCTTTGAGGATTGCATTTGTTCCGTGGAAATATTAAGTTCCAGAAATTCCACTGGGAGATACGAATAGACAGATATTGATTTCGCGAATTCAGAAACGATTTTGAATGGTGTTTGTTGGTGGAATGCGTGATACCATCCTTTTGAAATCGGGAACGCTCATTCGGAGTAATGTTCTCATTGTGTGAATCATACTGTATAGAGGTGTAATAGATCGGCCATCACAAGGTCTTCATTAAAAAGATGAAACGTTTATCCATCACCACTCTTTGCTCGATTAACTGCAGTAAAATTCATCAGTCGACACATTATTTTCCTCTTAGATATCTGCAGCAACATTTCATAGTGCTTCCTCGCGGAAACCTCAAGAAGTGATTATGATCCGACCATCTTGGTTGTATTGACAAAGAAATCCATGCTTTATGCTTTATTCGGACGTTGTGAGGTTGATTTAAACTTCATTACATCAGCTTGCATGATGTTCCTTGATTATTTTTGCTTGTCTAGACTTGTCACGTTTTTCCTTTATCCGCCGTGTTACATGCGGTCGGTTGCTGTGCTGCCATTCACAACCTCCTCTGGAGGCAAATTCTGTTTCTTTACGGTGACCATTACAACTCTCTTTGAATTTGGTACCATGAAACCTTTAGCTTCCTGCTCTCCACCCTCACGGACCTTCGCGTTGGCACTTGCTTCCCCCTGCCGCACTCCATTTATTTAAAATCTGTTATGAATATACATTCCTTCAGTGCTGACGAGAAGTCATCAATCTGAAACATTCGCTGTCTACTTCTTGACCTGCTGTGAATATACAACATTTTTCGTTCATTTATTTTCAGATTTCCAGCAACCACGCTTTTCTATCTGAAGGGTGATGTAATCGGATTCAGCAAGGTCTTGAAATATCTAATTCACAGGGTGAGGAGGGATTCTGGGAATGTGGAACTCTATCCAAGGCCGGGATAATTTCCAAGAGCTACAGGCCTCCTTCTGAATGCTGGGATTCTATGATTCGCGACTTTCATTTTGACATTTATTGGGAGATTAGCAAACTGTTCACGGCACGAAGGTGATGAATGAATGAATCAGTGCAACTGCCTGATATTTCGAACCGAGAACTTAATGCGTGTGGAAAGGCTGCATTTGTCCATCTCGGGCCACAGAGTGGTTAAGTTGTTGCACATCAAAGTTGTACATGGGGTTCGGAGTGAAAGGTCCATCACTGCTCGCAGCCTCCATCATTGAAATGATTACCTTCTTCCTCCAGCTCCCTGACTTGAAAGTGTGTTAAATTTAATCTACCGATGCAAAGCTGGTAAACAAAAATTATATATGCAGATCAATTAAATCATCTTGATTTGTTGGAACGTTCCCCCCCTCCCCCCAAAAGCCCCCCACCTCCGCTTGGCTGGGAACTTTGTTTCCTACTATCTCTTACTAAAATCCTCCAGTTGTTCAATGATTTTTTTTACCCAGCAAGGTACAAGGGCCAGCTCCCATTTCATCCCTTGAACTTCAGTCTCCTCCATAACGATATTTTACTCTTGATATTTGCTTGTATTTTCCCTAAATCATGTATTTTAAACATGAGCATCTTTGGATTACTGTTCCTGAAGTGCCCCGTACCTCTCGCCTACCACCACGCCCCTCTCCTCCCCGCCCCGCCCCACCCTTCCCACCTCCCCTCCACCACCGCCCAGTGAAGCATATTCCACGTGCTCTACGTTATCCGAGAGGTAGCCAAAGCCTTGTTTCATTCTCATTGGGCCTCAATTGTAATTGTCAATGAGCTGCTCTTGTACACTTATCAGCAATTTCAGGAAAGATTGGCTCGGAAATAAAAGAGAGCTTAAGTGGCAACATTCGTGACATAAGCTCTTACAGCACCGGAGAAATGCAGGTGAGAAATTGAATAGATGTATATAATATTACTGGGTGCATACCACAGATCATTAAAAATAAGTATAATTTCGAGGGTCAAGTTTGCCAGCAGTTTAGACAATGTTGCAGGAACTTCCACAGTGCAAGTAACGGTAGGCTCCTTTTATCCTTTTTATGGACTAGGATGGGCACAGTGCGAAGCGAACAGAGGGAACTGAAGTCTTGAAATGCATAAAGTAAAAAAAAATGACCATCGTGGTTCTACCCCAACAAGGTCAAATGTCAGCAGGAGCGAGATGTTAGAGGTAATGTACATGTTCAGAAGTTTATAAGCACTCGGAAGATGATTATGCCAATAGTGGATAAGTAACTTCATCCAATGGATTGCATTCGAAGAATATTGGGGTAGAGATAGGGGCAGGTCTTTAGAACAAAGAAGATGGGGAGCAGGAGTAGGCCATTCGGACATTCGAGCCTGCTCCGCTATTCAATATGCTCATGGCTGAATGATTCCGTTTCGAATTCCACATTCCCAACTAAACACGATAACTCTTGATTCACTGGCCTAACAAGAATGTATCTACTTACGCCCTAAAAAATATTCAATGACCTCGCCTCCACCACCGCCTGAGGCAGAGTTCCAAAGTCACACAGCCTTCTGGGACGAAAGCAAATCTCCTCATAACTGTTCCAAACAGGTGATCACTAATTTAAAACAGTGCTCGTCAGTGCTGGACACTCGCTTCCTTCTTAAATTGTAGGGTTACATTTGCTAGTTTTCAGTCACATAGAACCATTCCATAATCTCGCGAATTTTGGAAAATTATGTCCAGCGTATCTACTACCTCATTAGACACTTCGTTTTACACCCTTGGATGTAATCCATCGGGATCCGGAGGCTTGTCATCTCGCAGCTCCATCAGTTTTCTCAGTACCGCTTCCCTTGTGGTTGTAATTTCTCCTCGCTCCCCTCTCCCTTTCACCTCATGATCTACAGCTATTAACGGATTGTGTTTTATATCCTCTATATTCAACAGAGAATCAACATATCTGTTCATTTCATCTGTCATTTTCTCATTATCTGCTATTAACTCCCCACTGTCACTGTCTAGAGAGCCAACAGTCACTTTACTTAATCATTTATTTTCTAAATCCCCGTATAATCTCTTTCTGTGCATTTTTATATTTCTAGCTATCTTCCTCTCATAATAGAAATAATTTCCCCTGATTAAACTTTTAGTCATTCTTTTCCATTCTTTATATTCTGGTCATTCATAGGACCTGTCAATCATCTTTGCGCAGTTATATGCCTTTTCATTACATTTAATGCTCTCAATAACTTCTTTAGTTAACCACGGATACTCGGCCGTTACCTTAGAACATTTCGTTATTCTCGGAATATACTTACTCTGAATATTCTGCAATGCCCACTTAAATGTCTGCCACTGCTTCTCCATTGATCTATTCTCTAGCTGATTAACTCGGTTCACCTCAGCTAACTCAGCATTCATGCCCGCACATTTGCCCTTTTTTAAGCTTAAGGTGCTAGTCTTGGGCGCACTCTTCTCCCTTTTAAGTTTAATGATATTTTTTCGCTGCCACATGGAGGGTGCCTTTACTCTGAAGATATTAATTAATCTCTGTTTCATTTCACAATACCAAGTCTAATAGAAGTTGCTCTCTGCCTGGTTCCAGAGCATGTTGCATTAAGAAATTACCTCGAAAGCATTCTAAGAGTTCCTCATTGAGGCTACCATTGCCAATCTGATTTCCGCTGTTTATACGTAGAATAAAATCACCTGATTGTCGCTGCCTCTTTATCCTAAGATCCAAATGTTTCTCCTTATACTTTGTCCTACATTGTCGTTACTGGTAGGGGGCCAGTCGACCACTCCTACTAGTGACTTTTCTGCTTAGTATTCCTCATCCCCACCCAAGCCGATTCTACATCCTGATCTCCTGAACCAAGGTCATTATTAACCATTGGACCAATCTTGTCAATCTTCGATTCACAGTGCTACCTCTCCACCTTTACTTAGCACCCTATTCTTCTTGAATATCGCGTTCCTCTCAATATTAAAGGGCCAATAATTGTCATTCTGCACCAAGCTCCTGTAATTGCTATCAGATCAATCTTCACTAGATGTGAAGGATGCGCCAGAGGAGAGGGAGAGGCAGAGAGTTTAATTATATTAGTGCATCAGCGGATGCGCTCCATGCAAATAATGAATAGATATTCTTTATTTGTGTTACGGTTTATTACAACCTTGAATAAAAATTGCAAAAACAGTAATTTAAAAATAGACCATCATCAGTAACGGCTGCAAAGGTTCATCAACACTAATGTCAGGCTATGATCATCTTGTCAACGTAAATTCACCAGGCTTATTGGAATTAGTTTATCACCAGCCGTGTTAGTGTCGGGTTTCCATGAGTTATTTTAGTTTGGGGTTACTATCTGTGCAGTTAGAGTAAGGTCACCACATTAGTTTTGGAGTCAGTTTATTACCACTATTGCTCCAAAATGGCAGCCGTGGTCATTGTTAGAGTATATTCAATATCAATTATAACATTTTGGTTCATACGCAGTATAGTTCGAGGCGAGACATTACCTGCGATCCTTTGAGCACCAAATAAGTTTGACTTACATTCTGGATTGGCGAGGGTTTTACCAAATTAGTAAGAGATCACAATAACCTGGCGCAGTGTCCAAAAGGGGTATGTTCCATTCAAATTTCACGGGGCATGCATAGAGCACTTTCAATCCGGGATTATGTTGCTTCCACTCATTTTAACAGGTGAGATTTAATGTCCTGGTTTGCGCAATTTCCCCATTAGTGGCCGAGGCGCAGTGAACCAGAAAATCGCCAAATTGTTTGTTAAAGAACTTCAACTAATGCACAAATATTGTGTAACTTGATTTTCTCAGGGGAGCATGGATTGTTCCATAAAGGGATCTCAGATGCATTCCACTCGGAACCGTATACCTTGAGGGGATTCGGACAGGTCTGTAAAACATGGTAACAGTTCTACAGATAGAGAACATTTACTATCCTGTTCTGGCAGCATTCGGCGTTCCCGGTAAGTCAGTTTCACACTCTGTGGCCTGAAGGTTGTTGATAATTTCAATGTTAATGTAACAGATTTCGAGAATGACCTCATTGGGGAGTGACATATCCATCAGGATGATTTGAGAAATATCGACGTGTATCCTGCTAATCCTTGCCACCGACGAGCGTCTGTTCTGGTCGCTAGACCGTGACAACGGGGGTTCAAGTGTCCTCCTTTTGCTGAGGCTGATTTACCCCCTATTACCCTCGAACAACTCCCCTCCCCCGTCCACCCTCTCAAGTAATAAATCATTCACCCCAAATAGATTTGCTGTTTATCCCTGGGAATCAGTTCATTTATTCCGGGCTCCCTGTTTACTTGACGTTGGTAATTCCTCCGATTTTGGCCGCCTTCACCCAACAGGGGCTTTTGAAAGGATTTTGAGAATACATTGCAGTTCAGGGAGCTGCCAACCTCTGTTCTGCCGGCATGAACCCGCACAATTGCACTATTCGCCAAGCGGTGGTTGGGCTGTTTACTGAGGGTGACTATGGAGAATGTGTGGAATTTCTCGGCATAATTTTAATGTTTGTGCCTCGGATGAATGTTTTATTGGAATCCCCATGTGCCTATTAGTCTTCTGGAAACCATTTTGAAGACGTGGTGATTTCTGAATAACGTTTGCTGGAATTACAACGGGTCTCAGATGGTCAATCGTTTCATTTAAAAAAAGCAAAGTTTCAGCAACACTCGTCTCTATCATGAAAATGAAAATAATCCGTGTCGATAACGCGAAATAGAGACAGATCCGAATATTTCCCAATAAAATGTTGTAACAATTGTCTTTTCGTTGCTTAACTTTTTTCTCCCTTTCTTACAGCCAACTTAATGACAATCGCGATTCTCTCCAGAGGGAATTGTGACCTATCGAAATGTATCTCCCTCTACATGGCCGCTATGGCCGCAGCAGATCTTCTGGTCATGATTTTCAACGTAATAATATATCGCGTTATCAGCTTTCACTTTCCGTATTCATTCCTGTCCTACACTGCCGTTTGTAAATTCATCCTGTCTTTGAATCCTGCTACCCTGGATCTCTCTGTCTGGTTTACTGTCTGCTTCACATTTGACCGATTTGTAGCTATATGTTGTCAGAACTTTAAAACAAAGTACAGCACTAAGAAAATGGCGACTGTGGTTTTAACAATAGTCTCTGTTTTGATCTATTTCGAAAACATCCCCTTTTGGTTTGCATATGAACCTGAACGAATGATTCACAATATCGCCTGGGGTTGCCTCTCCAGTGTGGCCTTTTACTCATCGCCTGCTGGTTTGGCATATTCCTGGTTAAAAAGCATTTTTGTTGCTTGGCTTCCTTTTTGGTTGATATTACTGTTTAATTGTTTGACAATCAGGCGAATTTTAGTGGCCAGCAGAGCCCGCAGGGCACTACGGGGTCACAAACATGAGAATCAGAGTGATTTAGAGATGAAGAACAGGAGAAAATCGATTACTTTATTGTTTGGAGTATCGGGCAGTTTTCTACTGTTGTGGCTGACAGCTGTCGTTAGTTTTTTAACTACGAGATTGCCAAGCACTGCACAAACTCGAGGCGATTTTGCAACTCCTGAACACATCGCGACTGAAACCGGATGCATGCTCATGTATTTGAGTTCTTGTTCAAACACATGTATTTATGCAGCAACACAAACTAAATTCAGGGAAGAGATTAAGAAGATGATGATAATTCCCTGGACTTTGATTCTGACTATGTTTAAAAAAGAGAGAAAAAAAGAACAAATGTTCCTCTCCTAACTAGTTAAATTATTGCAGGTGTTCTAAGTAATCGTCCAAGTGCGAAGTAAAAGGGTTTTTGCGAATATGACCGTGCATCAGAATACCTTTACTCCATTTGTTTTCTGCCTGCAGTTTCCCAAGACGAACCTAATTGATTCCTAATGAAACATCGCACTGTTCACTCAAAATTCAAAGCAAACAGTTGGATATAACATATGGGTGTCAGAAATGAGTATCTCACTCCGTTGTAATGAAAATATGACACCCCGGTTTAATTAACAAACAAAGCATTCCTTATTATAGGAACAATGTTCTGCTAATAGTTATTTCTTCTGTAACGTTGTATTGATTATTGAAAAAAATTGGTCCACTATCAGTCCCCATGTGTCTCCCCACTGTCTCCTGTCCGAATGGAATAATTACCCCGGTGAGTATTTAATGATGGGGAGAATGGAAACTTTACTCCGTAATGTTATGTTACGCATCTTTGTTTACACACATTTCAAGGAACTCTCCACCGGTTGCTACAGGACGAGCAGTATTACATTTCTTGATATATGTTCATGACTTAGACTTGGGTGCACCTAAAAATGAGGTGCCAAACTGGTGAAGCTACAACCCAGGACAACCTGCAGGCCAACTAATGGGAGAAGCACGTGATCCCACAATCAACCGATAAGATCAAAGTTTTGTACACCTGTCACATCCAGTTGTGAATGGTGACGGGCGATTAAACAGCTCACTGGAGGAAAAGGCTTCACCAATATTCCCATCCTCAATGGGGGAGGCCAGCCAGGTCTGACGATTATTGGCTCAAACAGTCCAATTTAACTGGGTCAGACCCATTCTTAGACCATTAAAGTAGGCTTTCCCCATATTAATTATTCTTATCTGGGCTGTTCTTTGTTTTATCCCACAGTCAGCTTAAACCTTACGATACAGTGATCACTCCTTTATACTTGATCTACTTGGCCCATCTCATTCCAAAGAATCATGTCAAGCTGTGCATCCTTTCTCACACTGGAAACACGCTGCTGTAGAACAATTTCCTGGTCACTCTAGGAATTCTTGTCCCTCTCTGCCTGTCACATTAACACTATCCAAGTCTATATTTGGACAATTAATGTTCCCCATTATAACTACTTCATAATTCTTGCACCTCTCTGGAATTTCCTTACAAATTTGTTCGTCTCCATCTTTCCCCTAGTTGGTAGCCTATAGACTAGCAATGTAATTGCACCTTTTTTGTTCCATAGATCGAGCCATATAAATTCTGTCCTTGTCCTCTTTGGATCATCCCCTTTCTCCAGCACTGAAATATTCTGCTTAATCATTCCAACCACCCCATTCCATTTTCTCCCTTTCCTATCTTTCCTGAATACCCTATATTCAGGAATAGTTAAGACCCAGCCCTGCCATTCGCTGAGTGAGGCCTCTGTTACTGCCACAGCACCATATTTCCACATGGCACGTGCACCTGGAACACACCAATCTTATTTACCACACTCCATGCATTCACTAACATGCTCTGTAACCCTGATTTAGACTTTATTGTCTTCCCCCTTACTCTGTACAGACTTAATAACTTACTATTTCCTATTCTAGTGCTATATATTTCTCCCAGTATTCCTTGGTATTCCTCTCTGATATTACCTCCTGGTTCCCACACTCCTGCCAAGTTAGTTTAAACCCTCCTCAATACCAGGAGCAAATCACCAGGCACTCAGCTCCAGCTCTGTTTAGGTGCAATCCATCTGGCCTGTAGAGGTCCCAACTCCCTCAGAGCTGGTTACAAAGTCCCAGCAATTCTAAATCCCTTTCCCCTGCACCATCTTTGCAGCCACTAATGCATCTGCTTACCCTCCTACTTCTGTGTTCACTTGTGCGGGATACGAGGAGTTATCCAGAGATTACTGCTTTTCAGGCTGCGCTTGCTAATTTCTTACCTAGCTCCCTAACTTCTGTCTGCAGGGAAACAGTCTCAGTATAGGCTACTGAACTTTAGGGACTGATGCTTCACTTAAGGGGTTATGAATCTTTGGAATTCTCTATCCCAGAGGGTTGTGGATCTCCATCGTTGAATAAATAATTCTAAGGCTGAGAGAGACAGATTTTTGTTCCCTCATGGGATTGAGCAACATGGGGAGTGGGTGGGAAAGTGGAGTTGAAGCCCTCGGTCACCCATGATCATATTGTCTGAGCAGGCTATTCCGGCTCCTATTTCTTTGTTCTTGTGCAGCAAGACCTGGAGAATTTGTAGGCTTGGCCTGATAAGTGGCAAGTAACAAATGCACCACACAAGAGCCAGGCAATTACCATCTCCAACAAGAGAGAATCTAACCTCACCACCACTCCACCACCACCGCCCTCCCTCCTACACCATAGGCTGGGAATTCTGCAGTGAGTAACTCACCTCCTGACATCCCAAAATCTCTTAACTATCTAGACGGGCACAAGTCAGGAATATGTAGGAATGCTCTCCACTTGCCTGGATCAGTGCAGCTCTAACAACAATCAAGAAGCTCGACACCATCCAGGGCAAATGAGTATGCTTGAACAGAATCCCATTGACCAACTTAACATCCATTCCCTCCACCACCGACCCACATTGGCGGCAGCATCACACCAAGACTCCTTCAACAGCAACTTCCAAAACCGTGGCCTCTACCACCTGGAAGGACAAGGTCAGCAGATGCATTAGAAACTGCAAGTGCCCCTTGAAGTCACACACCATCCTGACTTGGAACTATATCACCGTCCCTGCACTGACACCTGGTCAAAATGTGCAAGTGAAGCTTGAGATTCAACATACAGACGTGTTCCATATGAGTCTTTACTTAGACACCCATTTAATATAATTAATCTTCCACCTTGTGCCTTGTTCCACCATTTCTTTGAATGTCCTGAACATTTCCCTGGAACCGTTACCACTTGAGGCAAAAACGTTGGAAATGAATTGAACTCATTCTGTGTTGTCCTTCCATTGTCACCCTTTGCAGGAGGCAGTGAACTGTTAAAGTCCCAGTAATGTCCTTAAAATAATGGTGAAAGGTTAATTTTGTGATGCACCATCTTAAAATTCATTGAAGACACATACACAGCAAGGTGATATGTCACAACAAAATATAACCCTGTGAAACCCAAATGCAATGAGATGAACTTTTAAAGTGATGATGGGGGCTCCTACATTGCACTCCCCCTGCGCTGTCAGCTGAGGTGGAGGCAGGGTGCTGACCTTTCTCCTCCGAGGATTTCAATGACCATGGTGGTTGTCCTCTGGTTCCCTGAGGTCTGGAGGGCCCCAGCATACTGAGGGCCTCCTGCACAGATACTGGAATCGGCTCTGTTATCGTGGGTTTGTGAGGTGCTGGTGTTCCGGTCAGAGCAGTGGAGGACCCGCTGCCAAATCCAGAAGCACCCTGAGAGGAGCCCCCAGATGCTGCAGGCAGTCACTCCTATACACTTTCAGGGCACACTGGACCCTCCCTGCTCACCTGAGGAGTCCGAGGACTTGGTGGTGACTCCAGTCACCTCACCCCTTCTCACCCAGCCATTGCCCATGGAGGTGGTGATGACATGCAGGTCAGTGTGTATCTCCAATCGTTGGTCTGCTGGATTGACTGTCGATCAAGGTCACCAATCTCTCAGTACAGGATGCCTAGGGCACTCATGCCCAGGACACAGCAATACTTATAGCTTCGATTAACTCCTACATCCTTTGTGTCTGGTGGCACACAGCTTCTTTATGTTAACATACCTCATGCTGCAGTTCCAACATCTGCTGGCTTGTGCGTCTTCAGGAGCCAGTGAACTGTTAAAGGCCCAGTAGTGTCCTTAAAATAATGGTGAAAGATTTTGTGATGCACCATCTTAAAATTCATTGAAGACACATACAGTACACATAGCGTCTTCAACGCTAGTGACATGTCATCAGCCTGAAGCTTTACATTGCCTTTCCCTCCCGACTGTGAGTGACCTTGGTTATTACTGTCTCCATCAGCTGCTCGGGCGTGTCTGTGCCGTTCACCAGATTGTGACTCCTTTACTAATGAAATGTGACTATCTCCCGACGTGATAATACCTGCACTGGTGGAGAGTGCGAGGGGAATAATGTGCACCCTCTGAGGTCCCCTTCTCGTCCTCAGAGGTGGATGGCTGTCACCCGGTCACAGCCCTCTATCTGTGAAAGAAAAACTAGTGTTTCTAGGGAAATGTTTGTTTTGTGCTCGCCAGAGGGTCTCCTGTGTTCATCCATTAGGACACTCATTCTCTCAGCTCCACAACCCACCTCAACATCAGTGATTGCCCGCCCTTCCTCCAGATCTCCCAGTTCATGTGTCTGAATTTCCATGGGTGTAAGGATGAGGAGATCTGGGGTACAGTGACCCATCTTGGCTCAGGCCCTCTCGTCAGCTGTTTACATCTGCAAGCAGAGAAATCTTTATGAAACTCACCCATCAAAGAGACACACTAGCCTATACTGGTGGCAGCCTGACTGTCCCGCATGGCACCACATGCATGTCTCCTGCATGCAGCACTCATCAGCGTGCAACCCTTGATCTGTCTTCTGCCATTTCAGCTCTTCACTCAGTAACCAGGGCTCCCTCGCTAATCCCTCCAGAGCTGCTGTGTTTGAAAGTACTGCTGGCTGCCTTTACAGATGGCGCCAGCATTGTCTGAACCGGGACGTCCCCTGTCTGCACCACCGAAGTGGACGGCTCCTCCCACCTGTCAGCTCTGATAATATCGCATTGGTAACTCTGACTACCCTGACCCTACGTCCAAACACCCACTTAAGGAGGATGGGGAGGCCTGGGGGCTGGACAGTAGGCGATTGGGGTGTCAGGGACTGAGGGCTGGAGGGAGGTCCTGCGGCCACTGGACCTTGGTGGGGAAGCTGGGGGCGAGGGGGATGGGGGATGTCCGAGGTTAAAAGGGGGGCTTCTGATGGAGACACCTCCCCACCCCCGGCCCCTTCCGCCAATGGCCTGAACCCGGTTATTTTTGGGCTTCCACCAGACCCAGAAACTCCTCCCGCCGACCTAAAAATTGAGGCTGGGTGGGAAAGGGCCCTCAGGTGATCAATAATTGGCCACTTAAGGGCCTCAACTGGGGTGAGGGCGGGTGGCCCGTCTGAGACCTCACCCACCCCAGCGTCAATCGCTGAGAGGTCTCGGCTGGTGGGAAACCCAGCCCAAAAATTTTACTCTCACCCATTGCTTAAAAACCCCCTGGCGGGTGAGCTTAAAATTCAAACTGTTATCTCTAATTCTTTCCTCACATATAGTGTCTGACTCGCTGAGTATTTCCAGCATTTTCTATTTATATTTCAGATTTTCATCATCAATAGTATTTTCCCTCTATATAATGG
Organism: Cetorhinus maximus; assembly: GCF_964194155.1. Classification (NCBI taxonomy): domain Eukaryota; kingdom Metazoa; phylum Chordata; class Chondrichthyes; order Lamniformes; family Cetorhinidae; genus Cetorhinus; species Cetorhinus maximus. The sequence continues at coordinate 9,094,087 of NC_135913.1, forward strand.
GGTGTCTGACACTGAACATTACTATTGTCATTAATAGTGTTCCCTCGGACACCAGAGATTTACCCTGATTCCTGTTGGTTTTCTCTCCCTTGTCTCCAGTCTGTTCAATAACAATCTCACAGATTCTTGTGCCGAGGATCTTGCCTCTGTGATCAGTACAAACCAGTCACTGACTGATCTGGACCTGGGTTTTAATCCACTGGGAGACTCAGGAGTGAAACTACTGTCTGTGGGTCTGAGGAACTCGGGCTGTAAAATACAGAGACTGGGGTAAGTACCAAACTGTGTGAGATGATGTTGATAATAACTGAATGTCTAACAGGACATTTTCCGCAGTGTTATTAGAAAAATAAATAAACACTGTCCAATATTATTAATGTCAGTGATAATGTTATTAATGAAAATGAAACTGCATTTCCTCTGCCTCCTGTTATTTCTCTCTCTCTCTAACGGGTTTAATTTCCCGCTTCATTGTCCGCGGGAGCTCTTCAATGTTTGCGCGTGCCCGTCCAGCCAAATATCGCGCGAGTGCGCGATGACGTCAGGACGCTCGTCCGACATCATCTCGCGCGATTCCCCGCCTGCTTGGGTTAGGCACGCGCCCACCTGCGGGACTCTGGGCTCTGTTTCTCCCTTCACAGATCCTGTCTCCCAGGCTGACTATTTCCAGAACATTCCTTTATATTTCACACCCACAGCATCATTTAGAGATTGCTTTTATGTTTTGAAGTTGTGTTTCTGGAATGTTTCACACTATATTATTATTTTAATTAGTCACGTTCTTTGAAAAGAACTGGAAATTTATTCTGATTCCTGTTATTTTTTTCTCTCTCGAACCCTCCCCCCACCCCCCAGTCTAGGGGGCAACAAACTGACAGATTCTTGTGCTGAGGATTTTGCCTCTGTTTTTAATCGCTCACTGACAGATCTGAACCTGGGTGATAACAACCTGGGAGATTCAGGAGTGAAACGACTGTCTGTAGCTCTGAGGGGACCGGACTGTAAAATACAGAAACTGGAGTAAGTACCAGACAGTGTGAGATTGTGTTTAGAATCATTTAATATTTAACAATATATTTTGAGCACTGTTACTATTATTAGCTTCTGACAGCCAATGCTGCTGCCTGGACATTGCCAGTGGCTGGGTGGGCAAGACCTTTTGAACAAGTTCATTTTTATCCTTAGTCACATATAAGGCTGTAAGGCTAACACTGTGTACTGACCTCACAGCCATTATCTTTCTCCCCACCACAAACTCCATTCCTTTACCATCCTCCCTCCATGTCCACACACGAGTCACACAGGTTTAAGGTGTGGAGTCCCGTGATTTGTTTTGTAACTCTTTTGAGTTATCAACAGATCGCATGTAACTCTTTCGGGTACATTCACAGTTCTTGGTTTCCAGGAGTGGGACATGAACCCACAACCCTCTGATTCAAAGGCGAGGGTGCTATGAACTGAGCCACAGCTGACACCTCTGATTTGTTTTGTACCATCACCAGTTTTGTCACGTTAATAATCGGTGCGCTTCCATTTTACAATCCCCCCTCCCCCCAATTTAATGTCATTAAAACCAGTCAAGACGCTGCTTTTCTCAGTTCTAATATAAGCTCATCAAACTGAAACATTAACCTGGCCTGAATTTTTCCCTTGTCGGGTGCACGATCGGGGAGCCTGGGAGCGGATGTGAAATGTGCTTCTGCCCGATCAGCCCCGCGACCATGATCTTACGCTGCTTGGCCAATTGCGAGGCAGCCAGTGTGAAGCGTACCCGGGGAAAGGCTCAGCACTGCCACTGGGGGAGGGAAGAGGGCGGCACCGACCTCACTGTAAGTGCTGGTGAGCGCTTCCAGTGAGCTCCCTGAAGGCAGACAGATGCCTCAGAGAGCTGCAGACCCCCAGATAATAAAATAAAGCACAAAAGTGCTGCAAAACTGTCCCTGCAGCAAAATCAAGCACCTGGAAACAGGCCTCACAAAAAAAACAGGCCCCAGATATTTATTTTTATTATAAATCCTAACGGAGATTTCATCCCTCCCTTGGATGAGGTTTCATCAAGAATGTAAAGGTCGCCTGGTCGATTGGCTGGTCCCCCAACGTCAGGTTGAATGGGCCACGAAAACCCGCTGACAATTGGGACGTTAATGGGTTTAATTTCCCGCTTCATTGTCCGCGGGAGCTCTTCAACGTTTGCGCGTGCCCGCAAAGCCAAATATCGCACGAGTGCGCGATGACGTCAGGACGCTCGTTCGACGTCATCTCGCGCGATTCCCCGCCTGCTTGGGTCAGGCACGCGCCCGCCTGCGGGACTCTGGGCTCTGTTTCTCCCTTCACAGATCCTGTCTCCCAGGCTGACTATTTCCAGAACATTCCTTTATATTTCACACCCACAGCATCAATTAGAGATTGCTTTTATGTTTTGAAGTTGTTTTTCTTCAATGTTTCGCACTGGATATTATTTTTTTCAGTTACTTTCTTTGAAAAAAACTGGAAATTTATTCTGATTCCTGTTATTTTTTTCTCTCTCGAACCCTCCCCCCACCCCCCAGTCTAGCGGACAACAAACTGACAGATTCCTGTGCTGAGGATCTTGCCTCTGTTTTTAATCGCTCACTGACAGATCTGAACCTGGGTGATAACAACCTGGGAGATTCAGGAGTGAAACGACTGTCTGTAGCTCTGAGGGGACCGGACTGTAAAATACAGAAACTGGAGTAAGTACCAGACAGTGTGAGATTGTGTTTAGAATCACTTAATATTTAACAATATAATTGAGCACTGTTACTATTATTAAAACACACTGTCCATTATTATTAGTGTTAGGTATGAATAAAAGGAAACATTTAGTTTGATTCGTTATTTCTCTCTCTCTGAACCCTAGGCTATGGGATGCCAGTCCCAAAGATCTTTGTGCCTCGGGTGTAGGGGAATATTGCGAAGTCTCCCCTCCTCCTCAGAGTTGGGTGTCTGTCCCCGGTCACTGTTGGCCATTAATTTGGGAAAAAGAGAAAAGTGATTCGATGACAAAAGCTAGGAAAAGGTGGTGGGGTTGCTCTGTTAATAACTGATGACATTAGTACAGAAGTCAGAGATGACCTTAGTTCTGAAGATCAAGATGTAGAATTAGTTTGAGTGGAATATGAATTAGCAAAGGTAACATGTCACTTTTTTATTCAATCATGGGATCCAGGCATCACTGGCTAGGCCAACATTAATTGCTCATCCCTAATTGTCCTTGGGAAAGTTGTGGTGAGCTGCCTTCTTGAACCGCAGCAGTCCATGTGGGAGTAGCTTATAGGCCCCTAATACCTTCACACTTTCGTACAGAATATACAGGAAAAAATAATGGGCACTTGTAAGAAAGGTGCTGCAATAATTGCGTGTTATTTTAATCTTCATACATATTGGATGAAGCAGAATGGCAAAGGGGTTGCCTGGAAGATGAGTTCGTAGAGTGTATTCAAGACAGTTTCTTAGTGAGTATGTTCCAGTGACAACCACAGAACGGCTATTTTAGACCTGGGAATCTTCAATGAGACTGGATTAATTAAGACATCATAGTAAAGGTGCCTTTTATCAGAAGAGTATGAGAGAAAGCCAGTTAGAGTATAAAAGCTGATAGAGGTTCTCCAAATATTTATATAGGACATGAATCCTAAAGTGTGCATAGGTACCTTAGAAAATGAGGCTGGGAAATTAACAATGGGAAATGAGGAAATGGAAGAAGCGTTGAACAGGCATTTTGTGTCTCTCTTCACTGTAGAAGATACAAGAAACATCCCAAGAATACTTGAAAATCAAGAGGTAAAAAGAAAGGAGGAACTTAAAACAATCAGGGGTCCGAGGGGAAAGGTATTAGGAAAACTTTTAGATCCAAAGGTTAACAAGTCCCTTGACTTGATGGCTTTCATCATAGGGTCTTAAAGGAAGTGGCTGCAGACATAGTAGATGCATTGGTTGTGATCTTCCAAAATTCCCTAGATTCATGGAAGGCCCAGCAGATTGGAAATCACATGGGGCAAATGTATTAGATTTCTTTGAGGAAGTAACATGAAAATTGACATAGCAGAATCTGTAGATTTGGTGCACTTGGATTTCCAAAAGCAATTTGATAAAGTGTCACATCAAAGTTAACAAAGATAACAAGATAAAAATTTGTTATGTAGGTGGTAGCATATTAGTATGCATGGATGATTGATTAGCTAACAGCAAACAGAGAGTTGGGGTAAAGGGCTATTTTCGGTTTGGCAAACTGGTACTAGTGGAGTGACACAGAGGTCAGTGCTGGGTCCTCCAATACCTGTGTAAATTACTTGGGCGAAGGAACTGAATGCATGGTAGCTAAATTTGCCGATGGTGCAAAGGTAGGAAAGTAACGTGTCAAGTGGACATAAAGAGTCTATTAAGTGGTTTAGAGGTGAAGTGAATGGGCAAAAAATTGGCAGATGGAGTTGAATGTGAGACAATGTGAATTTGTCCCCTTTGGCTGTAAGAATAGAAAAGCAGTAACTTACCTGAATGGAGAAAGACTGAAGACAGTACGGTACTGAGGGATCTGGGAGACCCAGTCCATGAATCGCTAGGCATGCAGTGGAGCAAGTGATTAGGAAGACAATTGGTATGCTGGCGATTATGTGGATGCTGTGGAAAAAGCAGTTCCAACAACTGTCTAGTTAACCGAAGATCCTGAGTGTGATTCTCAGTGGTGTCTTTACCCCAATTTCCATTCAAGGCTTTGAAATGTGACATGTTTACAACAAAAATACATTCCTTTGATGCACAAAAACCCAGTAACCAAAGTGTCCCAACTGAAGAAATCAAGAATTGTATTAGATCAAGAGAAGAGATGTATTAAGTTGCCAGAAAAAGGAAAGCCTGAGAATTGGGAACATTTTAGAAATCTGCAGAGAAGGACATAGAAATGGATTAAGAAAGAAAAGATAGAATATGAGAGTAAACTAGCAAGAAACACAAAGACTGATTGTAAATGCTTCTGTAAAAAGGAAAATATTCGTAAAAAATAAATGTGGGTCCATTTCAAGCAAGGTCAGGAAAATTTACAATGCGGAATAAGGAAATGTCAAAGAAATTAAACAAATACTTTGTGTCTGTCTTCACAGAGAAAAATACTAAAAATTGCTCAGAAATAAAGGAGAATCAAGGGACTAGTGTAAACGAGGAACTGCAAGTTATTAATATTTGTTAAAAAAAAGTATTAGAGAAATTAATGGGACTTAAAGTAGACAAATTCCCTGAACCTGATGATCTACAACCCAGAGTGTTGAAGGAAGTGGCTCCAGAGATAGTAGATGCGTTCGTAATCATATTTCAAAATTCTGTAGTCTCTGGAATGGTTCCTGTAGATTGGGAGGTGGAAAATAAAACCCCATTTTTTAAGAAAGGAGGGAGAGAGTAAAGTGGGAACTAGAGATCTGTTAGCCTGACATAAGTAGTAGGGAAAATGCGAGATTCTGCAATACAGGATGTGATAATAGAACACTTAGAAAATAATGGTAGCATTGGGCAGATTCAACATGGATTTATGAAAGGGAAATCATGTTTAACATACCTGTTGGGGTTTTTTGAGGATGCAGTCAGAAAAGATAAGGGGAGACCCATGGATGTGGTACAGTGAGGTAGCACAAGGATCACAGGCGCAGCTATTCACAATCTGTATCAATGATTTGGACGTGGGGATTAAATGTAATATTTAGAAGTTTGCAGGTGACAGGAAACTAGGCGGAAGTGTGAGCTGTGAGGAGGATGCAAAGATGCTTCAAGGGGATCTGGAGAGGATAAGAGAGTGGCCAAAATTTGGCAGAGGGAATACAATATGGAGAAATGTGAGGTTATCCACGTTGGCAAGAAATAACAAATACAGACCATTTGTTAAATGGTGAGAGACTGGGAAGCATTGATCTTCAAATGTATTTCAATGTCCTTGTTCATGACACACTTAAAGCTAACATGCAGGTACAGCAAACAGTTAAAAAGGTAAATGGTATGTTGGTTTTTATTACAATTGGATTTGAGTTTAGGAGTAAAGATGTCTCACTGCCTTGGTGAGATGGCAACAGTAGCATTCTAAGAAGCTTTTGTCTTCTTAACTAAGGAAAGATATACTTGTCTTAGACTGAGTGCAATGAAGGTTCCACTAAAATAATACCTGGAGCAATGCGTGCTGAGGAAAAATTAAATAGACTGGTCCTCTATTCTCTGGAGTTTAGAAGAATGAGAGGTGATCTCATTCAGGCATACAAAATTCTTACAGGGATTAACAGTGTCGATGCAGGTAGGAGGTTGCCCCAGGATGGGGGTGTCTAGAACCAGGGGACACAGTCTCAGAATAAGGGGCAGGCCATTTAGGACTGAGATGTGGAGTAATTTCTTCACTCAGAGGGTGGGGAATCTTTGGAATTCACTGCCCCAGAGGAGGCTGTTATTTAGTATGTTCAAGACTAAGATTTATAGATTTCTACACATTGAAAGCATCATGGAACATGGGGTTAATAGAAGGAAATGTTGTTGAAGTGGAAGATGAATCATGATCTCAGTGAATGGTGGAGTGGGCTCGAAGGGCTGAATAGCTGGCTCCTGCTCCTATTTCATATGTTTTTATTGCAAGGGGAATGCATTGTAAAAGTAGGGAAGTTTTTCTGCAGCTATACAGGGCCTTAGTCAGGCAGCATCTGGAGTAAACTATAAAGTTTTGGTATATTTAGTTAAGAAAGGGTATAATTGCATTAGAACCAGTTCAGAGAAGGTTCACTCGACTGATTGCTGGGATGAAGGGATTTATTTTATGAGGAAAAGTTAAGCAGATTGGGCCTATACCCGTTGGTGTTTAGGAGGCTGAGAGGTGATCTTACTGAACACATAGGATCCTGAGAGGACTTGACAGGGTGTATGCTGAGAGGATCTTTCCTCTTGTGGGTGTAGAACTTAGGGATACTGTCTTAAAAAATAGGGATCTCCCATTTAAGACTGAGATGAGAAGAAATTTAGTGAGTCTGTGGAATTCTCTTCTCAAGAGGCGAGTGGAGGCTGGGCCATTGAAGATATTCAAGACTGAGTTAAGGTGGATATTTGATTGACAAGAGAATCGAGGGTTACGCAGACCAACAGTAAAGCAGAGTTCAGGCCAGAATCAGATCAGCCAGAATCAGATCAGCCATCATCTTATCAAATGATGGAGAAGGCTTCGGGGCTGAATGGCCTACTCCTGCTCCTAATTACTCTGTTCTTATTCCAACACGTTCTTTAGACCACAATCTGTGACCAGTGATGGATAGAGAAGCATTATGTTTTGTGGACCCCAGAGGCTCTCTTGTGCCCGTTCATTAGGCCACTCGATCTCTCAGCTCCACCAACCATCCGCCCTGCCTTCAAGCCTCTCCTTACCTGAGGAAGGATGTTCTTGCTATAGAGGGGGTGCAGCGAAAGTTTACCAGACTGATTCCTGGGTTGGCGGGACCGACATATAAGGAGAGATTGAGTCGGTTAGGATTATATTCGCTGGATTTCAGAAGAATGAGGGGGGATCACCTAGAAAGCTATAAAATTGTAACACAACTTGACAGGGTAGATGCAGGAATGATGTTCCCGATGGTGGCAGAGTCCAGAACCAGGGGTCACAGTCTGAGGATCTGGGGTAGAATTTAGGACTGAGATGAGGAGAAATTTCATCATCCAGAGAGTGGTGAACGTGTGGAATTCGGTACCACAGAAAGTAGTTGAGACCAAAACATTGTATGTTTTCAAGGGGGAGTTAGATATAGCTCTTGGGGTGAAAGGGATCAAAGGATATGTGTGTGTCCATGTCTCTGTGTGTCTGTGTGTGTGTGTGTCCATGTCTCTGTGAGTGTCTGTGTGTGTGTGTCCATGTCACTGTGTGTGTGTTGGTCCATGTCTGTGTGTGTGTGTGTTTGTCCATGTCTCTGAGTGTGTGTGTGTCCATGTCTCTGAGTGTGTGTGTGTCCATGTCTCTGAGTGTGTGTGTCCATGTCTCTGAGTGTGTATGTGTCCATGACACTGTGTGTGTGTGTGTGTGTGTCCATGTCTCTCTGAGTGTGTGTGTGTCCATGTCTGAGTGTGTGTGTGTGTCCATGTCTCTGAGTGTGTGTGTCCATGTCTCTGAGTGTGTGTGTGTGTCCATGTCTCTGAGTGTGTGTGTCCATGTCTGTGTGTGTGTGTGTATGTGTGTCCATGTCTCTGTGTGTGTGTGTCCATGTCTCTGCGTGTGTGTGTCCATGTCTCTGTGTGTATGTGTCCATGTCTCTGTGTGTGTGTGTGTCCATGTCTTTGTTTGTGTGTCAATGTCTGTGTGTGTGTGTCCATGTCTCTGTGTGTGTGTGTCCATGTCTCTGTGTGTGTGTCCATGTCTCTGAGTGTGTGTGTGTCCATGTCTCTGAGTGTGTGTGTGTCCATGTCTGTGTGTGTGTCCGTGTGTCCATGTCTGTGTGTGTGTGTGTTTGTCCATGTCTCTGAGTGTGTGTGTGTCCATGTCTCTGAGTGTGTGTGTGTCCATGTCTTTGAGTGTGTGTGTCCATGTCTCTGAGTGTGTATGTGTCCATGACACTGTGTGTGTGTGTGTGTGTGTCCATGTCTCTCTGATTGTGTGTGTGTGTCCATGTCTCTGAGTGTGTGTGTCCATGTCTCTGAGTGTGTGTGTCCATGTCTGTGTGTGTGTGTGTATGTGTGTCCATGTCTCTGTGTGTGTGTGTCCATGTCTCTGCGTGTGTGTGTGTCCATGTCTTTGTTTGTGTGTCAATGTCTGTGTGTGTGTGTGTCCATGTCTCTGTGTGTGTGTGTCCATGTCTCTGTGTGTGTGTCCATGTCTCTGAGTGTGTGTGTGTCCATGTCTCTGAGTGTGTGTGTGTCCATGTCTGTGTGTGTGTCCGTGTGTCCATGTCTCTGAGTGTGTGTGTGTGTCCATGTCTCTGAGTGTGTGTGTGTGTCCATGTCTCTGAGTGTGTGTGTCCATGTCTCTGAGTGTTTGTATGTCCATGTCTCTGAGTGTGTGTGTCCATGTCTCTGAGTGTGTGCGTGTGTGTCCATATCTGTGTGTGTGTGTCCATGTCTCTGAGTGTGTGTGTCCATGACTCTGAGTGTGTGTGTGTCCATGTCTCTGAGCGTATGTGTGTCCATGTCTCTGTGTGTGTGTGTGTGTGTGTGTGTGTGTCCATGTCTGTGTGTGTGTGTGTGTGTGTGTCCATGTCTCTGAGTGTGTGTGTGTGTCCATGTCTCTGTGTGTGTGTGTGTGTGTGTGTGTGTCCATGTCTCTGAGTGTGTGTGTCCATGTCCCTGAGTGAGTGTGTGTCTGTCTGTGAATGTGGGAGAGTGTGTGTGTGTGAGTGAGTGTGAGATTGATATTATAAAGCAGCAACACATTTCACCTTTGGAACAGAATCACTTTAGCCACCTCTGTTTCCTGTTGATGTTAACAGTTTTCAGAAATAACTGAGATATCAGTCAGCCTCTCTGTCTTTATTGTGATTTGAGGAAGGGTCACCAATTTCACCAGAGTCAGCAATCATTAATGAAAGGAACAATTTTTTTCACAGCTGTGTTGGAGATATTTTGATGTTTGTGACTGGCAGGGTAGTCCAGAACCAGGGGTCATACTCTGAGGATCTGGGGTAGACCATTTAGGACTGAGTTGAGGAGAAATTTCATCACCCAGAGAGTGGTGAACCTGTGGAATTTGTTACCACAGAAAGTAGTTGAGACCAAAACATTGTATGTTTTCAAGAGGGAGTTAGATATAGCTCTTGGGGTGAAAGGGATCAAAGGATATGTATGTGTCCATGTCTCTGAGTGTGTGTGTGTGTGTGTCCATGTCTCTGAGTGTGTGTGTGTCCATGTCTCTGAGTGTGTGTGTGTGTGTCCATGTTTCTGAGTGAGTGTGTGTGTGTCCATGTCTGTTTGTGTGTGTGTGTCCATGTCACTCTGAGTGTGTGTGTCCTTGTCTCTGAGTGTGTGTGTGTCCATGTCTCCGTGTGTGTGTGTCCATGTCTGTGTGTGTGTGTCCATGTCTCTGTGTGTGTGTGTGTGTCCATGTCGGTGTGTGTATGTGTCCATGTCTCTGAGTGTGTGTGTGTGTTCATGTCTCTGAGTGTGTGTGTGTCCATGTCTCTGAGTGTGTGTGTGTCCATGTCTCTGAGTGTGTGTGTGTCCATGTCTCTGAGTGTGTGTGTGTCCATGTCTCTGAGTGTGTGTGTGCGTGTGTCCATGTCTCTGTGTGTGTGTCCATGTCTCTGTGTGTGTGTCAATGTCTTTGTGTTTGTGTGTGTCCATGTCTCTGTGCGTGTGTGTGTCCATGTCTCTGAGTGTGTGTGTGTCCATGTCTCTGAGTGTGTCCATGTCTCTCTCTGTGTGTGTGTGTGTGTGTGTGTGTGTGTGTGTCCATGTCTCTGTGTGTGTGTGTGTCCATGTCTGTGTGTGTGTGTGTGTGTGTGTGTGTGTCCATGTCTCTGAGTGTGTGTGTCCATGTCTCTGAGTGAGTGTGTGTCTGTCTGTGAATGTGGGTGAGTGTGTGTGTGTGAGTGAGTGTGAGATTGATATTATAAAGCAGCAACACATTTCACCTTTGGAAGAGAATCACTTTAGCCACCCCTGTTTCCTGTTGATGTTAACAGTTTTCAGAAATAACTGAGATATCAGTCAGCCTCTCTGTCTTTATTGTGATTTGAGGAAGGGTCACCAATTTCACAAGAGTCAGCAATCATTTATGAAAGGAACAATTTCCTTGACAGCTGTGTTGGAGAAGTTTTGATGTTTGTGACTGGCAGGGTAGTCCAGAACCAGGGGTCATCTCTGAGGATCTGGGGTAGACCATTTAGGACTGAGTTGAGGAGAAATTTCATCACCCAGAGAGTGGTGAACTTGTGGAATTTATTACCACAGAAAGTAGTTGAGACCAAAACATTGTATGTTTTCAAGAGGGAGTTAGATATAGCTCTTGGGGTGAAAGGGATCAAAGGATATGTATGTGTCCATGTCTCTGAGTGTGTGTGTGTGTCCATGTCTCTGAGTGTGTGTGTGTCCATGTCTCTGAGTGTGTGTGTGTGTGTCCATGTCTCTGAGTGTGTGTGTGTGTCCATGTCTCTGAGTGTGTGTGTGTGTGTGTCCATGTCTGTGTGTGTGTGTGTCCATGTCTCTGTGTGTGTGTCCATGTCTCTGAGTGTGTGTGTGTGTCCATGTCTCTGAGTGTGTGTGTGTCCATGTCTGAGTGTGTGTGTGTCCATGTCTCTGAGTGTGTGTGTGTCCATGTCTCTGAGTGTGTGTGTGTCCATGTCTCTGAGTGTGTTTGTGTGTTCATTTCTCTGAGTGTGTGTGTGTCCATGTCTCTGAGTGTGTGTGTGTCCATGTCTCTGAGTGTGTGTGTGTCCATGTCCCTGAGTGTGTGTGTGTCCATGTCTCTGAGTGTATGTGTGTCCATGTCTCTGTGTGTGTCTGTGTGTCCATGTCTCTGTGTTTGTGTGTGTGTGTGTGTCCATGTCTCTGAATGTGTGTGTGTGTGTGTGTCCATGTCTCTGAGTGTGTGTGTGTGTGTCCATGTCTCTGAGTGTGTGTGTGTCCATGTCTCTGAGTGTGTGTGTGTCTGTCTATGAATGTGGGTGAGTGTGTGTGTGTGGATGTGGGAGTGAGTGTGAGATTGATGTTATAAAGCAGCAACACATTTCACCTTTGGAAGAGAATCACTTTAGCCACCCCTGTTTCCTGTTGATGTTAACAGTTTTCAGAAATAACTGAGATATCAGTCAGCCTCTCTGTCTTTATTGTGATTTGAGGAAGGGTCACCAATTTCACAAGAGTCAGCAATCATTTATGAAAGGAACAATTTCCTTGACAGCTGTGTTGGAGATGTTTTGATGTTTGTGACTGGCAGGGTAAAGAAGGGGCAAAGAGTGGGGGTGGTGCATTTTGATTCCAGCTGAGCTGCTGTCCCTCTGTATCGCTGTAACCTGCAGAGTGCAGACCAAGTGTTCCAAATTTGGAATAGATTGCAGAGCTCTTCACTTCTGGGCCAGCACGGACACCATGTGAATAAAGGCTGCAAAGATGTGAAAATAAATTCTCTCCCGTACATTGTTTCTGTTTGCTATGTATTTTTTCAACTCTGACAAAGAATGTGAGGAATTGACAAAATTATCTTGGAGACATTAGTAATAAAAAGAGCTTTAACACGATCCAATGTGTCGCGTTAAACAGTGACAATGTATTGCAGAGGAATTACCAAGTACAGCAACGTTTAACTACTCCCATTCTGAATGAGATTAAAGTCTGATTACCGTACCAAATGTGCACATTGCAGTCTGAAATAACTCCAAACAACCATCCCCAGCCAATAACTACAATGGGGGATGAGGAGAGAGTACATGTACAGGGCCAGGTGGTAAAAGAGCGAATACGCCACCCGGGCGAACTGTGCACCCTGCTGTGAACTTCAATCCCTTACAGTATTGTTCAATATTCACACTACATCAAAGTGTTTTCAGATGCAGCCATGCAATAACTGAACTTCCTTGAGACTGGCAAAGAGCAGCGCCTGTAGTGGCGGTGAGCGGCCAGCAGCGGGTAGGGTTGTATCACTTTAATCCCAAGACAATGATGAAAAAAATGCTGGGTGTAAAACTGTCACCTGTCTCTGGGTGAAAATGAAACTGCAGGTTGAAGTTGAAGAGATAAATTGTTAACCAGGGTCTCACAATGACTCCCCGCACGATCCAGCCATCCAGTTGCACGATTTGTTACAGAACTGGCTGCTCCCTTGATCCTTCAGCCTCCAAGTTCCCTTTCTGTTGGTTTCCACAACATTCAATCACCACTCGTCAACATTACACTGTCAGATGGAGTTCAGGGGCTGGGAGAAAGAAAACAAGTTCAGGGCTTGAATCTGAGTTGGGAAATAAGATTGCCATTTCAAAATAATCAAAATAATTACTGCAATTAATATATTCATTTGGATAAATATTCATGGATATATACATCCACTCCAGTACACACACACTGAGAGAGACAACCACTCCTGTACACAAACACACACTAAGAGAGAAATCCACTCCTGTACACACACACACTGAGAGAGAAATCCACTCCTGTACACACACACACACTGAGAGAGAAATCCACTCCTGTACACACACACACTGAGAGAGACATCCACTCCTGTACACACACACACTGAGAGAGAAATTCAATCCTGTGCACACAGACAGAGAGACAACCACTCCTGTACACACACACACACTGAGAGAGACATTCAATCCTGTACACACACACACTGAGAGAGACATCCACTCCTGTACACACACAGACACTGAGAGAGAAATCCACTCCTGTACACACACACACTGAGAGAGACATTCAATCCTGTACACACTCACACTGAGAGAGACATTCAATCCTGTACACACACACACTGAGAGAGACATCCACTCCTGTACACACACACACTGAGAGAGACATTCAATCCTGTACACACACACACTGAGAGAGACATTCAATCCTGTACACACACACACTGAGAGAGACATCCACTCCTGTACACACACACACTGAGAGAGACATTCAATCCTGTACGCACACACACACTGAGAGAGACATTCAATCCTGTACACACGTACACACTAAGAGACATTAAATTCTATACACACACACACTGAGGGATACATTCAATCCTGTAAACACACACACACTGAGAGAGACATCCACTCCTGTACACACACACACTGAGAGAGACATCCACTCTTGTACACACACACACTGAGAGAGACATTCAATCCTGTACACAGACACTGAGAGAGACATTCAATCCTGTACACAGACACTGAGAGAGACATTCAATCCTGTACACACACACACCCACACACTGAGAGAGACATCCACTCCTGTAAACACACAGACACTGAGAGAGACATCCACTCATGTACACACACACACCCACACACTGAGAGAGACATCCACTCCTGTACACACATAAGGAGAACTTAGGGACACTGTTTTAAAAAATAGCGGTCTCACATTTAAGACTGAGATGAGAAGAAATTTAGTTAGTCTGTGGAATTCTCTTCCCAAGAGGCGAGTGGAGGCTGGGTCATTGAATATATTCAAGGCTGAGTTAAGGTAGATTTTTGATTGACGAGAGAATCGAGGGTTACTGCAGACCAACAGGAAAGCGGAGTTCAGGCCAGAATCAGATCAGCCAGAATCAGATCAGCCATCATCTTATCAAATGACGGAGAAGGCTTCGGGGCTGAATGGCCTACTCCTGCTCCTAGTTACTCTGTTCTTATTCCAACACGTTCTTCAGACTACAATCTGTGACCAGTGATGGATAGAGAAGCATTATGTTTTGTGGACCCCAGAGGCTCTACTGTGCCCGTTCATTAGGCCCCTCGATCTCTCAGCTCCACCAACCACCCACCCTGCCTTCAGGCCTCCCAGCTGCAGCACTTCATCTTCCATTGGTGTAAGGATGGCAAGATCTGGACACCAGCACTCTTAGTGGCTGCTTCCCTGACATCATGTGCTCTCTTCTACAAGCAGATAAATTTGTATGGTTACTCACCCATCAAAGATACACATTAGTCTATGCTGATGTCAGCCTGGCTGTCCATCATGTCCCCACAGAAATGCCTCCTGCATGTGGACACTCAGTCTGGGCAGCACAGGAGTCAACTCTCACTGGCCACGGCCTTCCACAGAGAGGCTGACATGTGGATAATGTGGATAAATGTGAGGTTATCCACTTTGGCAGCAAAAACAAGAAGGCAGATTATTATCGGAATGGCTATAAATTGAGAGAGGGGGAATGCGCAATGAGACCTGGGTGTTCTCGTACACCAGTCGCTGAAGGTAAACATGCAGGTGCAGCAGGCGGCAAATAAGCCAAATGGTATGTTGTCCTTCATAGCGAGAGGATTTGAGTACAGGAACAGGGATGTCTTGCTGCAATTATACAGGACCTTGGTGTGGCCACACCTGGGATATTGTGTGCAGTTTTGGACTCCTTATCTGAGGAAGGATGTTCTTGCTATAGAGGGTGTGCAGCGAAGGTTTACCAGACTGATTCCTGGGATGGCGGGACAGACATGTAAGGAGAGATTGAGTCGGTTAGGATTATATTCACTGGTGTTCAGAAGAATGAGGGGGGATCTCATAGAAACCTATAAAATTCTAACAGGACGAGACAGGGTAGATGCAGGAAGGATGTTCCCAATGGTGGGGGATCCAGAACCAGGGGTCACAGTCTGAGGATACGGGATAGACTACTTTTGACTGAGATGAGGAGTAATTTCTTCACCCAGAGAGTGGTGAGCCTGTGGAATTCACAAACACAGAAAGTGGAAGAGGCCAAAACATTGCATGTGTTGAAGAAGGAGTTAGATATAGCTCTTGGGGCGAAAGGGATCAAAAGATATGGGCAGAAAGCGGGAGAGGGCTATTGAGTTGGATGATCAGCCATGATCATAATGAATGGCGGAGCAGACTCGAAGGGCCGAATGGCCTACTCCTGCTCCTATTTCCTCGGTTTCTATGTTTAACTCTGTTTCTCTCTGCAAATACTTGCCTGATCTGCTGAGTATTTCCAGTTTATTATATTTATATTTAATTTTCAACATTAATAGTATTATCTTTTTCCTTTATAAATGGATGTTGTGCTTTTGGAATGTCTCTTACTGTATATTATTATTAATAGTATTCGTTAAAACACTGTGGATTTACCCTGATTCCTGTTATTTTTCTCCCCCTGTTCCTTAGTCTATATCGTAACCTTCTCACTGATTCTTGTGTCGAGGATCTCGCCTCCGCTCTCAGTACAAACCGGTCACTGACGGATCTGAACCTGGGAGTAAACTCCTTCACAGACCAATCTGTCCCCGCTCTCCGCCACCTCATCCTGACTTGCAGGACTCTGAGTCTGATCGTGTGAGCGTTTGTGTTAATTTTTAGTGTAATAACTAAAATATAAATGGGATTTAAAATATAAATGGTCCTGAATCTATCAAACAGCAGCAATGAAAAGCGGATTGCCGCTGCTCGACAAGATTGTCCCAAACTGAAACTGCTTCATTTTCCTCCCGGGACCTACAGCAGTGACCCCCACCAACCCCCACCCCGCCCTGGGGAGCTCCATCCGAGCAGAGTCTAGTCGGGTGAGGGGAGAGTGGTGGAGACGGCGGGGTCGGGGAGGTGGGTGGTGTTAATGCGGTCAGGCTGATGGCTAATGGGGCTGGGTCAGCGGCGTTGTTGGGTCGGGCTGTAAAGACGGGGGTTTAGTCAGATTTGGTCAAGGACAGAGTTGGGAGGGTGAGGAGGTAGTCGGGTTGGTGGGGGTGGTTGGAGGGGTTAATCGGGTAGTGTGGGTGTAGTATGATGGTCAGTGGGGGGTGGGGGTGGTTGGAGGGGATAATCGGGTAGTGTGGGTGTAGTATGATGGTCAGTGGGGGGTGGGGGTGGTTGGAGGGGTTAATCGGGTAGTGTGGGTGTAGTATGATGGTCATTGGGGGGGTGGGGGTGGTTGGAGGGGTTAATCGGGTAGTGTGGGTGTAGTATGATGGTCACTGGGGGGGTAGGGGTGGTTGGAGGGGTTAATCGGGTAGTGTGGGTGTAGTATGATGGTCAGTGGGGGGGTGGGGGTTGTTGGAGGGGTTAATCGGGTAGTGTGGGTG
This sequence comes from Cetorhinus maximus, assembly GCF_964194155.1. Classification (NCBI taxonomy): domain Eukaryota; kingdom Metazoa; phylum Chordata; class Chondrichthyes; order Lamniformes; family Cetorhinidae; genus Cetorhinus; species Cetorhinus maximus. The sequence continues at coordinate 9,110,763 of NC_135913.1, forward strand.
TAGTATGATGGTCAGTGGGAGGGTGGGGGTGTTTGGAGGGGTTAATCGGGTAGTGTGGGTGTAGTATGATGGTCAGTGGGGGGTTGGGGGTGGTTGGAGGGGTTAATCGGGTAGTGTGGGTGTAGTATGATGGTCAGTGGGGTGTGGGGGTGGTTGGAGTGGTTAATCGGGTAGTGTGGGTGTAGTATGATGGTCAGTGGGGGTGGTTGGAGGGGTTAATAGGGTAGTATGGGTGTAGTATGATGGTCAGTGGGGGGTGGTGGTGGTTGGAGCGGTTAATCGGGTAGCGTGGGTGTAGTATGATGGTCAGTGTGGGGTGGGGGTGGTTGGATGGGTTAATTGGGTAGTGTGGGTGTAGCATGATGGTCAGTGGGGGGTTGGGGTGGTTGGAGGTGTTAATCGGGTAGTGTGGGTGTAGTATGATGGTCAATGGGGGGTGGGGGTGGTTGGAGTGGTTAATCGGGTAGTGTGGGCGTAGTATGATGGTCAAGGGAGTGGTGGGGGTGGTTGGAAGGGTTAATCGGGTAGTGTGGGTGTAGTATGATGGTCAGTGGGGGGTGTGGGTTGGTGATTGGGGGACTCGGTTGTGGAGTTACCCGGGTATTAGACCAGGTTTTACAGTCTAACATATCCTGGGTAACTACCCGTGTAAGTCCTGTGGATTTGTCCCAAGTCTCCGAATCTAACCCAGAGTCAGAGACATTCACACAGGGTCCCGGGCAGCAGGGGTTTTGCCCAGTGGAATTTTAAACCTCTGGGGCAATTCCCACGTAGGCCCACGGGTCAGGGCATCCCAGGGACCCGCTGCCCATCTTCAGCCATATGTCTGGTCTCTGATGACCCAGTGAGCAGGAGATTTGGCCTATTAACTCCAGTCTCCCTGTTATTGACACTGTTGTTCAATCTGTTTATTCCTGTTTAATCTTTAATCTGTTTCAGGCTGTGGAGCAATCGGTTCAGTCGAAATGGAGAAAATCAGCTGAAGTCTCTGCAGGGAACTAGATCTGGACTGAGTGTGACAATGTGAACCTTTGTATTGATAAACATTCCTGTTCTCATTATAGGAACATTTTTAACCGAGTTTTTTTCCCTCCCCTTTAACCGGCCGCGCTCCAGTTTTAAATCCTATTGGCCCTTTCCCAGTTTCCAGCTCGAGCTGAGTGAGCGTCATCTCCCATTGTGACGTCAGAGGCCCAGACACAGGGTCACGAGACTCAGCCGCCTGGCCCCACAGGCGCTGCTTCTGCAGGATATCCGGGGCTGAATGTTCCCCATTGGGGCACTGGGGAAATGTACAGACAGGGAGGGCCCAGGGTGGGGATCAGTCTGGGCTGCAGTGGGACATTGACAATTACACTCAGTATTCCTGGGTTTGGGGGTAAAGCCCCTAGGGCTCCCGCTCAGTATCATTGCCCAGTGACCCTGCTGGGAAGTGAACCTGTGTGGGTTCAGGGTGGGTACAGGGTCCTTTCAGCTGGGATAGATCCCACTGTCCAATAGAGACAGACACCCACTGCATGGGGTGTCCCAGAGAGAGTATCCTATTGGGGAGGTTCCAGTGGATTCTGTAACCGAGGGATTGGACTGAAAGTATCAATGCTTTTCTGTCGTCCCTAAGAAAGAAATCATCAGTTGTTGAAACAATGTGTTGAATTTAGTCTCTGCCCTATTGATATTGCTGTAATTTACACTCTGAAGGGTGAGTTTCTAAACAGCTGGAATGACAAAGAGGACTGGAGTGTGTCAAATAAGGAAGTTGACCTGCTAAATTCACCCACCCGCTCAAAGAGTAACAAGTTGTGGAAGTTAAGTGACCCAGTGGAAACTACACTGCAGGAAATGGACAGGATCCATGTAGGGACCCACAGCCTGAACCTCTGCGGGCCGAATGCATGGGTTGTGGTCTAAACACAGAGCAGGATCACCAGCATTTAAACAGAGAGAAGATAGTTTGATGTTCTGGGTCAGGTTCCTTAAGATGTACCATTGTTGGATTGATATTATTTTCCAGATACTGATGGACCTGTTGTACATGACATTATTTCCTGATTTATTTTACATTCCCCATCATATACAGTTTGTTTATTCTCCCCTCACTCTGGTACAATAAATGGTGAAGTTTCACTGTGTTCATCAGGCTTCAAAAAATCAAGGAATGGAACCAATAATTTGTAATCAGTAATGACCAGATTCAAACAACAGGCTCACACAAGAAAGATGATCTGGTATTAGATATCTCCTGGGGCCACAGACTGACAGATCAAGGGACAGAGAGATAAGGCTCTATGGTTTAATGTAGGAATCAACTCAGAAATGTCAACATATTCACCATACAGTAATGAGAGATTAATACTGATACAGTGGAAAGAACAGGTAACAGGGAAAAAAAAACTTTGTAAAAGCTTTTACACACTTTTATGATGTTGTCCCTGACACCCAATTAACACTCATAACCCACAAATTGCAATGAGATAAGTGCCCCATTTAATGGAGTCGATTTCAACTATCAGGGGAGGATTGTGTATTGGGTTATGTTACTGGACGAACAATCCAGGGGTTTTGCTGATAACCCAGAGAACATGAGTTCAGATGACAGTTTGAGAATTTTAATGCAGTTTAACAGAAGCTGGATTTTAAATAGAGACTGTTGTCATTGATCATTAACCTGCCCGAGTGTTTGTAAAGGAAACGTCCTGTCCTTATCTGGCCTGTTCTGTCTCTGACTCCAGACTCTCCAATGTGATTGACTGTCATGTTCGCGGCCTCTGAAGTGCCCGACTATTCCGCTTAGTTGTATCAAACAGTCACATCGATCATTCAAGGAGATGCCCCAACAGCGACATCTCAGGGTAATTTGAGTCGACAATTACAGCAACAGCCACAGCTGGGAAGTGGGTGGAACTTGTCTCTCGGGTGTAAAACTGGTGTTTCAGATCCTTGAAATGGAAATTGAAAGGTTTCTGTGAGGCCGCTGATTTCTAAGGCCAGTTTCTCACCAGAGGAGCAAGTTGGGGGATAAATGTTCATGCAGACACCGGGGAGCTCCCCATATCTTCTTGTATTAGAGCGGCTGGGATGTGTTCTATCCACTGGAACAGACAGAGAGCGCCAGGGATTAACACCTCATCGGGGCAAGCAACAAACAATGGAAAAGAGAATCGGGCCGAATCCAAAAAGCCCGGCCGATTTACTATATACCCCGTTATGGGCAAAATCCCAAGACAAACCTCTTCTCCAATCAACAGTATTAGATAGACAGACTACGGAATGGATGAATTAGATTCCTGAATGGTTCATAATAAATAAATCTCCCCAATCTGCAGTAATCTTAGACAATGATCTAAACTATAATTTTATAACCAGTGATCTAGTGAATACTTTTTGATGGTGATAGACTGAGTTAGCAGCCTCTCATTCATTGTGCTACTTACCTGCCTATTAATTGTGTAATTAATGTTCCTGGGTGACCCTGTCTGCAACTATACAGAATAATTCCTCCCGATCCACTCCAGCTCTACCCTCATAATTGTAAACACCTCAAATAAATGGTCCCTTAGTCTCCTCTATTCCAAAGAAAACAACCCCAGCCTATCCAGTCTTTCCTCGTACGAAATGGGTGAGTACCAGGCTGTCCAGGAGGACAAGGCCAATAGTGCACTAATTCCCTCAGCGCATCCCGCTCTACAACATTTATTCAGCCCTGAAAACTAGTGAGAATGACGGGTCAACTGGGGAGTGCAGCCAGAGCCAAACCCATGGAGCCACGGATTGTTCAGCTGTACGGGGGTGAGGAGGTGCAATAATTGGAGATTCTGTAGTTCAGGGAGACCGCCGGCCTTTCTGCGGCTGCAGACATGAGTCTTGAATGAGTTGTTGCCAGACCAACCACTTCCCCCCAACCACCATGGTGGGTCAAGGCCATGCCGAAATCAGCAAAGCCAAAGAAAGCAATGCTGAAAAAGATGCAAATAAAAATATGTCACTTATTAAATTCAGAGCTTAGAGGCTCTTCTCAGCATCACCACATCTCTCTTAAAAGAGCTGAGACCACAAGAAAATGGCACTTGCGGCCCAGCTCCTTCTCAATAGAGATCAGTAAGAAACATGTGCTACACCCGCGCTTTCTCTTTGTCAGATCTGAACAATTATTGTGTGTTGTGTCTCCTGTTTAATGGACCTAGAGCGAGTCTTCTCCCCTATTATTCCCAAATTTCCCCAGTTCCATACAATGTGAACAATTATTGTGATGTGTTCTTCTCTAATCTGTAAACTTCATTGTTCCGGAGTGTGGGAACATCTACTGGCCGGAACTGAGAACTGTAACAGAGCGGCTCAGATTCACATTTGCTGTCAGTGTTGCAAAAACAGCCACAATGTGCAATGTAAGCAAATAGTTTCTGTCTGTTCATTATGTTGTATTGTTCCACATTTTATAGTGAGAAATGAGTAGAATCGAGGAATAATAACGATATTGCTTCACTCATTGGATTATTGTAAATTAACCATGTTATCCTTGACTAGACATTAAGCACCATTTCTGTCTGATTTCTCAGGTTTACATGACTGAAAAAAATACGAACACAAATATCAATAAAAACTAAGCTGATAGCTTCACAGGAAATAAAAGCCAATGAGATGGGGGTGAAATACAAACAGAATAAAATGAAATAAATCTGAAAATGCTGGACAGGCTGATCCTGAAACGTCTGTGGAGAAGTTCGGGTTAACAGTTCAGGGCCCTGAACCTTCTCTACACCTGAAAAGATAAACCAACATCTCCAAAGAGAGATTTGAACTTTTCCCTCCTTTAGTTTAGTAAATTTTTATTTTGATTTCAGAGTTGCTTATTTTTTATTGAAATATTCTTTTGTAAATTCCATGGCCCCAAATCTTCCTGTCTCCGGTTGGTCAGAAATGGGGCGTTTGTGAGAAGATGTGTGTTGGGATCCTATGGAAGTCCTGACTCGGGGACTTTCCTTATTAAATGGGTGAAGGGAGCTGGACAGGCTTTTCCTGTTTCCACATCCTGGGTTGTTCTTTTCCGGTGTCTTGGGGATGACAGTAGGCAGTAAATAGGAACTCTCTGCTTCTTTCTTGCCTGTGAGCTGTCTGATTGGGACTCTTCCTGTTAATCCGAGGGCATTTAAGAGTCAACCACATTACTCTGGAGTAATGTAGGAGTTTGGAGTCACATGTAGGCCAGACCAGGTAAGGATGACGGATGACAGATTTCCTTCCCTAAAGGACATTTGTGCACAAGATGGGTCTTTACAACAATTGACAATGATTTCATAGTCACCATCACTGAGACTAGTTTCTATTCCAGAATTTGTTTAAGTAATTTCAAACTCCACCAACTGCTGTGTTGGGATTTGCACCCGTATCCCCTGAGCAGTAGCCTAGGAATAGGGATTACTAGTCCAGCGACAATACCACTACAGCACCATACCCACCCCTGATGGAGGATCCTTCACTCCGCCCCCATCCCTCGCCCAAGGCCTGAACTGGATCATTGTCGGGCTTCCTCCAGACTCGGGGAGTCCTCCCGCCAGATTAAAAATTGAGGCTGGGCAGGAAAGGGCCGTTAAGGGAATATATTTAAGAAGGAAATTGATAGATTTCTGGGCTCTTCAGGTGTCAAGTGTTCTGGGGAGAGAGCGGGAGGATGGCGTTGAGATAGAGGATCAGCCATGATCATACTGAATGGCGGAGCAGGCTCGAAGGGCCAAATGACCCAGTCCTGCTCCTATTTCCTATGCTTTTCAATTGGGGCAGGGGTGAGCAGCCCATCTGAGACCTCGTCCACCACAGCATTAAATTGCTGAGAGATCGGGCAGGCGTGAACGCAGTGGGAAGCCTATCTGTGATATTTAACGCTCAACCACCCCCTCCTTCTCGCCCCCTTCCCCTGCCTGGCCAACCACCTACAAACCAGCCAGACACAGAGCAGCAAATTCAGGCCTCTTTTATTGCAGCTCACAAGCTGTGGGAAAATCCACCCGCTTTTACTCTTATTGGTCTAACAAGGTTGAAGGTTTTCTCTACCAGTGCAAACTAACTGTTTTAGTTTTATTTCCTGTAATATTACAGGCATTTGGAAATGTGTCTGATGAAAGAGCAAAAAAAAAACTTTTGGAAAAAGCTGAGAAAAATACCAATAGGATTGGAAAAAACAAAGATTAAAATAGTTTTTAGTTTGTCTTTTACCTGATTACAAAAAGTTGACACAGTTGTGCACATTTGGGAATGTTTGCTCCACCCTTTTGAAAAAAAAGCAGAGAAGTTCACCCTTTCCACTGACAGCACAGTGATTATTGAACTAAAAACTTTCTCTTTTAAAGATTTGGCTTCATCCCATTTGTTATCTTTCAAGACAAACTGTTTGTGAATAGGAGATATGGGAGTTATCTCTAAACTGATTGCAAAAACTTCTGTCTCTGATATAAAATACCGGATTATGTGAATATTATTGGTCAATAACTTGCTCCAGGGCTCATGCATGAGAGAGAAGAGTAATTAATAGGATGTCCCACTTAGAATATAGGAGCAAAATAACTCCAACAAATGGAAATGAATAACTCTTCCTGGTTATAGGTGAATAGAACATATCAATCCATATGGATCTATGTACATTTTAATGAAAGTCAGGAAAGTGTAGATGAAACTAGCAAGTTGAGTGCTTTATCTTGAGATCTTTGTGTCTTTGCCTCTGAATGATTTAAGGAAACTCCTCTCGATAGTCTGCCCACTCCCTCGGGAATTGCAGCACACGAGGGAGATAAGCAAATATCCACAGGCAGATGACACCCCCTCCTCCCATCACCCCCTTGCCCATGAACAACTTCTGGTAAGATTACCTAAGAGTGAAGAGTGGCTTGTATTAGATGGCATGATATTTGCATATCGGTATGAATGTGCAGATATGATATGTTAATGTGCACTAACTAACATGTGGAAATGTATGATGCTCCTGCACTGAAGAATGGGCCCCAGACTTGCTCCGATACTTGGCAACAGAACCACATGAATGGATTAATGTGATCTGTAATGTGATATAACATTATAAATCACCAAGGCTTAACAGATATTCCACAGAAAAAGTGACTTTAGAAGAATCAGGGTACAATTAAACACACTGGTATCTACCAGGAGGAGGAAAATTGAAATGAAAAGGGATTTTGATTGAGAAAATATCCACAAGGTGGTTGCAGGTGAAGAGAGCTGGAGAATCTTTAAAGTCCATGCATAAACTTCTGTTTGAACTGTATGTACTTACGACATTCCAATAATTTAGAATTGTGTGAGGTGATCTGCAGGTGGGGAGGATGAAGCAAAGTCAATAGTTAACACGTTTTACTGGAAAAGGTTTTAAATGTATTCTTGGGGGCAGCTCAAAGGTTTGTGTTGTTGATTTTGATAATTTTAATACCTTTAGTTATCTTCAGTTTGTAATCAAGTAATTAGGAAATGAAGATTATAGGTTAGAAATAGATGGATTAACCAGAAAGCTGTTTGTGAGAGGGCTAATTGTTGGGAGGGCTAATTTTTCGAAGAGGTGACCAGGTGTGTAGATGAGAGCAATGCAATTGGCGTAGTCTCCTTGGATTTTTGCAAAGCTTTCAGCTTTCTTCCAGTTGTTCTATTTAGGCCTCTCTCTCTCCGACTGAATTTAGTTCCTGAAATGTTCACTGGCTATTGCACTTATGATCAAAAAATTGCCGGCAGTGTTCCAGTTCGGAGAGGGATTATTAAGGAGCGGAATAGGGTCAGTTTATGAGCTCGGTCCAGGGCTCAGCTCCCCTCTGACAGCGCTGACCTACTGACTGTGCAGCGATCCCTCATTCCCGACCCACTGACTGTGCGGCGCTCCCTCATTCCCGAAACTCTGACAGAGGAAGCGATCCCTCATTCCTGACCCACTGACTGTACGGCGCTCCCATTTTCCTGACGCTTTGAAAGTGCAGCGGTCCCTCATTTCTGGCCGACTGTGAGTGCAGCTCTCCCTCTGTTTTGACCATCTGACAGCATACCGCTCCCTTATTCCTGACCCTCCGACAGTGCGGCGCTCCCTGAGTCCTCATCCATTGACTGCGCAGCGCTCCTTCAGCAGTGAGACCCTGATAGTGCAACAGCCTCAGTCCTGACCCTCCGACAGTACAGCTCTCCATCAGTCCTGACCCTCTGAAAGTGTATTACTGTCTCAATCCTGACCACCTGACAGGACAGCGCTCCCTCAATCCTCACCCACTGACTGTGCAGCGCTCCCTCAGTCCCGGTTCTCAGACAATGTGGCGCTCCCTCAGTCCTGGTTCTCAGACAATGTTGCGCTCCCACAGTCCTGATTCTCAGACAATGTGGTGCTCCCTCAGTCCTGGTTCTCAGACAACGTGGCGATCCCACAGTCCTGGTTCTCAGACAATGTGGTGTTCCCTCAGTCCTGATTCTCAGACAATGTGGTGCTCCCTCAGTCCTGGTTCTCAGACAATGTGGCGCTCCCACAGTCCTGATTCTCAGACAATGTGGTGCTCCCTCAGTCCTGGTTCTCAGACAATGTGGCACTCCCACAGTCCTGATTCTCAGACAATGTGGTGCTCCCTCAGTCCTGGTTCTCAGACAATGTGGCGCTCCCTCAGTTTTGTCCATCTGAAAGTGCAGCGCTCCTTCAGTCCTGACTGGCTGACAATGCAGCCCTCCCTCAGACCTTTCCCATTGAAAGTGCAGCGCTCCTCCAGTCGTGACTCTATGAGTGCTGCACTCCCTCCATCCTGACACACTGACTGTGCGGCGCTCCCTCAATCCAGTGCCTCTGACAATGAAACGCTCGCTCATTCAGACCCTCTGACTGTGCACCGCTCCCTCAATCCTGAGCATTTGACATTGCAGCAGTGCTGCAGCCCTGAATCTGACATTGCAGCACTCCCATTTTCCTGATCCCCTGATAATTCAGCACTACCTCATTTCTGACCCTTTGAGAGTGCAGTGTTCCTTCATGCCTTACCCTCTGACAGTGCAGCGCTCGATCAGTTCTGACCCTCTGACAGTGCAGCGCTCCCCGAGTCCTCACCCACTGACAGCACAGGGCTCATTCAGTCGTTAGAATCTCACAGTGCAATACTGCCTTAGCTTGGACCATCCGACAGTGCGGCAATCCCTCAGTCCTGACCCTCCGACAGTGCAGCGCTCCTTCAGTCCTGACCCTCCGACAGTGCAACGCTCCCTCAGCCCTGACCCTCCGACAGTGCAGCGCTCCCTCAGCCCTGACCCTCCGACAGCTTTTTGCTGGGTACTGAGAATAAGGAATATGAAGTTGTGGTACAGATCACCCAAGATCCGATTGATCACTGAAAGTGTCTTATGATCTTATGGTAAAATTGTGGCCGTACATGGAGCCAATGCAGTCCCAAACTAACGTGAAGAACATGAAGAGAAGACATTGATGTCCTTGGAGGAGCAGACAGGGTCACAGAAGCAGCCGACTTTACAGACTCCACCCATCAGCTCACAGACACAAATGGAAAGTGCTGGGTGACATGATCATTTGCCTTATTTTATATGGGTCAGTGGGTTTCAAGATGCTCTGTCCCTTATCCGATACCAGATGCCGCTGTGTCCAGTATGTTTATTTTGGGGTCACTGACAATGTCCAGATTCACAGGGACTCGGGCCCGGGCCGCCTCGCTGGATCATTCAATTTGATGGGTTGGGGGGGGTTTGTCTCTCCAGCTGCTGCCCCGGTTCCAGCCCCGGGTCTGACTTGCAGAGTAACCGCGGCCCCCGGGAGCGGACACTCTCCACGGTGACGGGCTGCGGGGCTCCCTCGACAACTGGGAAACAAGGCGGCAACTCAGGCAAGCAAGGGCGGTCAGCAGGGCAGGGTAACCCGGGACAAGGCGGCAACTCAGGCCAGCAAGGGCGGTCAGAAGGACAGGGTAACCCGGGACAAGGCGGTAACTCAGGACAGCAAGGGCGGTCAGCAGGGACAGGGTAACCCAGGACAAGGCGGCAACTCAGGCCAGCAAGGGTGGGTCAGCAGGGACAGGGTAACCCGGGACAAGGCGGCAACTCAGGCCAGCAAGGGTGGGTCAGCAGGGACAGGGTAACCCGGGACAAGGCGGTAACTCAGGCCAGCAAGGGTGGGTCAGCAGGGACAGGGTAACCCGGGACAAGGCGGCAACTCAGGCCAGCAAGGGTGGGTCAGCAGGGACAGGGTAACCCGGGACAAGGCGGTAACTCAGGCCAGCAAGGGTGGGTCAGCAGGGACAGGGTAACCCGGGACAAACTGACTTGGGCTGAAGAGGGCCGGCGGTCACTCACCAGCGGGAATTTAACCCGGGACAGCGGCTGGTTTCAAACCCTCTCCCTCCCACAGAGAAACTGAACCGGGATAAAGTGAACTTTGTGACCGGGCGGAGACTCCATGGGGGCGTCCAGTCACCTCGAGACCCCCCCAAAAAACCCAAAAGCTAGAAAATCCCCCCCCCCCACCTGCCTGACTGATCCCCCCCCCCCCCCCCCACCAACACTGTAACCTTCACAAACTGGAAAGGGGACATTGATTTATTGATGATCAGTCGGTGTTTGGATCGATATTTAAAAACATTGACAATTCCCCGGGTTTGTGTGGGTCACATGAGCGGCCCCGTTTCCCAGCGCCTGTTTCTAATGGGGGAAGACCTGAGCGGCTCGGAATTTAAAAGCCTGGGAACTGGTTTGGTTCCTTATCTCTGGGCCTCTGGTGTCCGGGATTCTTCACCTCCCTCACTCACCACCCGACCTGGAGCCGGAGGAAGCTGCCGCTCGCTCGGGGCCGCCCTCACGGCGCCAGTCCCAGGCCCCGGGGCCCAGACCCCGCCCTCTGACCGGAAACAGCCGGTGGCATCATCACCCAGGCCCGGCCCGTGGCCATGGGAACGCGGCTTACTGAGGGCACGACGCAGGCTCGGCGTCATTCCGGTGACAATAACACGTGCTGACGTCAGACGTAATCGGGTGTGACGCTGCGGCTTTCACGAGAGAGAAAAAGAGATTGAGCTGTCATTGAAAGTAGCCGCGCTGAGCACTCACTGCACACAGGGAGTTCACATCTGCATTTCAATACTAAATCTGAAGTTCTGAAATAAAATAAAGAAAATATAAGAAATAATGGGATAACATTGCAACCTATCTGCGCAGAGGGAGCGAATGTTAGCTTTTCAGATCCAGAGACGATTCAGAGATCTAACCCATTAACCCGAGCTTGCCTTCTGCACAGAAGCTTCAGGGTCTGCTCAGTCTGTCCAGAATTTTCCGTTTCATTTTATTATTTCTGTCTTCAGTACTTTCCCCTCTAAAGATGAGATGAGAGTGACTGTCCTTGACATTAAGGCAACTTTTGACCGTGTGTAACGTCAAGGATCCGTAGCAAAACTGGAGTCAATGGAAATCAGGGAGAAAACTCTTGGAGTGATACCTAGCACAAAAGAAGGTTTTGTTTGGAGGTCAATCTTCTAAATTACAGGAGATCAAAGCAGGAGTTCCTCAGGGTAGAGTCCTCGGCCTAAACATCTTCAGCTGCATCATCAATGACTTTCCCTCCATCATAAGGTCAGAAGTGCGGTTGTTCACTGATGATGGCACAATGTTCAGCACCATTTGAGACTCCTCACATTCTGAAGTAGTCCACGTCCAAATGCATCAAGACCTGAACAATATCCAGGCTTGGGTTGACAAGTGGCAAGTAACATTCATGGCACACAAGCGCCAGGCAATGACCACCTCCAACAAGGGAGAATCTAGCCATTGCTCATTGAGTCCAATGGCATTGCCATTGATGAATCTCTCACTATCAAAATCCTGGGGTACCATTGACCAGAAACTGAACTGGACTAGCCATACAAATGCAGTGGCTGCAAGAGCAGGTCAGAGACTAGGAACACTGCGGCGAGTAACTCACCTCGTGACTCCCCAAAGACTGTCCACCATCTACATGGTGCAAGTCAAGAGTGTGATGGAATACTCTCCACTGGCCTGGATGATTGCAGCTACAGCCTTCTGGAAGGTTGACACCATCCAGGACAAAATAACCCGCTTGACTGGCACACCATCCACCCAACATCCCTCCACTACCGGCCTACAGTAGCAGCAGTGTGCATCATTCAAATGATGCACTGTAGGAACTCACCAAGGCCCCTTGGATGGCAAATTCCAAACACACGACCGCTACCATGTAGAAGCACAAGAGCAGAAGGTGCACGAGAACACCACCAGTTGGAAGTTCCCCTCCAAACTTCACGCCATTCTGACTTGGAAATATGTCGCCGTTCCTTCGCTGCCCCTGGATCAACAGCCTGGAAATCCCCCTCTCAACACACACCCCACCCCCACCCCCGCTCCCCGTTAACAGCACTGTGGGTGTACGTACACCACGTGGAATGAACACGCAGCTCACCACCACCTTCTCAAGGGCAACTAGGGATGGGATTTTAATCCCCACAGCAATGACAACCGCACTTGCAGCTGACCTGGTCTAAAATTCTGTATCCCCTCCTTAAACTTTTCCACTTCTCTAGCTCCCTCTGACCTTTAAGATTTTTTTTTAAAGCTACCTCTTTGGCCAAGCTTTTGTCATCTGACCTAATATCTCCTTCTGTGACTCAGCATCAAATTTGTTTTATTTATAACGATAACGCTCTTGTTAAGACCCTTGGGACTTTTCACTACATTGTGACTCCTGCAGTTAGCGATGGTGGTATCGTGCTGAGCATAGGTGCCTTGCAAGCGGTTGACACTGGTTCGATTCCCATCCAGCGGAACTTGTTGAATTTTAAACCTCGCAAATCAGCAACCCCAAGCTCGGAGTTGAATTTGATCCGTTTCAATTAAATTTTGCTCCGAAAATACGCGCGGGTTTAATACAAATATAATTGCTTCCCACCTCCAGTTATCTTCCATTTAAATTGAAATTCAGATGTATTCCTTCTTGCTGATAATGAAGGTTTTCCCTGAGCTGTAGTGTGGAGATGGGATAGAATTATTCGGATTTAGTAAAATTCAGTGATTCTCTTTTCACTCTGCTGCTTCCCATTTCTTACTTGAATATCGATTTCCGCACAGGGATTGTTTTGTTGTTCAAAAAGTGAGATACTGCTCACGCTGGGAAGCTGAAATAATAACAGAAGGTGCTGGAAACACTCAGCAGGTCCGGCAGCATCTGTGGAGACAGGAAGTGGGGAATCATATTTCAGGTTGATAGAAGTTTAACGAATAGACCCGCTATTGAATCTTCGAAACTGCCAGAGCTGCTCAGTTCTTCCAGTATTTTCCATTAGAATCAGAGAATGGCTACAACACAGAAAGAGGCTATTCGGGCTGTCCAATCTGTCCAATCGGGCTGTCCAACCCTCTAAAGGAGCAATTCACCCACTGCTACTCCCCGTAATCCTGCAATGTTTTACTCGTCATATGAGTGCGGATTGATTCTATTAATAACAATCGCTGGCACTATCTGTGATTGTGGGATTGGTTCTATCAATATCAGTCTCTGGTACTGCCTGTGATTGTGGGATTGGTTCTGTAAATATCAGTCTCTGGTACTGCCTGTGATTGTGGGATTGGTTCTGTAAATATCAGTCTCTGGTACTGCCTGTGAAAAGTCTGGACTTGTTCCTTTAAGAAGCTCAATTTGGGACCATTCCCTGCAGAAGATTTGCTGTTTACGAGCCCATCTTCACAAAGCAATCCTGCAGAAACATGGGAGGAGTGAGAGAGTTAGCGAGTTTGCTGGAACCGTGCAATAGTTAATATCTGACAGTAACAGCCCCAGATTCATTCAATCGAAGTGAAACACTCGGTTGCTGATAGCAATACCCAGCGACACTGACCTGCAAGACTGCAGAGATTACAACGGGTAAGAGAGAGATAAATATAGGACTTTGGATCACTCGCTGGCACTGCCCCTGAGCGTGACATTAATACTGTCTTTTGTCTCTGGAAAAACATCAGTGAGAGATGAGACTGCATCTTCTACATCTCCAATTGAAGCATTCTAGGTAAAACTAGGCTTTACACGGTTTCCTGGAACAGATGCTTTGTCTGACCGTCTGCGTCTCACTTCCTGAACTCATCCTGACTCTGTCTCTCACTCCGCGCTCTCTACTTTCTCTCTTGTACTGTAAAACAAAGTGGAATACGCTTAATGATGGGCCAAAGCGCAAAATTTGTATTTTCATCTTTATCAAACACATTTCTGCCTGTGAACAATATAATAATGTAAAATTAGATCTGTCTTAATCCAACCAGAACTGTGATTGATTTTAGCCCTGAATCTGGGGAACAGGCACTGTGAGCAGAGCTGGAAAACTACAACTAACGCCCGAGAATCGACAGAACAGGCCGAGCGGAGGGGGAAGCCTATCCCGGGAAGCCAATCCCTGGGGGCAGTTTGTCCTGTTTATGTGCAGGCTTGAACATTGTGCGAGAGAGAGTGTGTGAAAGGGGCTGGCGGATTAGAATAATGACCTTGTGTTTCTGTGTCCCTCTCATCGCCTGATTTCTGAGTCCCCCTTGCGGAAATCAAAATGATTTCCCTGTCACAGGATCACCCTGCTGCCTTACTCAGGTGAGAAGTGAGAATTAAACAGAAAGATTTAGTTGATTTTAAGATTTCAGTAAAAGCGTAGAGAACGTGTCAGCGAATTGGTGATAGAGCGCGATCACTGCACCAATAAAAGAGGTTTAAGTCGAAACTGAGGCTTTTTCAGCGAACGAGGCCCTTTCAAAAGCAACCATTCTGGTCTCAGAGAGAGGAACGATCTGGTCTGGGACTCTGGACTGTCCTATTTTCAATGGTATTGGAGAGTTTAGCAGCAGAAAGAAACAAAACGATTCATGCACTAGGGCAACCAGACTTCTCTGCATCTCATCGGTTGGATTATTTCCTTCACCCCCCCTGTTGGTATTCCGTAGGGATCGTTCCCTCGGGGACACCCTGGTCCACTCCTCCATCACCCCCTACTCCTCAACCCCCACCTATGGCACCTCTCCATGCCCACGCAGAAGATGCAACACCTGCCCCTTCACTTCCTCTCTCCTCACCGTCCAAGGGCCCAAACACTCCTTTCAAGTGAAGCAGCATTTCACTTGCATTTCCCATAACTTATTCTACTGCATTCGTTGTTCCCAATGCGGTCTCCTCTACATTGGAGAGACCAAACGCAAACTGGGCGACCGCTTTGCAGAACACCTGCGGTCTGTCCACAAGAAAGACCCAAACCTCCCTGTCGCTTGCCATTTTAACACTCCACCCTGTTCTCTTGCCCACATGTCTGTCCTTGGCTTGCTGCATTGTTCCAGTGAAGCCCAACGCAAACTGGAAGAACAGCACCTCATCTTCCGACTAGGCACTTTACAGCCTTCCGGGCTGAATATTGAATTCAACAACTTTAGATCTTAAACTCCCCCTCCCCCCACTCCCACTCCGTTTCTCCCCCCTCCCTTTTTTTTTCAATAATTTATACAGTTTCTTCTTTTCCCACCTATTTCCATTATTTTTAAATCTAAAACTAAAACTTTGTTAGTCTTTCCACCCCACCCCCACTAGAGCTGTACCTTGAGTATCCTGCCTTCCATTCTTAATTGGCACTTTTCTTAGATAACATCACCAACTTCAACACCTCTTTGATCATTTTGTCTGTGACATCTTTCGATTATCTGCTCCTATCACTGCTTGCTTATCCCCACAATCACCCCACCCTCAACTTCTCTCTCCCCCCGCCCCCACCCCCACCCCCCCCACTCCACCACCTTAGACCAGCTTATATTTCACCCCTCTCCTAACTATACTCAGTTCTGCCGAAGGGTCATGAGGACTCGAAACGTTAACTGATTTCTTCTCCACCGATGCTGCCAGACCTGCTGAGTTTTTCCAGGTAATTCTGTTTTTGTTTTGGATTATGTGCCTCTTTTTTGTCCGTCCTGTCAAAATGTTCAACCTGAAGTTTAACAACTTTAAAGTCGATTTTCCAGATCTTTGTCCAGTCACGTAACCTAACTACCTCCTTCCGTCCTCTTCACATCTTACTTTCCTACCTACATTTGTGTCCAACTCACTTTCCTGTCTACCTTACCGGATATTCAAGTCTCATTTGTCATTTTTAGAATGTTGTGAATGGAGAGTTATTCCCGCCGGTAAATTTGGAAAGCGATAACAGCACAAACTACAATTTATAGAGCATTTGAAAACATGAACATTTCACCTGGTGTCAATCTCCTGCCTTCTCCCCACAATCCTGCACATTGTTCGTTTCCCAATCATCATCTAACCCCCTCTTGCTCTGGGAGAGGAAGTGGGAATGCAGCCTGTGTCTGGGACGGTGGGTATTAGAGGAATGGCCTCTGCTCCTCACAGACATACAGAAGTGGTCACATTAAAAATCCTTTGTGTGGTCCACAGGCCAGTCCCCCAGTACCCACTGCTCCCAGGGGCATTTCCACTTCCTGTGCTGGCCGGTGCCCTTTTTCTGCTTGTGATCGGTAAGTGAGGAAGGTCCACGTGGATCAGGAGTGAGCGAGACCGAGAATGTGAGAGGTTGGAGCCTCAGGTCCGAGCAGGGAGAGGCCAAAACGTTTTAAGTCAGGCGCAGGTGAAGGGCGAGGCCGGAACCATGTGGATCCCGAGAGAGGGAGGAGTGGCGAATGCAAACAATTATTTTGATATTGGGGAAGGGGAGGGGGGAGTCAGGACGGCATGGAGACGGGAGAGGGGGATCCAGGACGGCATGGAGGCGGGAGAGGGGGAGACAGGACGGCATGGAGGCGGGAGAGGGGGATCCAGGACTGCATGGAGACGGGGGAGGGGGAGTCAGGACGGCATGGAGACGGGGGAGGGGGAGTCAGGACGGCATGGAGACGGGGGAGGGGGAGTCAGGACGGCATGGAGACGGGGGAGGGGGAATCAGGGCGGCATGGTGATTGAGGGTGGGAGGAGGGAAGCATGACCAGCCTGGACTTGTTTTTAGTGGGGGAGGTGGGTGAGAGGGAGGAAGAACTGGCTTGAAACAACTACCCTGATTTTTTTCGGATATTCTTTGAAATAAATGGCCCGTTAACCTAATCTTTCCGTGTGGAAGGGCTGTGACATTGAGAGAATTCTCTGCTTCATCCTCCGAATGTGATCTTTAGGGAGCGGGTCACATTCCTGCTGCAGTTTGAAACCTCCTCCACATGGTGAGGCCGCTAGTAATGCAGCACTCGGCCCTGTGCTGAGTCAGCCTGCATGGTGCACTCTGGGCTAGAAATTGGACTCCCTCTGCTTTCTGGATGGAGAGCAGAGAAACAATGACCGTCGGCCAGTGCTCACCACAAGGGGATCTGCAAAACCTCCAGCACATTCGGGAGATGATCCTCGCTACATGTTTATTTCAACCGCGGAAATCTCTTCACCTGCCGCTCGTGCTTTATTCAAGAATTGTTTCAGTTTCCAGCCTTTCTCAGTGCCATCCCCGCATATAGGGAGATGTTTTCTTCAACTTAGTTTAGAGTGGACAAAATGTCCACTTGAGGTTTAATAATTACACCCAGTTGAAAATGGTCTAGAAACATCTGCATTCCAATAGAGATCAAACAAATCTCTAGATTGGTAGTCACCAATCCTTGTCATAAAGTATTCCCAGATCTTTTCGCTTCCCGCCACCAATATTCAGTCTTTTCTGACCATTGCTGCCATTCTGTCCATTGACCATTCTCACACCCTCAGCAGGTTCTTATCAGGCTTTGTCCACTTTTATTACCATACCTTTCGGCCATCTGGACATCAGTGACCTTTTTGCTGCCGAGAGTTCAGCGCCTCCGGCAGATCCAGCCGCAGCGAGCCGAAAGTTATGTCTGGTTTTCTGGATCACGGAGCTGCTGACCAGGATTGAGCCGCTGTCTGCCGTGAGTGACCAGAAGGATCGAGAGGGAGGGGAGACGCGCCCTGTCAAAGAGAAGGGGCGAGGGAAGGTCTTGGGGAAAATTTTGAGAATAAGCGGTAAGATTTGTTCTTTATTTTCTCCTCCTGTAACATAGGGAAGGCCACAGTGGCGTTGAGCGCATTTGACAGGGAAAAAATAGATTATTGAATAGGCCTGGGGTCATGGAAAACAATGTAGAGTGTAAAACTAGCCAGAAAACCGTTCAAAACATCAGTCTGCACAATCGTTTCTTCAATGCTTCCGTTTAGATGTGCGTGTATAGGTCAAACTCGACCATTTCATTTTTTTAAAGATACTAATGTTTATTTTGCAACCTGAGTCAAGAGTTCGAAGGAATGTTTACAAAATCTTTCGCTATTTCCACATTAAGTCACGATCAATACTCAAAACTAACAAAAATACAAAATAAAGGCCCAGCCTCCACAAGAAGCCAAACCTACGGTCCAATAATGTTTTAGAAAATGTTCCAATGTCACTTCAAA
The DNA here is from genome assembly GCF_964194155.1 of Cetorhinus maximus. Taxonomy (NCBI): domain Eukaryota; kingdom Metazoa; phylum Chordata; class Chondrichthyes; order Lamniformes; family Cetorhinidae; genus Cetorhinus; species Cetorhinus maximus. The sequence continues at coordinate 9,129,193 of NC_135913.1, forward strand.
ATAGTCTGGAGGCAATGTATTGAAGCAAAGAGTTTAAGCACGCTGCTTCCGGTTCCGTCGTACCAGCTGGGTGTCTTTGGGCATTACGGTCACTCTTTTGCCATGGATGGCACACAGGTTGAAGTCCTCAAACAGGCCAACCAAGTAGACCTCTCTGGCTTCCTGCAATGGTCCAATTGCCGCACTCTGAAACCTCAGGTCAGTTTCGAAGCCCTGGGCAATTTCCCTCACCAGACGCGGGAAGGACAGTTTGCAGATAAGCAACTCTGTAGAATTCTGGCATCGGCAGAGATCTCGGACCGCGACTGTACCCGGCCTGTAGTGATGAGATTTCTTCACTCCGCCAGTGGAGAGGGCACATTTCCGGGCTGCCTTGGTGGCCAGCTGCTTCCTGGGCGCTTTGCAGCCGCTGGACTTCCAGGCTATCTGTTTGGTATGAGCTATCTCCACTCACAGGATCAACTTGACCACCTGCAATAGTGAACTCAGGTACATGATTTATGTTCTTGTCTGCAGAGCGCAGCACAAGCAATGATCATTGCACTGTTACTGAGGCAGATACTAATAGCTGCAATAAACAAAGAACCCTTTTATTCAATCCTATTCATTGTGAATTGACTGATTTCGGAGACATTCAAATATTACTTTTGCAGAGTTAAAGAAGGAGCTGAAGGCCGCCCAGCACACTGCTGACCTGCAGCTGGGCGCTGCTGCTGACCGGGCTGCAGGAGCGAGTGCACAGAAGGTGGAAAAAGTGAAGATCAAGGGCCGTGTGCAGTCTCCTGCTGCTGGACTCCATGGCAATGGGGGTGGCCCTCCACAGAAAAATGGAAAACAGTGTCATTCACCCGGGCCTGGGTTGTAGACGAGCCGACTGCTCTTTGCAGGGATAATGGCCAAGCTGGAGGATGAGGAGGAGGAGGAGGAACCACCAACAGCCAGGACCGTGTCAACCTCCACCAGCGGCACCGAGCGGTGGTCAGCATTGGTGAAAACCGACACTCTGTACAGTGACAGCGGAAAGGAGCCGAGTGAGGCAGCCAGAGGGAAGGGGGCAAGGCAGCAGGAGGCTGAGACTCAACGTTTAGCCCCCAGTCAGAATGAAAACAGCCACATCAGGCCAATGAGACACAGAGCCCCATACCAGCTGCATTCACAGCCACATTCTGCTGGACTTCACTTGGTAACAGCTGAACTTACATGGGTGGGTAATGCACATGCACGGTCCAGCATCGCAGTTCGAACACAACTTTATCCACCTCCATACATACTAGAGTTCAGCTACCGAGTCCGAATGGCTGAAATGGAAGCCCTGAGGTAGGAGAATGTTATCCGGCGTATAGAGAACGATAGACCGCGGGCCCAGTTGAACAGCTGGACCAAGGTACGAGCATGTCCTCTGTGTGACAAGCTGGGTAAGAATTCCCTGTCCCATGCTGCCTCCCACAAATCAGCAGCTTCCTGTACAGTGTGATTGCCGGGTCCCCGCACATTATGATGAATTGTTTGAGGCGCCTGAAAACAGATTTGTGTGAATTGAGATTCTGACATTGAATGTAGCGAAATTCACGTGGATCGTCCCCACGCGATCCCCGCCCCTCCGCCCCCTCCACGGCTTCTGAATTTATAGCCCTTGGATTTGTCTGGGGAGCAAGATAAAGTATTCTGCGAGTTTCCTCTTTCCATTGAAGCTGTGAAAGCTCATGCGGGACATTTTTGGTCCCTTGGAGGGGAAGGACAGTGGCAATTGACAGCAGGTCTGAAGATGAAAAGTGGGTGAGTGTTTGTGGAACCCTCCCTCCATTATGTGAACTTAGGTCAAACTGAGAGGTCACATCATGTTCTCACACTCGACTTTCTCGAGAATATGCTCACAAGCAATGGATCAGAGAGAATGGGGGCTACATCAATGAATTGGCCCTTTCCTCTGGTCATATCACTGGATTAGTAATCCAGAGAGGCTAATGCTCAGGGGATACAGGTTCAAATCCAAGTACGGCAGCTAATCGAATTTCAAAACAGTTGAGAAATTCTGGGATATAAAACTAATTTAAATAATGCTGACTCACATTAGACTATCATCGGTTGTTGTAAAAAAAAAACATCAGGTTCATAAACATCCTTTAGGGATGGAAATCTGCTGTCCTTACCCAGTCTGGCCTGCAGAAATGTGGTTGTCTCTTAACCATTCTCAAGGGATGGGGATGCCGGCCTTGTCAGGGATGTTACATTGGAGAGAATGAAGAAAGTCCTTCTTCTACCGCTCTGTAAGGCATATAGTGGCTTGCCTAGTTCAGCCTCGAAGCTTTGAGTTATTCTTGTCTCCGGGTTGGGAATTTAAATGAGAAATCGCAGCGATCAGGCTTTGACTCGCTCTTTATGATGGTTCAATGTCCATCACTGAAACATTTTTAAAAATATTTTGCAAACAGACCAGCAGTTATTCCCAGCATTATGCAGACCTCAGGGGGTAACTGCCAATCAACCACACATGAATGCCGAAATTACAAAGTTGCAGGGCCCTCAAGAATCCATTTTCACACAAAGGATACCTGCTGGAGGCAGGATTGAAGAATGGGTTTGGGAAAGGAGATTTGAGGCAAGTACAATTCACTCAGGAAATGAAATCACATTGTCTAGTTTTCACATCCCATCGTATTTTAGCTGCGACACACATTTGCAGCCATCGGACTATCAGGGTCTCAAATTAATTCCCTAACTTTCAGAACCATGGTCTCGAGAAGGTGGAACTGCAGCATCGTCAAATGTGTTTTGTAGCACCGGAACAATTGGAGACTCTGAAAAATTTAGAAAAGAGAAACCTGGTTATAAGCCGCCTGGTGCATGCACTCTTCACTAGTGATGTCCTGCACAAGTCAAGCTGCAGGGGCGCAGCTTCTACAGCAGACGGGAGGAAGCCTTTACCCTTGAAGGTCATTGAGACAGTCAAGGGTGAGTGCATATATCAACCAGTAACCAGGCATTTATAAAGCAATTGAATGCATTGCATGTAATTCCCAGGAGCTGCTGGGTGGTGAACTAAACACCCGGTCTGGGTCCAAATGTTTCACTCAAAGAGCCTCTGTCTTGTGATTTTAATAAGTGAATGCGTTACCTTCTCGGAGTTCATGAGACAGCACCATCGACAGGATGGAGAGCCAGTGACGGGAGAGACAGAGCTGAACCGAATAATAAACAGCTGCTGCACAAATGCAAGACGGCGGCCCAGCAGGAGGCTGGACCCAATAATGAGAGGGGGCGGGGGGATTCCCCCGTCACTGCAGGGTGAACATAAATATATTCAGCTTTCATTTTAACATTTGGGTATTTTTTTTCCCCTCATTGGGTTCCTAGTCGGGAAATGTTTCAAGAGGAAAAATAAATCCCTATCATTATTAAAAGTCCCAAAATGGGGTCAGAAGCAGTGTTATTTTGCCAGGATTTGCGACAAAACAGATAACCTGAATTAATGACATTTTCATTGTCTCTGAACTCTCTTAGACTTTCACTGCAGGTACAGGATTTACATTTTTTCGTCAGTCGTGCGCATTATTGAGCACAGGCGTGTGCCGTGTATTTACTGACAACTCCCCATATTGGCAACTTCCCTGGAAGTTTGGTGTGTGTTACATCCGCGGATCTCACTGGCCGTCAGATTTTCCCATTGCTAAACCGAGACATTACACAAAAGAGGAATCCTTCACGATATGAACGTGCTGATCGGAGGATAATTCAATTTCTTTCATTCTACAAATCTATCAATTTGTGGGCTATTAAGCATCATAAGTTCCTGACAGCAATTGAACAACAGCGACTTCAATCAGAAGTCTCGGAAACAACTGATGGAAGCCCCCTCCAGTCCCACATTTTGCCACTTCAGCATTTTCATTTGTTACTGAGTGACGTTAACCTCAAGTTTCCCAACTCTGTGCCAAAATTCAGCAGTTCCTCGTTAGTATAGTGGTTAGTATCCCCGCCTGTCACGCGGGAGACCGGGGTTCAATTCTCCGACGGGGAGTCAGCGTAGTCCTATGATCTTTATTAAGAGGAAGCACACGAAATGTCTTGGGCATTGTTTGATATGCCGGAGAGAGTGCAGATAAAGAGTTGGTCTCAACGACAGGGAGATTCAGGAATAGCGGTTGTTTTTAGAGATCCCGGAATATTAAAGTTCCTTGAGAGGAAAGGCCCTTCGCACCAACAGTCAGTCGACCGTTCCCTATGTGTCCGAACAACCAACGCTGGCTCTTTCACTAAAACTGGGCTGAATCGGAATTTCAGTGAAATCAGGGAATTGACAGATTGAACCCAGGACAGCTTTATAAAAGAAGGTATTTTAAAACCGAGAGGAACCGGCCACAGTCGATTTAGTAAATAGTAAAGACTAACGAGGCAGAATTCATTAGCAATCTGTCAGTAAACGCGCATCTTGGTAATCTGACAGTAAACGAGTATCTTGTAAACAGTGAGTGTAACATGACAGAGCAACTTACATTATAACATCTGCCACCATTTTATTAATTTATTAAACGTATTTTTCCCTTTATTTCCATTGCTTTTGGACGGCAGCATTTCAGGATCCTGGCATTCATCCCCGCCCCTCGTAACATTTCCTTTCTTATCCCATTGCCTCTCCTTCAGTGAACACGATGATTCTCCTAATTCCAGCTCTATTTTCTGGTCTCTGCACTATCAGCAGCTCCTTGGCACAGATGTTATTTTCTCTTTTGATCTTTCATTGACTAAAATTTGAAAGATGGTGAAGGCCATTCATATTCCTCTCTCTTCCTCGTCGCCAATCTTTCAGTTTTCTTCCTCTGTAAATCTGTTTGTTTCTTGAACTCCCTCCTAACCCTCTTCAATTCCCGACACCAAGCCACCGCTCAGTCCCTACATTTAACCCACTGACTGTTCCTTTACCGAGATCTTTCATCATCATTGCAGGAGGGATTCGATACATTTTTTGTAACCTTGAAAAAGTGAGATCAGCTCACAACTATTCCCGCTGACTGGGAATCTCGGACCCAGTGCCACCGTCAAAGAGTTAAAGCCAGAGTTTTTACCGAGGGAATTAGAAAAAAGAATTCTACACACAAAGTGTGCGAGAACTTCTGTACACGACAATTCATCTGCGTCAAATGATCATAGAACAAATTGCAGGACTGCAACCTACAATCTTCTGATAACCTTGCACGACACAGGGAAGTAAAACGCCTCATCTAATAGGCCCTCCGACCACAACATCAACAATGCAACAAATATCATGTCTTTTTCCGTAACGTTCAGGAACCTGAATCAGAAGGTAGAGAGCGCCCATTGCCCCCGTGTCTGATCCCCTCCTGAATCTGAGTTATCATATTTTCTGTGAACATTGTTTGTTATTGTGTTGTCTAAACACTGAACCACAATGAACTCACCAGGATCCCGATACTGGAGTTACTGACAGCTGTCACCTCTCTCAGTGTTAAAAGACGGGAATCGGGCGGAATTGGGGAAAACACATTTCCTGGGAGACCGGATCCTCAATAAACTACCGGGAGGGGGAGAGTCAGGAATAGAACAGCTGTGACACTCCGCTTTGTTCACTGACTCTTCATCCCTCTCAGTGAACCCAGTGCCAGGAATAATTGATATTAATGGTTCATGAACAGCAAATATCCTGCAGGGAATGATCCAAATTGGGCCACTTAATGGGGCAAATGTCAGCTTTAAAGGGTCTCAGTCCTTGGCCACAGTCTGGGACATTTTGTTCAGCTTCCGATTACAGTGAAATGTCAAAAGTCCCGCAGTGACATAATGTTCCAGAGATACAGACACAGTAACAATCCTAATATTGAACAATAATGGCTGACGCTGTATCCATTTTACCCCTAATGACTCTGATATAACTACATGATATTAGACAGACTGGCAGGCTGTTATCAGATTGAACACTCAGTACTTGAACATCCTAAACATCGGCCAATTGCGGCCCTGCCTCAGCTCATCTGCTGCTGAAACCCTCATCCATACCTTTGTTCACTCTAGGCTTGAATATTCCAGTGTTCCCTTGGCCGGCCTCCCATCTTCCACCCCACACATACCTGTGCTCATCCAAAATTCTGCTGCCTGGAACTTCACCTGAAAACATGAGAAAAGTCCGCTAAACTGGAAGACGATGGAAACAAAATCCGCGCCAGGGCGGGAACCCTAGTGAACATTGTTAATGATCAGTTTGTTGATCACCCGTTTTTGCAAATTTGTTCAGTTGCTGAGAAATGAACATTTGTGTTCCTAAGCAAATCAGAATGGCATATTCTCCCAATAGATCAGCACAGAGACCGCTGTTATGCTCACTGTAGCAGTTTTCACAGTGACATACTTTGCTTTAAAATTCTGGCCATAGATCGCTGACAGTGACAGTGACAATTGAAGATTGGAAATGGAGCTAATTTGCGAATGAGAAGTAAGGCAGCCACTTCAGTGCTAACTTATGACGGGTGTTTCAACGCGAAATGACGGAGTGCCTGCTCAACTTAAAGTTTGGTACAGCCATAACAATGACAGTGTTGGAGAGGAATGAATGTGTAAAGACTTTGCTGAAAGTTTGCTATTCTAATATATGAAGAACATGAACAGTAGATCTGCTGTTTCCAGACACCATATAGACAGAGATACATTTGGAAAGGCCGCAGTTTCTTCTGGCGATAATCATGATTGTCAATAGGTTCGCCGTAAGAAAGAGGGAAACGAGGTCAGTGATAGCGACAGCTAGAAAAATATCACAGTATGTAGGGGGAATGTTCAGATGTGCTCGACTGAGAATTATGAACCTTGATTCTTTCTTATCATTCATGCAGACACTTATTCACAAGATGAAAACAATACACGCTCAATATCCTTCCAGTACACTTCTTTGAGACAGTATCAAGGCAGCAGGGGGCGGGGGTCACTCGGATTCTGTGTCTGGAATGGTACCGAAGAACGACCCAAGGACCATCGACACTCAGTCCTTGCTGACTGACCGCGCACCAGCCGGAACGTTGGAACTATCGTATTTGTAAATTCAAAGCTTCAGGTTACCAGCGAGCTGGAAGGGAATGAGTTTCCCCAGAGCTGCCTCATTGTCCCGATCTTCACAAAGCTGTTCAGCAACATCAGCGCTCCCCTTCTGAATGTTCAAAATATTCCGCCGAAAGCAAACCTCAAGCTGAAAAACTTCTCGCCCTCAACAGGCTGATATCTTATCCAATCTCTCTTTTTCTATTTATTACATGCGATATGGATGTGCCTCCACGACCAGCATAAGTTGCTCATCCGAAATTGCCTTGAGAAGGATTGCTAAATTTACAAAGTGAAAGCACTTCAATCATTGAAGTAAAATTAGTTTTGAGATGTTGCACTGTCCTCAGGATGATGCAAGTGAAGCTTGGAATTGGAACTGAATTGCGAATGAGAATTAAAACGATCACAGTGTTTACAAATTATGAGGGGTTCTTTAGCGAGAAATGGCCGAGTGCCTGTTGCATTTTAAATTTGGCAGTAAAAGCCGGGGAAGTTGCAAGTGCAGGAAACTGAAAGATATTTCCACCTGGCTCTCAATCAGCGGCTTTAGGCGATTGGAGCAAATTGTGGAACCAGTAAATGAGAGAACAAATAACAGGCCGACTGCCCTCGGTGATTTATAAATCTATCCCAGTAACAGTCATACAGCAAAACTACTAAACCGTGGGGAGAGCTCACAGTTATTTTGCATTGAGTTTACCCTCTGCTGGGTGATTTCGTGGCTAAATTGTCTGAATCTGAGATTGGAATTACGGCAAGTTAGACGGGAAAACATTGGTTTCTCAGCGACCTAGTTTATCCGTCGCTTACAAGTAGCTCAGCAATGAAGTAGACGTTGCGCGGTTCAGTATTTTAAATCGTTCCGGGCATGTTGGAGAATAATTAGCAACACATTAGGAGTATATTGTGCTGCTTTTTTGAAAGACATCTCGAAGCAGCAAATGTTTTTTTGGCCTCGCCAGCAGCTGACTGACTGCTGAGAAATTTGATAATGGATAGACTTTGCTGACAGATGCAGTATTTGCGTGAAATTGTTGTGAAGCGAGTTATTGTTGTCGTGTAGAGGACTGTTGATAGCTTCAATACAATCACTTTATGGTAGGCTAGTATGATTGGTTGCACTGTCGCTTGCAAGTTGTCTCGAGTGAATTTGCCTGCAGCATTGCAGCGAACGGCAGGCATGGGCACAGTTAACAGAGATGTCACTGCTCGTCTGCAAGTGTTCCGCTGTACAGAAGAAAATATTTGTTGCCATGATGTTGACAGGTTTATTGCACAGAAGTGTGAAAAGAAGGACGGATTTGTCAGGACAAGAGGCAGAAATTTTCCAAAGGCAAGAAGTGTGGAAGAGAAAAAGGCTCAACCTGCGATGCCGCAGGAGAACACGGTCCTATTCGAAATCCTATTCCGATGTGACAGTATAGGAATTACAACAGAACCTCGAACAATGGAACAGTAGAAGGACTGCAACTAAACTGGAATAGGGACAGAATTACCACACATCGCCCATGTCTCGTTGTTCAATGGGGATCGAACCCGTGAGCTTTAACGCTATTAGCACCATCCTCTAACAATTGGAGCTAACTGATCAAAAACAGAAAGCGCTGGGAAAACTCAGCAGGTCTGACAACATCTGTGGAGGGAAAGACAGAGGTAACATTTCGAGTCCGTATGACTCTGAAGAGGTTTTTCCAGCATGTTTTGTTTCTGTTTCAGATTCCCAGCATCCGCAATATTTTGCCTTTATCTCGGAGCTAACTGGTCGCCAAGCTGCACGTTTCCTAGTTTGATCAAATGCTTTTCAAATTCAGTCTAACAGTGAGTGGAGAATTCAGCATTCTTCCTTCCCTGACTGATCCCGCACAGGCTGGAACTCTCGTTTTTGCCCAGTCAAAGCTTCAGGTTACCCGGGAGCTGTAAGGATATATTTGCCCCGAAGATGCTGAGCAGAGCGTCGTTTGCAAGTGTTCCGTTGTACAGTAGCAAAGCTTTGTTGTCTTGTCGCCAACAAATTTGTGGCACAGAATTGTTAAAAGGACGGATTTGTCAGAACTAGAGGCAGAAATGTTCAAGAAGCAAGAAGCATGGATGGAAAAAAACACAGCCTGCAACGCTGCAGAAGAACTTTTCGAAACGCTTTTTCCATGTGACAGCGGAGGAATAACAACTGAACCGGGTCCGGGATTTAATTACTTCTAAGTCGAGTAAAATACGTTGGCCCGTACGGGGATCGAACCCGCGACCTTGGCGTTATTAGCACCACGCTCTAACCATCTGAGCTAACCGGTCACCTGGTGCCGTTTCCCTAGTATCTGGTTTTTAAATTTAACGGGCAGTGAGTGGAGGATTCCGCAATCTTCCTCGCTGATTGATCGCGCACAGGCTGGAAATCTCGTATTTGCCCAGTTGAAAGTTCAGGTTACCAGCGAGCTGTGAGTGTCTGTTTCTCCCAGAGCTGCTGAATGATCCGATCTTCACAAAGCTGTTCAGCAACAGATACGTTCTCCTTCTTGTCAATGATGAAAATAATCAGTCCAAAGCAAACCTTAAGTTGCAAAATCTCTCGTCAATAGGCTGATATCTCATGCAATCTCTTTTCTATTTATTTCATGGGGTGTGGGCATGTCGCGCATGACCAGTGCAAGTTGCTCATTCAAAATTGCCTTCGGAACGATGCTAAATTATATAAAATATATAAACACTTCAAACACTGAAGTAAAAATAGTGTGGAAATGTTGCTCTATCTCAAGGATGTTGGAATTGCAGCGTGTGGATTTCATGGCGAATTAGGAGGAAACTGCTCACAATCGGGCAAACTCACGACGGGAGCTTCAACGAGAAATTACCGAGTGCCTGTTGAAATTTATATTTGGTGCTATCATTCGCGGGAGCTGCAATGTCAGGGAACTGAAATATATTTCCGCCTGGCCCTCAATCGATGACTTGAGGCGATCAGAGCAAGTTGGGAAAGCGGTAAGTAACAGGGCAACTGCCATGTGATTGATGTATTTACCTGATTAATAGTCACACAGCAGCGCCGCTTCACAAGCCTCAGAACAACATTGTGGGGGGAGCTCAATCTTGTTTTGCCTCGGGTTTACCCTCTTCTGGCTGTCTTCATAACGAAGCGTTCGAGATTGGTTGAAATTAGACGGGGACGGTATTGCCAGTCAGGGATCAGAAGGAAGTTCAGGACCGAGAATGCACTGTTCTGCCTACAGTAGGAGGTACTGCACCAAGAACCTGCTCCAGTTAAACAGAAGTGACAAGGTTTGGACCAGGCACCTTGAAAGAGCGGGCATCATAGACTGGGGAGGTGAAGATCGAGCAAGATCATACCTGTTATATACTCCAGAAGGTACAATCCGCCGGAACAGGATTCTCCTCCTCATCTGTTGAGTAGAACCTCCTGTCATACTTTTAAGTTAATCAGGTAGACACAGTCAAGTGGGTGGACCTACATCACATCCATTGCAGCGGTTCAATAAAGCAACTCAGCACCACCTTATCAAGGGAAATTGGTGATGGGTAATAAACACCGGCCTAGCCAGCCGCCTGCCAAATCCCATGAATCAATTAAAAAATGTGCCAGAAAGAAAGGATACTCTGATTTTTCAACTCCAAAGCAATAAAGCTTGCCCAAAACAACTGGGCCTACAACTCTCCAGATGTGACCAGAACAAGATCTGGTAGAATTGTCAGGCCTCCAGACTGTCTGGATTTATAAAATTATGGGCTTGAAAAAGGAGAAAGGGTAGCTGTAAAATAATATTTTACTGCAATTATGTTGGGTTAAGAGTGGAGGGAACGGTACTGCGAGTATGTTCGGCATAGCAAGAGTTAATGTGAGATTGGAGAACAGCACTGCCCACAGCGTGATAGAAAGAGTGACATGACAGTATACCTAAGATAGACAGGTTAGGGCATGGGACAGGCATGGTCAGGAGACTTGAGTAGATGTCAGCATGAAGATAGCTCTTAGTCTGGCCTATAGTTTGTACACAACCACACAAAAACACACAGGCACGTAAGCACACATACAGAGTTATGTATTGCCAACAAACAGTTATTGTTCAACATTACAAGCCTCTGAACATCTTTGTGAGACCTACTGAACAGAACTCTTACAACACAAATTATCCAAGTTTACTGACGATGAAAAATGGAGGGAAAGTGTGTGTTGGAGATAACGCAGAAAATTTGCAGAGGGATATGGATGGGCAGAGTGTGTGGGAAAGAACAGGGTAGGTGGAATACAATATGCCGAAATGTAAACAGTTTCAGCTCGGTAACAGAAACTAGGAGAAATAAGTTCTACTCAGATTATGCGGGACATTGCTCAGCTCCTGCCTGTTGCACTGAGGCAAGTTCGATCTCAATGTTCAAAGCGTCTATGGGACGTATTTTCTATATCTCAAAAGGGGGTTTAACGGTGGGCCGCCTCTTTCCGCCTCACCATTTGATTGTGGAAAATTTGGGGAGCGGTTAAGTTGCTGAAATCCGTAATGGATGGTGAATTGAGTGAAGACTTCACTAGTGAATTGCGGGCCGTTATCGGACACCACCAGGTCCAGGAGGCCAATGGGCTCTCCAGGTTGTTGGACTTGTTGTTGAACTTTCCTCGGACTAAAATTTTATTCCTTCTTAAATTAAAATAGGTATCGAAAGATTTCAGAACAGCTTCAAATTTACCCGGAGATTCATTTATTCCTTGGCTCACAATGACGTCATCGGTTATCGGACCTTCTGATTACAAAAGTGTTTTCAGTTGTTCAGCCTCTGTCCCCTTACCTAACCCTAAAGCTATCGTATATCTTTGAAAAATGCCCGCCAACGCCACCAATTCTGCGCCTGATTTGCCCCTTGGATCAGCAAAGATCGACCTGTTAGCTCTGCTTTATTATCCATGGCTGTTTTTCCTTCAGCAGAGGGGAGTTCAGATTTACTTGCTGTTGCACTTTTAAAGATGACTCTGCAGAAACCGTTTAGTTCACTTCACCCCGCGTATTTTGGGTTTTGGCGGGCTCCAGCGGCGATGTCGGACCCGACCTCAAAGTGATCTATTTTCTTTGCAGCAAGTCTTTCAATCGAATTGGGTCTTCTCGCGAATTTCCCAGAGTAAAGTCTTCAATTCATCAAAGGTGATTTCCGGCTTTCACTGAGGCGTCAAACGTTTTTATTTCAACGGTTCTAGGCCGCCGACTCTGGACTTGGGCTGGGGGCGGTGATTGAAGAAATGGACTGTTCTGCCTGATTAATGCCCTCAATACTTTTAAAGACCCGTTCAGCCTTTGTACCGATTTTTAAATATTATTTAGCTTGCTCGCCCTTGCGATCTGCCTCGGTTATCTGACTCTGTATTGGATGGGGATCCACAATGCCCGCGACGGGCTCTGCTGGAGTCCTTCAGCTACACAGTGGATTTCTCTTCTGCCCTTGAGCCTCCAATTCTGCAATGGGGTTTCTTCTTAGGCGATCTCCACTTGTGCTCTTCAGTTCTGGTGAATTAGTCAGGTCAGGATGTGGTTCCTTTAGTTTCTCAGATTTTGGGGTCTTTTCCCAGCTTGTCTTGAGTTCTGGGTTCGGTCATTAGTTGCTCCCAAGTTATAAGGGTTTTGTCCATTGGTCTTACGAAGAAAGTTCAACTGTTGAACAGTCACTGTTTATTGGTAACACACGGCAATATACATAGGCACCAGTATAGCCCAGACTAAGAGCTATTTCCATGCAGTTTTCTACACGAGCCTCTAGTTCACGTCTTTCCGATGCCCGAACCTGTCTATCCCAGGTCTACTGTTATGTGACTCTTTAGATCACACTGTGGTGGTGCTGTTTTCCAGTCTCACATGAAATCTTGCTGTGGGAAACATCTTTATCCTACACTTCGAACTAAGTTCCATCATCTCAGCCATTAATATCGAATGTACATAGCTGAGACCGAAGTATTCATCCATCCGGCAGCCCACTAATTACAGCCTGCCAAGGTGAAAATGTCACTTTTCTTCCTACTCTCCGTTGTCTGTCCATTAGCCAATTCATTTTCCATGCTAGTATTGACGTCAAATCCCATAATTCCTAAGTTTGTGTAAGAACCTCTAACGATACTTTAATGGATGCTTTCTGAAAATCCAAACTTAGTTAATTCAATTGTGTTCCCTTTATCCTCCTCATAATTACATCCTCAGAAACGCTGATAAGATCGCCGTAATCAAATTCCCCTTCACAATCTTGTGTTGAGTTTATTGAATAACATTATGATTTTCCAAGTGTTCTATTAGCACAACCCGAAAAGAAAGGAAAATCTCATTTTGCCTGGCAGTGATTTTGAAGCTAACAGTTCCCCGTTTTCTTTCTTATCCCCTTCCTAAACATCTGGGTTTGTTACCTTCCAATCCTTGGGAACTGCTCTGGATTCTAATTAATTCTGAAAGGTCGAATCCAATACATCTGCTTTCATTGCAGCTATCTCTTCTGTCAAACTCCATGTTGCAAGTGGAAAGGTCTAGGAGATTGCTTGCAACTTACCCCCATTAATGTGTCCAGAAATGTTTCTTTTCTGGTACAGATTTACACAAGTTCAATATATTCACTTGATATTTGGTTTCAGGTTTATTCCGAATCGCTTTTGAGCCAAATCCCCATTCCCCATTATAATTCCACGTCTCTCTGAGTCCAAAGGGTCAATGTTTACTCTCACGATTATTTTTTTTTCATCTGCATAATTAATAGAAATGTTTACAAACATTTTTTTAAAGTTAGCAGTTGGTGTAATATCATATTCTGTTTACTGTATCCTTGTAAATTGTAGATCCTCTTTGGCTGAAATCTAAAAGCTTAAGAACCTCGCAGTCTCTCTCCCAGAGCTCCATACATTCATCCTCATTCTCTTGGGTGAAATCGGATGTGCAGTATTCGTTCAAAACTCTACCGATGCCCTCTGGCTCCACCCATAGATTGGCCCTTTGCTCCCTAATGGGCGCTACTCTTTCCCTGGTTATCCTCTTCCCATTGATATATTATAGAATATCTTGGGGTTTCCACTTTTACCAGCCAGAGCTTTCTCATACCGCCTCTTTGCTCTCCTAATTGCTTCATTAAGCTTCAACCCTGCACTTTCTGTACTCCACTAATTATTCCGCTGATTTGCTCCCCTTGTACCTGCTAACAGCCTCTCCTTTACATCTCATCATATCCTGAAAATCTCTGGCCATCCATGGTTCTCTGGGCTTGTGGCTCCTTCCTATCACTGTAGAGGGAACATATTGAGCCTGTACCCTCCCCATTTCCTTTTTTTAACGCCCCCCACTGCTCTTCTGTAGATTTACACACAAGCGGCTGTTCCCAGCCTACCTTGGCCAGATCCTGCATTATTTTACTAAGACATTTTATTTTTAAGTTTAATACTAACATCCTCACTGTTTACGTTTACAAACTTCTGTTGCCTGCAATTTCTGTTCATAACATAAATGTCTATGTTAGTTCGTGTATCATAAAGAGCAATACCCTAATTTCGATCACTGGGGAATATCACGTTAAACTCTCCTCCAGTCAGAATAACAACCTTTTGCCACTTTTCTCTGCTTTCTGTCTCTTAGCCAACGACATATCCACACTTGTTACTGCCCCTTTAATCCATGGGGTTCGATTTATGTAACAACATAATTTAAAGTGAATTGATCGCACTGTGTTCATGCACATTTTATCAATCTCATTCTCTCAGGAGCCTTCTTGGTCCTGAGACAAAAAAAAACTCCATTCAGTTCATCACATTTGATTTTCCATCAAATGTTCTGAGATTAAGGCCATTTGAAAACACCTTTTCCTCACGAAGAAAGTTGAGAGTTATCCTTGATTAAGGCCTCAAGTATTTTCTTCCCAGAATATATAATTCAAAACTTTCCTCAGTGTTTTTAGAACATTCATCTGACTGCTTTGTAGTTCCAGGGTTTATCCCTTTAACCCATTATAAACATGGCGGAACATTTACAAACCTCCAGTCCTCTGACACCACTCCCATATCAAAGGAGGACTGGAAAATTATGTACACTTCCTACCCTATTACCACCATTCGTTACTTCACGGACCCTTTTACATCCCATCGAGATCGGATAAATGTTCCATTTTTTTTAATGTAAAACGTGTTGGATTGAAAGAGGTTAATTGAACCTGTTTGTTCTGTGACTGTAAGCAATGTCCGTCTCCACGGGTCCTAATTGTGACAATGTAGGTCTTCCCTCTTCAATTGTTAGGGGGCTGTGTTCAAAGTGTGATCTCATTGGGTCAGCATCGCCTCCCACAGTAAAAGGGAAGAGTGGCTCCAGGGAGAGGGAGAGGAGAGATCAGAATCTGAGAACCATCGATTGAAATGTTCCAACAGTAGATCATAATCTGAGAATTATAGTTTGGAATATTCCAAAAATGTATCAGAATCTGAGGACACTAAATTGGAGTGTCACAACAGTGCATCCCAACATGCGAACAATAGACTGGAATGTTGCAAAAATGGATCAGAACCTGTAAACAGTAGATTGGTGTGTTCCAACAATGGATCAGAATCTGAGAACAATAGATTGGAATGTTCCTGCATTGGACAGGAGTTATTCCTATCGTCTTTACATGCTTTAACCAGATTGGATACCTCTAACATGGCGGGTGCAATTCGTAATTTTGGTTATTCAAGCAGGTTGCTATCCCACACTGGCAATTGTTGGTGTCCCTGGTAATCCCTCTGTCCAGTTCATTATTCTGTAAGTCATGCCTAACTCTATTGCTATTCATGTCTTTTAAAATTTGGAGAGACTGAAGCCATTCACTTCAGTTCCATTCACTAAGTCCATCTCCTGTCAACCAGCTCAATTTCCATCTCTGGCTGGTATCTGAGGCTGTTCACAAGCTCCATGATCCATTTGGCCCTGAGCTGATTTACCACCTTATATTCTTTCAATCCCCAATTGTGCCCACGACCACCTCTATGATGTAAGAATTTAAGAAACAGGAGCATGAATAGACCATTATGCCATTCAAGGCTAGTCCACCATTCAATAAAATAATGGCTGACCCTTGACTTCAACACCATTTCCCTGCACTACCCCCGTATCCCTTGATGATTTTAATATGTAGAAATCCATTGATGTCAGCTTTGAACAGTTTCAACAACTGAGCCTCCAAAGTCCTGTGAGGAAGGTAATTCCAAAGATTCATCACACTCTGAGTGAAAAAATAAATCCTCCTCATATTCCTAAATGGCCTGCCCCAATTTCTGAGACTGTACCCCTTGCTGTTTAACACCCAGGCATGGGGAACGTCCTTTCTACATCTACCCCGTCGAGCCAGGGAATAAATTTCTATTTTATTTGATCTTTCCTCATAAGGCAATATCTCCATCCCAGGAATTATTTTGGTGAAATGTCGTTGCACTCCCTCCATGACAAATATATCTCTCCTTAGGCAGAGAGACCATAACTGCACACAGGTACCGTCTCACAAACGCGAGATATAATTGCAGTAAGACATTTTTACGTCTACACTCAATTCCTCTTGAAATGAATGCAAACATGCCATGAGCCTTCATCATTGCTTATGGTATGTGCATGCCGCACGTTGCACCCTTTCTCCCTTTGAAATTCAACCTCTCGCTATTAAAGAAATAGTCTACATTTCTGGTTTTTTTCCAACCAAAGTGTAATCGCACATTTCTCCACTTTGTGTTTCATCTGGTTTTTTTTTTTGGCTATTCGATTAGACTCTCCAAATCCAGTTGATGTTCCTTTGCCTCCTCGTCACAACTCACAGGTCCACCAAATTTTATGGCATCAGCAAACTTGTAAATATTACATCCAAACCGTCGTTTTAGATTGTGAAAGCTGGGACCCAATCACTGATCTTCGTGGTACGCACTAGTCATTGCCTCCATACCTGAAATTCACCAATTTACTCATATCTATGTTTTCTGCCCTTTACCCAGTTCCAAATCCAGGCCAGTATATTCACCACAACAGTATGTGCTCGAATTTTGTTCACAAAACTATTGTGCGTGACCTTATCAAAAGTTTTCTTAAATGGACCACACTCATCAGTCGCCACCATATCTATTCCGCTCTTTATATCCTCAAATAAACTCCAACAGTTTTGTTAAACATGATTTTCCTTTCATAAGTCCAAGCTGACTCTGCACAATCATACCTTTTTCTAAGTGCCCTGTTATGACACCCTTTATAATAGACTTCAGCATTTTCCCTGCTGCTGATGTTAGGCTCACAAGTATGTAGTTCGCTGTTTTCTCTCTACCTTATATCTTAAATAATTGGGTTACATTTGCCAACTTCCAATCTGCAGGACTATTTCAGAGCCCATAGGTATTTGAATGATGACGACCAATAGATCTACTGTCGGTATAATCACCTCTTTCAGCATTCAATGTTAGAAATACATGCAAATATGTGAACATATAAATCAGGGAACAGTAAGTCACCCGGCCCTTCAAGACATTCGACAATTTCATTGCCGACCCGAATGTAACCTCTCGCCTACACCCAATAACTTTTCACCCCATTGTTTACAAACAATCTTTGCAATGCCTATAAGGTCAGAAGTGGGTGTTTTTGTACCAGCTGACAATTCATCTATTTTATTATGGATTCTGATAAACAGTCCTCAAATCAGTATTTTAACTGCTTTTGTAAACCCTCCCCCTATTTTATGTTCACACTCACTTCCTCCTGCTGCCATACTTAACATTAACATTAAAATTAACAATATCTATATTACAATCGTCATCACTATTATTTATTCATGTGATGTGACAATTTATTGCACTTGTTCTTATTCAGAGGGAATTTAAGAGTCAACCACATTTCTGAGGATCTGGAGTCAAATGTAGATTAGTCCAGGTAAGGACGGCAGACTTCCTTCCATAAAGGACATCAGTGAACCAGATGAGTTTTACAACGATCGGCAATCGTCATCATTAGACGTTTAATTCCAGAATTTTTAAAATATTGATTTCAAACTTCGCCATCTGACATAGTGGAATTTGAGCCCATGCCCCCAGAGTATTACTCTGGGTTTCAGGCGAGCTAGTCAGTGACAATACCACTATTCCAATACGTCACCAAACTTACTGCCTTGTCAGTTCCCTCTTATTTTGACAATCTTCCGCTACATCACCACTTCATCCCTTTATGTAGTTTAACGTGTTCTTCTTCCTGAGTTATATGGCTCGCTGGCATATTGGTCCCAGCACATTTCATGTGAAGCCCGTCCAAATCGTACAGCCTCACAATCCCCAATACTGTTGCTAGTGACCCGCGAAATGGAAATCACTTCTCCCACACCAGTTTTAAGCCACGCATTCATCTCTGTAACCTAATTTACAATATGCCAGTTTGCACATAGCTTTGGCAATAATCATGAGATAGTTAGATTTGACGTTCTGCATCTTTTCTTAAATTTGGAGCCAAGCTTTTCATCCTCCCAATGCAGAACCTCTTGCTAATGTCAAAGGTACCTACATGCAGCATAACAAGTTTCTCTCCAGCCCTGAGCAGCTATCGAGAGCCCTTGCACAGGGCAGGCAACACAGCCTTCTGGACTCTCAATCAGAGAACAGTTTCTATCCTCCAGAATATACAGCCCCCTACTAGCACTACATTCCTTTTAGCTCCCCCCACTTGGATGGCTTCCTTTACCATGGTGCCATGGTTAGCCTGCTCATCCACAATACAGCCCTCACCATTGTCCTTACAAGCTGCGAGAACATCGAACTTGTTGCTTAATTACATGGGGTGAAGGTTCCTCCACCCGCCCCACCACCCATCTTCCCTATTACCTTACCTTCCTGTCCCCCAGTCACAACTTCCTGTCCTTGACCACTGACCAAGTGATGACAAGAACTGACTGCCTTCTTGAAAAAAGTCTCCAGTCCATCGCATTAGCACGCAGGAGTGCCCACATGCTGCAACGGAGACACATCACGCTTTCTGCCATATTTCTTGTGCTAATTGAATTTATTTTTCTGAATTAATTAATATTTGCTGAACTCGCCCTCTCACCAATATCCCTGATTCGCCTTCAGTGCACTCAAGCAGCACTCAAAGACTGCTGTATTGATAATCTCAGTTCTGCACAAGCTCAGAAAACGTTTCTAAACTAGCTACGCAGCAATATCAACCATCAGCACCTCTGTCTCAGGCCAGCTGCTGAAAAAGCCTTCATCTGTGCCTTGGCCAAATCAAGACTCGACTACTCCAAATTTATCCCGGCCAGACAATTCCTCTTACACAGCTTTATAAATTTGAGCTCATCCAAAGCTCTGCTGTCCCTATCCAATTAATTGTATTCATCTGTCCTTACCCATAATCCTGGAATTTATTATTGTTTTCCTTATTAATTAAATTCAGTAACTGGAAACTTAGTGGAGGTGCTTTGGATGGTATTCTAGAGGTTGTTTTGGGGGCAGCTGCGTATGTCCAAGGAGGACAGGGGATTTGGTGAACGAACTCTGGACGAGGTATGGGGACTGTAGTTACAGTGCATCTGTGTGTGTCACATGGACAGGAAATGGAGCAGCATCTGCAGAGTGGGAAAGCTCTGTAAAGAGGGAGGAGGAGTGGGCCCTGCTTTACACAGCCCATCCCGGGTTTTCCAGGAACACTTTACTAACCTACACCTCAACAAGGAGCAGAGAGTGAGGCATATCTGATTACGACAATGAGGTGGTCAATGAGCTGTGTCGCCGCCTTTAACACGACCTGGAACTTCACACGATGGCGAGGACGATGCTGTCAGTGGCCGTTAAGGTCAGAGTTTCAATGAACTTCCATGTATGCAAAACTTTAAAGACAGGAGTGGGTGACATATCCATTATTTCCCATTATATTGGGAGACGCAACCACTAGGTGACGGAGACCAACTTTGCTGGTGAGGTGAATATATCATATTCTCCATAAGCAGAGAGAAGCAGGGTGAGAGGTGTCCCCAGAATTGCAGGAATCACGATGGTCTACGCGGGTCTGCTGGTCCCCATGTCAGCCAGGAGATGTATTGGAATTCAAGGAACTCTCACACCAGGCATGCGTTTTTTTTATTATATATTCATTCACGTGCATGGGCGCTACTAGTTAGTTGCCCTTCAGAAGGTGGTGGTGAACTGACATAATGTATCTTTGGCTTGTGGCTATGCACAGTACATCATGTTGGTGAATGTCCGCTATCCTGACATCAGCGATGATGCTTTCATTCTGTAGCAGTCGGCCATTCTCACCATTTTCAGGCCTGCAGGAAGAACAGGAGGATGGCTTCTCGGAGATGACGCTTACCCCCTCTAGTCAAGGCTCAATGCACCCATCCCATAACCACTCCCCACCGCCAAACGAACATGTGAAATTAACACATGTATAGCGAGAGGAATCGAGCCCTCAGGAACATCGTGGAGCAGGCCATCGGTGCGATTAGGCAACGCTGCTGATTCCTGAAACGCTCAGAGTGAACCCTCCAGGGCACGCTGGAGCAGGTGTTCAAGTTCATCGTGTTTTTCTGCACGCTCCATATCATCACCATCATGAGAACACAGGCATTACTACCAGCAATCCGGAGGACACCTCAGGAGCAGGAAGAGGAGGCAAGGAAAATATTTATTGAATGACTTCGACCCAAACAGCCTGCCAGAGTGTGCCTGATGACACTTCACTTCCCATTGGACAACTTCCCTTTGCAAAAATCCACTGCTACATGCATCTCAGCTGCCCCATCAGAACTTCCCTTTGGTCGCCATCATGTAATAAAAACCAACAACAAAAACCATTTCATTTTCATCTTAATCCAACAACACATACATCTTTGTGAATTCGCTTTGTACCTGCTCTGTGTGTTCCCTCTACTTACCTATTGTTCCTACACAGTTCGTGACCAGAGATTGCAGCATGGCTGTTGGAAGGCTGCTGACTTCACTGGGCGAGGCTGCAGATGGCCTTGCCCTGCCTCATTCGAAGATCATGTGTGTATTGCCAAGGTCGGACTTTCGTTTCCTCTTGGGAATGGGAAATGGGTCGCGAATCAGCACAACTTATTTTTTTCTTTCTCTACTGAAGATTTGCTTTTTGCAATAAATAATTGAATCTACACAACATTCTGAGCTTGTTGCAGGAGCACGAATTCTCTGCCCGGGGCGTAGTGTGGAATCCGAGGAGACAATAGCGGCCATACCGAGCCACAGACCTGCCAGCAACAGGGCTTCACAGATTCTCTAAAGCCTGCAACAGTCAGCTAATCCGTTACAATGGCCTCTTTGGTCATGGATGTGGCACTAGTTCACCTCCCAGTCAAAGAGGCTCAGGGGCAGCAGCAACAGCATGAAGAACGTCTTGTAGCAGGTGGACGGGTCCATTGGTGAGAGGAAGCTCAACGCCGAATGACTGCAAGAATGAGGTGTCGGAGATTCAGGCAGTTTCCACAGCAAAGGATGTACAGAAAGAGACTCAATTACATGCAGATGAGTGAGACGCAATGCAGGCTGCGATTCTCCAGAGAGGTCGTGTCTGAGTTTTATGTTCTTCTCCATAAAGACCTTCAGGAATGGTTACTCCAGATACACGCACTGACAGTGACACTGGAGCTCACTGTGTCTCTTAACACTATCGCAACTAGCTAATTTTAAGCGTCACTCCGACTTGTGTGCCACCTTCCACTCAGCTGTTCACAGGACATTCAAACTGTGACCGATGTCCTTTTCTCAGGTGTGGCCCAATCCATCACTTACGACAATGACACAGCATCTCAGACACAGAGGGTGATATCGTTTGCCTCCATCTCTGAATTTACGCAGGTAAAGGACGTGGTAGGCTAAACTCACCTTGTCATAAATGTTGCCACATAGAATATAGATTGATGCATGAACAGAAATGACTCCCACGCATGTTTGTGCATCTCCTCTCTGACCGTCACAAGCGTTCCTTCATTTCTATGTCTATTACCCTGGCAGTTTTCACAACTCGTTTATTCCTCATGATTCTCGGCTGCTTGGAAAGTTCACACGAAGCCCAAAGCAGTACGGATGGATACTCGGAGATGAGGTTAATACTTTGAAGAGGGGGCTCATGCCCAACAATCATTTATTTAGCCAGTTTTTAAAAATAATTCACCGTAATGCCAACTTGGGAAAATAACAGCCACCTTACGCTGAATACATGGCCCAGAATAAATTTGTGATGAACTAGTAAAGGGCAGTAGACAGCTCATCAGAATAAAACATGTTCTTAAAAAAACATAAAACTTTAAACTTTGTAATGATGCACGTGTCCATCTTTGTCTAGCTTTTAAAATAGAGAATTTACACGTGCCAGAGAAAAAAAGATAATTCAAACAAATGTACCTTTGTTTCCAGTCCAAGAGTTAACCTGAATCACAGAGCAGTCACGTTCAACCTTTTCAAGTGTTCACCCAAGGTAGCACTTGGAACTGGACCTTGGAAAGTGCCAGTCTGCAAAACTCTGTCATGGACAAGGCTCCGCACTGGACAATCTGGAGGTGTCCGCTTATCAACGAGCGCTTTCCTCCAGAAGTTGGTGGTCCCCCAGCAGCTGTTGATGTTTATCTCGGTCTGTGCCCCTGGGAAGAGCTCGTAGAGCAGAGTGCTGTGTCGTAGAGCTGCTCGGGACGAGTATCGATAAAAAACACTGTAACTCTCTCCAGAACTTCGTTGTAAGGGCACATTCTAGGAGGAGGTGGACAACAGCCTCTTCCCCACCACTGCCATTTCGAGGACAATGTAGAGAAGTTGCAGTGACTGTACATACAGAAAGTGACTGACAGGGCGGGTCTTAGTCACCACCAGCCAAACGATGCATTGGTGTTTGTTTGAAAGCTCTGGCATGAGGCATTCTGTCAAACGGCTTTGACAGTCTGCTCAGGGCATCACCCGTCACGATCCAACGTTTCCTTTCCCCAAAGGGCCTCGAGGGCATTGCGTGGAGAGCACTTCCTGATGGACCTGCGGTCAGAGTTCTTTCTCTGCTTAAACTTATCTCTGGGGGATAGGTGGTATGACTGCGTCTAACTGCCTGGATCAACAAAGTGGCCAGACTCATCCTTGGTAACACCGGTTTGCAGGTAGAACAGTTAGTACAGGTAGGACAGAGAAAGTTACCTGGGTGTCAGGGCATGTGGGCTTTGATGAGCACAAGAATTCACAGGATGCCATCGTGGCCAGAGTCAAGTTGTTCCAGCATCGGTTCATATGATGGCTGCCTTGGAAGACTGAAGCAAGACCTGGAAGGGAGAGGGGGAGTTCAAAAGACCAAGGACATGGCATTGTATCCATCACATACCCTATGGCATATCATACATGAGGAAGGTTTACTCGATGCTGCGCTAGGGCTGTCAGGGTACATTGATTACCACATGGTCACATGCAGGTCAGGCCACGTAAGGATGGCACATTTCATTCCTTCCCGGGCGGTGGGGAGGTGGGGGGGCGGGAGGTGGATGATAGATTTGAAAGGGGAGTACGAACGGTGAGCACAGAAACATCTGCCGCTGATGCTGTATGCGGGTGCTTTACTCATCACCAAGTAATCCCCACTCTGTATCCACACTTGTACCCACTGGAGTTTGAATCGCTGGGCTGGTGCCAGCTGAGTGCGATAGTGGTTACGATGCTTCCTTGGACACGTCTACCTACTCCTTGTGTCCGAATCCTGAGTCCTCTACCAGGGGCGGGGCAGCAACTCCAGGACATTTGAGAGAAACACAAGGCTGAGATAAGGCTATTCAGAAAATCTTCTTTCTGAGTGACCTTC
Source organism: Cetorhinus maximus (assembly GCF_964194155.1). Taxonomy (NCBI): domain Eukaryota; kingdom Metazoa; phylum Chordata; class Chondrichthyes; order Lamniformes; family Cetorhinidae; genus Cetorhinus; species Cetorhinus maximus. Next base: position 9,153,030 of record NC_135913.1, read on the forward strand.
TTCCTAAGCTATCCCGATACTCAGTTGCTCCCATTCACTGTCTCCCTGGGTGACCGCTTTCGTATATTGGAGTTGCATATTCGCATTCTGACCATAGCTGCCGACCCCAAACCCCAGCCCTCCTCCACCAGCCCTGTCCTCTGGACAGCCCACTTCGCCACCGTCATCAACACAAAGGCGGTTGTATCTGGGAGTGGTGACATGCTCTGAACCATACGTTCCACGGATGGTCTTCAGGTAATGGGCATTACCGTCACCTCCTCAGGTTGAAGAGCACGGATATGTGAGGTCACACGCCCCGATCCTCTGTAGCTCTCGGGCGTTATGCAGCCTCCTCCACTGCAGGGACAAGAGGGGAAGGGTGATGTGTTACCATATCGAGTCACAATGTTTGCAGATTCCTCCAAGCGCTCTACAGTTCATCCTCCTCGTTGCCATCCTTTATCATTGCTATTGCTTGCTTCAGCTTGGTCATAGACACAGGCTCCTGTAATATCGTGTTCTTTGTGACCACTCAAGGCCTGACATGCTGCATGGTCAGCAGGGACACCTCCAGCATCTTGGGCGAGTGCATCAAGTCACTGGAGCGCTTATGGGCACTGTTTCCAGATGCTCTGATGGTCAAAATTGGAGCCCAGGGTCTCCGCTATGTTCAGCCAAGAAGCAACTTTTGTGGTGGCCAGAGGGAACAGCATGTGCCTGCCTCCATCAGGAATATACCTTGCGAAATACATTTAATGCTGTTTGGTAGTGTATGCATCTGTTTTTCCGTGTGATTTGTATCCGTGCATGTAATTGTATGCTTTCGTGTGTGTGACTGTGCATGTATGTTTGAGCGTACATTTGTTTATTTGTGCGTGTCAGCATATATGAGACTGTGTGCATGTTTTTTTCTTTTAATCGTCATGTGGTGTGGGTGTCACTGGACAGCTGTTACATAGCTGACTATTTCAGGGGACATATAGGACTCATCCACGTTGCGGTGGGTTTGGAGTCAAAGGTAGGCCAGTCCTGATTTCTTCCCTAAAGGGCATTATTGAGTCAGATAGGTTTTTAAAATTGCTTCATGGTCACCATTAGACTTTTAATTCATCTCAAATTCGCCCATTGCCGAGGTGGGATTCGAGGTATGCTGGGTCGCTGGATTACTAGCCCAGCCAACAACTCTACGCCATCGCCTCCACTGATGGTTTGCATAAGTACCTGTAAGTGACAGTGCATCTGTAGGCATGTTTCTGTGGGTGTTGGTGAGCGTGCGCTTACATGTGAGTGTGCGTACCATTGCTTGTGTCTGTGAGTGTCTGAGAGCCCCTGTTTGTGTGTTTGTGTGCCCACACGTGCGTGCGAGCGTGTGTGTGTGTGTGCGTGTATCTTTGGGTATGTGTATGTGTATGTGCCTGTGTACATGTCCATGTGAGTGTGTGTTTATTTGTGTTTGGGTGTCTGAATGTATGCGTGTGTGTGTATCTGAGTATGTGTTTGATTCTGTGTGCATTTGTGTATGCCAGTGTGTGCATGTCTGCGTTTCACCATTTGTGTTTCTGTGAGTGTGAGTGTGGGTGAGACTGTGTTTGGTTGTGCTTCTGTGTGTTTGATTGCATGTTTGTGTGAGAGAAAGTGTATGATTGTGTGTGTATGTGCGTGTTTGTGTGCGTTTCATCCTGTGTGATCCTTCGTGTCTGTGTTTAAGTGCATGTGCTTGTGCTTCTCTGTGTATGCCTGTACTTGTTCCCGTGTGTTTGTGTGTTTGCATTTGTGTGGCGTGTGTTTATATCTATGTATCCCCATGACGTTGTGTTAGTTAACTTGTCTTTGTAAGTATTTGTGTGTGCATGTGTGTCTATTTCTGCCTGTGTATTTCTTTGTTAGTATTTACGTGAACGTGGGAAAATACTTTTCTTTCTGCGTGTTTCTCTGTGTTTGCATGTGTTTGTTTATTCCTGCCTGTGGCTTTCTCTGTGTATGTGTGTGTGTTTCTGTGTGTGTATCTGTTTCTGTCTGTGGGTTTCTCTGTGTTTTTGTGTATGCGCACGTGCACGTGCACGTGTTTGTGTGCACGGGTTTGTGCGTGTGTTTGTGTCATTCTCACATTAGTGGAGGACCGCCTTTTCCTCTCTCTGTCCTATGAGATATGAGTGTGGTTTTGTGTCGCTGGCGTAGTGTCGGGTCGAAGTGTGAACTGGGCTTCCTCCTGTCATTAGGATAAAAGCAAAATACTGCGGATGCTGGAAATCTGAAACAAAAACAAAAAATAACTGGCAAAATTCAGCAGGTCTGACAGCATCTGCGGAGAGGAACACAGTTAACGTTTCGAGTCCGAATGACTCTTCACCAGAAAGAAAGAAAGATAGAAATGTGGTGAAATATAAGCTGGTTGGGGTGGTGGGGGTGGGGGTGGGCGGGTGGGGTGGTGTTGGTGTGGGGCGTCAATTAGAGCTGGATAGAGAGCCAGTGATAGCTGGAGGCAAAGGAGAGATTGCCAAAGATGTCTTAGGCAAAAGGACAAAGGGGTGTTGACGGTGGTGATAGTGGTGGTTATCTAGGGAATGTGCTAATTGTGACACTAAAGGTAGAAAGCAGGACAAACAAGTAGCAGATGCCCCTAGTGGGGGTGGGGTGGGGATCGAAATGGGCTAAAAGCTGCAGATAAAACCATAGATCAAAATAAGTTTAAGAATCGGTGGGAAAAGAAAAATATATTTAAAAATATGAATTTGGAAAAAGGGGGATAGTGAAGGGGGTGTGGTTGGAGGAGAGAGTTCTTGATCTGAAGTTCTTGAACTCACTGTTGAGTCTGGAAGGCTGTAGAGTGCCTAGATGGATGATGAAGTGCAGTCCCTCCAGTTTGCGTTGAGCTTCACTGGAACATTGCAGCAGGCCAAGGACGGACATGTGGGCTTGAGAGCAGGGTGGTGTTTTCAAATGGCAGGCAACAGGAAGATCTGGGTCAAGCATGCAGACAGACCGAAGCTGTTCTGCAAAGCGGCCACCCAGTCTGCGTTTTGTCTCTCCAATGTAGAGGAAACCGCATTGGGAGCAGCGAATGCAGTGTATTAAATTGAGTGAAGTGCAAATGAAATGCTGCTTCACTTGAAAGGAGTGATGGGCCCTTGGGCGGTGAGGAGGGGGGAAGTAAAGGTGCAGGTGTCACCCTCTGTAGTTGCTTGGGAAGGTGCCGTGGGAGGGGGTGAGGTGTAGCGTTGATGGAGGAGTGGACCAGGGTGAGGTGTCCCGGAGGGAATGATCCCTGCGCATTGCTGCTTGGGGTGGTGGGAGGGTGTGAAGGGAAGATGTGTTTGGTCGTGGTATCATGCTGGAGTTGGCGGAAATGGCGGAGGATGATTTTTTGAATGCGGAGGCTAGCGGGTGATAAGTGAGGAGAAGGGGGACCCTATCATGTTTCTGGGAGTGAGAGGAAGGTGTGAGGGTGGATGCGCGGGAGATGGGCCAGACACGGTTGAGAGCCCTGTCAACCAGCGTGAGTGGAAAACCTCGGTTAAGGAAGAAGGAAGACATGTCAGAGGAACTGTTTTGGAAAGTGGTATCATCAGAACAGTTGTGACGGAGGCGAAGGGACTGAGAGATTGGGATGGAGTCCTTACAGGAAGCAGGGTTTGAGGAGCTGTAGTCAAGGTAGCTGTGGGAGTCAGTAGGCGTGTAATATTGGTGGACTGCCTATCAACAGAAATTGAGACAGAAAGGCCAAGGAAGCGAAGAGAGGTGTCAGTGGTGCAACATGTGAAAATGATGTTGGGGTGGAAATTGGAAGCAAAATTAATACATTTTTCTGAAGCCAGTCGAGAGCATGAAGCGGCACCGAAGCTGTCATATCAATGCACCGGTCAAAGAGTTGTGGGATGGGGGCTGAGTAGCACTGGAATAACAAATGTTCCACATACTCCATAAAGAGACAGGCATAACTGGAGCCCATACGGGTACCCATAGCCACAGCGTTTATTTGGAGGAAGTGAGACGAGTGTAAGGAGAATTTTGTTCAGTGAGAGAACAAGTTCAGCCAGATGGAGGACAATAGTAGTAGATGGGGATTGTGCGGGCCTCTGTTCGAAGAAAAAGCGGAGAGCCCTCAAACCATCCCGTTGGGGGATGGAGGTGTAGAGCGATTGGAAGTCCATGGTGAAGAGCAGGCGGTTGGGGCCGCGGAACTGGAAATTGGTGATATGATGTAGGGCGTCAGAGGAGTCGCGGATGTAAGTGGAAGGGAATGGACAACGGGAGAGAGAATGGATAGCGAGAAATGAGTTCTGTGGGGCAGGAACAGGCTGGCACGATTGGTCTGCTGGGACAGTCCTGTTTGTGGATTTTGGGTTGGAGACGGAAGCGGGCCGTCAGAGGTTGTGAAACAGATTTATTAAATCTCTAAGCAATAGCACCTATTCACAATGACACAGGTTGCTTAGCAATCCCGCGAGCTAGTCTCCGACTCAGCTGTTAGGCCATTCAACAGGTCTCCCTGCACAAGCTCACAATGGCTGCCAAACTACTCTACCAACTGCAGTAACAATGCCCTTTAGCGTTGTTTCTTTACATATCGTCCTGACCCTGGCCTTTGCTTTCTTAGGCGATGCCTTAAATCAGAACACGCAATTTGATTACTAACTGCACCCTGACAATCTAAGACCACCTCTACATGGTCATACTCTGCCTCATCATTGTCTTCAGCTGCATGCCAACAGTGTCTTGGAGCAGGAAGAATTTCCGATGTGGGAATGGTCTCATTCAGTTTCTTTAGAGTAACTGTCTGTGGCAAACCACGCCTTGGGGACCTGTCCTGAAATGCCTGTGTGTGTGCGTGTATGTGTGTGTGTGTGTGTGTCAGTGTGTGTGTGCGTGTGCATGTGTTGTGTGCCTTTCTGTATGTCTGTTGAGTTGAAAATCTCTATTTTTAAAATTTGAATTTGATCCTCAGCGATGTCATCAAACAAAAACGCGTCTCTATCAGATCCATCTTCTTACCACCATCAGACAAACTCTGCCCAAAACACTCCACCACAACCAGTTTACATTCATTAACATGAAAGAATTAAAAGCACAGTTACATCGTTAAAACCAAGCAATTTAAATCATGCACTGCCCTGCATCATCCACATTTTACGTGAATATATTCGATTTCTGAGAATATAACGACACTAACGTCACCTTTTCTTGCTCGGCACATAGGCTTTTAGAGCATCGCTCCTGCTGTCTATGTCGGCGACATAATCATAGAATAGGTATGTGACAATAATCAACTGCAGGACAACTAACACAGGAGAGGTGGTTGGAACCTAAGAGTGGACTTCATTTTAACTTTCCCAGTCCCATAAGTGATCCCACTTGGACTGCTGTTTAATGGTCGGAACTTCCGGCAGGATCTCATGATTTGTCTGCTGTAACTGATAATATGTTTCATGAGATTTATCAATCTCTTCTCGCAGCTCGGCCAGATGTTCTGTTAGTGTGGGAAAATCATAACAAAATCATTGCACATATTCCCGCAGCTTTCCCTTATCTGTGTCACAAGGCTTCGAGTTCAGTGTTGTTATGACTATAAATCTTCACCGAATGACTTTCCCCAACCCATGTTGGTCTCTCAGGAGTATAACAGAATGTAGGTGCGTTTACTGGGCATTTCAAATTCAAACCATATTAATAAAATTTCTTGTTTGTGGAAACACAATTCTGTCCCTCCCCTATACAGACAACATGAGTAAACTTAAGCATTGTCTTCACGAGCTCCTTGGTACAATTGCCTTCTGTGATGTTAAACGCACAGGTCAACTGACCCGGATTTGACATCCTATAAAAACACACCGTTTTTCAATATCAAACGGTTCAAACCCCCCCCACACCCCCCAACCCCCCACCCCCCTCCCCCAGATTGATTCCCTTTTATAGAATTCCCCAAATTCACTGCGTATGGTAAGCTATCATTCTGCTGAACACAGTTATCCCATTCCCTAACCTTGATATTTTCCACCCCATATACTGGAAGAGGTGTTAGCCCATGCGGTATTACCAGAAATTAAGTACTAATCACAGCACCTTAACACTTCCCTTTTTACAATCGATTTCTGCTGGATATATCTGGACCAACCCTCTGAGCTGACAGACAGTGATGATGTTTTCTGATTTTGACAATCTTAGCTAAGGTCAAGTTTCGTATCTGATCTTATCAGTTGCCTCTGCATGTGCAGGCTCCATTGCCTAACTTCGGATCCTAGAAGAGGTGATGGCTGCAACAGGTCGATCCCCTAACCAGGGTGTATCTAACACCGTGAGGGTGGCAGTAAAGGATAGCGAAGCAGGCTCACCTATCGGCCATGTCTTCATTCAAGGAATCATGTTGGAGACCTGTGTATTTGAAGCTGCGGAGATGTACTGTCTGCTGGACTTCTCCAGCGCTTTTTCTTCCATGTGGACTTCAAGAGCGTTGCTGCCTGCGTCAAGTTCCTGGAGGTGCTCAAGGAGTCGAGATACCAGTCGTAGATGAGAATCCTCACGTTGGAGCCACTCTTTGCTCTTCTGTCACACCAGTACCGTTTGGTGACTGTGCACCTCTACAACACCCATGTCCTTGTCGCAGATGCTCTCACCTTCCTTGCCATGTTACTCGACAAGGTTAGGAACTGCACCGAGGTCAAAGACACCTTCATGATTTGGGCCAGCAAATGCCAGGTCAAGGTGACTCTCAAGGTGGATGGTAAAGGAACAAATCTCCACCATCTTTCCAGCGTCCCTATCGGGGGAAGCCGCATCTACCTTATCTAGGATGGATAGTTACAGCACGGGGTTAGGTCCAAAGTAACTCTCCCTCTACACAATCTACATCAAACATTCGCAGGAAAGGTGCTGAACGGTGTTAGATATAGAGAAAGTCTCCCCATACATTGTCTCCTTCAAACGCTCCATGGGCAGGAGCAGCCCATGGTTATATATAGAGCCAAGTTCGCTCGACACTGTCACTATCAAACCCTCCAAGAGCAGGCACAGCCACGGGGTTAGATGCAGTGCGAATTTCCCTCTGAACTGTACCTTAGGAGCTCCCAAAGGCGTTAGAAATGGGCATGGAAACAGTATATTTCGCTCTACACTTACTCAGCTGAAAGCCTGCGTCTATTACAACTTGAAGTTAGTTACAGAGTAAAGCCCATTTTGCACAGTCTAATCAAAAAATGATACGCAATGTACACATTTGGGTTTGTTACAGACTAAAGCTCCATCCACACAGTCTTGTCAAACAAAGGGCAATTTTAACAAAGGGTAGATAGAAAGTGAAATAGGAGCAGCAGTAGGCCAATAAGATCATGGCTGATCTTTTGGTACTTCAGCTCAACTTCCTGTCTGTCCTCATAGACATTGATTTGGTTGCATAACGAAAATCTGTTTCACTCAGCCTTGAAGATATGGAATCAAATTCTCCTTGGTTCTGCTGAACAAGGGTGATCTCTTATTTTTAAAATAGTCCCGCTAGTTTCACACCAACCCAGAGGAAGAAACATCCACTTTGCGTGCACTATGTTAAGTCCCCTGAAGGTCTTACATATTTGAATAAGGTCACTTCTAATCCTCCTAAACACCAATGGGGAGAGGTCGAATCTGTCCTATCATTCTTCAAAAGATGAAATTTTCTTTTCTGCAATGATTCAAGTCAACCTTCTCTGAACTGCTTCTACAGAGGTTATATGCTTGTTTCCCATCTTCGTAAGTATATGAAAATTGCATACAGAAATCCAGTGCCCCCAGTAATTGCAAAGGTTTGTAAAGCTTCACGTAAACTTCCCTACATTTATATCCCATTCATATTACAAAGTGCACAAACGCTCAATTTGCTTTCGAAAGGCACCCCCCTCTGGCAGCATTCTGCAGTGAGCGTTCCCTCCGGGACAGCCTGGTCCACTCCTCCACCACCCCCTACATCTCAACCCCCTCCCACGGCATTTTCCCATGCAATCGCAGAAGGTGCAACAGCTGCCCCTTCAGTTCCACCCTCCTCACCGTCCAATGGCCCAAACACTCCTTTCAAGTGAAGCAGCGCTTCACTTGTATTTTCCTCAATTTATTCTACTGCATTCTCTGCTCCCAATGCGGTCTCCTCTACATTGGAAAGACCAAATGCAGATTGGGTGACTGCTTTGTGGAACACCTTCGATCTTTCCACAAGCATGACCCAGACCTCCCTCTCGCTTGCCATTTCAAAACCCCACCCTGCTCTCATGTCCTTGGCCTGTTTCAATGTTCCAGTGAAGCTCAGCGCAAACTGGAGGAACAGCACCTCATCTTCCGGCTAGGCACTGTGCAGCCTTCCGGACTTCACATTGAGTTCCACAACTTCATGTCATGAACTCTCTCCTCTATCCCCACCCCCTTTCCGATCCCCCTTTTTCCAATCATTTATAATAATTTTAAGACATTTGTTTTGAATACATTTTTAAATACATATTTCTTTACCCACCTATTTTTAAATTTACTTTATCGCTCTATCTCCACCTGTTAGCCCATTTCGATCCCTTCCCCCCACCCCACCCACATTGGTGTTATTTGCCATTTACTTCTTCTGCTTTCTACCCCTAATGTCACCATTAGCACATTCCTTACTCAATATCAACACGTCAAATCGCCTTTGTCATTTTGTCTATGACATCTTTGGCAAACTCTTCTTTGCCTCCACCTATCACTGGCCCTCTATCCAGCTCTACCTGTCCCACCCACCTCAAAAAGCTTATATTATACATCATTTCTCTATTTCCTTATTTCTGATGAAACGTCATACGGACTCGAAACGTTAACTGTGCTCCTCTCCGCAGATGCTGTCAGACCTGCTGAGTATTTCCAGCTATTTTTGTTTTTGTTTCAGACTTTAAATTGGTGGCCGCTCGTGACTGAAATATTTGCTAAGGTAAATAGGCCTTTCACAACCACACTATCCAGGACCTTCAGAATTCTGCACTTCTCAATCAAATGTTCCCTCAGCCTCCTCTGTTCCAAGGAAAACAACCTCAGATTATCCAAACTTTCCTCATGGCTGCAATTTTCCTGCCCTGGCAACATCATCGTAAATCTCCAAAATGGCCTCTCCAGTGCAATGACATCCTTTCTGAAATGAGGTAACGAGGACTGCACGATGAACACAAGTTTTTCACTAACTAACTTGTTATATATAGCATACCCTCTCTGCTGTAATATTCCATACCTCGGCTATTGAAGGAAAGGATGACATATGCCTTCTTAACCGCCTTATCCAGCTCTGCTACCTTCAGCAACCTGGGTACATTCACTCCAAGGTCCCTCACTCCTTTGCATTAATTGTATATTCTATGAATTTCTTTCATATTCCTACCTGCATTAAGTCAACTTCTCCAGGTTGGATTCAACTTGCTGTGGACTGTGAAGAGAAAGCATTGCTCTTTATCTTAAACAGGGCTTCACTTGCCCGAGGTGTGCGTAATGGGGACACTGCAGAGGGGGATTCAGTGTGAATGGCTCCATGTTGTACCTGCCATGCAAGTGTTTGATTAGGACTGTTAGGAGGGAGATTTCTTCTGTGTCTAACCATAACCTGTAACTGGATATTGTACAGAATGCTTAGGATACTATCTAACCCGAAAGTGTATGTGCATGGGAGTGTTTGAACGGGGCTCTGTCCAAGAAGCATTAGCCTGTATCTAATAAAGTGATGTACATGCTTTGGAACTGTTTGATGGGAACGGTGTAGAGGGAGATAAATTTCTATCTAATCTTGAGCTTTGCCTGCACTGCTTGTGTTTGGTGAAAAGAGTGTACAGAGAGTCTAGAGGTTTGGTGTAAGAGAGAGTGTCACCCTGTGGTGCCAGAGGACTGGAGGATTGAAAGTTATAAACCCAGATTCAAAAAATGAGCAAAACATCAACCTGCCTATTACAGGTCAGTTAGTTTAACTTCAGTGGCGGAGAAGCTTTGACAAACAATCCTGAAATACATAAATTGAAATAATTCAGAAGTCTGGCGATCGCCAACACTGGCAACTTTCCTGGAGGTTTTGTGTATTATATGTGCAGATCTCACTGTCGGCCATATTATCTCATTGAGAAATGGAGCCATTAAACTCAAAAGGAATTTTTCACGACGTAACAGGACTGACCATGGGACCATTCAATATTTGTTCTTCAACAATTCTGTCGATTTGTGGATTCTTAAGCATCATGATGTCCAGATTGGAATTGAGACACAGTGAGTTCACTTAGAGAAGGTAACCTGTCATCCTGCTCTCTGAGATAACTGAAGGAAGCCGGCGCCCGCTTCAGCCCCACATTGGACCAGCTTTTCAGTTTCATTTGTTCATGCGTGCAGCTAGCCCCAGGCTTATTGCCTTTAATTGCATTTGCAAGCAATCCTCGTTAGTATAGTGGTTAGTATTGATTAGTTAGCCTGTTACATGGGACACCGGGGTTCAATTCCCCGACGGAGAGGTTCCTTATTTCAAATTAACAAAGAAAGCACACGGAATTGGAAATAGATTTTCGAGTTGCAAATTGGTTGATATAAAGGAGACAGTGAGCGCAGATAAAGGAACAGTGATTCTTTTCAGAGATCCCGGTAAATGAGAGTAACCCAGATGAAGTGCCTTTCACACCAATAGTAGAAGACATTTTTTTCTGTATTTTAGCACAAAAACTGGATGTTTCTCTAAAACTGTTCTGAATCGGATTATCTATGAAATCAGCGAATCGGTAGCTTAAATCCATGGCAATTTGCTGAAACAAGACGCTTTGTAACCGAGAGGAACCGGCCATGATCGACTTAGTAATGAGTAACGAGACAGAATTCATTAATGATCAGACAGTAAATGTGCATCTTGTAAACAGTGACGGTTAAATGACAGACTAATTTACGTAGTAATCTTCCACCATTTTGTTTGGGTTTCTAAAATTTATTTTCCGCCTTATTTCTTTGTTTTCGGAGGGCAGCTGTTCAGGATCCTGCCGATCAACCTCCATCTGTTATTTCTTTACTTATCCCATCACCTATCCCTCAGTAAACACCATGATCCTGCGATTTCCAGTTCTATTTTCTAGTCACTTCACGAATCAGCAGCTCCTTGGCTCAGGGATTAATTTATTTTTCTGCTTTCATTGAGTAAAAGTTGAAAGATGGTGAACGCCATTCACGTTCCTCGCTCTTCCTCATCGCCAATATTTCAATTGTATTCCTGTATATCTCTGTTTGACTTTTGAACTCCCTTCTAACCCTCTTCAATTTACGACAGTAAACCACAGTTCAGACCCTATACTTAACACATTGACTGTCCCTTTGCCGCCCTCCTTCCTCAGGATTGCAGGAAGGATTTCATTTTTTTTTTGTAACTTTGAATGGATAAGATCAGACAATAAACTATTGCCGCTGGCTGGGAATCCTGGACCCAGGGCCACAGTCACAGAATTAAAACTCGAGATGTCTCCGCCGGAATTAGAAAACAATTCTACACACAAAGGGAGCAAGGACTTCTGAACACGACAATTATGTTTAACACATGGCTTTATTTTAAAAATGAGATTCAAAGAGTTATCTTAAACGAGGTTCTTGACGAACATGAGGGATAAGCGAACATATGGAGGTAGAGACCAACCAACCAGGATCTCAGAATAACGAACATGCTCCAGCGAATAAAGGATCTCAACAAGAGCAAAGCTCGACGAACAGTCCCTTGACTTTCAATAGGGTACAATAGAGCATTCTAGATTCAACACTAAGTTCAACAATTTTAGTTCAAATCATCTGCCTCAATGCTGTTAGGTTATGTTCCTTTCTTTATTCCTTCATGTTACATTCGGACCGTTGCTAAGCGGCGATTCACAACCTCATATGGACACATCTAATATCTTAATTTCCCACAGCCATTAGAATATTTTTGTAACCATGAAATCTCCCCCCCCCTCCCCTTCCACACCCACCCCAAACCCCCCACCCACCCACCCCCCCACCAACTCCCATTGACATTCTGTCTTGTACATCTCACCCCCTCCCGCACTCCACTGGTATAAAACATGTTGTTTTTACATATCTCTTCCATTTTTATAAGACGTTATCGACCTGGCATTTTGTCACCTTAGATGGTCTCTGGCCGGCTGAATATTTCCAGAGTATTCTGTTTATTTTCATTCAGATTCCCAGTGTCTGTACTACTGCCCTTTTCTATTTGGAAACATTTTGGAAAAATTCCTGAACAAAAATTCATACTCCTCGCTCTCACTCCTCGCCAATCTTTCAGTTTTCTTGCTCTGGAACTCCGTTTGCCTCTTGAACTCACGCCTAACGCTCCTCACTTCTGGACACTAAAGCACAGCGCAGTCCCTGTGTTTGGTGAAGCCACTGACTGCCGCTGTACCGAATAGTCTCTCGTGATTTTTGCACTTATTTGATCCAAGGTTTTGGGTTGCTAGGAGAAACATAAGATCAATCCAAGAATCTATCTCTGCTTCCTGGAAATCTCGCACGAAGGGCCACAGTCAAAAAAGTAAAGTCAGGGATCCCAGCATTGAAATTAGGAAACAGTTCTACACACAAAGAATACTGGAACTTCAGAGCTCCCCTTTGGATATGGAAACCAATGCTTGATTAATTGTTGTACTTTAAATTTCAGATTCATAGAGTTTTGTCAGAGGGTATAAAGGATTATGAGGCAAAGGCGAGTATATTGAGATAGTTACAAATCAGGCACAACATCATTCAGCATGTTCTAGGGACTTAATGGCGTTAACAACATCGAGGAACAACACCTCATCTTCCAAATGAGTAATCTGCAGCTTCCTGGACTCAACATTGAGTTCAACAACTTTAGATCCTAACATCTGTCCCCATTTTCTTTCTCGCGTGTATTTGCTGGTTTGGTTTGTTACGTTTCTTCCTTTAACCTCCATGTTACATTCGGAGGTTGCTATGCTTCCATTCACAACCTCATCTAGGCATATATTTTCTGTCCATTATTATACCCACAGAATGACAGAAACTCAGAAGTGCCACAGTGCAGGAGAATGTCATTCGACCCATCGTGTCTGCACCATTTCTCCGAATGAGCAATTCATTTAGTGCCATTCCCCGCCTCCTTCCTTTATGAACGTTCTTCATGTCGAGCAAACAGTCTTAGCCCCTTTTCAATGCTTCCCTTGAACCTGCCTCCGCCACACTCTTAGGCAGTGCATTCCAAACCTTAACGATTTTCTTCAAAAAAAAACACGTTTTTTTATTCCCCGTTTCACTTTTGATTTTTGTGAACAAACACTTTAAACCTGCAACAACTCGACCTTGATCATTTCACGAACGGGAACACTTTCTTCCCATCCAATCTGCCCGGGCCTATCGTAATTTTGAATCCCTCTATCAAAACTCCGCTCAGCCTCCTTTTCTCCCAGGGAAACAGTCCTAACTTCTCCAATAAATCTTTGTAACTGAAGTTACTCTTCCCAAGAACCATTCTCGTGAATTTGCTCCGCCCTCTTCCCAACATCCTTCGCATCTTCACATCCTTCCTAAAGAGCAGCAGCCAGAACCAGACGGGATGCACCAGCTGAGGCTGAAGTAAAACCTTCTGCAAACCTTTTTTATCATATTCCCAGTACAATACTCTGTGTTTATTTGTGTCATGAAGTATGTTGTCTCCTGTCCTCACAGACAATCGCATTCGAGGTGATCCCACAACCAACGGATCAGATTTAAGCTCTGTAGTCCTGCCACATCCTGTCATGGATGGTGGTGGACAATTAAACACTTACTGGAGAAAAAGGCTCCACAAATAAATGATGACATTACCAGCGATCCTCACATCCACAAAGGAATAAAAGAAAAAATTTGTTAACGTATTCCAAGCGTCGGAACAATCCTACCCTGGGGCCCTGTCCCAGTCTCAGTTGGGCAATGGCCCAAAGCGCATCACCAGCACGTTGACAGATACCACACGGTCACCTTCTTTTTCACTGAGATCCATGTCAAGAAGAGTTTGCGGGTGGAATGAAAGCGGGGAACAAATTCCATTGAAATTAATTGTGGTTGATTGAGATAACTTTAAAGCCTTGTTTTTTTTTTGCTAGAATTACTTCTCAAATCCCTTGAGGCTTTCGAAAATTGACCCGTAATATTCCTCTTTTTGAAAGCGTGTGCGGCGGATAAAGATCTAAGAGGAAAATAAATTGGCGTCCGCTGCAGAAATTTTGCACTAACCCCGAAGCGGTTATCATTCGTGTAACCCGGCAAACCCACAGGTTCATTAGGATGAAATGAAGAGGGAGCGATTCTTAAGAACAATGGGGCAGGTTCACTTCGAAGAGAATTTCGACCCTATTGTGCTTCTTTATATTCGCACGTCATTCTATATGCTTCCTCCCGACTTGGAAATGTTCAGCTCTTTACCTAATTAATTTGAAATAAATAACCGCGCTACTGAGAACCGAACTCAGAACTGTCTGCATTGTTAAATGTAAGCTACCATCCATGGCCCTAAGTTACAAGCAACATCACGCAGAAGCTTTTAGCTTTTTGTTTTTATCACGCACCCCTGTTTTGAACCGTATTTGATTATTTTGCAGCAAATTCAGTTGGAATTCTTCATCTGCTATGGGGCTGTGTGTCAGCACGAATTGAGAATTTTCAGGAAGGAGCAATTGAGGCGGATATTCAAACAGATAGTTCTGGAATGCTTGAGAAACCGTGAGACACATGACACGCCTGCTCCTATTTCTCATTTTATTACAGACACCACTCAGAGGAAAGACCAGGATTATGCTGAGATTGGAATGGAAGCGGTGCTGATTCACCAGTGGGATTCCAGAGTTCAGTAGGTTACATTTGGAGTTAAAGTTTCATCATCCTGGATTCGATAAACATAGAATGGGTACAGAACAGAGGGAGGCCATTTGCCCGATCCTGCCTGCACTGACTCTTTGAAGGAGAAATTCGCCCACTGTCAATCCCCCCGACTTCCCCCCATCCCTGCACACATTTTTTCCTACTTTCAGGGATTTTTCTTTTCTCTATTCCCTTGATTACAGGAGAATGAAGGGTGATCTGGTTGAAGTTTATAACCTGCTAAAATAAATTGTTAGGTTAAACGGGGAGTAGTTGTTTCCTCTGGTGGCAAGGACGGGCATGAACTTTAACATTTAGTTTTGCCACAGCTCCACAGCGGCAGTGCCAAATAACGGATATGTCGCGAAGCACTTCCTACACTTGGAGCATCAGGAATCCCAGTAACAATTCATAAATTGATCGAGGCTACCTCAGTTCCGAGAGGGTGGATCTTTCCTTGGAAATCAACCAAACTCCTCCGTTACTTCAGTTTTCCTTGAAGATTTCCGCGACCATTGCTCAGTTTTTTTTGTCTTTTCTTTGGCAGTCAACACCTTGATCCAAAAGGCAACGCACAGACAGGGACATCAAGCCTTTACCCTCAGGCTAAATATCTGATGCTCTACAGACTGAGCTACTCGGGCTCTGCGCACCATCACTGTCCAACAAGAGGTATCACAAGCTTTTGTTCAATTTTCTTCTTAGGTATTTCATCCTGTGCAGCGCATTCCCCTGACAGGCAAACGGGCAGCCTCCCTTTGGCTTCATTTCACAAATATTCTAATTTGCACCAACTACCCGCTCCTTACCAGTGACGTGTGATGTGACAACTGCTGTTGCCCAGGTATCTGCGCTGGGCCTTTAAAACTTTGAAGATTTCATGGGTTTCGGGAAGATACAATTGGAGTGGGAAGCTACAAAAAGCATAGAGGTAGATTTCGCAAGTGGATAAAAAAATATTTTTAAAATCTTACAGTGTTTGTTGTGGAAACCGGTGACACCATCACACTGAAAACAACAAAGCTCATTCGGAGTAACGCTATACATTGTGCGAATCATAAAGTGTCG
This sequence comes from Cetorhinus maximus, assembly GCF_964194155.1. Classification (NCBI taxonomy): domain Eukaryota; kingdom Metazoa; phylum Chordata; class Chondrichthyes; order Lamniformes; family Cetorhinidae; genus Cetorhinus; species Cetorhinus maximus. Next base: position 9,168,912 of record NC_135913.1, read on the forward strand.
AGTTGGAAATAGTGTCAGCCCAAGGTCTCATCAAAAAAGACTGCAACACTTATCCCTCCTCATTCTTTCCTGAAGAACACGCAGTAACATAAATAATTCAACCCTCGCTCATATTTTCGCCAGTAATATTTCAAAATGCTCCTTCCACATGAACCCCCCAAGGAAACGGTGATCCTCTCTGGCTTCATTTCATCGGTGCCTAATTCCCTATCCTGCTTCAGGACGTCATTGGTTTAATTTAAAACCATGCATTGACTGAACGGATAAAGGCGCCACTGACATTTAAATGCAGAATTTCATGTGCATTAAACAAGCGCTTTAACCAACCAAGTCACAAACCCAACACTGACCAGAGTTTCCACTGCAAAGTTCTGAGTTGCATCCCACTTCTTCGCTACAAACATTATTGTTCATTCGTGCGAATTGGAAACATTCACCTGCACTGGGCTTTCAAAGCTTTGAAGGTTGTATTTCTTCAGGTGAGATATTAAGTTGCACACATGAACGCTCTTCATTTCCAGATATCAGTCCCTTCTTAATGCTTCCATTGCAGCTGCTTTCACCACACTCACAGGCTCTGCATGCCAGACCTTAACCTCTTTCTGCGAGAAAAAAAAGTTTTAATTTTCTTCGTCTCAGTTTTTTATTAGTAACTACTTTAAATCTGCAACAGCTCGAACTTGATCCTTTCACGAACGGGGACACTTTCTTCCCATCAAATCTGCGCAGGCCCCTCGTGATTTTCAATCCTTCTATCAAATCTCCTCTCAGCCTTATTTTCTCCCAGAAAAGCAGTCCTAACCTCTCCAATCTATCTTCCTAACTGAAGTTCCTCATCCCAGGAGCCACTCTCATGAATTTCTTCTGCCCTCCTCCCAGTATCCTTCATATCCTTCCTAACGAGCAGCGCCCAGAACCAGGCGGGATGCACCAGCTGAGGCTGGACGCTTAGGGGTACTTACAAATCCTACTTATCTTATTACCATTACACCAATGTTTGTTTTTTGTGCCATGTCTGCTGTCCTCACAGACAATCGCTTTCAAAGTGATTCCATAACCAACGGATCGGATCTAAGCTGTGCAGCTCTGTCACATCCAGTCGCGAAAGGTGGTGGACAATTAAACATTGACTGGAGAAGGAGACACCACAAATAAATGATGACCTCACCAGCGATTCTCACATTCAGGAAGCAATAAAATAAAAAGCTGTCAATGTATTCCGAGCGTCGCTGCAATCCCTCCCTGGGGTCCTGTCCCATCCTCAGTTCAAAGCTTCCCATAGTTGACAAAACCATATCGATCACCCTCTGTTTCAGTGAGATTCATCCCAAGAACAGTTTCCAGGTGGAATGAAAGCGGAGAACAACATTTGTTTTTACATAATTTGTGGTTGAATGAGATGTCTTTAAAATCTTGTTTTTTTTGCCGGAAAAACGTTTCAAAACCCTTGAAACTTTCGTAGATTGATCCGTGATGTCCCTCTTTGTGAAAGTGTGTGCGGCGGATAAAGACAAAGAGGAAAAGAAAATGTCATCTGCACAACTTCTGCACTGACCCCAAAGCAGTTATCATTCGCGTAATCCGGCAAACCCACTGGTTCATTGGAATGAACTAAAGGGGGAGCGATACATAAACTCAACGGTGCACATTCTCTTCAAAGGGAATTTGGATCCTATCGTGCTTCTTTATGTTCACATTCATTCTATATGCTTCCTACCGACTTGAAAATGTTCAGCTCTTTGCCTGATTAATTTGAAATAAGTAACGGCACCATTGAAATCTGAACTCAGGATCGTATGCATGACTATATGGAAGACATGACCCACTCCGCCACGGCGCTAAGTCACAAACAGCTATGTTTTGAACCGTATTTCACTATTTTGCTGAAAACTCATTGGGAATTCTTCATCTGTTACGGGGCTGTAGGCAGCACGAAATGAGAATTTTCAGGAAGGAGCAATTGAGGCGGACATTCAACCAAGAAGTTCTGGAAAGTTTGAGAAGCCGTGAGACACATGACACACCTGTCCCTATTTCTCACGTTGTTACAGACACTGCTCAGAGGAAACATCGGGATTACACTGAGCTAGGAAAGGAAGCGTTCCTGAAGGACCAGTGGGATTCCGGAGTTCAGCAGGTTACATCTGGAGTTAAACTTTCATCATCCCCGATTTGTATAAGCATAGAATGGGGACAGCAGATAAATAGGCCATTTGGCCCATCCTGCCTGTGGTGGCTCGTTGAAGGAGAAATTCGCCCACTATCAATCCCCCGGCCTTCTCCCCGATCCTTGCAAAGTTTTTATTTTTATTTTCAGGGATTAAATTTTTTTTCTATTCTCTTGATTATAGAAGAATGATCTTATCGAGGTTTCTAACTTGTTAAAGTGAATTGTTAGCTTAAACACGGAGAAGCCTTTTCCCCCGGCGGCAAGAACGGGGTTGAATGTTGCCTTGTATTTGACACAGGTCCGCAGCGCGAGTGCCAGCCAACCAAGAGGAAAGTCAGGACGCACTCTTCACACAGGGAGTATCTGGAAACCCAGAAACGATTATTAAATTGATCGAGGCTACTAGAATATCGAGAGAGTGGATCCTTTGTTGGAAATCAAAGAAACGCCGCCGTTTCTTCAGCTCCCATTGAAGAATTCAGCGTCCATGGCTGTTTGTTTTGGTCGTTTCACCGGGCGTGACCACCTTCAGCCGAAAGTGAACACCCAAACATGGACTTGAAACCTGAAAGCTCAGGTTAAAAGTCTGGTGCCCTACCGACTGAGCTACCCACCGATAGTTGCCATCTCTAATTCAAAAGAGGCGTCACAAGCTTTTTATGCATTCCCTTTTGGGGTAATTCATCTTCTGCAGCGCATTTTCCTCACAGGCAGACCAGCAGCCTCCCTTTGGATTCATTGCACAAATAGTCTAACTTGCACCAACTACTCACTCCTGACCCGTGGCGTGTGACGTGGAAGTTGTTGTTAACCAGGTATCTGCACTGGGCATTTAAAGCTTTGAAGATTGCATTGGTTTTGGGAAGATATAATTGGAGTCGGAAGCTACAAAGTGAATAACCAATTTCATACGGTGTTTGTAGTGGGAACGTGTGATGACATCACATTGAAAACAACAAAGCTCATTCGGAGTAACGCTATGAATTGTGCAAATCACAAAGTGTAGGGATGGAAATAGATCTGTCAGCCCAATGACTTCATCAAAAAAGCACCAACACTTATCTCTCCCCGTTCATTCCTGCCTAATGCGCAGTAACATAAATCATTCAATCTTTCCCCACAATTATCACCGGCAATATTTTAAAATGCTCTTTCTGCATGAACCTCCCAAAGAAACAGTGATCCTATCCGGCTTCATTATATAGTCGCCTAGTTATCAATGCTGGTTCTGAAAGTCAATGGTTTAATTTAAAGCCATGCATCGACTAAATCGATAAAGACACATCTGACATTTAAAAGCAGAATTTCCCGTGCATTAAACAAGCGCTTGAACCAACTAAGTCACAACGCGAACACTGACTAGAGCTTTGCAATGTAAAGTTCCGAATTGTATCCCACTACTTTGCTGCAAACATTATTGTTCAGCTCTTATGGGGCTGTATGAAAGTACGAATTGAGAACGTTCATCTTCACAGGGCTTTCAAAGCTTTGAAGATTGGATTTCTTTCGGTGAGATATTAAGTCACAGAAATTCCAGTGACAGGTACAAAGGGACAGGTATTGATTTCGCGAATTGGGAAATGGCTTCACATAGTGTTTGTTGTGGTAATGTGATGTCCTGGCAGGTACTGGAGATGCTGTTTCTGTATTATAGGTCAGATAGCAGACTCACCCTCCATTAATAAAAGATCAGCCTCATTTCTGGAGTCAAACACAGTTCACTGGTCACAGGTCTTTCATTCTCACCACGGATTGGTCAACATGTGACTCCAGACACAGAGCTCTAAACTATCCCCCTGAAGTGGTCTAGCAAAGTACTGGGTGTTATTAAAATCACAGTTGCAAAGAGCAATTAGGGGGTGGGGAAATGCTGGTCTCAACAGTGACAGATCACAGCTCTTCACTTTGTCCATTTTGTGGCTCTGAAAAGAGCCATTGTTACACATGGCGCTGAAACCGGATTTAGGGTCGCTCCCCGGGGATGCGGCGGGACAGCTGGATATCTTTGGGCAAGATGGTGTCCCGCTTGGCGCGGATGGGGCACAGGTTTTGCACAGGAGTACTTATCCTGTGCAGGGCTTTTTATAAAAATTCCTGCCTTTCCAGTAAAGATTTGGAATTTATATAGAATACTGCTAACCCCTGACGCTGCTCCCGCGATTCGCTCCCTCCAGATAAAACCAGGGAACTAAATGAAAGCATCCATCTATTTGCTCCATGCGGCTGCGGGTGTAATTTATTAAAATGACTTCACATGGCACAAGCCCAGTTGTGGGATGGCTTTAGCGCTGAATACTGCAATGAATCATTTATATGGATTGATGCAAGTGAACCGTTGCTTATTGACTTCCGAAAATGTTCAATTTATAGAACAATCCAAGTTTTCCCTTAAGCGGACTTTTATATATAAAACTACCATGTCCCTGCAAGCAACTTGGGAATGGCTTAATCTGCACAGTGATAGTGCGAATAGAGTTTGAGCCTCATGCCAGGGTCGGTGGCCATGGAAATTAAGCCGGGAGCATGATGGGTGGCTGCTCTGGTGGTTCAGGAAAGTAACATATGTAATGACCACGTGGGAGAGCCGGAATGCTGCTCCATTTTACTCAGCCTCTCATCATCGGACTGTCCGGTCATCACGGGGACCAATCAGTGAACATTCGCTGTGCCGCCTCCAATTCACTAGTATCCTTTTTTAAAGATGGAGATCAAAACTGCAAACAATATTAAAGGTGTGGTGTCACCAAAGCCCTGTGATTTTTTAGCAAGACTTATTCATTCTTGAAATCAAATATCCTTGCAATACAGTCTAAAATGCAATTTGTCTTCAAATAAACAAATTATGTGCCTAAGTGAAGTTATGAAACGCTGCATAGCAGCCGTCCAAAGGGAACCTGAAGGAACAATTAAGTAAAGGAGACCAAAAGCAGCCGCAAAGGAAATAAACACGAAACAAGATTAAGACGGATATTGTGATCTAAAATTGATGAACTCAGTGTGACGTTCAGGGGCTGAAGCGGTGCTGAGGCAAAGGATGATCCGCTTTTCCATAAGCTTTGATTTTGGTGAGGCCATTTATTCCCTAGGTTCTGTTCTATTATTTAGAGATATCGTGGCAAATTGGGAACCAAATCGCTTTCCCCATGTACATCAATGAATTTGTGTAATGAAACACTATCGATCGCAGCTTAAAAATAAAACCACCAATTAATATGTACAGAACGGAGCTCTGAAATTCCAGCACCCTTGCTGTGTGTATTGTTTCCTAACTTCAATGTTGAAATCTGTCTATTTGTTGTAACTGTATTCCTTATTCCCAAATTCCAAGCAAGCAGAAAGAGTTTATTCAACTGACCATATGCGCACCAAACGTCCTAGTACATAACTCATTAAAATAGCTTGCATACAGGTCCAGCAAGTGATTAGGAAGGCAAATGAAATGTTGGCTTTTATTGATGGAGAATGGAATATAAAAATAGTGAAGTTTTACTGCAGCTGTACAGGAGCTTTGTGAGGACACATCTGGAAACTGTATACAGTTTTGGCCACAATATTTTAAAAAATAAATTCGTCATGAAACGATAATATTTTTCATAATATTATTGTCGGCTTATTTGTGTGAGTGTGGATGTTCCTGCCTAAGTGACTGAAGTAAAGAAATTAGAGTCAGATAGACTGCAGGTTTGACATTATCGAAATAAATTAAGAGCAGGAAGACATTTAAATGCTAATAAGTAAACATGGATTAGGTGCAGGGTGTGAAGGAAACTTGCATTTTCAGATAAGTGGAAGGTGGTTGGGTATCAAAGAGATAGTGACATTTTTGCAACTAACAAGATAAACAGTGCAAGGTTATTATGTTTATTTTTCCTAAAAGGAAACATGCCGTATTGACTTTATGAATGTTTTTTACAAAACGGGAAAATTAAACTTCCAAAGTCCTGTAGAACAATGGAATGTAGACATTATAAAGGGAGAAACATATGTACAAACGGATGAAATACTGCATAGAGAGCGTTGGCATGTCAGATTAAAAGGTACACCGTGTGAAGGAGTCGTTGGGGAACAGCCACTTTAGCAGAAGTTAACTATGTCTAGAAAACTAAAGAGTTGCTTTGCAAGGCTTTGGTAATCCAATGTCGAGTGCTTGGTGTGGTATCTTTGCACCATGGATTTTGTAGTTTCAAATCTAATTTAGGCTGTTGCCTTAAAGGGAGAGTAGAGTTGGTAACCTGTTTAATTAAGAATTTTGGGAAATGCTACGCCTAAATAACCGTGTGACTTTAACCTTGTGTGCATGTACCGTTTCTTTTTTTCCCCTTTTGTTAATAAATGTTTTAACTTAATTTAAATCACTTAAGGTGTTATTGGATTCAATTCCTCTGAGCTCAGTGCAAAAGCCTTCTCGGAATAAATACAAATCGCCAAATCTTTTGTGATATAGTAGCCAATTTTCCCTTGTGCATTTGGTCCACCTGGCATTCATCACGTGTCATACCAAATGCACAAGAATCATTGCAGAGAAAGTTCACTCAATTCATTCCGAGGATGACGGGTTTAACTTATTAAGACAGTTTGGTCCTGTTCCAATTGGAGTTGAGAAGAAAGCGAGGAGAACTTATTGAAACTTGTCGGATCCCGAAGGGACTTGATCAGATGGAGTCGAGAAGCAGGGGACAGGGTTGAAAAACGAGAGGTCTCCATTTTAAGAGGAAATGCGAGGATTTTTTCTCCTCACAGAGCGGCGTTCTACATTTTGCTGTCTCCCTGAACACTTTCTTTCACCCAAGGCCAGGTAATTAGACGTTTACATCGCGTGGATGTTCTGAATATTGATGACACGCGAAAGGCCCTTTCTCAATTGTCAAAACATTTACTTCCACGTGCAGCGGAAATTCACCGGTAACTATGATCGAACAGGTTAGGTTTTCTGTAAAATGCACTTTCCTGACGGGGCGGTGGCGGTGAAAGCGCCCAATCTTAATAACTAGAGAACCAAGGAAACAATTTTTTAACTTCAGCGAACATTGCAAATACAATTGAACCGACCAGTGCACATTTTTATGTCCTTTTCACTTTCTGTGGTGTATTTTATGACTCTGCTGGGTGCTCTATTACATGCACCCAGCACTGTCTGTGTTAAAAAATAATCACCACAATCATATTGCACCCAAGGTCAGTATGATTTATGTTCATTCATGGGATGTGGGCGTCGCTGGCTAGGCCAGCATTTACTGCCGCTCCTCAATTACACTAGAGAACTTGGTGGTGCGCTGCCTTCTTGAACCGCTAAAGTCCATGTAGTGTAGGTGCACTCAGAGTGCAGTGAGTGACGGAGTATCAGGATGTTCACATCGGCATCTTTCTCTTTCTTCTGGAAAACATTTGCTGTAAGGGACTTGAATTAAATGAATAATTGTCAGTATGGAGTCCGTGTCTGAAGGAGGAAATGCATCCGGTAGAGATGATATAACGAGAGTTCACTAGCCTCATGCAAAAGCAAGACTCAGCATGGTTTTGTGAAAGGGAAATTATGTTTAAACAAGGTATTACAGGTTTTTGAAGGATAAGCATGTCATATGGATGAAGGGGAGCATGTATGCGTAATATACTTGAATTTTCAAAAGGCATTAGGCAAGGTGCCACATCGAAGGTTATTGCAGAAAATAAATATTCATGTTGTAGGTGTGAGATATTGGCATGGAGAGAAGGCTGTCTGGCTGTCAGAAGAAAGAGTATGCATAAATGGGTCTTTGTCTGATTGGCAGGAAAAACGAGTGGATAGGGATATGTGCTGGGGCATGGCCTTTTACAATTTATATCAATGGCTTAGATGAGGAGAGTTAAGGTATGATAGATAAATTTTCAGATGGCACAAATAAAGGTAATACATTTGTGAAGAATACATAAGGAACTTGGAAATAGAAATATATGGGTTGAGTGATTGGGCAAAACTCTGACAGATGGATAATAATGTTGGAACATGTGAAGTTGTTCACTTTGGTAGGGAGAATAATAATAACAATTATAATAAAGAAATTATTAATTACACAGTGAACGAGTGCAGAGTTCCAAGCTGCAGGGGGATCTAGGTGCCTTGGTTCATGAGTCACCAAAAGTTAGTATGCAGGTACAGCACGTAATGCAGAAGTCAAATGGACTGCTATCCTTTATTTCTAGAGGAACTGGAGACAAACGAAAGGAGGTTATGCTTCAGTAATACAGGGTAATGATGACATCAAATCTGGAGTACAGTATGCACTTTTGTTCCCTTTACTTTAGGAAGGATGCAAGTGAGTTAGAGGCGGTTCAGAGCGGGTTTACTGGTTTGATACCTGGAATGAGCGGGTGATTGTGAGGATAGGTTGCACAGGCTGGGTGTGTTCCTTGTAGGACAGCGAAGATGAGATGTTTCTTTTCTCTCAGGTGGTTATGTGACCTCAGAACTTTCGGCCTCACAATGCAGTGGAGGCGGTGTTCTTTAAAATTTAAAAAATACAGGTAAATGCATTCTTGTAAGGCAAAAGATTCAAAGGTTCTCGGCGCGGATGGGAATGTGGAACTCGAAATACAAACAAATCAACCAAGATCTTGGTGAACGGAGGAACAGCCTTGAGGAGCCATTTGATCTACTTCTGCTCCTATTTCGTATGTTCGTAGCAAATGCAGATATTGGAAATCCGAAGTAACAACAGAAATTCCTGTTATGCTGTGCAGACACTACAGCTTCCTGGGAGAGAAAAAAATATTAATCTTTCAGGTCTGTAAACCAAAGGTACTGTCTGGCCTGCTGAGTAACGCCAGCATTTTCGAAAGGCCGAAAGTCACATGTTAAAATTATAGCTTGGTCCCTACATTCATTCCTGTATTCAAAGCAGAGACTGAGCAAAATGACTCTATACTCTCTTGAGCTTAGTGTATTCAGTGACGAGGAGAAATTACTTCATCAAATGTTTATGAATCTTTGAAGTTCCCTACCCCAGTGGATTGGGGGAGCTCAATATATTTTAACCTGAGATCCTTATATTATTGAATACTGAGGGGATGACGGGATATGAGAATGGCCCTGCGTCTATTCATCAGTCCGATTGGAAAATAAAAATGTTGCACAGAGAGATCAGGGAGAGAAAACATAGAGACAAACAGACATACATTCAATAAGTTTAGAGGATGAAGGGCAGAGAGACGCGTCGCAATTTTATTGCTTCATTAGTTGGACGTGGCAAAGAGAAAGACTTCCAGAGAGACAAAGACCCGCTCAGAAATTAATTCAGAAAGTAAGACGGACACATAATAATAACACGTTAAAAAAGTAGTCAGATTTCGAAAAGAGGAAGTAAGCAATGTTATTATGAACTTTGAGAGGACCAATATGGAAAGTCGCTACACTGCAAATGCGAGGTTTTTGTAAAGTGTGGATGGGCAGACAGACATTTGCCTCCATATACACAACGTTCATAATGTAGCTCGAAAAGCATATTGAATATTTTGGTTTCTAAATCGAGAAAGAGCATATTAAAGCACCGGGGTCATGCTAGAACTTGAAATCCTGCAGTTACACATTCGAAAGCAATCTTGTGGTTCTGTTCTGTTCTGTTGAAGGGTCTTTGGACTCGAAACGTCAACTCTTTTTCTTCTCCACCGATGCTGCCAGACCTGCCGAGTTTTTCCAGGTAATTCTGTTTGTGTTGTGGTTAATTATGTTCACCACCCTCAGCAAGGCATTAGAATGGGGCCAGAGGACGTTCACTGCGACGTTTTCAAGGATGAAATAGTTCAATTATGAGGAGTTGTTGGGGATGCTCAGGTTGTTGTACTTTGGACACAGAAGGTTGGAAAATCACCAGATAATGGTTTTCCAGATCATGCGAGATTTGGGGAGGGTAAACAAGGAAAAAAGCCCCTCTGCGTGTACGTCAATAACTAAAGGTCGTGGATTCAAATTCGTTGGCAAAAGATATACAGATGACGGGAACAGAGACATTTCCAGTCGGAGTTAGTGGGATCTGGAAGGCTTGACATGAATAGGTGGCTGAAGATATTTTAGTGAATAATTTTAGAAAGAAATTGGAAAGGCCTTTGCAGATGAGCATCTTACAAAAGCACAATAAACAAGAACAACGCAGGAGCAATAAACAGAAACAACGCAAACATGCACAAATACAAGCGCACAGACAATATGCCTGCGCATACAGTAGGACACATCTCATTAGACTTAAAGTGACATAGACAAAGTGAGAGAGGGAGAAAAAGAAGGGTGGCATTAATTTTGCTGATATTTGTGGTATTCATGACAGAATTTTCGTAAACACACGCAGATGAATAAGAATGAGGAAAGCGACTTCTGTTGTTGAAAGGTGTGGGATATGATTCCGCGTAAGGCAGGACTCGTCTCTAAGGAACTTGGTCAAACTTTGAAACTGAGCGAGTAAATGAATTTGCGTAGTCGCAAGGATTTGAATCTGCTCGAAAGCACCATAATGGATTTGTATTCGCTTTCAGCACTCGGCCACAGCTACTCAGTTTAGCAGTACATAAACCACACTGATCTCCGTCCAAATCAACTCTCATAAAGTGTCTCTCTTTGGTATGATTTTGACTTCTTGTGCTGGAAATAAATGTTTCCTCCTTCTGCTGGTTACAGAGAACTGTATTTTCGATTTTTCTTCTGAACCTGGTTTGATGCAGAAATATTTTTTTCTGCCTGTTTCTTTCCTTTACCCAATCACTCCTAAATATATTTACACAGAACACAGATATTCACAAATATTTTGAGAGATAAATCAGTCACGCGCACATTCATTCAGAATGAGCACACCGATAAGCATAACATCCAATTTCAAACATCACAATGTTAATTATAAATATTTGTACATTCAGAACCTGCTGTAACTCAAATCTGAGATGCCGCAATAGCTGCCTTAAAGGTGCAACAGCAAATAAATATTTTGTTGACAGAAACACATCATAATCTAATTATATTGTACTATCATTTTCCGTGCTCTTTCTGCAATTTAGTTTTGAGAAACTAACAAGAATAGCGCTTGTGGATTCGATAGGATGGATCGAAAAGAACTGCTCCCTTGGACTTTGCGTGTACACGGAACACAGGAGACAGAATGGCAATAGAGCGGACAGTAAATGCAGAGCCAGTCAGTAAGTATATGGGAGTACACAAGGAAAATATATTTCAGGTAGCATTTGAGAAATTAGTGTATTTTCTATGTGGTGAGAAACAAGGGGCTGCGGAAAAGCAAATGGGTTTTGATCTCCAGGTCCAGGGCTCACAAACAGCCAGTGCGCATGTACAAATAAACCCATTTTAAATCTCAACTTCCAGGCTGTCATACCCGAGTTAACAATTCTTACAATCAATGTTTAGACAACTGTCTTGCGTTTGTTGCTTAAATTAGAAAACAGATCCATGCGACTAACGGAGAGGCTTAAAGCCTGCTTTGAATTGTTTTCCATTATTTTGCAATGTGCATCATTGTTCACCGCTTCTATGGCTTGAAATTCATTAGGAATTCCTTATCTATGATTTTGATGTACGACAGGGGGGAATTGAGAATTATCAGGAAGGTGCAATTGTGGGAAAGGGATCAGCTGGAACGGTCGTGAAGCTTTGAAATCCATGAGGCACGTATTTCTATTTCTCATGTTCTTGTAGATAACACTCAGATGAATCACCAGGATTATATTGGCCTTAGAATGCAAAAACTGCTGATTCACCAATGGGATATCGGATTGCAGTTACTTTCGGAATTTAGTTTTGATAATCGTAGAAAGGTATAATCATAGAATGGATGCACAAAAGGAAGCCATTCGTCCTGTCCTGTCTGTGCTAGCTCTCTGAAGGAGAAATTCACCCACTGTCAATCTTGTCAATCACACCCACCCCCCCGTCTCCCCCGGTCTCCCCCGTCTCCCGTGCATTTTTTTTTTCCTTTTCAGGGCTTTTCCCTGTTACTATTCTCTTTAGAAAAATAATGTAGGGTGATCTGATCGATGTTTCTATTCCGTTTAAACCACGTGTTAGGTTAAAAAGGGAGAAACCGCTTTCCCCGGAGGTAGTAATGGGGCTGATTCATTTCATATTGTTGGCACTGATGCTCAGCGATGAGGTGTAATCCAACCCAGATAAAAAAAAAACACGAAGCTCTTTTTACAATTAGGGTAGCTGCAAATCTAGAAAGAATTTTAAAAAGTTGATCGAATCTACAATAAATTCTAGAAGACACTATGTTTTTGCAAATCGAATAAACATATCTTTCTCTTCTGCTCTCCTGAAGAACTCAGCATCCCTGACCCCTTTCTTTCCTGTTGCGTCACGGGGGTAAACACCTCGAGTCAAAAGGCAGCGTCCAAACCCGAACTCGAACCATAGACCCGCAAATTAAGTATGTTAAGTTTTACCGATTGAGACATCCAGCTGAAATAATCATGCTTCCAATAGCTGCCTTCGCCAGCTGACATGAAGCATTGCAACCACTTTTTGATTTAATTCCCTTGTTCCCTAATCCACCCTCGACAGCGCATTTCCTTCATTGGCAGATCAGCAGCGTCCCTTTGGCTTCATTTATCAAATCATCTAATTTACACCAACTCCTTGCTCCTTACTCGTGGCTTTTGATGTGAGGATTGTTGTTACCCAACTATCTGCACTGAGCCTTGCTGATTGTGTTCACTTCGGCGAGGTGTTGAATTGTAGAATTTGGAGAGGGAAGATCAAAACCCACAGAGATGGATCTTGCGAATGGGTAAACAATTCCATATGGTGTTTGTTATGGGAAAGTGTGATGTTAACCCTTTAAAAGCCAGGATGCTCATTGGGGGAAACGTTCTAAATTGTGAGAATGACAAAAATCCCAAGGCCTTCAACAAAAAGCTCCAGCGTTCCAACTAGCAGAGAGTTTATCCCCTAGTTCCCATCGACTCCAATTTTGGTACGGCTGTTAAGTGCCACCCTCGTTTAGACCGCTGACATTGTATCAGAGTTATACAAAGCTCCGACTGTACCCTGCCTAATGCGTAGCAACAAAATATCATTTTATCCTAGCTCACATTTAGCGCCGGCAATAATTTGAAACATTCTTCATGCATGAAACTCCAAAGGCAACATTTATCTTATTAAGTTTCTTTATGTTGGAAAGTGATGTCCAATGATACTTCTGGGGCTCGTTAGGTTACTTAAAAGCTAAGCGGCGTCTAATTGGATAGAAGCATGAGTGAAACGTGAAATCAGTTACCCTTTGGGAGATATGCGCCTTAGCTATCTAAACCGCAATGGGAACATTCATCCAGGGCTTGTAATGTTGCAAACATCATTGTTCACCTGTTACAGGGTTTTGACAGGGCAAATCCTGAGCTTTCAGCTGCATGCGGCTGTCAAAGCTTTGAAGCTTGCACTTTCTTTTGGGGAGGAATTAAGTTGCAGAAATTCCAGGGAGATACAATGGCACAGAGGTTGATTTAGCTAGTGCGTGAAGGAGTTCATATGGTATTTGTTGAGGGAAAGTATGACACCATCCCTTTGAAAGGATGAAAACTCATTCGGAGCTTTGTACAGTTCTGATGATAAGGCACCATCCTGAACTGTTCGCTTTGTTTGTCTCCGCTGATGTTCATTGGGTGAGTTGGGAGTGACTGCCCTTCATAACAAGGCAGCATTTGACCGAGTGTGGCCTCATGGAGCCCTAGATAATTTGGAGTAAGTGTGAAACAGGGGGACATCTGTTTGCTGCTTGGGGTCATACCTCCCACAAAAGAAGATGGTTATGGTTGTTGGTGGTCAATCATCTCAGTTCCAGGGCATCACCACAGGAATTCTTCAGGGTAGCTTTGTCGGACCAATTAAATTCAGCTGCTTCATCAATGGCTTTCCTTCCAGCAGAACATCAGGACTGGGGATATTCGCTGATGATTGCACAATTTCCAGCACTATCCACGACCCCTGAATCCGTCCACATCCAAATGCAGCAAGATCTGGACAATATCCAGGCTTGGACTGACAAGTGGGAATTAACATTCGCGCCACATAAAAGCAAGGCAATGACCATATTCGGCAAGAGAGAATTTGACGATTCCCCATCGGATTAAATGACATAACTATAATGAATTTCCCTCGATCAACGGCCTGGGGATTACTATTGAACAGGAACTGAAGTGCACGACTGGATTATTACATTGGCCAACAGAACAGATACAGAGGCTAGAAATCCTGTGGCGAGCAATTCACCTCACTTTCTCGCCAAAACCTGTCCGTCACCTACAAGGCTTAATAAAGTGGTGTGATGCAATACTCTCCGCTTTCCTGGATCAGTGCAGCTCCAAAAGCACTCAAGAAGATTGGCACCATCCAAGACAAAGTAGCCCGCTTGACTGGAACCCCATCCACAAACATTCACTCCCTGCACCATCGACGCACAGTAGCAGCAGTGTGTGCCATAGACAAGATGTACAGCAGAAAATCACTAAGGTTCCTTAGCCAGCACCTTCGAAACAAACGGCCACTGCCATCTAGGAAGACATGTGCAGCAGAAACATGAGAACACCACCAGCTGTATATTCCCCTCAAAACCACTCACCATCCTGACTTGGAAATATATTGTCTTTCCTTCACTGTCACTGATTCAAAATCCTGGAACTCCCTTCCTAACAGCGCTGTTGGTGCACCTACACCCCAGGGACTCAGGTGGATCATGAAGGCAACTCGCCATCACCTTCTCAAATACAATTACGGATGGACAATAATTGTTGACTAGAAAGTGAAGCCCGCAATGCTTAAAAAAATAAAAATATTTCTTGGTCAAGTCCTGTAGTAGAACATGAATGAAAGCGGAGTTTGTGGCTGAGTCTACTATTTTAGACTTTTGATAAAAATGCGATTTGATGTAGTTATTCATAGCACTATGGCTGATGCAAATCCAATGGTGAGGAGGGGGTTTTTTGAAGTGCAGGAGCTCGAAGGAAACGAGTTGGTCATTTCATTTCGAAATCAACTCTTACGTTATTTCCTTCTTTATTAATAATTTAAGTCCCCAAATCTGAGTGAAACTATGGTTTTCAGTGAACACTATTAGTTTCCAGATGCATTTTTTTCGAAACATATGGTGTTGTGGATCATTAGCCTTTAGCACAGATAATATTTCATTGTGCCACAGATTAATAATTTAATTCAAGACTATCAAAGCATGAATTATATAAACGTTTATTTACTTCTGACTGGGGAGGGGGGAGGAGTTGGGTGTAGGATGCGATGGTGGGTGGTATGCAGCGGGAGCACTGCTTTTCATTTTTGATATTAATAACCTACATCTGGGTGTGCAGGACACAATGTCAAAATTTGAGGATGGTTCAGGAATTGGAAGATTTGTGAACTATGAAGATTATAATGACATAATTCAAAATGATGTAAATAGACTGCTGGAATGAGAAGACATGAGACAGGTGAAAAGCAATGAGAACAATTGTGAAGTGATACATTTTTGTCAGGTGAATGAGAGAAGGTGGCATCAATTGAAGGGTATTATTCTAATTGGAAGCAGCAGCTGAAGGACCTGTGTGTATATGCGCATAAATCATTGAAGGTAGCAGGGCATCTTTTGAACGCAGTCCTTGGTCCGGAATCCTGGTTTTGATAAATCAGGGCATAGAAAACAAAAGAAACTAAGTTATCAACTATCACAACATACTGGTTCAGTTTAAACGACGGTTTAGGAAAGGTTCAGAAATGATTGAAAAGAATGATTCCGAGGATGGGAGGATTCAGTTATGTTGATAGATTGATGAATCCGGGGCTGTTCTTCTTGGAGAAGACAAGGTTGAGAGGAGATTGGTTAGTTGTGCACAGAATCATGAGGGGCCTGTTTATTGCAAATGGGGAGAAAATGTTCCCATTGGCAGGAGGTGGACAACCGTAAAGTGATTAACAAATAACCAGAGGCGACATGAGGAACAAATTCTTTAACCAACCAAAGGTTTGGGTCAGGAAGCCAATGGCTGAGTGTGTCATGGAGTCAGATGCATTTGCAGTTAGCAAAATGGAACTGGATAATTATCTGAAAAGACAATATTTTCAGGGCTCATGGAAAAGGCGGAGGTGTAGGACTGGCTAAGTTGTTATTGCAGATAACTGACACAGAGACAAGGTGCTAAATGGCCTCTTTCTGATTTGTAAACATTCCATGATTCTATGGTTAAACTATTTATAATGCTCTGCCACAAAATCTACTCAATACCTCGTAAAAGAAATCCTTATTCCATCACAAATAATAATCAGGACAATGGAAGACAGCCGCACTCGGAGGATCAAGCAAACATTCTATATATAAAGTGCAGCCACAACATTTGCTTCAGATTATTTATACCTAGCCAAGAGGGAATAATTTATTTTATAGCTCCATACAACTTACGTCATGACTAGAAGTTCTCCATCCCAAAACCGCTCCTACCGCCCGGCCCATAAAAACTGTGACACCTGTTCGCGACAATTAAGTGATTCTGGAGGCTGATGTGTAGACAATCAGACTGGCGGCATATTACCCACAATATAAATATTCAAGTTGTGACAAAAAGTCATCGACCTGAAAACGTTAACTCTTTCTCTCTGTTCACATAAGTTGCCAGACCTGTCGCGTATTTCCAGCATTCTCTGGTTCTATATTCATTACCTGTAAGGACAGCTGCGATCAACATTTCCCAGCAAGTTTCTTTGGGATGACATATTCTCCAAAACCCCATCCCATTCTCATTTCTTGATTGGTTTACAAAACAAACCCTGAGAGGAGCAAAATATCAGTTTTCTTTCGTTGCTGTGGTCTCTTTTGTGGGCAATGATAATTGTGTAAGACGGGGTATCTGTTTACGAGTTCCATGCGTCACTGAAGAGTTGACAATGAAAATGATACTGACACAGAAACTGACAAAAGCGTCGCCTAAGATGCTGTAAAAACAGTAATAACTACTGCGAACGCAATTTCAATTCGGACTGCAGTGGCCACTCACAATGGCTTTTATTTATTGCAGGTGAAATGAAGAAACAGAATTTAAATGAAACAATTAGTGACCGCTGACTTCTTAAACACATTGAGTCATTTCACCTGGTTGCAAGATAAAGAGAGTCCTTGAATTAACCTCTGTCAAATGGCATAAATGAATGCTTCACAACAAACTTAACCCATTTTAAGTGATTGCGCATGATTGAGAAAGATGTCGAAATTTTCTGCTCCCAATCCACTATACCTTCGATAAGGTTGATTGCATTTGGCAGATTGGTGCAACTCTTGCATCGGCACTCAGTTTAATACTTACATTTAGCTCCCCTCTTGAAAGCGAATATTGTCGTTCGTAAGTAAATTGGAGTTAAGTGAATTGTTACGGTTTTTTTCGCTGTTGACTGGTGTGATTCACAATCGATGTCTCGCCAATTGGAAGCAGTAATATTCTCCAGAAGGTTGACGCACCGTTTCATTTTATGACTCCGCTTTGTGTTTAGTTATAAGGTGTAAACGTCAATATCAACTGTGCAGATTCAAGGATAATATGGTACCCCCTGCATTCAATTTGAACGATTATTAGTTTTCCCTGATCTATCAGCAATTTTTCAGTGACATGCCATGTCAAACTTTCATTCTTCAAGCCCAGTTAAAACCTCAATGTATCTGAATTTTCATTATTCCTCATTTACTTATGGCCAAGAGTGTCATTATACTTAAGCAAATCATTAAATATTCTCCTAATGTGAAATAGAGGATTGCAAGCAGCATCACCTTCCAATAAGAGAGTCTTTCCCATTTTATCCGGAGTACTGATTAAAATATAACTGTAGTAACTCCGGCAATGCAGAACATTACCTTATAATCAGGCGACCTGATTTCGGAAGTAATCAAACTTAACAAGGAAAAAAGCTTCGTGGCGCTGGATTACGTGCAGCAATGTTTGAGTCATGTCATCACCAATAACTTAGAATACAGGCCCCAGCAGTAACGTTAGAGTAGGGTTAAAGCAAGAAATCGTAGGATGATTCTCTACATGGACACAACTATTAATGTTCGAGTAGGGGCTTCCTCAGTGAAGTTAAATTCACCGTCAGTAACATTACGGTGAACTCACCAACAATAATGTTTCTGAAAGGATATCACGAGTAAAAGTTGAGTAGCAGCCTGACCTGTAACGCGCCAGTTGTCTTACCACAAGTGATGTGAAGCCAATGTCGCCATTATGAGAACTAGAATAGAGTCATCGTGAAAATTCTGGAATAGGACCAAAATCAATAATCCGAAAACAAAATACTGCGATGCTGGAAAACTTAAATTAAAAAAAGATCAATGCTGAATATTACCTGAAACATTAAGTCTGATTCACCGTCCACTGATGCTAAAAGATCTGCTGAGTATTCCCAGCGTTTTCTCTTTGTATTTCATAACACATAATGTTGGAGCAGGGGATCCCTCCGATTGAGTGGAGTTTTTATTAATAATCATAGATTATAAGCAGCACGGATAGTTTTCGAACATGTTTCCCACTATTTATGTTATAGTAGATAGCGACCAGTACAATTGCCTGACAGCAAATGCATAAATATACGGATATGTCTAGTATAATTAATTTTAGAGCAATATTATCGCCAGAATTAATAACGCCGGGTCATCACGTGGTGTCGTCACAGAAGACAGCAAGTTTAAGTTACGTAATTACAGTCCATAAGACCTTCACATTCTGCAATGTCTCAGTTAATATCGCAGCGGAATAATATGAAGCTCATAGAATCCAACATTCTCCAGGAGGGATGTTCCTTTCAACATTCAAGGGGCCATGTGCAGAATACATTCCCTCTTTGGTTACTTTGCGATCATTAATTTTAATTGGCGAAGTTTCTGGAACTGAACTGATAAATTTCCCCATTGGAGGACTGGCGTCTCTGAACAGTTAAATTATCCCCTTGTTTGTGAAGTGACGATAACTAACCCGAATTATTGTGTAAGATGATTTCCCCACGGGGAGACAAATTGACCTATAAAGTGGGAAACATTTATGGAATCTCAACACAATCAGAAAACTGAGTGAGCTCTCGCATCCTTCCAAAAGAAAACATGATCCAGCCAACGATTCTACAAGTGACGGATATTTACTACCCAATTCTCGCAGCCTTTGGTATTCCCGGTAAGTCAGTGTTGTCTAAATGCTTTTGAGTATTTCACTGCTAGTGATTATGTGGCTGATTGCGGGAATGTCTCACTGCATGTGTTAATGCTAAGCTGACCATCTGATAGGTAATGTGGCCCATTGTCTAAATTACAGTACTGATTCCAAGAACTGCAGCGTCCTCCACCCAGATGGGGACGGGAAGATATTTTGATAAACAGGAAGCTGCTCCTCATTCCTCCATTGGAAAGAATCTTTGGCGATATGCCGGTTCCAATTCAGTTCCTGAGGGGGTCCTGCAGACCGAGTATGGATAGGAAAAGGGCACCGTTTTGAATTACTTTGGATAGTTTTTTTCTTCAGAAGAATATTTTATTTGAATTTATTGCTTCCTGTAATGGCCTGGAAATTATATTGAACACCGCTGGCATCTGATATCCTCCCCCAGAATCCCCCTCTCCAAATTAGCAGACGGAGCAGACTGTAAAATTCTATATTGTGTAACATGGATCCTCAGTGGCAATTTATCAAATTCACTCAGTGTTTCACACAGTAACGGGCTGATGGCAGGAAGTTTGCATGTAAGGAAATCCGTTTATTATTTGGCTGTTGAAATTCAACAAGTTAAAGAAATATCCATTTTCCATTTATGAAAATCATATTGGTAACTGGGTTGACTCCGCGAGGCACTCACGGGTAGACTTGCACTGTACAGTTCCATTGAGCCTCATTCCAGTGCCAGGGGCGAAGGTCGTTTAAAGGGAAGAGAGGATTATATATGACGGACGGCTGATCCGAATTAGCCAGTTTTACACTATTGTCCTAAATCACCATTAGCCCGTTGAGGCATCGAAGCCCAAAGGTGGTTGTCGTAGGAGGAGTTTGGGAGATACTCTCCAAGACTGAAGTTTTCAGACTGAATTCGAGTGACATTTATTTCAGCACCATGAAAACTTCAGACTGAAATTCACCGAGAGGACGGCAGAAGCCTAGTCCCTAGACATAGTGTTACCGTCTCCACTTGAGGATCAATTACCTGAAAAAACCGAACTTCCCCAAGGAGACCGATGGAAGAAAACAATGGCCAAGATGTTACTTTTTAAAACATTTATTGTAAATAAACAAAACAGTCAAAAAATATGTAATTAAATGTTAATTGTATTCAGTAGAAAGTTTTAATTCTAGTTGAAGTAGCTGAAACAACAATGATACGTCTCACGAATTTCTCAGCTAGCTCGAAACACATATTTGCCACTGTGTTCAGTCCGAATGTCTCTCACAACTCCATCCTGCTCCAGCAGTGCTCAACTGCCCTTCTTCACGCCGGGTCTGATTCTCAAATGGCCTCCAACAGCCATATGATTCCATCCCAGCTCCACGGATATGATTATCATCCGCAAGGCCTAATTCAGTGGAGCATATTTCACTCGGGTCACAACAGTCCTGATGGCTGAGGATTCACACAGGCACTCTCACCTATCATCCCATTACACTATAGTACACACTCTGATCAGCTCTTGGTAAAAAAAAAACACTCTGCAGCGCGCCTAGGTGGCTCATAGCTTTTCACGGGTTTTAGACAAACAACTTTAGCAAGAGCCCCTGGACGTGGCCATGTTCTGCTGAAAAGGAATTGAATACATAAATCCCATCTCCAAGTCTGATTGTACTTCGCAATCAGTTTCCGTTCCCTTAACAATTACATGCACAGGCTCATTTCTCAGAAGTCTGGTGTCCACTTAGGATGCACCACCGCCAGAAACATGGTTCTGGTCTCTGTTTCCCCTCGGGGCAGTCGCAAGCATAGTGCCTTGGAAACTATTTTATCACAATAGAGTGCATGTTCGTTTATTTATTCAGGAATTTCAAAAACACAGGCCAATATTATAAAACAAATACATGGATATAACGCTGAGTAGAAAGGCACAGTAACATTTCTTATAATGTTCTGTGGAATGTATCTGAGTGTCGATGTTACCTACTTACTCTCCCTTCTTGCCACAGCGAACCTGATGACAATCGTGATTCTCTCCAGAGGAAACTGCGGCCTTTCAAAATGCATTTCTTTCTATATGGTGTCCATGGCAACAGCTGATCTACTGGTCATGCTCAACAATGTTCTCGTGCATAAAATCCTGGGTACGCATTTTCCACAAATATTCATGTCCTATACACCCATTTGCAAGTTCATAATGTACACAATTAACACCTACTTTCATTTATCTGTGTGGTTTACCGTCTCCTTCACATTTGACCGGTTTGTCTCCATATGTATTTACAAGTTTAAGACAAGATATTGCACAGTGAGAACTGCGGTTACAGTTCAAACAGCAATCTGTGCCCTCTCGTTTTTAGACAACATACCATATTGGTTTGCATTTGAACCTAAGCGAACAGTTAACAATGTACAATGGAGTTTCCAACCCAGCCTGGAATTTTATACATCTCCTTTTGGTGCCGTATTTACTTGGCTACAAAGTATTTTATTGAATTGGATTCCTTTCTCTTTGATATTACTGTTTAACTGTTTGACAGTCAGACGGATTTTAGTAGCTAGTCGAGCCCGTAAGGAGCTCCGCGGACAAAGCAGCGAGAATCAGAGTGATCCGGAAATACAGAACCGAAGGAAATCGATGATTTTACTGTTCACTGTATCTGTTAGTTTTATACTGTTATGGTTGACAGCCGTCGTTTGTTCCTTAGTCGGTGGTGTGGTCATTCATGTACGCCCGGATTATACAGCTCCTGCATACATCGCCAATCAAACCGGACAAATGCTCATGTATTTGAGTTCGTGCACAAACACGGTAATTTATGCGGCTACACAAACTAAATTCAGGGAAGAGCTGAAAAAGATAGCGACATTTCCTTGGACACTAATTTTGATACTGATAAAAAATGCAAAATGAAACCAACTCTCCCCGTTCTAATTATAGTTAAATTGTAGCCAACGTTTCGGTTTTGAATGGAGGCCTTTCTGCTGCAGTGACAATGTATTTTTATTTAAAAGGAATCAGAAATCATTGTTCCAATTTGTTTCATTTGTTTAGTGTCTGCTGATTTTCCACGGGGATTATTATATTTTTTTCTATATATCTTGCCACACAGGTTACGTCATTATCCAGCTTCAGCAGTGGAGTAAAACCTCTCTGTGTTGCCACTATCACCCTTGCAAGGCAGGTACTTCAATGAGAAGCGCCAGTTCAATGAACAGCGACGGTCCTAACACTTCCAATGCGCATAAGAGTGAATTAAAGTTCGCGGTGCGCATCTCAAACACTGCGGGCGTCCTGTCACCTGCACAGGTGCTGAAATAGCTTCGGAAGTTTAAATTCCTGATTGGCTGATTTGCACTGCCCTGGGCCCGCTGTTAATGTCTCCCACACTGAGCTCAGTGCAAGAGGATTGGGGGTCAGATATACAGACTTGCCGGCATATTTACGATGCAAGTGTTAGGCTGATTAAGACTTTGGTTTAACTGAGAGATTAACCAGCATATCTGAACTGCGCAACACATCCAACACCCCAACTCAGTATCACCCGCCCAAAGCTGAATACTTTCCCCAGCCCTGACAGCCTATACATTCGGACTGCTCACCGAAGCAATGGCCCACCCAACATTACTACTCTCTCTCCGACCCAATTACCACTACCAACTCGACTATTCCTCACCCAACTAAGACACCCTTGCCTCGCGACCTGATTGCCCTTTCCCGAGCTGACTACCTGCCACAGGATGACATGCTCTTGCCCAACTACTTCGCAACCTGACCACACACCCGGCTCAATGGCTCACCTGATGCAACCAGGTACGCAGGATCGGAGTGCCCACCCAACCCAACTACCCACCTGTGTGACCCGGCTGCTCACCCAAACTGATTACACACTTATGAGAGCTGATTGCCCAATCAACCTGATTGCCAACCTCCATGACCTGACTGCACACGTGACCTGATTGTTTATCCTAGCCAACTACCTACCCATCTCTGACCCGACAACCCACGCCCAGCCTGACGACTCACCACAACTTGACAACCCACTAACCGATAGCCCAACTGACCTGAGATCCCCAACGTTCCGGCTACCGAGCCCCGACCCAACTACTAACCCTAAACGACATCTGAGTTACTGCTTCCCAAATGCTGATTTGACACCAGCTGGGAGGACAGGATAATCTGAACCAAGGTTGTCATTACCTTTCTGCACTTCTCTGTGATTTGGGTCAAACGGCCTGTGAGCTGCGAAGGGTTTGCTGCTCTTTCAGAGGAGAAGGTGCAGCTTAAATTAGTGGAATAATGAGAACTGGTGGAATGTGTTAAGGACGGATGAGACTGAAGCTAGTGTCAGTTTCATGATCTTCTGTATTAAGGCTTAGCAAACAGTTGAAGCTATTAGGTTATCCTCTTGGTACCTGGACGCGACCATCCACCAAGCTTGACTGCAGCACTGACCTGAACGTTCACCCGACCGGACTGTTCGCCCGACCGCACTATACCCCGGCATACTGCCCACCCTACCCAAACTGTACAGCCGACCCGAGTATACAACCGACCCGAATATACCCCTGACACGAAAATACCGCCGACCGAACTACCCCACCAACCGGACTACATCCCTAACCCGTGCATCCCTACACCCAGCTGACCCGAGTATCCAGCCAAACACTTCCCACCCTAACCGAATTACCCAGCCGATTCTGCTGTCAACCCGACCCAACTGCTTACCCGACCCAAATGCCCATCAGACCCAACTGCCCAAAAGACCCGACTATTCCCCCGACCTGACTCCCCAACAAACCCGACTGCTCAGTCGATTCGTCTATACTCCCGACTCGGCTGCTCACTCTCCCGGACTGCTCAGCCGACCCGTGCATGCATTCCATCCGACTACCTACACACACACTCAGCCAGTCACCCACTGATCCACTCATCCATTCAGTCACCAATCCACATTCATTCATTAACAGTCTTGTCACGTGTATAAACATAACTGAATATGGCAGATTGTGGAGTAAAATTAGATTCATGCCCTCTCTTCCGCCACCTTTTTTTCCACTCATTAGACTTGCCCTCGACAGTTCCGGTTCACCCATTTTAGCTTCGGCTGTGATCAAAAGTTCTGCCTGAAAATTGGTTGAATCCTTGGGGATCAGAAAACTTCAGGGGCAGTAACAATGCGCCCTACATTACAGCTGGCCGGAAGACCTGAGATATAAGGGCTTTCTTCTTGAATTCCACAGCCTGAATTCTTTGAACAAAGGGATTGTTTCTTCTATTAGTTCTAAAATTCTTATGTATTCTCATCTGTGGTCGTTTGTTCCTGATCCTTCAAATCATTAAAGCAGTGTGCTGTTTTCCTCCCTTCTTATGTTAAATCAGTGGAGCAAAACTTAACAAACTATGTCGATCATATATCAATTCAAACTCCACTAAATGTCAAGAAAGTGCAGTTAAACCAATTAATTAACACAGTTCTATAGAAGGTGGTAGTGACCTTGCATTTACTGACCAGAGAAGGATGGATTTTACAGGGGACAGCAGGCCAAATGACAAGGACAGTGCAGGAGACATTCCAGTCAAAGACCAGCAGACCCATCACTCTGGAATGGATAGTCGGAAAGTAGAGAAATGCCTTCTAACAGATGGTGCAGACTGGAAGACATTCTTGATTAGAATTAAAAAGATTGTCATGAAGTTTGTCCATATTGTTATCTCCGTATTTTGTAGTAACTGCCATCATTAGCCATTGAAATATCATGCGGCTTTTAGGCAAGAACTCACCCTGCAGCAAAGTTCAGTTTCTGGAAGAAGTGGTAATAAAATTATTTAAAGATGTGTTATTGCACGCTGATTCATAAACTTCAGAAAACTATAATCTTTTGATAAAAACAAAAAGCTAAAAGCTACTGCGGATGCTGGAAATCCAAAACAAAAAAAGAATTACATGGAAAAGCTCAGCAGGTCAGGCAGCATCGGTGGAGAAGAAATCAGTCAACGTTTCGAGTCTTCACGACCCTTCGGCAGAACTGAAGCATAGTTAGGAGAGGGGTGAAATATAAGCTGGTTTCAGGTGGGGTGGTGGGGTGGGAGGGGGGGGGGTGGGTGGGGGGGGGTTCGAGGGCGGGGGGAGGGGGGGTTGGGGCGGGGGGAGAGAGACGTTGAGGGTGTGGTGATTGTGGAGATAAGCAAGCAGTGATAGGAGCAGATAATCAAAAGATGTTACAGTCAAAAGGATCAAAGATGTGTTGAAGGTGGTGATATTGTCTAAGGAAGGTGCTAATTAAGAATGGAAGACAGGATACTCAAGGTACAGCTCTAGTGGGGGTGGGGTGGAAAGACTAACAAAGTTTTACTTTTAGATTTAAAAATAATGGAAATAGGTGGGAAAAGAAGAATCTATATAAATTATTGGAAAAAAAAGGGGAGGGGGGAGAAACGGGGTGGGGATGGGGGGAGGGAGGGGGTGGGGAGTTTAAGATCTAAAGTTGTTGAATTCAACTCTTTTGATACTGTGTGTAAATGAAATCATTTGTCATACATCATCATTTTAATTGACAACAATGAAAAAGGATTAGAGCAAGTTTTATAAATCGAGAATGGGTAGAATTACAATTATATTGATCGAGGATGAAACGACCTTTCTATCTATCTCTCAATATTTCTATCTATGTATCTATATATCACTTTCACTCTCTTTCTCTCACTCTCTCTCTCCCTGCCTCTCCCTCGCCGTATCTTTACCGCTGCCTCTTCCGTTCCGTTTCCCCCTTAATGTTGCTCCATCCCCATGTATCGCTCAACAGCCCCCCGTCTCTCCGTCTGTCCCCGCCTCTCCCTCTATTCCTCCACCTCCCACTGTATCCTTCCGTCTCCTTCCCGCCCTCCCACCGTCACCCTCGCTCTCTTCATTTCCCTCTTTCTAATTCATCTCTCCCTCTCTCTCTGTCTCTCTCCAACTCCTTACCTCTCTGTCTGCCTCTATCCGCCTCCCTCTCTCTACATTTCCCTCGATCACTCTCTTTCTCACTCTCTGGCTCTCAGTCCCTCCCTCCCTATATTTCTCCATCCCTATCTATCCCTATCTCTTCCAGTCTCTCTCTCAGCCTCTCATGTTTTCTACCCCTCTGTCACTCCCCCTCTTTCCATCTCTCTACATATGTACATATCTTTCTACCTACTTATCTTATCTTCTTATCTATCTTCTTCCTCCCTCTTTTCTTTGTCGCTCTCTTTCTCTCTGCCTCTCGTACTCTCTCCTTGTCGCTTGTTCAGCCTCTACCCTCTCTCTCTGTGTCTCTCTGTATTATCTCCCTCTATGTCCCTATGCCTGTCCTTCTGCCTTTATTTCATGGCACCTCTGCTTCCCTCTCTCTCTCTCTCTCCCACTCTCTCTCTCTGTCTCTCTCCCTCTCTCTTTATCTCTCCCAATCTTTCCCTCTCCGTCTCTTTATAACTTCCTCTCCCGCTCTCTCTCCCTGCCTCTGTTCACCCCAATTCGATCTCCCTCTCCGGCTCACGGTCTTTCCATCTTTCTGGGCGTCTCCCGTTCTCCAACCAACTCCCACTGTACAGTTCTGCGTCCATCTCTGCCTCTATCCGCCTCCCTCTCTCAACATTTCCCTCGATCTCTGTCTTTCTCACTCTCTAGCTCTCAGTATCTCCCTCCCAATCTTTCTTCATCCCTATCTATCCCTATCTCTTCCTGTCTCTCTCTCTGCCTCTCATGTTTTCTAGCCCTCTGTCACTCCCCCTCTTTCCATCTCTCTACATATGTACATATCTATCTATCTATCTATCTATCTATCTATCTATCTATCTATCTATCTATCTATCTATCTATCTATCTATCTATCTATCTATCTATCTATCTATCTATCTATCTATCTATCTATCTATCTATCTATCTATCTATCTATCTATCTATCTATCTATCTATCTATCTATCTATCTATCTATCTATCTATCTGTCTATCTATATATCACTTTCCATCTCTCTCTTTCTGTTTCTCTCTCTCTCTGTCTCCCTCTTCCTCTCCCTCATCCTCAATT
Organism: Cetorhinus maximus; assembly: GCF_964194155.1. Lineage (NCBI taxonomy): Eukaryota > Metazoa > Chordata > Chondrichthyes > Lamniformes > Cetorhinidae > Cetorhinus > Cetorhinus maximus. The sequence goes on from NC_135913.1 coordinate 9,196,275, forward strand.
TATCACTGCCTCTCTCGTTCCCTTTCCCCAATTCTGTTGCTCCCTCTCCATGACTCGCTCTCCGGGCCCCCGACTCACCGTTTCTCCCTGCTCCTCCCTTTCTCCCTCCACCTCCCACTGACTCCCTCCATTTCCTCTCGCATCCCACCGTCACCCTCTCTCTCTTCATTTCCCTCTTTCTAATCCATCTATCCCTCTCTCTCTCCCTTTCTCCTGCTCTTTACCTCTCTCTCTCTCTTTCTATCTTCCTCCCTCTTCTCTCTGTCCCTCTTTTTATTTCTCTGATTCACTCCCTGCATTTCTTTCTCTCCCCCTGTTGATCTTTCTGCCTCTCCCCTCTCACTGTGTCTATCTCTCTTCACTCTCTCTAAGTCCCAATAACCGTATTTCTCTCACAGTCTCGCCATCTCTCTCGCCATCTCCCGTTCTCTCACTCAACTCCCACTGTGTACTTCTGCCCCCATATCTGGCTCTCTCCGTCTCCCTCTCCCTCCATTTCCTTCTCTGATTATCTGTCTCACTCTCTGGCTCTCAGTTTCTTCCTCCCAATCTTCCTCCATCCCTATCTATTTCTATCTCTTCCTCCCTCTCTCTCTTTGACTCTCAACGTCTCTACCCCTCTGTTTCTCTCTCCCTCTCTTCCTCTATCTATCTATCTATCTATCTATCTATCTATCTATCTATCTATCTATCTATCTATCTATCTATCTATCTATCTATCTATCTATCTATCTATCTATCTATCTATCTATCTATCTATCTATCTATCTATCTATCTATCTATCTATCTATCTATCTATCTATCTATCTATCTATCTATCTATCTATCTATCTATCTATCTATCTATCTATCTATCTATCTATCTATCTATCACTTTCTCTCTCTCTCTCTCTCCCTCTCTCTCTGTGTCTCTGTCTTCTCTCTCTCTATGTCCCTCTATCTATCTGTCTGCCTCTCCTTCTCTGTGGTTCTGTTTTTCTCTCTCACTCCATCTTTCTCTCTCTATATTTGTCTCTTTCTGTCTGCCTCCCTCTCTCTGTCTCTTTCTTTCTCTCTCTATGCCTGTATCTCCCTGTAACGGTTTTTCTCTCTGCCTCTCCTTCTCTGTTTCTGCCACAATACATCTCCCTTACCACCTCTCTCGCTCTGCCTCTCCCTGTCTGTCTCTTCATCTCCGTTCCCCCAACCCCTCCACCGCTCTGACTTTCCCTCTCTGGCTCTCCATTTCTGTGTGTCTTTCTCCCTCTACATTTGTCACTTTGTCTCTCTTCATCTCTCTCTCTCTCTTTCTCTCTCTCTCTTCCTCTCTCTATCTTTCTCGGTTTCTTTCTCTCTATATCCCTCCAGCTCTGTCCCTCTCTCTGCCTCTACTGCTCCATCGCTCCCTGGCCATCTCCCCTCTTCATGCCTCAGTTCCAGCTTTCTTACTCTCCTTCTCTAGCCCATCTCCCCTTCTCTCTTCGTCTCCCCCTGTCTATCTCCATCTCCATCTCTCTTACTCTCTCTCTCTGGGCATCTCCCTCTATTTCTCCCTCGCCCTCTCTTTCTCTTTCTCTCTCTCTCTCTCTCTCTCTCTCTGCCTCTCTCTATATGACCCTCCAACTCTCTCTCTGTGTCGCTATCTCTTTCTCTCTCTTTCTGTCTCTCCAATTTCCCATGAACCAGCAAAGCTCAGCCTGAATTGACCCCCACTCCGTTAACCATTAACCCTGACCTCACTTATTCCTTATGCCCTCAGTTCTTCTGACCGTCACACTGGTGCTTTCTGGAGTTGTCTTCCTATTTCCGATGGAAGAATTGAGGTCCAATCAGTGTGAGCAAACGCGCTGATATACTTGCAGCACCCATCCCACCCCAATGTGGTTAGAGTGGATAAGAGCGTCGGGTGGTGGGATTTGGGGGTGGGGGCGGTGCGCGTGTTCGCGAGGGTGGGGTCTGTTCAATGATTGGCGGTTGTCCATGATATACAGGCAGCCTGGCCAATGGGAGAGCAGAGCTGTATGGATTTGGTTTTGTTTTCTGCCCAGTCAGTGACAGCTATCCACGATGACAGGCAGCTGTGAAAATGGAAGGCTCGTGATGTTTGTAGTTGCGTTTTACAGCATTGTCAGTGAGGGGAATCCTTGAAGAACAGGCAGCCAGGCCAATGGGAGTGCATATATGTTAGCAGGTGAATTTTATGTCATTAGTGAGATGTCGCTGTAATGGATAACCAGCCCGTCCAAGAAATGCAGAGGTGTTAGATGGCGGTTCTCTCTGTCCAAGCAGTGAGGGGTTCTCAAGGATGGCCACGCCCAAGCCAATGGGAGGGCAGAGATGTTTGAAGGTCGGTTTTCTATTTCCACTTCATGAGGAATATGGTTAATGGAGAGGCAGCCCAAGAATTGTGAGGGCAGCGATGTTTGGAGGTGTGTTATTTTTTCAGCCCAATCATTGAACGGTGTCCATGATGGACAGGCCAACGTGATAGCAGAGCTGTTAGGGTGTGTTTTATTCTGTGCAATCATTGAGGGGCATCAATGATGGAAAGACACGCTGACCAATGGAAGGGTAGAGATGATCAGCGGTGTGTTTCTCTGTCCCATACGTGAGCTGCATGCTTGATGGATAGCCCTTGGCCAATTTGACGGCAGAATGTTAGGAGGTGGGTTTTCTCTGTCCAATAAGTGAGGAGTATGCAAGATGTCAGACAACCCTACCATTTTGAGGGCACAGATGTTAGGAAGTGTTTTGGTTTTCTTTGCAATCTGTGAGGGATATCCATGATAGACAGGCAGCCAGCTGAATGGGGATGGGGGAGCGGGGAGGGGGCATGTGCAGAGCATTTAGGACATGGGCTTTTCTGTCCAATCAGCGAACGGCCTTTGTGATGGACAGGCAACCGTGCCAATGAGGAGTTAGTGATGTTAAAAACAGCGTTATTCACCCCAATCTACGAGTGGCATCCATGATGGACAGACAACCTGGTAAAAGGGAAGGGCAGAAATTTTAGCAAATGGATCTTTTGTCCAATAAATGAGAAGTGTCCATCATGCAAAGCCAGCCTGGCCAATTTGAGGGCAGAGAAGTTCGGTGGTGATGTTTTTTCCCTCTGTACAGTCAGTGAGGCCTGTCCATAGTGGATAGGCAATCCGCCCAATGGGAACTGGCAGTTTTTAAGTTCTTCTCGTGATTGAATGAACTGAAGAATTCGAGTCAAGTGATATTTCAGCACATTCTTCAACTGTTGTCTGGACGGAGTCTGTGTCAAGGCATAAATAGCAGTGTTAGTGCAGCTGCTCAGGAGCTGCAGCAACAAGCCCAATTGTACAACAAAGTAATCTAACCAAACAGAGTTAAACCCCAAATCATACATCCAGCTCCATATAGAATAAATAGTTAAGGATGACTACAACAGGATGAAATTCGCCGAGATCGCAAAGAGCAAAATAATGGATTTCCTTCGGCCCTCCATCTCCAGGTCTCTGGGACTCTCCCCACTGCAGGCTCTGCTGCTCACTATAATGTGTCTAACGGTGAGAACATTGAGCAGCATAATCAGGACAAAAGGGAGACCTGGAGTTTGAATGAGGTGGAGGAACTCAATTGTTCCCCAATAGATCCGCCACTGCCATGGCAACCAGGTAAGAAGTGACACATTTGGTAATACCACAGTTTCTCCACATCATTATCACAACTGTGAGTAAGTTTACTGTAAGGAACAGAAACAAAAATTAAATTATGCACCAGCCTTTTGAAGAAGTTAACATTTTACATGAGGAGCTGTTGATATTTTCAAATTTGTGATTGATCCTGTGACGTACTGAAGTCCATCGTCATGAAATAACAGACAAATAGGTCTCTGATACATTGGAAGAAAGTAGAGTTTAAATTATAAACACTGGAGGTGCGGTAGGAATGGAAGGAGCAGTGACGGGGAGTGAGACATAATAACGGTGCTAAAGTTGAAATAGGAACGACGGGATAAGGGGAGGTCTAAGGAGTGAATGGAGAAGTTATGAGTGACAGTGAGTTGAGGGTGATTGGGAAAAACCAGACGTAATGGTTGAATTACAGACAGTGAAGAGATGTAGGATAATTTCTACTTTTTCCCACTTCTGTGCTGATATACACAGTCTCAAACTCTCACAAACAGTCTCTCTTTCTATCATGCGCACAGAGCCACATGCAGACATCTCAAGCTCAATTAAGAATGGGGAATTAATGCTGGCCTAGCCAGCGAAGCCCACATTTCGTAAAAAAAATAATAATTAATTTCAAAATGCTTTCACACACACACACAAAAGCACACACACTCACACACACGTTGTGACACACACAAGCAAACGCAAGGCCACACAAACATGCAAAGGCAAAACGCCACACACAGTTACAAACACATGTACACACACGCACAATCACAGACGCACATACTCAAAGTATTCGCGTGCAAACTGTCTTGCACACACACGCGCACTGACACCCTCAGAACACACACACGCTCAAACACGCAAATACACACACAGACAAACACATAAAACCGCATACACACGTACAGTCACACACATGTTCAAACACACACACGGAAGCAAACATGCACACTCAATCTTGCATGCAGACACTCCGACACCCACAGAACACACAAAGACACAAACATGCATACACACATTGTCAAAAGCACATATGCACACACACGCACATTCACATTCAAACGTGCAGACACACACTCAAGCACTCAAACACATGCACACACACACACAGTTTCGCAATAGTGACAGTCCAAGAAAGCTCCATGTGGAGCCATCGCTGTTGGAAATGAGGTTTAGCTTCATAATTTATTTGTGGTTAGACTTTCTGTGTTTGACAAAGTGCTCAGTTAACTTTAGTTTCACTTTTAAAGGTGCCTGCATTTCTAATGACAATTTAACCACTTGACGCATATGAAAGCAAACACGAGTAGGGAAATTTGGGCTGTTGGCTAGTAGCAGCGATCCAGATCAGCAGAGCCCTCCCACAGGAAGACACAGGTAAGTGTTTGAGTTCAGCCTGAAGCAGGACGCCAGGGATGCTGGAGCAAAGGGCCAGAGAGCAGGTTTCAATCCATAAGGAAAGGGTTGCTGATTCCAGGGGAGATGAACAAGAGAAAATCCTCAAAAAATCTTCTAGTTAATGGAGAGAGACGAACCTGGGAAAGGCCCTATTATGTGAAGGTAAGAGGGAGTGGTGGAGAATCAGGGATAGTCAGCATGGCTTTGTCAGGGAGAGATCATGTCTAACAAATTTGATTATTTTTTTCCAGGAGGTGCTTAGGTGTGTAGATGTGGGTAGCGCAGTTGATGTCGGCTGCATGGATTTCAATCAGGCTTCTGACATGTTCTCGCATGGGAGAATGTGCAAAATGTAAGAGTCCATGATAGCCAAGACAATTTGAAAAATTGGATCCAGAATTGGCTTAGTGGCAGAAGGCAGGGTGTGATGGTCTAATGTTCCGTTTTTTTCGCGACTGGAAAACTGTGATGGTCGTGTACTGCTGGGATCAGTGCTGGGACTCTTACTATTGCAGTCGACATTAATGATTTAGACCTGAATACAGTAGGTATGTTCAGTAAGTTCGCAGATGAGGTGAACATTGGTTGTGTTATAAATAGTAAGATTCCATGACGAAATACGTGGTCTGTCAAGATGGGTGGAGGAGTGGCAAATGAAATTTGATCTTTAGAATTGTGAGCTGATGCATTTTGAGAGGGCTAACACTGCAGGAGAATACAGAAGGAATGATTGGATCCCAACAATTGCAGATGATCGGAGAGATTTTGCATGTCCATATATCGCTGAAGGCAGCAGCACTTTTGATAATGTGTTTAAGAAGGCAGATGGCACATTGCTTTCATTAGCCGAAGCATAGAATATAAGATCAGGGAGGTTTTGTTGGGGCTATATAAACACAACTGGATCACTGAGTGCAGTTCTGGTCGCCACATAATAGGAAGGATGTGATTGCAATGGAGAGGTTGCAGACTTAATTCACCAGAACTTTGCCTGGGCTTGAGCCTTCAGCTATAAGATAGAGTGCGAAGGAAAGGGTTGTTTTCCTCAGGGCAGAGAAGACTGAGGGGCGACCTGCTAGAGGTATACAAAATAATGAGCGGCATTGATAGTATACATTGAATGAATCGACTCCACTTTGCGAAGGTGTTAACGACCAGGTAATGGGCAAAAGGCTCAGAGGGGATTGGTGGGGAACATTTTTCACTGAGTGGGTGTTTGGAATCTGGAACACACTAGCAGAGGGGGTGGTAGAGGTAGGAACCCTCACAAATTTAAGAATCATTTAGATGTGCACGTCAAAAGCCATGGCAAAAAGGTTACGGACCATGTGCTGGGAAATAGCATTAGAATAGAATATTTGATGGATGGCACGGTCACGATGAGCAGAAGGGCCTCTTTCTGTGTTGTATAACTCTGTGACTCTATGATTATGACTCTAAAGGCTTCAGGCTTCAAGTTAAAACCTTCAAGCTTAAGATATAAATGTTGAGAGGCCAGAAGGCCCAAAGAGGCAACTGAAGGGCTGCAAATCTTTGCTATTGGCAAGTGAAGGTGTTGTACTGTTCACAGCTGAGGCCGTGACAGACTGTTTGAATGCATGTAGTGGCCCAGGGGAGAGGGGCATTGGAAGGAGGATTTGGACACTGGAGGTGAACCATTGCGGAAGGCATCTGAGAGGAGGCATCGATTTGGCAGAGGGCTCCCAGGCAATGTCTTAGAGAGTGGAGATTGGACACACTTCTGTGAAAGACGGTATTTGCTGAGACCGGCTGGCTCAAGATGCAACAACCATCTGGGTGGATTAATGGGAGATCCATAAAGTTTGTAAGGGTGACATTTGTCATTTGCTTTCAGAGTGTGATGTGCCTGACCACAGTCTGCCTTTTAGTTCACATGGTCTGTCCACTTCATGTGAATTTGAGTATAAGATAGGTTTTGTATCTAGTGTGATTAACACAAACCTGTATATATATATATATATATATATATATATGTAAATGCATAGTTGTGGGAAAAGGAGTATAGTAATTTAGTTCATCCATTCTTGTTTAATAAATGTTTTATTATTTGAATGCACACACATACACGCACACACAAAATCTCTTACAAACACTCCCTGTCTGACACAAACACACAGAGACGCACATGAACAGAAAGAAAAACAAACACACATTCAGAAGCACAAACACACACATATACACAGCACACAATCACAACATACAAACACACATACGCACAATCACAGAGAAACTCACACAAACACACAGAGACGCACACGCACATGCACACTCAGACACAGAGCCACAGAAATGCACATGCAGACACATAAACACATGCATTTGCACAGAACAGACACACGCCACACTCATAGACACACATGCCCACACACACTTACACAACACACACACATAGACGCACGCACGCTCACACAAATATCTACATTCAGGCACAAACATGCACTCAAACACAGATGCACTCACGGACTCATTATCTCTCTCTCTCTCACTCCCACACAACCACACTCACACACATAGATACACAGAGCACGCAAACACATACATACTCACACACAGACATGCACACAGAGGCACATGCACACACGCAATCACACACAAACACACACGCACATAAGAACACACTCTATCTCTCTTTCCCTGTCACAAATGCACATATACACACACACACACACACAGCCGAACACACACGCTCTCACACACATATTCTCACCCATACATTCCCACACACATAATCACATGCACTCACTCACCGCACGCCCACACCCACTCACACGCAGACTGGCACACATACAAAATAATATACACATACACTCACTACACACACACACACTTAGACATTCAAATGCTCGTATGTGAACAGTTTAACGCACGCACACACAAAACACAGGCACACGCATACACATACGCACCCAATCAAGCAGTCATATACATACTAAAATTTACGCACACTTGCACCGACACCCACACACGCACGCAGTCACTCACACATACGTACTCAGACATACACACAGAAGCACACACTCACACGCACAAAAACATGCAAACAAACACACTATCTCTCACTCTCTCTCTCGCTAACACACACAGTCACACACACACAAAGGTACACACACACGCATGCAGGGAAACACATAAGCACTCAATCGCACACACTCACATACTCAAGAACAATCAGACAGCACACACACACACACATGTACACGCACATGCACGCATATTAACAGATGCACAGAAATATACACACAGTACATGCACACAAACAACCACGTACACAAACGGAGAAACATCTTGAGGATTCCTATTAAAGTGATCATAATCAGCAGTCTGCCTCCATCTTTGCTGTCGATTTCGGGTGACCACCATGTCCAGGGTTAGAAGGATTTAAGTGCACAGCCTGGGCAATATTTTCAACCGTTTCTACTTCACCATTGTATATAGCCTCCCCAGGATGTTTCCTTGGCTATGGCTCCTTGTTATGATGAACAGTGTTTGTGCCACACAGGGGTGAAGCTTTGATTCCAACACAATGAAAAGGCAGGTGTAGCAGAGCAGGGCCCATTCCCTGTGCTTTCTGCAGCCTTCAGACCAAAGTGATGGTCCGGCTTCACATTCGGTGGTCACTTTACGCTTGCTGCACCTCGACGTTCCTTTACATTCGTTGGCAACCTTCACAGGTCTCTGGCATTCTCTCCGTGTGCTTTCAGCAGCTTTAAGGTGGAACTGGCTCTCATATCATCAGCATCTGAGACCGGTGACGCTGTGCCCTTAAGTGGTCCGCTGCTGACTGCGGACAAAGGATCAGGTGCATTCAAAGTTTAATGGCTGCATCTTCATGGTATGTTCCTGATCACAGACCACAAGTGAGCTCCCCTAAACCAAACAGAATTCAGACATTCTCAGAGGTTACATGAGGATTTATGCAGGGTCCTCACTGCTTGTCAACATCAGCCTCCTAGAATCGAAAGAATACTGGGGCCTCCAGTGCATCTCCATGACAGGAGCATTCTCACTGAGGGTATGTGGGCTGCTATAATCCAGAGGGAAGTCAAACGTTCACAGATGCAATGTGATGTTCTATGGTGTCTCCTCACTGAAGGCCGCCATCAACCTCCACAAAGAGAACTGCTATGAGGGCCTCCCGAGCACGCTGGCCTCGGTCTGCACAGTGTGATGTCCCCATTGTATTCATTCTCACCTTCGAGGAACTCCTCACACTCATTCCCATGGACATCGGAGGATTTGCCCAACTCCTCCAATTCCTCGTCAGCCAGCTACTCTGCTTGTAGCAGTGCCAGATTGTAACGGGCGGGAAAGACGATGATGATACCTCACACTCTCTGTGGACGATATTGCAAGGCTCCACCAGAGAGGTCCAGGCACCGGACCCTCATTTTCGAGACTAGATCGCTCTCCTTCAGTCTCAGGCCGCCTCATGGATGTCATCAGTCACGCCCTGTACGGGAAGCCCTTGCCCCAGAGGAGACATCCCTGCAGCCTCTGTGGACCCTGGAACTTGTCAGGGATCGGAGACCGACTGAGACACCCAACTGTCAGAGATAGTGACACACAGGGACATCCGTTCTCTTAAGAATCAACGTTCCATCCGAAGTCCTGGGAGGCAGCAGTGCCCTATTCCATGGAGCACGGCCTGGACATCCCCCTGGCACTTTTAGACACACAAAGGGGCACACTGTTCCCTGAAGGACCCAGCTTCCCTCCGGAGTCCCGGCAGGCAGCAGTGCCCCGAGTCACAAGACATCGCCTGGACATCCTCCTGACAGAGGTAGACGCACACACACACACACAGTGTGTGTTCTCTGAATGACCCAGTTCCCTCCAGCCACCACAAGTGGTGCTTGCATGAAGATTGTAGAAGTCATCAGCTCCACTGGTGACCATCAGGGGACCCGGATACAGTGTCGATAGAGCTTCACTGACATTCTTCAGTCTGCCAAGGTGAGTGAGATGTCCCTACTGGGCACACTTGCAGCATGTAAGACCTCAGGTTGGCACGGTGCATGATGCTCAGCAGCACCATCGCAGGCTGCACTCTTTGTCAAGGTGAAGCAAACAATGTCAATTATAAAGGATGGCAATGAGGAGAATAATCTGTAGATTTTTTTGGAGGAATCCCCAATCACCGTGGCACGATGAGACACCACACCACCCTTTCCCTCTTGTCCTTGCAGGAGAAGAATGTAGCTGAAACCCGAGAGCTACAGATGATCGGGAGTAGCGCCACAAATTTCCTTGACATTGACCCTGTGGAGACGAAGCCAATTCACAATGAGAGAAAACAATCCTTTGAACATATGGGAGGCAGCAATCCCCCCTTCCCCCATGTTCACACGTCCCTGGTGTAGATCCAGATTTGCGGTTGGTGACATGGGCTGTGGGGGCAGGGTGGGGTGGCGTGGGCGGGTCTGTGACCCGAATGGGATCTAGGCATTTCAGCTCGGGTGGGAATGGCTAATGTGTAACTTCAAGGTACGAGAGTCTTTTGCTAGGGAGACTGTGAATAGCAGCAGCCAAGTACCGGGGTAGCATTGGAATAAGGTCACTAAGAAAGAGGATGCTCTGCATTATCTCATCTCATGACTGCCTTGTGTTTCTCTCAAGGTCCCCGGAGCTGCGATCCCAACCCCCCCCCCCCCCCCCACCACGGAGAGGAGTCAGGAATGAGGCAGAAGGATGAGATAGGCACGACCGAGGAAACAACTTTACCACCAGCGCTCTCAGCAGGCACCAAAACAAAGACCAATCCTATGGGTGCAATTGTGGATACAGAATGGGGAGAACTGGGTGATGAGCACAGAATCAGTGTACAGGAGGTGGTTTTAGCGGCTCAGTTTCCGTTCACAGATCCACCTGGAGGCGTGGGGTGGAGGGAAGGACAATCACAAAGGTGGTTCCCGGTCAGTGAGAACCAGTATCTGGAATCTCGGTTGGCATTTCGCAATTTGACCTACAAGAGCAGATAAGTGGCCATTGGACTGAGCTTATTGAGATATTGAGGTGCAGCAACTTTGGATACACGAGTCCAACGTGACCGAGGCCTCAATCGTGCCTGTGTTGTGAAGCCACTCTGTTCGTGGCCAAGTGATAGTGGCCAGCCTCATGGTGAGCCTTTAGCAGCAGCTGCAGGATCTCCTGCGCTGTCACACAAGCCCCGTTGCAGTCATGCAAGAGGAGCTCAGGGCCCTGAACAGCACAATTCCGTGGATGAAAGATCAGTGTTATCGAGGGGATGGCAGCTGTGCCCAGCCCAGCTCACCCCATTCAGCCATTGGGCACCAGCCAATGGGATGAAAAGGTGGATAAGGGACTGATGAAATTTGAGACAATATCACCCTCCTCTGATTCCTCGACCCCTCAGCTTGAATCAACACCTGATATTCGGTTGCAAGCGAGGGCGGATGCCGCTGCAGGGTTGCAGGTAATGCCGTTACAGGGAGGGCCCCAACGGGTTCCTGCACAAATAGGCTGACCACCACGACCCTTACAGTCATATAATCAGAGAAGTGAGCAGCCTGTCCCCAAACCCTCCCAGGGAGCAAGGGGCGCACCAAATGATACTGACCATGAGTAGGGGGCACCACGATGGTTGAAGCACTACTAGGGACACTGTGGCGTGCACATCAGTAGTTTATTCTCCAGAAAATAATTTAACATCTATCTGTTGAAAACAAAACTTTTTCGCAAAAAACATCAAACTCTTCACACAACACCTAAAACACCTTGAAATCACTGTATGGTGAGAGGGCATCATTGGAGGAAGTGATGGCCTAATATTATCATCACTAGGCTAGACACCCAAGTAATGGTCTGGAGACCTGGGTTCGAATCTCACCTCGACACATGGTGAAAATTTAATCCAATAATCATCTGGAATTAAGAGGCGCATGGTGGCCATGGAAATGATTATCGCTTAAAACCCATTAGGCTCACTAATGGCTTTTAGTGAATGAAATCTGTCGTACTTACCTGGTCTTCCCTTGTGACTGCAGACCCTCATCCACAGCAATGAGGTTAACTATTAAATTCCTCTGAAAGGGAATTGAAGCAAGCCAAACTGATGTATTAAACCGTTTAAATGGTCTAAAAGGAATGAAGTCAGTCGGACCACCTGGCCTTGACCACGGCACCTGGGACAACAATTGCGAACTCAGCACTGTCGGCCCTACAAAGTACTCTTTGCCAACACCTGGGGGCTAGTGACAGAATTGGGTGAGGTATATAACAGCCTAGTCAGGCAACAGCCTGACATAGTCATACTCACAATGTCATACTTCATTTTACAAATGACGCCCCAAAAATTACGATTACTATCCCTAGATAGTTCCTGTCTCATTGGTAGAACAACCAGAGAAGAGGAAACAGCAAATTAGGGAAGAGGGGTGGAGGTGGGGAGGGCATTGGTGGGTGGTGAAGTTGAGGTGGGAGCCACCAAAATTGTCTCCAAATCCATGAAGTCTCATGACATCAGGGCAACCATGGCCAGGGAAAACTCCTGCTGATTACCACGTACCGCTCTCCCACAACAGATGAATCAGTGCTCCTGCATTCTGAACATTACTTCGAGGAAACAGTGGGGTTGCAAGTGAGCTGAATGCATTCTGGGCGTGAGAATTCACAGTTCATCAGCAGGAGTGACTCAGCAGTATCACCACTGACAGGGCTGGCCGAATGCTAAATGAGATAACTGTTAGACTGGACTTGTGGCAAATGGTGAGGAAATCAACAAGAGGCAAAAGCATACCTGCCTGCCGCAGATTCATCTGTCCATGACAGTATCGATAGGGTTGTTCACCACGCAGTCCTTATGCAGAAGAAGTCCTATCGTTACATTGATTATACCCTCTATCTTGTTCCGTGGCATTAACTTTGTCCAAAATAGGATAAATTTCGAACACCTCACAACTCTAAAGTCGAGATTCATGAGGCTCTGTGGGCAGTCAGCAGCACCACAATTGCATTCAATCAGAATCTGCAACGTCGTGACACCACATACCTCTCATTCTACGTTTACCAGCAAGCCGGGAGATTAAGCCAGGTTGAAAGAATATTGAAGGAGGACATACCAGGAGAAGCACCAGGAATACCTAAGAATGTGGCGAATGTGCAACACAGGACTACGTGCTTTCCTGGCAGCATATGCAGCAAGTGATAGAGCTAAGTGACCGCGCAAAGAATGGATGAGCATAAGCTCTGAAGTACTGCCACGTCTAGTTGTCAATGGTCGTGGGCAATCACGCAACTGACAGGAGGTGGTGGCTGTACAAATAACCCCATCCTGAATTATGGTGGAGCGAAGAACATCATTGCAAAAAATCCTACTGAACCATGTGGAAAACTTTCCAGTCAGAAAGGTGAATGGCCTCCTCCTTAAGTCCCCAGCATCACAGGTGCGATCGTTTAGCTAATTCACTCCATGTGGTATAAAGAATCGGCTGAAGACAGTGGATACTGTAAAGGCCATGGGCCCTGACAATATTCCGGCAATAGTTCTGAAGATGTGTGCTCCTAAACTTGCTGCACCCGCAGCCAAGATCTTCCAGTTTCCCTTCAACACTGTCATCTATCCAGAAATGTGGAAAAGTGCCTAGGAAAGCCCTGCACTCAGAAAGCAATACAAATCCAGCCCGGTTCATTACCGCCCCATCAGTCTACAAACGATCATTAGTAAAGTGATGGACGGGATCATTAACAGGGCTAACAAGCGGTACTTGCAAAGCAATGACTTTCTCAATGGCACCCAGTTTGTTTTTCCTCCACGGTCACTCAGTTCCTGACCTTGGCTCAAACATGGAAAAAGGGCTGAAATCCAGACGTGATGTGAGAGTGATTACATTGAATATCAAAGCGACATTGGCCCAAAGTGACATCAAAGCAATCTAGCAAAACTGGAGTCAATGGGGAACAGGGGAATAACTATATGCTACTTGGCGTCATGCCGAGAATAAAGGCAGATGATAGTTCATGCTGGATGTGAATCGGATCAGTTCCATGACATAACTGCAGATGTGACTCAAGGTAGTGACATATGTCCAACCATCTTCAGCAGCTTGACCATCAGTCATCATTCCATCATAAGGTCAGAAGTGGGAAATTTCAGTGATGACTTCACAATATTAAGCACCATTCGTGACTCCTCGGATACTGCAGCATTCATGTCCAAATGCAGAAAGATCTGGAAAATATCTAGACTTGGCCTGACATGTGCCCAGTAACATTCACAACACACAAGTGCAAGGCAGTTGCCATCTCTAACAAAAGACAAACTAACCATCGTCCATTCACATTCATTGTGTATACCATCACTTGATCCCTCACTATCAACATCCAGGGAGTGTCATTGACCAGCAACATAACTGGATTAGACCTATATATACCATGGTTACGAAGAGCATGTCAGATTCTAGGAATCCTGTAGCGAGGAATTTACCTTCTCACACTCCAAGGTCTCTCCACCATCTACAAGACACGAGGCAGGAGTGTGTTTGAATGATCTCCACTTACCTGGATGAGCGCAGCTCCAACAACACTAAAGAAACACGACACCATCAAGGACAAAGCAACCTGCTTAATTCCCACCCCACCACAAACATCCACTTCCTCCACCGCCAACGAATAGTGACAACATTGTCCAGCATCCGCAAGATGAACTGCAGGAACTCACCAAACCTCCTTAGAAAGCACCTTCCAAACCCATGTTCCCCACCAGTTTGAAGGACAAGGGCTGCAGGCACTTGGGAACCCACCACCTGGAAGTCCCCCTCCAAGCCATCCAACATCCTGACTTGGAAATAGATCGCTGATCCTTCACTGTCACTGGATCACCCTCCCAAACAGAACCTACCATTTTGATGCAACTGTCCCGCACTGTCTTAAATAGAATAACATCCATCACGTGTGTCCATCCATTTAGCTGTGGGAGAGATTTGTTCAGACTCGAAAAGTTAACTTTGTTCCTTTCTCCTTACATGCTGCCAGGCCTGCTGTATATTTCCCGTTTTTTTCTGTTTTTTTCATCACTGATGCAGACAGATGTTTGAGTAAAATATGAAGCTACACAAGGGCTTTTTTTTTTCTTTCTTTTACGCTCTGAAAAAACATAAATTCTAAGTCCCAGACTGAATAAAGACATAAAGTATCGAGGGTGAATCCCGAATATATCCATCTGATGTGATTCTGTTTACATTAAGAATGAAATATTCTGCAGTCTTAAGTGTATCTCCATACTCACCAGATCTGCCGTTTCACTGTAAATCCATCGATAGGTTGGTACATGGAATAAGCCTATTCTTCTGGTAACACCAACTAGTCAAAATATGTAGGTGGGGAAACGTATTTTATCCCATTGTAATCAATGAAGACTTACAGCCTTTCACGTGGTAAGTGTCTTGTCAATTCGGGGTTGGCGACCACATGCTTCAATTTTGTAACAAAAACAGCTAAAACACTGAATTAACGGTTTTGTGTCTGAATTAAGCGGGTGAATAGCCATCTTTAATATAAATTCATATGCCTGAGCTGATAGTTATTGCAGAGATTTTTGATAAACGAGGGGTTGTAATGTAACTGGGGATAGGCAAGATTTCGCTTCGGATCAGCCAGGATCGTTTTGAATGGTGGTGCAGGATTAAGGGCTGAAGGCAAGGCTCTTGCTCCTAATTCGTATGTCCGCATGCATCTACGACCCAGGGTGCTGATATAGGCCGCTCTAGCGATATTAGATGTTTTGGCTGTTGCCTTTCAAATTTATATGGGATATGAATTGTTCCTGCAGCTTGGAAGTTTGCAAATGTAACCCCAATGTTGAAGAAAGGAGGGAAGAGAGAACAGCGAACTATTGACCGGTGAACCTAACATCAGTAACAGGGAAAGTTCATTATAAAGTATGTGATAACAGGACACTTTGAAAATGGCATGACTGGGCAAAGTCAACATGGATTCAATAAAGTATTCATGTTTAACATGCCTGTTTAATTGTTTAAAGAATAAAACCAGCAGAATGGATATGGGGGATGGGGGGGATCAATGAATTGGTATATTTAGGTTTTCAGAAAGTTTTTCATAACGTCACACATATAAGTTTCGTGATCACAGTTTGAGCACAAGGCGTTGTGGTGAATATGCTGGCCTGGATTGAGAACTGGTTAACGGGGACAAAACAGAGAAAGCATTGAATTTGTCAGATCAGTTTGGCAGGCAGTAGGTACTGCAAAATCAGTGCGTGGCCTCCAAATATTCACGATATGTATCGATGGTTTGGGATTAATTGTAACAATTCCAAGTTTGCTGATGTCATAAACCTAGATGGATGTGTGAGTTGTGAATAAAAGCAAAGGCGCTTCAAGAGGATCAGGGGGCTAAACGAGTGAGCAAAAATTTGGCATATGGAATACAAGGTGGACAAATGTGAGGTGAGCCACACTCGTGCGGAAAATAGAAATACAAAATGTTTCTTAAAAGGTGAGAGGCTGAGAAGTGTTTAACTTGAAAAGAACTTAGGATGCAACATGTGGGTACAATAAACAATGGAGAAGGCTCATGACATATTGGCATTTATTATAAGAGGACTTGAGTATAGAATTAAAAATATCCTACTGCAAGTATACAGAATCTTGATGAGACAGCATCTGGAGTGTTGTCTGCTGCTTTGGCCTCTGTACCTAAGGAAATATGTATTTGCCATCGGCAGAGTGCAACAAGGTATCACCAAATTAATTCCTGGGATGGAGTGTTTGATCTTTGAGGAAAGATAAAATAAACTGGCTCGATATGGTGGGTTTAAGAAGGATGTTCCCACTTGGCTGGATGTTCTAGAACGAAGGGGCTAGTCTCAGAAAAAATGGCATGCCATTTAGGACTGTGATGAGGGGGTTTTTATTTTACACTCAGTGGGTACTGGATCTTTGGAATCCTTGCCCATTAGGGCTGTGGAAACTTAGCTTATTCAGCATGTTCATGACTGAGATAAACAGCTTTCTACATGTCAAAATCATCAAGGAATACTGTGATAGTGCAGGAAAATGGTGTTGAAGTGGAGGATCAGCCATGATCTGTTTTAAATGTGGATCAGGCTTAAAGGGCTGGAGGCCTAGTTCTCCTCATTTTTCTTATGTCTTTATATGATGAATGTGGTAGCTTGCATTTTAGGGAACGAGCGAATACGAGTTTACAAATCAGCCCTGGGTCAAATGGAGCATGGAGTTTGGAAACATCCCCAAATATCAGACAGCGCTGGTAGTGGGCCTGATGGACAGGTAATAGAGTAAATTACTGAAACTGAATATAATAGCTTCAACCTTTCCAAATTTTAAATGGCAAGAACTGTCCTACAGATAAACATGTTATACTGAAAAAAATAATTGAATAGAGAGACTTACCAGGAACACCAACAATTTCCAGAATGGGATAGTAACCTGCTTGAATAACCAAAAGTACGCATTTAATCCGTCATGCTAAAGATGCAAAATCTTGTGAAATACGATAAAGACCATAGGATAAACTCCTCTCCATTGTTGGATCATTCCAATTTATTGTTGTCAGAATCTGATCCATTTTTGTATCATTCCAATCCATCATGTTCAGATTCCGATCTCTTCTGTTCCACTTCCTGGAGCCGCTGATCCCTGTTATTGTCGGAGGCGGGGCTCCCGCTGACACGAAGTGATAACGCATTGAACGGAGTCCCATATTAATAGCAGAGCGGAACCCTCCAGTTACGCTTTTGGAATCCATGTAGACTGACATTAATTACAGTCACTGAACAAACATGGTCAGTTAACCCCTTTCAATCCAACACTTCTTATGTTAAATGAAATAGAACATTTACCCGGTCTGGATGAGATCTAAGAAGTTCGCTGAGGAAAGGAATGGTGGAAATAACGAAGGAACTGACCATAATCTTTCAATCCTCCATGGATATGGAAATTGTGCTAGAAGACTGGTATGTTGAAAATATTCCAACATGTTTATAAAAGGAGAGAGGGATAAACCAAGGAACAACAGTGCAGTCAGAATAACCATGGTGGAACTTTGGGTAAAACTTTTGAATTGTATAATCTGGGATGAATTTAATAAAACCCATGATCAAGGATAAAATACTCCGCTCTTTGTGAGGAAAGGGGTTTTAAAATGACCATGATCACAAACATTTTAATGCGAAATCGTATCTGATAACCTGAAGGCAGTCCTTTGTCTCAGCAGCGAGAGGGCTGATGAGGGATGTGAGCTTCAAGTTAGGTGGACGAACAACGAGTTATCAAGTGTGTTTTAATGGAGTTGATATGGAAACTGTACCCCATGGATTAAGGGGACAGTGACAGCGTGGATATGATATTGGATACGAGACGGGAAGCAGACGGAAGTGGTGAACGATACTTATTCTACCTGGAAGGGTTTTTAAAGTGATATTCCCCAGGGATCGTTATTGGGAGCACTGTTTTTATGATAGACAAAAATAATATAGACTACTTTATTATGAACAGACTTTCTACTTTGCAGATAACAGGAGTTTGCAAATTTACGACTGTAAGAGGTAAGAGACGAAATAGGCCATACAGCCAATCGAGTCAGCTCCACCATTCAAAGATATCATGGCTGATCTGATAATGCTCAACAGCACTCCCCTGCCTTTCTGCAATAAGCTTGATTGCCTTAGTAATTAAAAATATGTCCATCTCAGCCTTGAATATACCTAACGACCCAGGTTCTAAAGCCCTCTCTGGTAAAGAATGCGACAGATTGGCTACCATCTGAGAAAAAACATTTCTCCTCATCTCTCTTATAAATGGGCGCCCCTTCACTCTGAGTTTATGCCCTCCGGACGTAGGCTGTCCCACAAGTGGAAACAACGTCTCAGCATCTACCCTGTCAAGCCCCCTAAGAATCTTATATGTTTCAATAAAGGTCGCCCCTTACCCTTCTAAACTACAGTGAGCGTAGGCTCAAACTACTCAACCGCTCCACATGAGAAAATCCCTTCATTACCAGGACCGAAATAATGAAAATTCTCTGGACTGCCTCCAAAGATAAGGGGGCCACAGTATTCAAGGCGTGGTCGAACCAGTGCATTGCCTAGTTTGAGCAAAACTTCCCTGTTATTTAACTCATTTCCTGTTGAAATAAAGCCAATATTCCAATTCTATGCTGCAGCCTTCTGCAGTCGTTCTCCATTTAAATAATTTTCAGCTCCCCTGTTCTTCCTGCCAAAGTGCATAAACTCACATTTCCCCACATTATATTCCATCTTCCAATTATTTGCCCATTCAATTAATCTGTCTACGTCCCACTGCAGACTCCATGTGTAATCCTCACCACTTGCCTTTCCACCAATTTTGGTGTGATCCCAAACCTGGCGATAGTACATTCAGTTCCCTCATCTAAGTCATTAATATATATATATATATATATTGCAAATAATTGAGGGCCCAGCACTGATTCCTGTGGCACTCCGCTAGTTGCAAAATGCCATCTCTAAAATGTTCCCCTTCTCTCAACTATGTTTTCTATTCGTTACCCCATCCTCGATCAGTGCTGATCTACTACTCCAAACACCATGGGCTCTTATCTTATTAAATAGCCTTATGTGCGGCACCTTATCAAGCGCCATTTGGACATCCAAATATTTTACATCTACTGGTTTCCCGGTACCTGTCCTGTTTGTCATCTCCTCAAAGAATTCTGAAACAATTTCTTAGGTACGCTTTCCCCTTCATGAAGCCATGCTGAATCTGCTTATTAGATCATGTATTTCTAAATACTTTGCTATTACATTATTTTTAAATGATTCCAACATTTTCCCAATAACAGATATTAAACTAACTGGTCTGTAGTTAACTGTTTTTTTTTCTCCCACAATTTTTAAAAAAGCTATTACATTGCTCATTCTCCAATCCACAGGGATATTTCCAGAATCTAAGGGTTTTTGGAATATTACTACCAGTGCATCCATTATCTCTGTATCTATTCCATTAACACCCTAGAATGTATCCCATTAGGTCCATGGGACTTATAGGCCTGTAGCCCAATTCCTTCCCCAGTGCTTTTTATCCAATGATAGTCATAGTATTATTTGCCGCCCCCACCCACCTGCACCTGCCTCCCACCCACCCCCCCACCACCCCCCACCCCCCCCCCCCCCACCCCCCCACCCCCAACCCCACATTTTTGCTTCTTGATTGTTCATTCTTTTTGGAATGCTGTTAGTATCTTCTACCGTGAAGACTGCAGCAAAGTCATTATTCAACTCCTCTGCCATTTCCTTCTTCCCCGTTATTATTTACCAAGCCTCATTCTCTAAGCGCCTATGTTCACTTTGGCCTCTCTCTCCTCCGTTTTATGGACTTAAAGAAGCTCTTGCTGTCCGTTTTGATATTACTTGCTAGTACAGCTCCAAAACTGATTCATTCACTCTTCATTTTTATGGTCATCAATTTTTGGTTTTTAAAAATTTCCCAACCATCTGGTTTGCCACTAATCTTTGACATATTGTATGTTCTTTCTTTAAATTTGATTCTGTCCTCAACTTCCTACGTTAACCATAGTTGGTTCATCACCTTCCTTGAACCGTCCTTCCTCATTGTGATATATATTTGTCGAGAGCCTTGAACTATTTTTTTAAACGTCAGTCATTGCTCATTCTTTCTGCTAAACTGCTTTCTCAGTCAACTCCAGCCTACTCGGCCAACAGTCCACTGTAATTACCCTTCTTTAAGGTTAGCACAGTTGGTTCCGGCCCAAATTTCTGACTCTCAATCGAAATGATACATTCTACTATTGTATGGAGACTGTTTCCGAGCGGATTCTTTATTCTGAGTTCATGTTCTAAACCTGCCTCATTACAAATTACCAGATCCTGCAACAAGTGAGCAGGACAGTGATAAGCTTCAGTGGGATATGCATTTCATGGTGAAACAGAGAGGCACGAAACAAGCGAAACTTAATTAAGTTACGTTTGTAGGATACATTTTGGAGCAGGAATGAAGAGATACAGTACAAATTAAATTGGACAATTTTGAATGGGTGGCCACTGTCATTGGGGGTACTTGGTGGCATGAACGAATAAGTACGGTAAGACAAGAGCGTAGTGGTGTTGGCGCTTGACCAAATATCCAGACACCCAGGGTAATGCTCTGGGCACATGGGTTCTAATCCAGCCATGGCAGATGTTAAATTTGAATTCGCAACTGCATACATAAGGCGTGTACTTGGTTTGCTGAACTTAGAGTGAGTCCGGTAATGGTTTTGAAGTGCTTGCGATGGTTGCCAGTTGGACTTCGAAGGTCAGACTTTTATTTGGGGCATACAAGGCCTTCCTTGCCATTGAGGCGAGTTGGCGGCCTGGGATAAGGGGGCAGGGGGATGATGGTGGTGTGCCGGGGAGTGGCGGGGTGGGGCGGGGAGGTGGCGAAAAGACTGCATTGCATTTGATCAGAGTGCACAAGCAAGTACGGAGTTTCGGGGTTGTTGTGTTGTTAGTGAAGCCGCCACATATTAGTCAATCCGTCTAATAGACATGTTTGGATTAGTGCCTCTCGCTTACATGCCCAGTCAATCAATGCAGAGGCTTTAAAGTGCCACCAAATGCTGCAGTACTTTGAACCCATCAGACACAGACTGGAAACTAAATAGCACTTTAGTGGACTGGACGACTGGACACGTTGAACAGTCTCCTTTAAAAAGCTGGCCGTGCAGCTGTCAATGGTGGAGGCCCTGGAAGCCCCTTACCATGCCATCATACCGGTTTGGAGCAACCTGCCCTATGGTTGCAGCAAACGTTGCATTCTTGCAGAGCAGGCTAGTAGAATGACTGCTCCGGAGCTGGGAGGGCTGCATGCAGCCCAGTGTGTAGAGCTGCCACCAACCTGCCTCGTATAGCGGAGCGGAGGATTGTGATTTATCTGGCAGCCATTAAGTACAATAACCTCTCGCCATCCAAGTGCTGGCCAGCACTCTCTACGATTCATTAAGTGGCCTTCAGTCATAAAAAGAAAATTTCTTAGAATACCCGAACCAAACCACGCTTCTCTCTCTTTCATCCTGCATTAGGAGTACATCAGAAACAGGGCCTTCGTGAACTAGCTGCATGCTTCCTGGTGCACCGAGAGCTCATGGATGTGCAGACTGAGGATTTGCACCTTGAGGTAGAAGGGCGCGGCTGCGACTCATGCACACAGCGATGAAGAGCCGCAAACACTGGTCGGCACCAAGCTAGAACTAAGTTGTAACGACGCCACCATTCAAAGCTGCAGATGACCGAGAACAAGGGTCAACGAAGATTGTGCATGTCCGGGGAACTGATAGGCCTTGTCTGCCGCATCCTGCAGCATATGGCGCCCCGAAACTCTTCCAGTGGCCATGAACGTGACCGTGGTGCTCAATTACAATGCCGGTGTCACCATTCAGAGTTCCACCAGAGGTCGAAATGGAATATCACAAGCCTCCATCCACAAGTATATCCATGAGGTCACGGACTACATCTTTGTGACGGCACACGACCTTATGCATTTCGACCGAGATGATGAGGCTTAGGGTGTAAGAGTGTTTGATCTCCGGTTCCCCACTGATGCAGGGTGCCAGTGACTGTACCCAAGTCGTGCTCAGATCTCCAGCAGCTTATCGTAAATGTTGTAAACCGCAGGCTTCCATTCCCTGATTGTTCCGTTGGTGTGCAACCACAAGAAATGTATCCTGCAGGTCTGCACATGGTTTGCGAGGCGTGCCCATGACTCCTAAATTCTCAGCCGCCACAGATCGCTGTTGTCCTCCAGGGTCCACAGAGGCTGCAGGGATGGCTCCTCTGGGGAAAGGGCTAACGGCAGAGGACAAGACTGAAGACACCCGTGCGGCAGCATCAGGCTGCAGAAGAGATAATCTATAACGAAGCTTATAATCCAACTTGCACCTTGTTGGAGCAAACCATCGGGATGTTGAACAGAATGTTCCCGTGCCTGCACTTGTGTGGTGGAGCCCCGCAAATAATTCAGAGCGTGTGTCACGAATCATTTTCACCTGCGGGGCCGTATACAAACTGGCATTGCAACGGGCGAAGAGCTGCCTGAGGAAGAAATGGACGAGCTGGAGGTCTCTTCCAATGAGGAGGACTTCGACTGGAATGAGGGTGAGGAGGCCCTTCAAAGAAACAATGACGACGATGAGGATCCTGCCCTGGCCGACGAGGCATGCGCATTCGGGAGACACTCAGAGCTGCTAGATTTGTAGAGGAAGATGACAAAATGCCATGAGGAGACACCATAGATGCTCACATTGCACCTGTGAACATTCGAGCCCAGGCAGATGGCAGCGCGCAGACCCTCTGTGAATATCTCCTGTTATGCAGGCGCAGTGGAGACCCTAAACGCCACTCGATTGCAGGAGGCTGATGACGACATGCATTAAGGAGACCCCAAAGATCTTCACATAACAGCTGAATGTCTGCCTCCTGTGTGCGGTCTATAGTGTCATGTCATGGAGACGAAGCCAGGAAACTTTAAATACACCTGATCATTTGTCACCATTCAGCACCTGAACCCTTCAGGAACACAATATCATTGGTCACAGATGATGAAGATGTGGGGACAGCCCCGCCTGAATGGTGCTGAGAGCAAACAGAGAGAATGAGAAAAGCTCTGTGACGCCTGCCTACGACGTTCCTGCAGAAACGAAACTCGCAATTGCTTTGCAGATATCAGTAAGGTATCGAGGGAGGGTAAGGCCGGGTCATCACTTTGGTCTGAATGCTGGAAAAAGCACATGGAATAGGCCCTGGACTGAGACACCTACTTCCTTTTTTGAGCAGGAACCAAGTATTGACATCTGAGCGAAATGAACACTGCCCATCAGATAAGGAGCCTGAGGCTTAGTGAAAACTATGTACAAGTGGTTAGCGCCAGTGCCAATGTGTGCAATGACATTTTCTTAATCTTCCTAGCCCTGCTGCTACAACATGGTTTTCCCAAGCCTTAACTAGAGGAGGTGGAATGTGGCGGCTGCAGAATGCTACGCCCTGTCTGTGCTGGCCTTGGCGGGGGTCCCTGGAGGGCCCAGACCTGGAATGACTCCACCCGCTTTCAGACTCCTTCTGTACGGCAGTGGCACCCATCTCGGACTGTGGAGGTTAAGCAGGTGAGTCCAGAGGAAGAGGGGAGTCGGGTGGGCTGACAGTCACGGAGTCGCCTGGCATGGATACCCCCGGAGTGCGCACCTTCTGATTTTCCTTCCTATGTGCGCCCCAGGGCCCGACTGTTGCCATGAGGAGAATGTGTTGCTGGGAGGAGGTCAAACTGCTTCACCGCTCTTGTGTGCAAAATTTTGGAGGCCAAATATCGCATCAGCAATAGCATTTAGCCCGCACAGCTGTACGGGACCAATGGCCTGTACCAATGTCTCCATGACGGTCTCTATCATATCTCTCTTGACCTCGGAGCGATGGTAAGCCAGCGATATCGCCTCATCCTGAAAGCGGATGGAGTTCTCCATCTTGCCTTGCAGCACGCATCCCTTTCTGATGTTCTGAAGCTTGCGTTTGCAGCTCCAGCAACTGAGACATGGCTTAATTCAGAGGCTCGTGATCTGTCTCAGACTCAGCAATTTTCTGGCCTCTGGCATTCCTCCCATTGCAAGAGACCTGGGTAGTGTCCCTGCCACCGCCATCTATGGATCATGAAGTGTAATGTACTGGCCAGATTGGGATCCCGAGTCTATAGTCGAAGAACGTCCCACTGACGTGTGTGGCTCTGCACTGGTGAAGTTTCCCAGTGAGGGCTGTGACTGCTCATTAACGGAGGTGTCTTCGGATTCCTCTTCAGAGGATTCTTCGGGGCTTCATTTCAGGCCCTGTGTCATGGGCTCCCTCAGCTGTTTCCCACATGTGCCTGCGAGAGCAAGGCAATATAATTAGGGCATGGCAGTGGCCTGTGGAAAAAAGTATAAATTACTCACACTCTAGTTTTCTGGTAGAGATTGCACTGTTGGACTCTCATTTGGTAGAGCAGTGACGAACTCATCGTCAGAACTGAGATGATCCAGATCCTCGCAACCCAGTTGGATAGCTCTGCTTTCAAAATCCCTGCGGGCCTTGATTTCAGGCATTTCTCTATCAGCCGGCGATTACTCTGTGTTGCTGTGTGCCAGAATGTTCTGCATCAGTAGGAATGTAGAGAATGTAAGCAGGGTGCCTCCCACTGGCCAAATGAAAGCAATGAAGATGTCTATGTGTGTGAAAGAGTGAATGACGATGCCCCTTGAACCTGACTGTGGTTGCTGTGAATGTGTGATGGGTGAGTTGAGAAAGAAGAGTAGTGTGACTTACCCTGGAGGACATCATTCATCCTGTTTCCAGCACTGGGCGGCTGTCCTCTCTTGTGGGGCTTTGGCGTTTTTCACAGCTGCCATCGCCTCCCAGGTGATGAAGCTGTTCATTCCGCAGCCAGAGCGGGGATACAGGACTTCATGGCAGCCCGCCAAATGGTAATTGAGGGACATAACTTTAGGCCCAGGGACTAAAGCCTTCTTGCATTTTGGGGCCATGTCTTCAGGGCAGCAATCATTTGCTTGAAGCACTGAGAGGTGTGCACGCAGTTGCACTTTAAACATGGCCCCTGGCGTGAGGATGCGAGAAGGTGACAGCGTGGCTTGCTAATGAGAAACCGCCCAACATGGAAACAGATTATTTCCCGGGAATGCAAAATTAATGATGCTGGATTGGATCGATAGGGAGTGAAAGGCCGCTATTGCAGCCGGCGGGTAAAATATCGTCTTTCCCTCCTGGTACCTCTCATCTGGGATGATTCCCAAAGGTGTTCATAGAATGTTTACGAGAAGGTTTCTTAAAACAGCATATTCTGGAGCAAAACACAGAGCAGGCTGCTCTAGAACTGATGTGAAGCAACGTGATAGGTTTAATTTAAAAATCACAGCTAAGTAAATCTTACGAAGCAGTGACCATAATGTTGCTGAATTTTACATTACTTTTGATGAATAAAGGATTGCAAGATTAGTATTTATAGCATAAATAAGGGACATTTTGACGGCATGAAATCAGAGCTAGCTGAAGTGAACTGGCAAACGAGGTTAAGGGACACGTTATATAGTGGCAGCCATTTAAAGGGATATTTCAAAATACACAGAGTATATATATTCCAATGAGAAAGATAAATAACAAGGGGAGGGCCCACCATTCGTGTTTAACTGAAACAAGATAGAGGCAATATCAAAACGGAAAGGAAAAGCATATAATTATGCAAAGGCATGTGGCACGTCAGAAGATTGGAAAGAATATAAAGAACAGCAAAGGATCACAAAACTTTTATTAAACTTTTCGACCGATAGGTCACAAGAAGTATGAAGTCTGCAGTAAGAGTTTCTATAAATAATTAAGAAAGAAGATAGGCAACAAAGTGAGCACTTGTTCTACGAAAAGTGTTTCCTTGGAATTGATAATGGAAGTTAGAGAAATGGTGGATGAATTAAGCAGCTATTTTGCATCGGTCTTCAACATAGAGAGTACAGGTAACATCCTGTAAGTAGCTATACATCAGGTAATGGAATAAGGGGAGAAACTTCCGGAAATTACAGTAACCAGGAAGTATTATTGAACAAATTTGTAAGGCTGTGAACTGACAAATCTGAGTCCGCATGGGCTTCACCCTAAGGTCTTGAAAGAAGTGCTGGTGAGGTAGTTGATGCATTGGGTTTTAATATTCCAAAATTTCCTAGGTTCGGCGAAGTTCCCATTGGTTTCAAAAATAGTAGATCTAACTTATTTATTAAAAAAAGGGAGGGGGAAAGGAAACAACAATCTATCGGCCAGTTAGACTAAATTCTATCAGGGGGGAAATGTTAGAAGCTATAATTAATCACTTTGTAGTAGGTCAGTTAGAATAGAAAAGACAAAGTAATCAGGCAGGTTTTGTGAAAAATAAATCATGCTTAAGCAATGTATTAGTTATTTAAATGGGTCATATGTGCTATGGATGAAGGGGGACTGGAGGAAGCATTGTGCTTAGACTTCCAGAAGGCATTTAATGAAGTGCAACATCAAAGGACGTTGCAGGGGATAAGATATCGGCATGGATAGAAGTTTGGCTAGCTAAGGGGAAACAGACAGTTAGCATAAATGGTCTAATCTTCAGTTTGCAAGACGTGACGAGTGGCATGCTGCAGGGGTCAGTGCTTGGTCGTCAATTGTTTACAATTTATATAAATGACTAGGATGAAGGGACCGAAGGAATGGTTACTAATTTTCTTCACGACACGAAGTTGGGGAGGAAAATATACTGTGAAGAGGGCATTAGGAGGTAAGAGTGGGATAAAGGTTGGTTAAATGAGTGGGCTTATATCCAGCTAAAGAAGCATAATGTGGGGAAACGTAAAATTGTTATCAATTATCAGTTATGCAGGAAGAAGAAAACATTAGCACATTATTAAATAGTAAGAGATTGCAGAGCTCTGAGATTCAAGAGGGATCTCGGTGTTCTAGTGCAATAATCACAAAGGTTAGTTACGATGTACAGCATGTAATGAGGAAAGCTAAGGAATGTCACTATTCATTGTGAGGGGAAATAATTACAAATGTGCGGGGTGGGTGGGGGGGAGGGGGGGGGGGTTATGCTTAATTTGCACAGGGTACTGGACGGACCACATCTCGAGTGCTGTGCACAGTACTGGCCTCTTTATTGAAGGAAATATGAAAATAGGCTGGAAGAAGTTCACAGACTTGCTGACTTATATA
The DNA here is from genome assembly GCF_964194155.1 of Cetorhinus maximus. Taxonomy (NCBI): domain Eukaryota; kingdom Metazoa; phylum Chordata; class Chondrichthyes; order Lamniformes; family Cetorhinidae; genus Cetorhinus; species Cetorhinus maximus. Next base: position 9,224,062 of record NC_135913.1, read on the forward strand.
ATGAATGGGTGGATTGTCTGAAGAGGAAACACTGGACAGTTTACGCTTCTGTCCACTAGAGTTTCGATGAATAAGAGATGACTTCATTGAAACCTTAAAGTCCTATGCTATTTTGTCAGGGTGGATGTGGAGAGGGCGGTCCCTCGTGTGGGAGAATCTAGAACTAGGGGTCACTGTTTAATAAAAGTAAGGGTTCGCTCATTTAAGAAAGCGATGAGGGGAATTTCTTTCTCTCTCAGAGGCTAGTGAGGCTTTGGAATGCTCTTATCAAAATGTACTCGTAGAGGAATTTTTCAATTTGTATGAAGGCAGAGATGGATGGATTCTTCATTAACAAGGGGGTGGAAGTTTACAAAAGGTAGGGCGTAATGTTGGCTTGATGTTCCAGTCAGGTCAGCCATGCTTTTATTCGATGGTGGAGGAAGTTCGAGAAACCAAGCTCTTCATTGTTATGATCATAGTTATGCTCGTATGCAATCCAATAAATAGAGTAAATAAATAGTTCAATAAGTTCATTAAATAATCTACAATCCAATCAACAGAGCACATAAGTAATGTTTATTCATAAGTGTATAATTAATCTATAGTCCTATAAACAGGGTAAGTAATTAATGTTCAGTGTAATTGTGTAATTAATCTACAATCCATTGAGCAGAGTAAATGAGGATTTAAAAAAAATAAGTGTGCAATCACTCTACAGTTCAACAAACGGAGGAATGAAGAAAACGACCCTTTTCACTGTGCCCTCAACAGGACCATTCGCAAGAAAAAAAACAATGTCAGTGGAAGCACCTGGTTTTTACTCTATGAGAATAGAGTTGTTTGCAAGTGGACTCGGATTGTTAGAGGCATTGCCATTGAGAATGCATATTTCGATGCTGAGTGACAAATAAATGCCAAACAATTACATAGTTGAATCGTCCAACATAAACACCTGGGGGTTACAATGGACCATAAACAACATTTGTGTAGCTGGTCAAATGCTATGAATCGTGCAGCGAGTAACTCACCTCCAAACTCCCCAACGCCTGTCTACCATCTGCAAGGCACAGGCCAGCAGTGTGATGGAATACTCTCCAATTTCCTGGATGAGTGCAGCTCCAAAGACATTCAATAAACTTAATGCAATTCAGAACAAGCAGCACAATTGTTTGTCACCCCATCCCCAAATATTCACTCCATCGACCAACGACGCACATCGGCAGCAATGAATACCATCTACAAGATGCACTGCAGAAACTCACTAAGACTTCTTTGACGGCATGCTCCAAATCCACGACCAGTACCAGCTGGAAGGAGAAGCGCGCCGACACCTGGGAACACCACCACCTGGAAGTTCCCTTTCAAGCCACTCATCACCCTGATTTGGAAATATATCGTCGTACTTTCACAGTCGCTGTGTGAATATCCTGGAGCACATCCACACATACCACGTAGACTACATAGGATCAAGACAGCCGCTAACCAGGAGCTTCTCAAGGGCAATTAGGGATGGAAATATCTTCTGGTCTAGATTGTGAAACACAAACCCCGTAAATGAATAACAATAATAATATTTTGAAAGTGAAACCAGATAGCGTGACTCTGATTGTTAAAAATATTGCCCTGGGGGATGAACAAACAAATGGCTGTCACTTATTTTGTTTAAGCTGAAACAGGCAAATCGTGTGTAAGAGAAATATGCAGCTTCCATTGCACGTGAATATGCCACAATGCAAGCCCCACTCACAATCTTACATTGGCAGTCCGGTGTTTGCTAGCAAATTGAGGGTTATTTTTAAAATGTTGTCGAATCGTGGAAATGCCTGTAATGTGAACATCTTGATTTGAGTTTTGTAAGCATCGACTGTCTGTGTATGGTCTACACCTTGTCTATTCCGAACAGCCGAAGCAACAGGCTGTTTCATACTACCCGCTAGCCTTTGGGACATGCAGCCTACATATCTTACATCACACTGACACTGAGATTCATATACCACATTACTCATTTGTGTCACAGACTGAAAGCACTTTTGCCTTGACGGCATCATTCTGTTCGTGGCGACAGCACTCGTGCTGCTACTTCAGCTGTGGCTATCCGATATTTTGCTGATACACTTGTCATATTTAAATCCATGGCAGCATGTAATATTTCCCTTACATCACAGAATCACTGAATATTAAGGGTACAGAAGGACCCCATTCGGACCATCTGGCCTGCAGCGGTTCACCAACTGTGCGTTAAGACCTTGTGCCATTGTCCTACCTTCTGTGCATTACTCTGCACATTGTTTATTTTCAAATTATCATTTAATGCCCTCTTAAATGCCTCGAGTGAACCTTCCTCCATCACACTTCCAGGCAGTGGATACCGGCCCCGAACCATTTGTTGTGTGTGTGTTGTTTTTTTCGTCTCGTCACATTTGCTTCTTTCTTCAAATTACATTAAATCCGTGTCCTCTCGTTCTTGATCCTTTTATGAGCCGAAAAGCTTCTCCCCACCTACTTTGTCCAGCCCTCTCATTCATTTGAATATATCGATCAGATCTCTTCTTACCCTTTTTGTCTCTAAGAAGAACAGTCCTAACCTCACCAATCTCCCTTTGTAAATTTAGATTCGCATCTCTGGAGCCATTCTTATAAACCACTTTTACACCATCTGCAATGTGTTCACTTCCTTCCTATAGCGTGGCGCCAAGAACTGTACATGATACTCTAGCTAAGTTATAACGAGGGCCTTATATAAATTCAGCATAGGCCCCTTTGCTCTTGCAATCTATGGTACCATTAAGAAAGCCCAGGATACTATGTACTCTATCTATTGTTCTATCCTACTTTCCTGTCACCTTCAATGACCTATGAACATATATGCCCCTTCTCTTCCTGCACCTCCTTCAAAACTTCACTCTTTATTTTATTTTGCACGTACGCTTACTTTCTACCAAAATACATCACCTACCACTTTTCCACATTGAACATCATCTACCGCTTACATCCCCAATTCACCAGCTGCCAGTTGTGTGGCATTGTTTCAGATGCCGTTTGACAGTCAATGTACGCAACATCAACACAAATACCCTAATTAAGCTTTTCTGTTATCTATTCGAAGTCTACAGCAAGTTAGTTAAACACAATTTCCCCGTTAGCAATCCATGCTGGCTCTCCTTTATCAACACGTATATTTTTGCACGTGAATACCAATTGTGTTCCAAATAATTATTTCTACAATCTTGCCCATCACTAAATTTAAACTGCCAGGTCTGTAATTGCTGGCCTTGTCCTTACATCCGTTTTTTGAAGAAGGGCGTAATTTTTGTAATTCTCCAGCCCCTCTGGAGTCTAGGGAATTCTGCAAAATTATCGCCAGTGCCCATAAATTTTCATAATGGGGTCCATCCTGCATTCAAGTTCATCTCTGAAATAGAACAGCCAAATTAAAGCTGCTCGGAGTTCTCTACCACGTTCTATTGCAAGCTTACCTTCACTGGTCAATAGGAGGGTTGAGATTCTCACAGTTCCACAGGCTATACAATCGACCTTAATGGTAAATACGACCAATTCATTTGCTTACCATGCAAGTTTGATGCTGATATAGGGCGCATCAAATGCATCCTTCAGGATAATGTCTACACTGATCAGATCATTTCACTTTGTATATTATGCAAACTGATGAACCGGGCTAATGTGCCTTCCGCCCTGAAAAGTTTCCATTCTACTTCACATTACGCTGGATGAGCAAAATATTGCAAACATTTGAGGCACAGCTGAAGCTAGCTGCTTCACACTGCTACAGTGCAGTAGCAGCACGAGTGCTGTCGCCATGAACAGATTGCTGCCGTCAAGCCAAAAGTGCTTTCAGTCTGTGACACAAATGAGTAATGTGGTATATGAATCTCAGTGTCAGTGTGATGTAAGGTATGTAGGCTGCACGTCCCAAAGGCTGGCGGGTGGTATAAAACAGCCTGTTGCTTCTGCTGTTCGCAATAGACAAGGTGCAGACCATACCCAGACAGTCCGTGCTTACAAAACTCAAATCATGATGTCCACATTATGGGCAATTCCACGATTCGACAACATTCTTAAAATAACCCTCAATTTGCTAGCAAACACCGGACTGCCAATGTAAGATTGTGAGTGGGGCTGGCATTGTGGCACATTTGCGTGCAACGGAAGCTGCATTTTTCACTTACACACGATTTGCCTGTTTCAACTTAAACAAAATAAGTGACAGCAATTTGTTTGTTCATCCCCCGGGGTAATATTTTTTAACACTCAGAGTCACGCTATCTGGTTTCATCTTCAAAATATTATTATTGTTATTCATTTACGTGGTTTGTGTTTCACAGTCTAGACCAGAATGTATTGCCCATCCGTAATTGCCCTTGAGAAGCTGGTGGTGAGCGGCCCTCTTGATCCTATGTAGTCTGCGTGGTATGTGTGGATGTGTGCTCCAGGATATTCACACAACGACAGCGAAAGTACGACGATATATTTCCAAATCAGGGTGATGAGTAGATTGAAAGGGAACTTCCAGGTGGTGGTGTTCCCAGGTGTCGGCGCGCTTCTCGTTCAAGGTGGTATCAGTCGTAGATTTGGAGCATGCTGTCAAAGGTGTCTTAGTGAGTTTCTGCACTACGTCTTATAGATCGTATTCATTGCTGCCGATGTGCGTCGTTGGTCGATGGAGTGAATATTTGGGGATGGGGTGACAAACAAGTGGACTGCTTGTTCTGAATTGCATTAGGTTTATTGAATGTCTTTGGAGCTGCACTCATCCAGGAAATTGGAGCTTATTCCATCACACTCCTGGCTTGTGCCTTGCAGATGGTGGACAGGTTTTGGGGAGTCCGGAGGTGAGTTACTCGCTGCAAGATTCATAGCATCTGACCAGCTATACAAATAACGTTTATGGTCCATTGTAACCCCCAGGTGTTTATATTGGACGATTCAACGATGGTAATGATATTATTTGTTTGGCATTTATTTGTTACTCATCATCGAAAGATGCAATCTCCATGGCAACGACTCTAACAATCAGAGTCCAACTGCAAACAACTCTCTTCTCATAGAGTAAAAACCTGGTGTTTCCCTTCACGTTGTTTTTTTCTTGCAAATTGTCCTGTTGAGTGCAAAGGGAAAAGCGTCGTTCTCTTCACTCCTCCGTTTGTTGAACTGTAGAGTGATTGCACACTTATTTTTTAAAAATCCTCATTTAATCTGCTCATTGGATTGCATATTAATTACACAATTACACTGAACAATAATTACTTAGCCTCTTTATAGAGCTATAGATTAATTACACACTTATGAATAAACATTACTTATTCGCTCTGTTTATTGGATTGTAGATTAAGTATAGAAGTTATTGAACAAACACTATTTATTTACTCTTTTTATTGGATTGCATACGAACATAACTATGATCATAACAATGAGGAGCTTGGTTTCTCGAACTTCCTCCACCATCGAATTATAGCATGGCTGACCAGATTGGAACCTCAAACCCACATTAAACCCGACCTTTTGTAAACGTTCACCCACTTGTTAATCAAGAACCCATCCATCTCTGCCGTTTAAAATTTAAAATTTAAAACCTCCTCTACGAGTGCATTTCGATGAAGAGCGTTCCAAAGCCTCACTAGCCTCTGACAGAGAAACAAATTCCCCTCATTACTATCTTAAATGAGTGAACCCTTATTTTTTTATTAAATAGTGACCCCTAGTTCTAGATTCTCCCACAAGAGAGAACGCCCTCTCCACATCTACCCAGACAAAACACCATAGGACTTTAAGGTTTCAATGAGGTCATCTCTTATTCATCAAAACTGTCCAGTATTTCCTGCTAAGACAATCCACCCATTCATTGTATAAGTCAGCCAGCCTTCTGTGAACTTCTTCCAGCCTATTTTCATATTTCTTTCAATAAAGAGGCCAGTACTGTACGCAATACTCGGGATTTGGTCACTTCTGTGCCCTGTGCAACTTAAGCATAACCCCCACTACATTTGTAATTATTTCCCCTCACAATTAATAGTGACATTCTTTAGATTTCCTCATTACATGCTGTACATTGTAACTAACCTTTGTGATTAATGCACTAGAACACCCAGATCCCTCTTGAACCTCAGAGCTCTGCAATCTCTCATCATTTAATAATGTGTTAATGATTTATTCTTCCTGCTGAAGATAACAATTTTAAGTTTCCCCACATTAAGCTTCTTTAGCTGGATCTATGCCCACTCATTTAACCAACTTTTATCACTTTCGTTCCTCCGAATGCCCTCTTCACAGTTTATTTCCCTCCCCAACTTCGTGTCGTAACAAAATTAGTAACCATTCCTTCGGTCCCTTCATCCTATCATTTATATAAATTGTAAACAATTGCAGAGTGTTTAGCACTGACCCCTGCGGCATACCAGTCGTCACGTCTTGCAAACTGAAGAATAGCCCATTAATGTTAACTGTTTGTTTCCCCTTAGAAAGCCAAACTTCTTTCCTGCCGATATGTTATCCCCCGCAACATGAACTTTTATTTTCTCACAACGTCCTTTGATGCGGCACTTCATTAAATGCCTTCTGGAAGTCTAAGCACAATGCTTCCTCCAGTTCCTATTCATCCATAGCACATATGACTCATTTAAATAACTAATAAATTGGTTAAGCAAGATTTGTTTTTCACAAAACCCGCCTGATTACTTTGTCTTTTTTATTCTAACTGACCCACTACAATATGTTTAATTATGGCTTCTAACATTTCCCCTCTGATAGATATTAGTCTAACTGGCCGATAGATTGCTGTTTCCTGTCCCCCTCCCTTTTTTAATAAATGAGTTACATCTAGCATTTTAGAAACGAATGGGAACTTTGCCAACCTAGAAAATTTTGGAATATTAAAACCCAATGCGTCAACTACATCACCAGCACTTCTTTCAAGACATGTGAAGCCCATGTGGACTCACAGAATTGTCAGTTCACAGCCTTACAAATTTGGTCAATAATACCTCCTGGGTACTGTAATTTTCGGAAGTTTCTCCCCTCATTCCATTTCCTGATGTATAGCTACTTGCAGGATGTTACCTGTACCCTCTATGTTGAAGACTCATACAAAATGGCTGCTTAATTCATCCACCATTTCTCTAATTTCCATTAGCAATTCCAAAGAAACAATTTTTTATAGAACAAGTTTTCACTTTGTTGCCTCTCTTCTTATTTAAATATTTATAAAAACTCTCACTGCAGTCTTCATATTTCTCGTGACCTTTCGGTAGGATACTTTAATAAATGTTTTATGATCCTTTGCTGCTCTTTATATTATTTCCAAACTTCTGACGTGCCACGTGCCTTTGAATAATTATATGCTTTTCCTTTAAGTTTGATATTGCCTTTTTCTTGTTTTAGTTAAACACGAATTGTGGGCCCTCTCCTTGTTATTTATCTTTCTCATTGAATATATGTATTCTATGTACTTTGAAATATCCCTTTAAATGGCTGCCAATATATAACCTGTCCCTTAACCTGGTTTGCTAGTTCACTTCAGCTAGCTCTGCTTTCACGCCGTCAAAATGTCACTTACTGATGCTATAAATACTAGTCATGCATTCTTTTCTTCATCAAAAGTAATAAAAAATTCAGCTATATTATTATCGCTGCTTCGTAAGGTTTCCGTGGCTGTGAATTTTTAAAATTAAACCTATCACGTTGCTTCACACAGGTTCTAGAGCAGCCTACTTTGTGTTTGGCTGCAGAATGTGCTATTCTAAGAAACCTTCTTGTAAACATTCTATGAACACCTTTGGGAATCATCCCAGATGAGAGGTACCAGGAGGGAAAGACGATATTTTACCCGCCGGCTGCAATAGCGGCCTTTCACTCCCTATCGATCCAATCCAGCATCATTAATTTTGCATTCCCGGGAAATAATCTGTTTCCATATTGGGCGGCTTCTCATTAGCAAGCCACGCTGTCACCTTCTCGCATCCTCACGCCAGGGGCCATGTTTAAAGTGCAACTGCGTGCACACCTCTCAGTGCTTCAAGCACATGATTGCTGCCATGAAGACATGGCCCCAAAATGCAAGAAGGCTTTAGTCCCTGGGCCTAAAGTTATGTCCCTCAATTACCATTTGGCGGGCTGCCATGAAATCCTGTATCCCCGCTCTGGCTGCGGAATGAACAGCTTCATCACCTGGGAGGCGATGGCAGCTGTGAAAAACGCCAAAGCCCCACAAGAGAGGACAGCCGCCCAGTGCTGGAAACAGGATGAATGATGTCCTCCAGGGTAAGTCACTCTTCTTTTCTTTCTCAACTCACCCATCACACATTCACAGCAACCACAGTCAGGTTCAAGGGGCATCGTCATTCACTCTTTCACACACATAGACATCTTCATTGCTTTCATTTGGCCAGTGGGAGGCACCCTGCTTACATTCTCTACATTCCTACTGATGCAGAACATTCTGGCACACAGCAACACAGAGTAATCGCCGGCTGATAGAGAAATGCCTGAAATCAAGGCCCGCAGGGATTTTGAAAGCAGAGCTATCCAACTGGGTTGCGAGGATCTGGATCATCTCAGTCCTGACGATGAGTTCGTCACTGCTCTACCAAATGAGAGTCCAACAGTGCAATCTCTACCAGAAAACTAGAGTGTGAGTAATTTATGCTTTTTTCCACAGGCCACTGCCATGCCCTAATTGTATTGCCTTGCTCTCGCAGGCACATGTGGGAAACGGCTGAGGGAGCCCATGACACAGGGCCTGAAATGAAGCCCCGAAGAATCCTCTGAAGAGGAATCCGAAGACACCTCCGTTAATGAGCAGTCACAGCCCTCACTGGGAAACTTCACCAGTGCAGAGCCACACACGTCAGTGGGACGTTCTTCGACAATAGACTCGGGATCCCAATCTGGCCAGTACATTACACTTCATGATCCATAGATGGTGGTGGCAGGGACACTACCCAGGTCTCTTGCAATGGGAGGACTGCCGGAGGCCAGACAATTGCTGAGTCTGAGACAGATCACGAGCCTCTGAATTAAGCCATGTCTCAGTTGCTGGAGCTGCAAACGCAAGCTTCAGAACATCAGAAAGGGATGCGTGCTGCAAGGCAAGATGGAGAACTCCATCCGCTTTCAGGATGAGGCGATATCGCTGGCTTACTATCGCTCCGAGGTCAAGAGAGGTATGATAGAGACCGTCATGGAGACATTGGTCCAGGCCATTGGTCCCGTACAGCTGTGCGGGCTAAATGCTGTTGCTGATGCGACATTTGGCCTCCAAAATTTTGCACACAAGAGCGGTGAAGCAGTTTGACCTCCTCCCAGCAACACATTCTCCTCATGGCAACAGTCGGGCCCTGGGGCGCACATAGGAAGGAAAATCAGAAGGTGCGCTCTCCGGGGGTATCCATGCCAGGCGACTCCGTGACTGTCAGCCCACCCGACTCCCCTCTTCCTCTGGACTCACCTGCTTAACCTCCACAGTCCGAGATGGGTGCCTCTGCCGTACAGAAGGAGTCTGAAAGCGGGTGGAGTCATTCCAGGTCTGGGCCCTCCTGGGACCCCCGCCAAGGCCATCACAGACAGGGCGTAGCATTCTGCAGCCGCCACATTCCACCTCCTCTAGTTACGGCTTGGGAAAACCATGTTGTAGCAGCAGGGCTAGGAAGATTAAGAAGATGTCATTGCACACATTGGCACTGGCGCTAACCACTTGTACATAGTTTTCACTAAGTCTCAGGCTCCTTATCTGATGGGCAGTGTTCATTTCGCTCAGATGTCAATACTTGGTTCCTGCTCAAAAAAGGAAGTAGGTGTCTCAGTCCAGGGCCTATTCCATGTGCTTTTTCCAGCATTCAGACCAAAGTGATGACCCGGCCTTACCCTCCCTCGATACCTTACTGATATCTGCAAAGCAATTGCGAGTTTCGTTTCTGCAGGAACGTCGTAGGCAGGCGTCACAGAGCTTTTCTCATTCTCTCTGTTTGCTCTCAGCACCATTCAGGAGGGGCTGTCCCCACATCTTCATCATCTGTGACCAATGATATTGTGTTCCTGAAGGGATCAGGTGCTGAATGGTGACAAATGATCAGGTGTATTTAAAGTTTCCTGGCTTCGTCTCCATGACATGACACTATAGACCGCACACAGGAGGCAGACATTCAGATTTATGTGAAGATCTTTGGGGTGTCCTTACTGCATGTCGTCATCAGCCCCCTGCAATCGAGTGGCGTTTAGGGTCTCCACTGCGCCTGCATAACAGGAGATAATCACAGAGAGTCTGCGCGCTGCCATCTGCCTGGGCTCGAATGTTCACAGGTGCAATGTGAGCATCTATGGTGTCTCCTCATGGCATTTTGTCATCTTCCTCTACAAATCTAGCAGCTCTGAGTGTCTCCCGAATGCGCATGCCTCGTCGGCCAGGGCAGAATCCTCATCGTCGTCATTGTTTCTTTGAAGGGCCTCCTCACCCTCATTCCAGTCGAAGTCCTCCTCATTGGAAGAGACCTCCAGCTCGTCCATTTCTTCCTCAGGCAGCTCTTCGCCCGTTGCAATGCCAGTTTGTATACGGCCCCGCAGGTGAAAATGATTCGTGACACACGCTCTGAATTATTTGCGGGGCTCCACCACACAAGTGCAGGCACGGGAACATTCTGTTCAACATCCCGATGGTTTGCTCCAACAAGGTGCGAGTTGGATTATAAGCTTCGTTATAGATTATCTCTTCTGCAGCCTGATGCTGCCGCACGGGTGTCTTCAGTCTTGTCCTCTGCCGTTAGCCCTTTCCCCAGAGGGGCCATCCCTGCAGCCTCTGTGGACCCTGGAAGACAACAGCGATCTGTGGCGGCTGAGAATTTAGGAGTCATGGGCACGCCTCGCAAACCATGTGCAGACCGGCAGGATACATTTCTTGTGGTTGCACACCAACGGAATAATCAGGGAATGGAAGCCTGCGGTTTACAAAATTTACGATAAGCTGCTGGAGATCTGAGCACGACTTGGGTACAGTCACTGGCACCCTGCATCAGTGGGGAACCGGAGATCAAACACTCTTACACCCTAAGCCTCATCATCTCGGTCGAAATGCATAAGGTCGTGTGCCGTCACAAAGATGTAGTCCGTGACCTCATGGATATACTTGTGGATGGAGGCTTGTGATACTCCATTTCGACCTCTGGTGGAACTCTGAATGGTGACACCGGCATTGTAATTGAGCACCACGGTCACGTTCATGGCCACTGGAAGTGTCGCGGGGCGCCAAATGCTGCAGGATGCGGCAGACAAGGCCTATCAGTTCCCTGGACATGTACAATCTTCGTTGACACTCGTTCTCGGTCATCTGCAGCTTTGAATGGTGGCGTCGTTACAACTTAGTTCTAGCTTGGTGCCGACCAGTGTTTGCGGCTCTTCAGCGCTGTGTGCTTGAGTCGCAGCCGCGCCCTTCTACCTCAAGGTGCAAATCCTCCATCTGCACATCCATGAGCTCTCGGTGCACCAGGAAGCATGCAGCTAGTTCACGAAGGCCCCTGCTTCTGATGTACTCCTAATGCAGGACGAAAGAGAGAGAAGCGTGGTTTGGTTCGGGTATTCTAAGCAATTATCTTTTTATGACTGAAGGCCACTTAATGAATCGTAGAGAGTGCTGGCCAGCAATTGGATGGCGAGAGGTTATTGTACTTAATGGCTGCCAGATAAATCACAATCCTCCGCTCCGCTATACAAGGCAGGTTGGCGGCAGCTCTACACATTGGGCTGCATGCAGCCCTCCCAGCTCCGGGGCAGTCATTCTACTAGCCTGCTCTGCAAGAATGCAACGTTTGCTGCAACCATAGGGCAGGTTACTCCAAACCGGTATGATGGCATGGTAAGGGGCTTCCAGGGCCTCCACCATTGACCGCTGCACGGCCAGCTTTTTAAAGGAGACTGTTCAACGTGTCCAGTCGTCCAGTCCACTAAAGTGCTATTTAGTTTCCAGTCTGTGTCTGATGGGTTCAAAGTACTGCAGCATTTGGTGGCACTTTAAAGCCTCTGCATTGATTGATTGGGCGTGTAAGCGAGAGGCACTAATCCAAACATGTCTATTAGACGGATTGACTAATATGTGGCGGCTTCCCTAACAACACAACAACCCCGAAACTCCGTACTTGCTTGTGCACTCTGATCAAATGCAATGCAGTCTTATCGCCACCTCCCCGCCCCACCCCGCCACGCCCCGGCACACCACCATCACCCCCCCTGCCCCCTTATCCCAGGCCGCCAACTCGCCTCAATGGTAAGGAAGGCCTTGTATGCCCCAAATAAAAGTCTGACCTTCGAAGTCCAACTGGCTACCATCGCAAGCACTTCAAAACCATTACCGGACTCACTCTAAGTTCAGCAAACCAAGTACACGCCTTATGTATGCAGTTGTGAATTCAAGTTTAACATCTGCTATGGCTGGATTAGAACCCATGTGCCCAGAGCATTACCCTGGGTGTCTGGAAACTTGGTCAAGCGCCAACACCACTACGCTCTTGTCTTACCGTACTTATTCGTTCATGCCACCAAGTACCCCCGATGACAGTGGCCACCCATTCAAAATTGTCCAATTTAATTTGTACTGTTTCTCTTCATTCCTGCTCCAAAATGTATCCTACAAACGTAACTTAATTAAGTTTCGCTTGTTTCGTGCCTCTCTGTTTCACCATGAAATGCATATCCCACTGAAGCTTATCACTGTCCTTCTCACTTGTTGCAGGATCTGGTAATTTGTAATGAGGCAGGTTTAGAACATGAACTCAGAATAAAGAATCCGCTCGGAAACAGTCTCCATACAATAATAGAATGTATCATTTCGATTGAGAGTCAGAACCGTGCTAACCTTAAAGCAGGGTAATTACAGTGGACTGTTGGCCGAGTAGGCTGGAGTTGACTGAGAAAGCAGTTTAGCAGAAAGAATGAGCAATGGCTGACGTTTAAGAAAATAGTTCAAGGCTCTCGACAAATATATATCATAATGAGGAAGGACGGTTCAAGAAAGGTGATGAACCAACTATGGTTAACGAAGGAAGTTGAGGACAGAAACAAACTGAAAGAAAGAACATACAATATGTCAAAGATTAGTGGCAAACCAGATGGTTGGGAAATTTTTAAAAACCAAAAATTGATGACCAAAAAAATGAAGAGTGAATAAATCAATTTTGTGGGTGTACTAGCAAGTAATATCAAAACGGACAGCAAGAGCTTCTTTAAGTCCATAAAACGGAGGAGAGAGAGGCCAAACTGAACGTAGGCACTTAGAGAATGAGGCTTGGTAAATAATAACGGGGAAGAAGGAAATGGCAGAGGAGTTGAATAATGACTTTGCTGCAGTCTTCACGGTAGAAGATACTAACAGCATTCCAAAAAGAATGAACAATCAAGAAGCAAAAATGTGGGGTTGGGGGTGGGGGGGTGGGGGCGGGGTGGTGGGAGGCAGGTGCAGGCGGGTGGGGGCGGCAAATAATACTATGACTATCATTGGATAAAAAGCACTGGGGAAGGAATTGGGCTACAGGCCTATAAGTCCCATGGACCTAATGGGATGCATTCTAGGGTGTTAAAGGAATAGATACAGAGATAATGGATGCACTGGTAGTAATATTCCAAAAACCCTTAGATTCTGGAAATATCCCTGTGGATTGGAGAATGGCCAATGTAATAGCTCTTTTAAAAATTATGGGAGAAAAAAAAAAGTTAACTACAGACCAGTTAGTTTAATATCTGTTGTAGTGAAAATGTTGGAATCATTTAAAAATAATGTAATAGCAAAGTATTTAGAAATACATGATCTAATAAGCAGATTCAGCATGGCTTCATGAAGGGGAAAGCGTACCTAAGAAATTGTTTCAGAATTCTTTGAGGAGATGACAAACAGGACAGGTACCGGGAAACCAGTAGATGTAAAATATTTGGATGTCCAAATGGCGCTTGATAAGGTGCCGCACATAAGGCTATTTAATAAGATAAGAGCCCATGGTGTTTGGAGTAGTAGATCAGCACTGTTCGAGGATGCGGTAACGAATAGAAAACATAGTTGAGAGAAGGGGAACATTTTAGAGATGGCATTTTGCAACTAGCGGAGAGCCACAGGAATCAGTGCTGGGCCCTCAATTATTTGCAATATATATATATATTAATGACTTAGATGAGGGAATTGAATGTACTATCGCCAGGTTTGGGATCACACCAAAATTGGTGGAAAGGCAAGTGGTGAGGATTACACATGGAGTCTGCAGTGGGACGTAGACAGATTAAGTGAATGGGCAAATAATTGGAAGATGGAATATAATGTGGGGAAATGTGAGTTTATGCACTTTGGCAGGAAGAACAGGGGAGCTGAAAATTATTTAAATGGAGAACGACTGCAGAAGGCTGCAGCATAGAATTGGAATATTGGCTTTATTTCAACAGGAAATGAGTTAAATAATAGGGAAGTTTTGCTCAAACTAGGCAATGCACTGGTTCGACCACGCCTTGAATACTGTGGCCCCCTTATCTTTGGAGGCAGTCCAGAGAATTTTCATTATTTCGGTCCTGGTAAGGAAGGGATTTTCTCATTTGGAGCGGTTGAGTAGTTTGAGCCTACGCTCACTGTAGTTTAGAAGGGTAAGGGGCGACCTTTATTGAAACATATAAGATTCTTAGGGGGCTTGACAGGGTAGATGCTGAGACGTTGTTTCCACTTGTGGGAGAGCCTACGTCCGGAGGGCATAAACTCAGAGTGAAGGGGCGCCCATTTATAAGAGACATGAGGAGAAATGTATTTTCTCAGATGGTAGCCAATCTGTCGCATTCTTTACCAGAGAGGGCTTTAGAGCCTGGGTCGTTAGGTATATTCAAGGCTGAGATGGACATATTTTTAATTACTAAGGCAATCAAGCTTATTGCAGAAAGGCAGGGGAGTGCTGTTGAGCATTATCAGATCAGCCATGATATCTTTGAATGGTGGAGCTGACTCGATTGGCTGTATGGCCTATTTCATCTCTTACCTCTTACAGTCGTAAATTTGCAAACTCCTGTTATCTGCAAAGTAGAAAGTCTGTTCATAATAAAGTAGTCTATATTATTTTTGTCTATCATAAAAACAGTGCTCCCAATAACGATCCCTGGGGAATATCACTTCAAAAACCCTTCCAGGTAGAATAAGTATCGTTCACCACTTCTGTCTGCTTCCCGTCTCGTATCCAATATCATATCCACGCTGTCACTGTCCCCTTAATCCATGGGGCACAGTTTCCATATCAACTCCATTAAATCACACTTGATAACTCGTTGTTCGTCCACCTAACTTGAAGCTCACATCCCTCATCAGCCCTCTCGCTGCTGAGACAAAGGACTGCCTTCAGGTTATCAGATACGATTTCCCATTAAAATGTTTGTGATCATGGTCATTTTAAAACCCCTTTCCTCACAAAGAGCGGAGTATTTTATCCTTGATCATGGGTTTTATTAAATTCATCCCAGATTATACAATTCAAAAGTTTTACCCAAAGTTCCACCATGGTTATTCTGACTGCACTGTTGTTCCTTGGTTTATCCCTCTCTCCTTTTATAAACATGTTGGAATATTTTCAACATACCAGTCTTCTAGCACCATTTCCATATCCATGGAGGATTGAAAGATAATGGTCAGTTCCTTCGTTATTTCCACCATTCCTTTCCTCAGCGAACTTCTTAGATCTCATCCAGACCGGGTAAATGTTCTATTTCATTTAACATAAGAAGTGTTGGATTGAAAGGGGTTAACTGACCATGTTTGTTCAGTGACTGTAATTAATGTCAGTCTACATGGATTCCAAAAGCGTAACTGGAGGGTTCCGCTCTGCTATTAATAAGGGACTCCGTTCAATGCGTTATCACTTCGTGTCAGCGGGAGCCCCGCCTCCGACAATAACAGGGATCAGCGGCTCCAGGAAGTGGGACAGAAGAGATCGGAATCTGAACACGATGGATTGGAATGATACAAAAATGGATCAGATTCTGACAACAATAAATTGGAATGATCCAACAATGGAGAGGAGTCTATACTATGGTCTTTATTGTATTTCACAAGATTTTGCATCTTTAGCATGGCGGATTAAATGCGTACTTTTGGTTATTCAAGCAGGTTACTATCCCATTCTGGAAATTGTTGGTGTTCCTGGTAAGTCTCTCTATTCAATTATTTTTTTCAGTATAACATGTTTATCTGTAGGACAGTTCTTGCCATTTAAAATTTGGAAAGGTTGAAGCTATTATATTCAGTTTCAGTAATTTACTCTATTACCTGTCCATCAGGCCCACTACCAGCGCTGTCTGATATCTGAGGATGTTTCCAAACTCCATGCTCCATTTGGCCCAGGGCTGATTTGTAAACTCGTATTCGCTCGTTCCCTAAAATGCAAGCTACCACATTCATCATATAAAGACATAAGAAAAATGAGGAGAACTAGGCCTCCAGCCCTTTAAGCCTGATCCACATTTCAAACAGATCATGGCTGATCCTCCACTTCAACACCATTTTCCTGCACTATCACAGTATTCCTTGATGATTTTGACATGTAGAAAGCTGTTTATCTCAGTCATGAACATGCTGAATAAGCTAAGTTTCCACAGCCCAAATGGGCAAGGATTCCAAAGATCCAGTACCCACTGAGTGTAAAATAAAAACCCCCTCATCACAGTCCTAAATGGCATGCCATTTTTTCTGAGACTAGCCCCTTCGTTCTAGAACATCCAGCCAGGTGGGAACATCCTTCTTAAACCTACCATATCGAGCCAGTTTATTTTATCTTTCCTCAAAGATCAAACACTCCATCCCAGGAATTAATTTGGTGATACCTTGTTGCACTCTGCCGATGGCAAATACATATTTCCTTAGGTACAGAGGCCAAAGCAGCAGACAACACTCCAGATGCTGTCTCATCAAGATTCTATATACTTGCAGTAGGATATTTTTAATTCTATACTCAAGTCCTCTTATAATAAATGCCAATATGTCATGAGCCTTCTCCATTGTTTATTCTACCCACATGTTGCATCCTAAGTTCTTTTCAAGTTAAACACTTCTCAGCCTCTCACCTTTTAAGAAACATTTTGTATTTCTATTTTCCGCACGAGTGTGGCTCACCTCACATTTGTCCACCTTGTATTCCATATGCCAAATTTTTGCTCACTCGTTTAGCCCCCTGATCCTCTTGAAGCGCCTTTGCTTTTATTCACAACTCACACATCCATCTAGGTTTATGACATCAGCAAACTTGGAATTGTTACAATTAATCCCAAACCATCGATACATATCGTGAATATTTGGAGGCCACGCACTGATTTTGCAGTACCTACTGCCTGCCAAACTGATATGACAAATTCAATGCTTTCTCTGTTTTGTCCCCGTTAACCAGTTCTCAATCCAGGCCAGCATATTCACCACAACGCCTTGTGCTCAAACTGTGATCACGAAACTTATATGTGTGACGTTATGAAAAGCTTTCTGAAAACCTAAATATACCAATCCATTGATCCCCCCCATCCCCCATATCCATTCTGCTGGTTTTATTCTTTAAACAATTAAACATGCATGTTAAACATGAATACTTTATTGAATCCATGTTGACTTTGCCCAGTCATGCCATTTTCAAAGTGTCCTGTTATCACATACTTTATAATGAACTTTCCCTGCTACTGATGTTAGGTTCACCGGTCAATAGTTCGCTGTTCTCTCTTCCCTCCTTTCTTCAACATTGGGGTTACATTTGCAAACTTCCAAGCTGCAGGAACAATTCATATCCCATATAAATTTGAAAGGCAACAGCCAAAACATCTAATATCGCTAGAGCGGCCTATTTCAGCACCCTGGGTCGTAGATGCATGCGGACATACGAATTAGGAGCAAGAGCCTTGCCTTCAGCCCTTAATCCTGCACCACCATTCAAAAGGATCCTGGCTGATCCGAAGCGAAATCTTGCCTATCCCCAGTAACATTACAACCCCTCGTTTATCAAAAATCTCTGCAGTAACTATCAGCTCAGGCATATGAATTTGTATTAAAGATGGCTATTCACCCGCTTAATTCAGACACAAAACCGTTAATTCAGTGTTTTAGCTGTTTTTGTTACAAAATTGAAGCATGTGGTCGCCAACCCCGAATTGACAAGACACTTACCACGTGAAAGGCTGTAAGTCTTCATTGATTACAATGGGATAAAATACGTTTCCCCACCTACATATTTTGACTAGTTGGTGTTACCAGAAGAATAGGCTTATTCCATGTACCAACCTATCGATAGATTTACAGTGAAACGGCAGATCTGGTGACTATGGAGATACACTTAAGACTGCAGAATATTTCATTCTTAATGTAAACAGAATCACATCAGATGAATATATTCGGGATTCACCCTCGATACTTTATGTCTTTATTCAGTCTGGGACTTAGAATTTATGTTTTTTCAGAGCGTAAAAGAAAGATAAAAAAAGCCCTTGTGTTGCTTCATAATTTACTCAAACATCTGTCTGCATCAGTGATGAAAAAAACAGAAAAAAACGGGAAATATACAGCAGGCCTGGCAGCATGTATGGAGAAAGGAACAAAGTTAACTTTTCGAGTCTGAAGAAATCTCTCCCAAAGCTAAATGGATGGACACATGTGATGGATGTTATTCTATTTAAGACAGTGCGGGACAGTTGCATCAAAATGGTAGGTTCTGTTTGGGAGGGTGATCCAGTGACAGTGAAGGATCAGCGATCTATTTCCAAGTCAGGATGTTGGATGGCTTGGAGGGGGACTTCCAGGTGGTGGGTTCCCAAGTGCCTGCAGCCCTTGTCCTTCAAATTGGTGGGGAACATGGGTTTGGAAGGTGCTTTCTAAGGAGGTTTGGTGAGTTCCTGCAGTTCATCTTGCGGATGCTGGACAATGTTGTCACTATTCGTTGGCGGTGGAGGAAGTGGATGTTTGTGGTGGGGTGGGAATTAAGCAGGTTGCTTTGTCCTTGATGGTGTCGTGTTTCTTTAGTGTTGTTGGAGCTGCGCTCATCCAGGTAAGTGGAGATCATTCAAACACACTCCTGCCTCGTGTCTTGTAGATGGTGGAGAGACCTTGGAGTGTGAGAAGGTGAATTCCTCGCTACAGGATTCCTAGAATCTGACATGCTCTTTGTAACCATGGTATGTATAGGTCTAATCCAGTTATGTTGCTGGTCAATGACACTCCCTGGATGTTGATAGTGAGGGATCAAGTGATGGTATACACAATGAATGTGAATGGACGATGGTTAGTTTGTCTTTTGTTAGAGATGGCAACTGACTTGCACTTGTGTGTTGTGAATGTTACTGGGCACATGTCAGGCCAAGTCTAGATATTTTCCAGATCTTTCTGCATTTGGACATGGATGCTGCAGTATCCGAGGAGTCACGAATGGTGCTTAATATTGTGAAGTCATCACTGAAATTCCCCACTTCTGACCTTATGATGGAATGATGACTGATGGTCAAGCTGCTGAAGATGGTTGGACATATGTCACTACCTTGAGTCACATCTGCAGTTATGTCATGGAACTGATCCGATTCACATCCAGCATGAACTATCATCTGCCTTTATTCTCGGCATGACGCCAAGTAGCATATAGTTATTCCCCTGTTCCCCATTGACTCCAGTTTTGCTAGATTGCTTTGATGTCACTTTGGGCCAATGTCGCTTTGATATTCAATGTAATCACTCTCACATCACGTCTGGATTTCAGCCCTTTTTCCATGTTTGAGCCAAGGTCAGGAACTGAGTGACCGTGGAGGAAAAACAAACTGGGTGCCATTGAGAAAGTCATTGCTTTGTTTGTTAGCCCTGTTAATGATCCCGTCCATCACTTTACTAATGATCGTTTGTAGACTGATGGGGCGGTAATGAACCGGGCTGGATTTGTATTGCTTTCTGAGTGCAGGGCTTTCCTAGGCACTTTTCCACATTTCTGGATAGATGACAGTGTTGAAGGGAAACTGGAAGATCTTGGCTGCGGGTGCAGCAAGTTTCGGAGCACACATCTTCAGAACTATTGCTGGAATATTGTCAGGGCCCATGGCCTTTACAGTATCCACTGTCTTCAGCCGATTCTTTATACCACATGGAGTGAATTAGCTAAACGATCGCACCTGTGATGCTGGGGACTTAAGGAGGAGGCCATTCACCTTTCTGACTGGAAAGTTTTCCACATGGTTCAGTAGGATTTTTTGCAATGATGTTCTTCGCTCCACCATAATTCAGGATGGGGTTATTTGTACAGCCACCACCTCCTGTCAGTTGCGTGATTGCCCACGACCATTGACAACTAGACGTGGCAGTACTTCAGAGCTTATGCTCATCCATTCTTTGCGCGGTCACTTAGCTCTATCACTTGCTGCATATGCTGCCAGGAAAGCACGTAGTCCTGTGTTGCACATTCGCCACATTCTTAGGTATTCCTGGTGCTTCTCCTGGTATGTCCTCCTTCAATATTCTTTCAACCTGGCTTAATCTCCCGGCTTGCTGGTAAACGTACAATGAGAGGTATGTGGTGTCACGACGTTGCAGATTCTGATTGAATGCAATTGTGGTGCTGCTGACTGCCCGAAGAGCCTCATGAATGTCGACTTTAGAGTTGTGAGGTGTTCGAAATTTATCCTATTTTGGACAAAGGTAATGCCACGGAACAAGATAGAGGGTATACTCAATGTAACGATAGGACTTCTTCTCCATAAGAACTGCGTGGTGAACAACCCTATCGATACTGTCATGGACAGATGAATCTGCGGCAGGCAGGTATGCTTTTGCCTCTTGTTGATTTCCTCACCATTTGCCACAAGTCCAGTCTAACAGTTATCTCATTTAGCATTCGGCCAGCCCTCTCAGTGGTGATACTGCTGAGTCACTCCTGCTGATGAACTGTGAATTCTCACGCCCAGAATGCATTCAGCTCACTTGCAACCCCACTGTTTCCTCGAAGTAATGTTCAGAATGTAGGAGCACTGATTCATCTGTTGTGGGAGAGCGGTACGTGGTAATCAGCAGGAGTTTTCCCTGGCCATGGTTGCCCTGATGCCATGAGAATTCATGGATTTGGAGACAATTTTGGTGGCTCCCACCTCAACTTCACCACCCACCAATGCCCTCCCCACCTCCACCCCTCTTCCCTAATTTGCTGTTTCCTCTTCTCTGGTTGTTCTACCAATGAGACAGGAACTATCTAGGGATAGTAATCGTAATTTTTGGGGCGTCATTTGTAAAATGAAGTATGACATTGTGAGTATGACTATGTCAGGCTGTTGCCTGACTAGGCTGTTATATACCTCACCCAATTCTGTCACTAGCCCCCAGGTGTTGGCAAAGAGTACTTTGTAGGGCCGACAGTGCTGAGTTCGCAATTGTTGTCCCAGGTGCCGTGGTCAAGGCCAGGTGGTCCGACTGACTTCATTCCTTTTAGACCATTTAAACGGTTTAATACATCAGTTTGGCTTGCTTCAATTCCCTTTCAGAGGAATTTAATAGTTAACCTCATTGCTGTGGATGAGGGTCTGCAGTCACAAGGGAAGACCAGGTAAGTACGACAGATTTCATTCACTAAAAGCCATTAGTGAGCCCAATGGGTTTTAAGCGATAATCATTTCCATGGCCACCATGAGCCTCTTAATTCCAGATGATTATTGGATTAAATTTTCACCATGTGTCGAGGTGAGATTCGAACCCAGGTCTCCAGACCATTACTTGGGTGTCTAGCCTAGTGATGATAATATTAGGCCATCACTTCCTCCAATGATGCCCTCTCACCATACAGTGATTTCAAGGTGTTTTAGGTGTTGTGTGAAGAGTTTGATGTTTTTTGCGAAAAAGTTTTGTTTTCAACAGATAGATGTTAAATTATTTTCTGGAGAATAAACTACTGATGTGCACGCCACAGTGACCCTAGCAGTGCTTCAACCATCGTGGTGCCCCCTACTCATGGTCAGTATCATTTGGTGTGCCCCTTGATCCCTGGGAGGGTTTGGGGACAGGCTGTTCACTTCTCTGATTATATGACTGTGAGGGTCGTGGTGCTCAGCCTATTTGTGCAGAAACCCGTTGGGGCCCTCCCTGTAACGGCATTACCTGCAACCCTGCAGCGGCATCCGCCCTCGCTTGCAACCGAATATCAGGTGTTGATTCAAGCTGAGGGGTCGAGGAATCAGAGGAGGGTGAGATTGTCTCAAAGTTCATCGGTCCCTTATCCACCTTTTCTTCCCTTTGATGGTGCCCAATGGCTGAATGGGTTAGCTGTAGGGGCACAGCTGCCATCCCCTCGATAACACTGATCTTTCATCCACGGAATTGTGCTGTTCAGGGCCCTGAGCTCCTATTGCATGCCTGCAACGGGGCTTGTGTGACAGCGCAGGAGATCCTGCAGCTGCTGCTAAAGGCTCACCATGAGGCTGGCCACTATCACTTGGCCACGATCAGAGTGGCTTCACAACACAGGCACGATTGAGGCCTCGGTCACGATGGACTCGTGTATCCAAAGTTGCTGCACCTCAATATCTCAATAAGCTCAGTCCAATGGCCACTTATCTGCTCTTGTAGGTCAAATTGCGAAATGCCAAACCGAGATTCCAGATACTGGGTCTCACAAACCGGGAACCACCCTTGTGATTGTCCTTCCCTCCACCCCACGCCTCCAGGTGGATCTGTGAACGGAAACTGAGCCGCTAAAACCACCTCCTGTACACTGATTCTGTGCTCATCACCCAGTTCTCCCCATTCTGTATCCACAATTGCACCCATAGGATTGGTCTTTGTTTTGGTGCCTGCTGAGAGCGCTGGTGGTAAAGTTGTATCCTCGGTCGTGCCTATCTCATCCTTCTGCCTCATTCCTGACTCCTCTCCGGGGGGGTGGGGGGGGTTGGGATCGCAGCTCCGGGGACCTTGAGAGAAACACAAGGCAGTCATGAGATGAGATAATGCAGAGCATCCTCTTTCTTAGTGACCTTATTCCAATGCTACCCCGGTACTTGGCTGCTGCTATTCACAGTCTCCCTAGCAAAAGACTCTCGTACCTTGAAGTTACACATTAGCCATTCCCACCCGAGCTGAAATGCCTAGATCCCATTCGGGTCACAGACCCGCCCACGCCACCCCACCCTGCCCCCACAGCCCATGTCACCAACCGCAAATCTGGATCCACACCAGGGACGTGTGAACATGGGGGAAGGGGGGATTGCTGCCTCCCATATGTTCAAAGGATTGTTTTCTCTCAATGTGAATTGGCTTCTTCTCCACAGGGTCAATGTCAAGGAAATTTGGGGTTCTACTCCCGATCATCTGTAGCTCTCGGTTTTCAGCTACATTCTTCTCCTGCAAGGACAAGAGGGAAAGGGTGGTGTGGTGTCTCATCGTGCCACGGTGATTGGGGATTCCTCCAAAAAAATCTACAGATTATTCTCCTCATTGCCATCCTTTATAATTGACATTGTTTGCTTCACCTTGACAAAGAGTGCAGCCTGCGATGGTGCTGCTGAGCATCATGCACCGTGCCAACCTGAGGTCTTACATGCTGCAAGTGTGCCCAGTAGGGACATCTCACTCACCTTGGCAGACTGAAGAATGTCAGTGAAGCTCTATCGACACTGTATCCAGGTCCTCTGATGGTCACCAGTGGAGCTGATGACTTCTACAATCTTCATGCAAGCACCACTTGTGGCGGCTGAAGGGAACTGGGTCATTCAGAGAACACACACTATGTGTGTGTGTGTGCGTCTACCTCTGTCAGGAGGATGTCCAGGCGATGTTTTGTGACTCGGGGCACTGCTGCCTGCCGGGACTCCGGAGGGAAGCTGGGTCCTTCAGGGAACATTGTGCCCCTTTGTGTGTCTAAAACTGCCAGGGGGATGTCCAGGCCGTGCTCCTTGGAATGGGGCACTGCAGCCTCCCAGGACTTCAGATGGAACGTTGATTCTTAAGAGAACGGATGTCCCTGCGTGTCACTATCTCTGACAGTTGGGTGTCTCAGTCGGTCTCGGATCCCTGACAAGTTCCAGGGTCCCCAGAGGCTGCAGGGATGTCTCATCAGGGGCAAGGGCTTCCCGGATAGGGCGTGACTGATGACATCCATGAGGCGGCCTGATACTGAAGGAGAGCGATCTAGTCTCGAAAATGAGGGTCCGGTGCCTGGACCTCTCTGGTGGAGCCTTGCAATATCGTCCACAGAGAGTGTGAGGTATCATCATCGTCTTTCCCGCCCGTTACAATCTGGCACTGCTACAAGCAGAGTAGCTGGCTGACGAGGAATTGGAGGAGTTGGGCAAATCCTCCGATGTCCATGGGAATGAGTGTGAGGAGTTCCTCGAAGGTGAGAATGAATACAATGGGGACATCACACTGTGCAGACCGAGGCCAGCGTGCTCGGGAGGCCCTCATAGCAGTTCTCTTTGTGGAGGTTGATGGCGGCCTGCAGTGAGGAGACACCATAGAACATCACATTGCATCTGTGAACGTTTGACTTCCCTCTGGATTATAGCAGCCCACCTACCCTCAGTGAGAATGGTCCTGTCATTGAGATGCACTGGAGGCCCCAGTATTTTTTCGATTCTAGGAGGCTGATGTTGACAAGCAGTGAGGACCCTGCATAAATCCTCATGTAACCTCTGAGAATGTCTGAATTCTGTTTGGTTTAGGGGAGCTCACTTGTGGTCTGTGATCAGGATCATATCATGAAGATGCAGCCATTAAACTTTGAATGCACCTGATCCTTTGTCCGCAGTCAGCATCGGACCACTTAAGGGCACAGCGTCACCGGTCTCAGATGCTGATGATATGGGAGCCAGTTCCACCTTAAAGCTGCTGAAAGCACACGGAGAGAATGCCAGAGACCTGTGAAGGTTGCCAACGAATGTAAAGGAACGTCGAGGTGCAGCAAGCGTAAAGTGACCACCGAATGTGAAGCCGGACCATCACTTTGGTCTGAAGGCTGCAGAAAGCACAGGGAATGGGCCCTGCTCTGCTACACCTGCCTTTTCATTGTGTTGGAATCAAAGCTTCACCCCTGTGTGGCACAAACACTGTTCATCATAACAAGGAGCCATAGCCAAGGAAACATCCTGGGGAGGCTGTATACAATGGTGAAGTAGAAACGGTTGAAAATATTGCCCAGGCTATGCACTTAAATCCTTCTAACCCTGGACATGGTGGTCACCCGAAATCGACAGCAAAGATGGAGGCAGACTGCTGATTATGATCACTTTAATAGGCATCCTCAAGATGTTTCTCTGTCTGTGTGCGTGGTTGTTTGTGTGCATGTACTGTGTGTATATTTCTGTGCATCTGTTAATATGCGTGCATGTGCGTGTACATGTGTGTGTGTGTGTGTGTATGTGTGTGATCTCTGATTGTTCTTGAGTATGTGAGTGTGTGCGATTGTGTGTTTATGTGTTTTCCTGCATGCGTGTGTGTGTACCTTTGTGTGTGACTGTGTGTGTTAGCGAGAGAGAGAGAGATAGTGTGTTTGTTTGCATGTTTTTGTGCGTGTGAGTGTGTGCTTCTGTGTGTATGTCTGAGTATGTATGTGTGAGTGACTGCGTGCGTGTGCGTGTGTGGGTGTCGGTGCATGTGTGCGTAAATTTTAGTATGTATATGACTGCTTGAGTGTGTGCGTATGTGTATGCGTGTGCCTGTGTTTTGTGTGTGCGTGCGTTAAACTGTTCACATACGAGCATTTGAATGTCTAAGTGTGTGTGAGTGTAGTGAGTGTATGTGTATATGATTTTGTATGTGTGCCAGTCTGCGTGTGAGTGGGTGTGGGCGTGCGGTGAGTGAGTGCATGAGATTATGTGTGTGAGAATGTATGGGTGAGAATATGTGTGTGAGAGCGTGTGTGTTCGGCTGTGTGTGTGTGTATATATGTGCATTTGTGACAGGGAAAGAGAGATAGAGTGTGTTCTTATGTGCGTGTGTGTTTGTGTGTGATTGCGTGTGTGCATGTGCCTCTGTGTGCATGTCTGTGTGTGAGTATGTATGTGTTTGCGTGCTCTGTGTATCTATGTGTGTGAGTGTGGTCGTGTGAGAGTGAGAGAGAGAGAGATAATGAGTCCGTGAGTGCATCTGTGTTTGAGTGCATGTTTGTGCCTGAATGTACATATTTGTGTGAGGGTGCGTGCGACTATGTGTGTGTGTTGTGTAAGCGTGTGTGGGCATGTGTGTCTATGAGTGTGGCGTGTGTCTGTTCTGTGCAAATGCATGTGTTTATGTGTCTGCATGTGCATTTCTGTGGCTCTGTGTCTGAGTGTGCATGTGCGTGTGCGTCTCTGTGTGGTTGTGTGAGTTTCTCTGTGATTGTGTGTATGTGTGTTTGCATGTTGTGATTGTGTGCTGTGTATATGTGTGTGTTTGTGCTTCTGAATGTGTGTTTGTTTTTCTTTCTGTTCATGTGCGTCTCTGTGTGTTTTGTGTCAGACAGGGAGTGTTTGTAAGAGATTTTGTGTGTGCGTGAATGTGTGTGCATTCAAAATAATAAAACATTTATTAAACAAGAATGGATGAACTAAATTGCTATACTCTTTTTCCCACAACTATGCATTTACACACATATATATATATATATATATATACAGGTTTGTGTTAATCACACAAGATACAAAACCTATCTTATACTCAAATTCACATGAAGTGGACAGTCCATGTGAACTAAAAGGCAGACTGTGGTCAGGCACATCACACTCTGAAAGCAAATGACAAATGTCACCCTTAACAGACTTTATGGATCTCCCATTAATCCACCCAGATGGTTGTTGCATCTTGAGCCAGCCGGTCTCAGCAAATACCGTCTTTCACAGAAGTGTGTCCAATCTCCACTCTCCAAGACATTGCCTGGGAGCCCTCTGCCAAATCGATGCCTCCTCTCAGATGCCTTCCGCAACGGTTCACCTCCAGTGTCCAAATCCTCCTTCCGATGCCCCTCTCCCCTGGGCCACTACATGCATTCAAACAGTCTCTCACGGCCTCAGCTGTGAACAGTACCACACCTTCACTTGCCAATAGCAAAGATTTGCAGCCCTTCAGTTGCCTCTTTGGGCCTTCTGGCCTCTCAACATTTATATCTTAAGCTTGAAGGTTTTAACTTGAAGCCTGAAGCCTTTAGAGTCATAATCATAGAGTCACATAGTTACACAACACAGAAAGAGGCCCTTCTGCTCATCGTGACCGTGCCATCCATCAAATATTCTATTCTAATGCTATTTCCCAGCACATGGTCCGTAACCTTTTTGCCATGGCTTTTGACGTGCACATCTAAATGATTCTTAAATTTGTGAGGGTTCCTACCTCTACCACCCCCTCTGCTAGTGTGTTCCAAGATTCCAAACACCCCCTCAGTGAAAAATGTTCCCCACCAATCCCCTCTGAGCCTCTTGCCCATTACCTGGTCGTTAATTCCTTCGCAAAGTGGAGTCGTTTCATTCAATGTATACTATCAATGCCCCTCATTATTTTGTATACCTCTAGCAGGTCGCCCCTCAGTCTTCTCTGCTCTGAGGAAAACAACCCTTTCCTTCGCTATCTATCTTATAGCTGAAGGCTCAAGCCCAGGCAAAGTTCTGGTGAATTAAGTCTGCAACCTCTCCATTGCAATCACATCCTTCCTATTATGTGGCGACCAGAACTGCACACAGTGATCCAGTTGTGTTTATACAGCCCCAACAAAACCTCCCTGATCTTATATTCTATGCTTCGGCTAATAAAAGCAATGTGCCATCTGCCTTCTTAAACACATTATCAAAAGTGCTGCTGCCTTCAGCGATATATGGACATGCAAAATCTCTCCGATCATCTGTAATTGTTAGGATCCAATCATTCCTTCTGTATTCTCCTGCAGTGTTAGCCCTTTCAAAATGCATCAGCTCACAATTCTAAAGATCAAATTTCATTTGCCACTCCTCCGCCCATCTTGACAGACCACGTATTTCGTCATGGAATCTTACTATTTATAACACAACCAATTTTCACCTCATCTGCGAACTCACTGAACATACCTACTATATTCAGGTCTAAATCATTAATGTCGACTGCAATAGTAAGAGTCCCAGCACCGATCCCAGCAGTACACGACCATCACAGTTTTCCAGTCGCGAAAAAAACGGAACATTAGACCATCACACCCTGCCTTCTGCCACCTAGCCAATTCTGGATCCAATTTTTCAAATTGTCTTGGCTATCATGGACTCTTACTTTTTGCACATTCTCCCATGCGAGAACATGTCAAAAGCCTGATTGAAATCCATGCAGCCGACATCAACTGCGCTACCCACATCTACACACCTAAGCACCTCCTGGAAAAAAATAATCAAGTTTGTTAGACATGATCTCTCCCTGACAAAGCCATGCTGACTATCCCTGATTCTCCACCACTCCCTCTTACCTTCACATAATAGGGCCTTTCCCAGGTTCGTCTCTCTCCATTAACTAGAAGATTTTTTGAGGATTTTCTCTTGTTCATCTCCCCTGGAATCAGCAACCCTTTCCTTATGGATTGAAACCTGCTCTCTGGCCCTTTGCTCCAGCATCCCTGGCGTCCTGCTTCAGGCTGAACTCAAACACTTACCTGTGTCTTCCTGTGGGAGGGCTCTGCTGATCTGGATCGCTGCTACTAGCCAACAGCCCAAATTTCCCTCATTGTGTTTGCTTTCATATGCGTCAAGTCGTTAAATTGTCATTAGAAATGCAGGCACCTTTAAAAGTGAAACTAAAGTTCAACTCAGCACTTTGTCAAACACAGAAAGTCTAACCACAAATAAATTATGAAGAAAAACATCATTTCCAACAGCGATGGCTTCACATGGAACTTTCTTGGACTGTCACTATTGCGAAACTGTGTGTGTGTGTGTGTGTGTGTGTGTGTGCATGTGTTTGAGTGCTTGAGTGTGCGTCTGCACGTTTGAATGTGAATGTGCGTGTGTGTGCATATGTGCTTTTGACAATCTGTGTATGCATGTTTGTGTCTTTGTGTGTTCTGTGGGTGTCGTTGTGTCTGCATGCAAGATTGAGTGTGCATGTTTGCTTCCGGGTGTGTGTTTGAACATGCGTGTGACTGTACGTGTGCATGCGGTTTTATGTGTTTGTCTGTGTGTGTATTTGCCTGTTTGAGCGTGTGTGTGTGTGTTCTGAGGGCATCAGTGCGCGTGTGTGTGCAAGACAGTTTGCACGGGAATACTTTGAGTATGTGCGTCTGTGATTGTGTGTGTGTGTGTACATATGTTTGTAACTGTGTGTGGCGTTTTGCCTTTGCATGTTTGTGTGGCCTTGCGTTTGCTTGTGTGTGTCACAACGTGTGTGTGAGTGTGTGTGCTTTTGTGTGTGTGTGTGAAAGCATTTTGAAATTAATTATTATTTTTTTTACGAAATGTGGGCTTCGCTGGCTAGGCCAGCATTAATTCCCCATTCTTAATTGAGCTTGAGATGTCTGCATGTGGCTCTGTGCGCATGATAGAAAGAGAGACTGTTTGTGAGAGTTTGAGACTGTGTATATCAGCACAGAAGTGGGAAAAAGTAGAAATTATCCTACATCTCTTCACTGTCTGTAATTCAACCATTACGTCTGGTTTTTCCCAATCACCCTCAACTCACTGTCACTCATAACTTCTCCACTCACTCCTTAGACCTCCCCTTATCCCGTCGTTCCTATTTCAACTTTAGCACCGTTATTATGTCTCACTCCCCGTCACTGCTCCTTCCATTCCTACCGCACCTCCAGTGTTTATAATTTAAACTCTACTTTCTTCCAATGTATCAGAGACCTATTTGTCTGTTATTTCATGACGATGGACTTCAGTACGTCACAGGATCAATCACAAATTTGAAAATATCAACAGCTCCTCATGTAAAATGTTAACTTCTTCAAAAGGCTGGTGCATAATTTAATTTTTGTTTCTGTTCCTTACAGTAAACTTACTCACAGTTGTGATAATGATGTGGAGAAACTGTGGTATTACCAAATGTGTCACTTCTTACCTGGTTGCCATGGCAGTGGCGGATCTATTGGGGAACAATTGAGTTCCTCCACCTCATTCAAACTCCAGGTCTCCCTTTTGTCCTGATTATGCTGCTCAATGTTCTCACCGTTAGACACATTATAGTGAGCAGCAGAGCCCGCAGTGGGGAGAGTCCCAGAGACCTGGAGATGGAGGGCCGAAGGAAATCCATTATTTTGCTCTTTGCGATCTCGGCGAATTTGATCCTGTTGTGGTGACCCTTAACTATTTATTCCATATGGAGCTGGATGTATGATTTGGGGTTTAACTCTGTTTGGTTAGATTACTTTGTTGTGCAATTGGGCTTGTTGCTGCAGCTCCTGAGTAGCTGCACTAACACTGCTATTTATGCCTTGACACAGACTCCGTCCAGACAACAGTTGAAGAATGTGCTGAAATATCCCTTGACTCGAATTCTTCAGTTCATTCAATCACGAGAAGAACTTAAAAACTGCCAGTTCCCATTGGGCGGATTGCCTATCCACTATGGACAGGCCTCACTGACTGCACAGAGGGAAAAAACATCACCATCGAACTTCTCTGCCCTCAAATTGGCCAGGCTGGCTTTGCAAGATGGACACATCTCAGTTATTGGACAAAATATCAATTTGCTAAAATTTCTTCCCTGCCTTTTACTAGGTTGTCTGTCCATCATGGATGCCACTTATAGATTGGGCTGAATAACGCTGTTTTTAACATCACTAACTCCTCATTGGCACGGTTGCCTGTCCATCACAAAGGCCGTTCGCTGATTGAACAGAAAAGCCCACCTCCTAAATGCTCTGCACACGCCCCCTCCCCGCTCCCCCATCCCCATTCAGCTGGCTGCCTGTCTATCATGGATATCCCTCACAGATTGCAAAGAAAACCAAAACACTTCCTAACATCTGTGCCCTCAAAATGGTAGGGTTGTCTGCCATCTTGCATACTCCTCACTTATTGGACAGAGAAAACCCACCTCCTAACATTCTGCCGTCAAACTGGCCAGGGGCTATCCATCAAGGATGCAGCTCACGTATGGGACAGAGAAACACACCGCTGATCATCTCTACCCTCCATTGGTCAGCGTGTCTTTCCATCATTGATGCCCCTCAATGATTGCACAGAATAAAACACACCCTAACAGCTCTGCTATCACGTTTGCCTGTCCATCATGGACACCATTCAATGATTGGACTGAAAATTTAACACACCTCCAAACAACGCTGTCCTCACAATTCTTGGGCTGCCTTTCCAGTAACCATATTCCTCATGAAGTGGAAAGAGAAAACCGACCTCCAAAACATCTCTGCCCTCCCATTGGCTTGGGCGTGGCCATCCTTGAGAACCCCTCACTGCTTGGACAAAGAGAACTGCCTTCTAACACCTCTGCCATTCCTTGGACGGTCTGGTTATCCATTACAGCGACATCTCACTAATGACATAAAATTCACCTGCTAACATATACGCACTCCCATTGGCCTGGCTGCCTGTTCTTCAAGGATTCCCCTCACTGACTATGCTGAAAAACGCAACTACAAACATCACGAACCTTCCATTTTTACAGCTGCCTGTCATCATGGATAGCTGTCACTGACTGGGCAGAAAAGCAAAACAAATCCAAACAGCTCTGCTCTCCCATTGGCCAGGCTGCCTGTATATCATGGACACTGCCAATCATTGAACAGACCCCACCTTCGCGAACACGCGCACCGCCCCCACCCCCAAATCCCACCACCCAACGCTCTTATCCACTCTAACCACATTGGGGTGGGATGGGTGCTGCAAGTATATCAGCGCGTTTGCTCACACTGATTGGACCTCAATTCTTCCATCGGAAATAGGAAGACAACTCCAGAAAGCACCAGTGTGACGGTCAGAAGAACTGAGGGCATAAGGAATAAGTGAGGTCAGGGTTAATGGTTAACGGAGTGGGGGTCAATTCAGGGTGAGCTTTGGTGGTTCATGGGAAATTGGAGAGACAGAAAGAGAGAGAAAGAGATAGCGACACAGAGAGAGAGTTGGAGGGTCATATAGAGAGAGGCAGAGAGAGAGAGAGAGAGAGAGAAAGAGAAAGAGAGGGCGAGGGAGAAATAGAGGGAGATGCCCAGAGAGAGACTAAGAGAGATGGAGATGGAGATAGACAGGGGGAGACGAAGAGAGAAGGGGAGATGGGCTAGAGAAGGAGAGTAAGAAAGCTGGAACTGAGGCATGAAGAGGGGAGATGGCCAGGGAGCGATGGAGCAGTAGAGGCAGAGAGAGGGACAGAGCTGGAGGGATATAGAGAGAAAGAAACCGAGAAAGATAGAGAGAGGAAGAGAGAGAGAGAAAGAGAGAGAGAAAGACAGGGAGAGAGAGAAGGAAAGTGATAGAGAGGTAGAGAGAGAGAGAGAGAGAGAGAGAGAGATGAAGAGAGACAAAGTGACAAATGTAGAGGGAGAAAGACACACAGAAATGGAGAGCCAGAGAGGGAAAGTCAGAGCGGTGGAGGGGTTGGGGGAACGGAGATGAAGAGACAGACAGGGAGAGGCAGAGGGAGAGAGGTGGTAAGGGAGATGTATTGTGGCAGAAACAGAGAAAGAGAGGCAGAGAGAAAAACCGTTACAGGGAGATACAGGCATAGAGAGAGAAAGAAAGAGACAGAGAGAGGGAGGCAGACAGAAAGAGACAAATATAGAGAGAGAAAGATGGAGTAAGAGAGAAAAACAGAACCACAGAGAAGGAGAGGCAGACAGATAGATAGAGGGACATAGAGAGAGAGAAGACAGAGACACAGAGAGAGAAGGAGAGAGAGAGAGAGAGAAAGTGATATATAGATAGATAGATGGATAATTAGATAGATAGATAGATAGATAGATAGATAGATAGATAGATAGATAGATAGATAGATAGATAGATAGATAGATAGATAGATAGATAGATAGATAGATAGATAGATAGATAGATAGATAGATAGATAGATAGATAGATAGATAGATAGATAGATAGATAGATAGATAGATAGATAGATAGATAGATAGATAGATAGATAGATAGATAGATAGATAGATAGATAGATAGATAGAGAAATAGAGAAATAGATAGATAGAGAAATAGATAGATAGAGAAATAGATAGATAGAGAAATAGATAGATAGAGAAATAGATAGAGAAATAGATAGATAAGTAGATAGAAAGATATGTACATATGTAGAGAGATGGAAAGAGGGGGAGTGACAGATGGGGTTGAAAACATGAGAGGCAGAGAGAGAGACAGGAAGAGATAGGGATAGATAGGGATGAAGAAAGATAGGGAGGGAGAGACTGAGAGCTAGAGAGTGAGAAAGACAGAGATCGAGGGAAATGTTGAGAGAGGGAGGCGGATTGAGGCAGAGATGGACGCAGAACTGTACAGTGGGAGTTGGAGGGTGAACGGGAGACGCCCAGAAAGATGGAAAGACCGTGAGCCGGAGAGGGAGATCGGGTGGGGGTGAACAGAGGCAGGGAGACAGAGCGGGAGAGGAAGTTATAAAGAGACGGAGAGGGAAAGATCGAGAGAGATAAAGAGAGAAGGAGAGAGACGAAGAGAGAAGGAGAGAGACAGAGAGAGAGAGAGCGGGAGAGAGAGAGAGAGAGGGAAGCAGAGATGCCATGAAATAGAGGCAGAAGGACAGGCATAGGGACATAGAGAGAGATAATACAGAGAGACAGAGAGAGAGAGGGTAGAGGCTGAACAAGCGACAAGGAGAGAGTAGGAGAGGCAAAGAGAAAGAGAGCGACAAAGAAAAGAGGGAGGAAGAAGATAGATAAGAAGATAAGATAAGTAGATAGAAAGATATGTACATATGTAGAGAGATGGAAAGAGGGGGAGTGACAGAGGGGTAGAAAACATGAGAGGCTGAGAGAGAGACTGGAAGAGATAGGGATAGATAGGGATGGAGAAATATAGGGAGGGAGGGACTGAGAGCCAGAGAGTGAGAAAGACAGTGATCGAGGGAAATGTAGAGAGAGGGAGGCGGATAGAGGCAGACAGAGAGGTAAGGAGTTGGAGAGAGACAGAGAGAGAGGGAGAGATGAATTAGAAAGAGGGAAATGAAGAGAGCGAGGATGACGGTGGGAGGGCGGGAAGGAGACGGAAGGATACAGTGGGAGGTGGAGGAATAGAGGGAGAGGCGGGGAGAGACGGAGAGACGGGGGGCTGTTGAGCGATACATGGGGATGGAGCAACATTAAGGGGGAAACGGAACGGAAGAGGCAGAGGTAAAGATACGGCGAGGGAGAGGAAGGGAGAGAGAGAGTGAGAGAAAGAGAGTGAAAGTGATATATAGATACATAGATAGAAATATTGAGAGATAGATAGAAAGGTCGTTTCAACCTCGATCAATATAATTGTAATTCTACCAATTCTCGATTTATAAAACTTGCTCTAATCCTTTTTCATTGTTGTCAATTAAAATGATGATGTATGACAAATAATTTCATTTACACACATTATCAAAAGAGTATAGTTTTCTGAAGTTTATGAATCAGCGTGCAATAACAGATCTTTAAATAATTTTATTACCACTTCTTCCAGAAACTGAACTTTGCTGCAGGGTGAGTTCTCGCCAAAAAGCCACGTGATATTTCAATGGCTAATGATGGCAGTTACTACAAAATACGGAGATAACAATATGGACAAACTTCATGACAATCTTATTAATTCGAATCAAGAAGGTCTTCCAGTCTGCACCATCTGTTAGAAGGCATTTCTCTACTTTCCGACTATCCATTCCAGAGTGATGGGTCTGCTGGTCTTTGACTGGAATGTCTCCTGCACTGTCCTTGTCATTTGGCCTGCTGCCCCCTGTAAAATCCATCCTTCTCTGGTCAGTAAATGCAAGGTCACTATCACCTTCTATAGAACTGTGTTAATTAATTGGTTTAACTGCACTTTCTTGACATTTAGTGGAGTTTGAATTGATATATGATCGACGTAGTTTGTTAAGTTTTGCTCCACTGATTTAACAAAAGAAGGGAGGGAAACAGCACACTGCTTCCAGGATTTGAAGGATCAGGAACAAACGACCACAGATGAGAATACATAAGAATTTTAGAACTAACAGAAGAAACAATCCCTTTGTTCAGAGAATTCAGGCTGTGGAATTCAAGAAGAAAGCCCTTATATCTCATGTCTTACGGCCAGCTGTAATGTAGGGCACATTGTTACTGCCCCTGAAGTTTTCTGATCCCCAAAGATTCAACCAATTTTCAGGCAGAACTTTTGATCCCAGCCGAAGCTAAAATGGGTGAACGGGAACTGTCGAGGGCAAGTCTAATGAGTGAAAAAAAAGGTGGCGGAAGAGAGGGCATGAATCTAATTTTACTCCACAATCTGCCATATTCAGTTATGTTTATACACGTCACAAGACTGTTAATGAATGAATGTGGATTGGTGACTGAATGGATGAGCGGATCAGTGGGTGACTGGCTGAGTGTGTGTGTAGGTAGTCGGATGGAATGCATGCACGGGTCGGCTGAGCAGTCCGGGAGAGTGAGCAGCCGAGTCGGGAGTATAGACGATTCGACTGAGCAGTCGGGTTTGTTGGGGAGTCAGGTCGGGGGAATAGTCGGGTCTTTTGGGCAGTTGGGTCTGATGGGCATTTGGGTAGGGTAAGCAGTTGGGTCGGGTTGACAGCAGTATCGGCTGGGTAATTCGGTTAGGGTGGGCAGTGTTTGGCTGGATACTCGGGTCAGCTGGGTGTAGGGATGCACGGGTTAGGGATGTAGTCCGGTTGGTGGGGTAGTTCGGTCGGCGGTATTTTCGTGTCAGGGGTATATTCGGGTCGGTTGTATACTCGGGTCGGCTGTACAATTCGGGTAGGGTGGGCAGTATGCCGGGGTATAGTGCGGTCGGGCGAACAGTCCGGTCGGGTGAACTTTCAGGTCGGTGCTGCAGTCAAGTTTGGTGGATGGTCGTGTCCAGGTGCCAAGAGGATAACCCAATAGCTTCAACTGTTTGCTGAGCCTTAATACAGAAGATCATGAAACTGACACTAGCTTCAGTCTCATCCGTCTTTAACACATTCCACCAGTTCTCATTATTCCACTAATTTAAGCTGCACCTTCTCCTCTGAAAGAGCAGCAAACCCTTCGCAGCTCACAGGCCGTTTGACCCAAATCACAGAGAAGTGTAGAAAGGTAATGACAACCTTGGTTCAGATTATCCTGTCCTCCCAGCTGGTGTCAAATCAGCATTTGGGAAGCAGTAACTCAGATGTCGTTTAGGGTTAGTAGTTGGGTCGGGGCTCGGTAGCCGGAACGTTGGGGATCTCAGGTCAGTTGGGCTATTGGTTAGTGGGTTGTCAGGTTGTGGTGGGTAGTCAGGCTGGGCGTGGGTTGTCGGGTCAGAGGTGGGTAGGTAGTTGGCTAGGATAAACAATCAGGTCACGTGTGCAGTCAGGTCATGGAGGTTGGCAATCAGGTTGATTGGGCAATCAGCTCTCATAAGTGTGTAATCAGTTTGGGTGAGCAGCCGGGTCACACAGGTGGGTAGTTGGGTTGGGTGGACACTCCGATCCTGAGTACCTGGTTGCATCAGGTGAGCCGTTGAGCCGGGTGTGTGGTCAGGTTGCGAAGTAGTTGGGCAAGAGCATGTCATCGTGTGGCAGGTAGTCAGCTCGGGAAAGGGCAATCAGGTCGCGAGGTAAGGGTGTCTTAGTTGGGTGAGGAATAGTCGAGTTGGTAGTGGTAATTGGGTCGGAGAGAGAGTAGTAATGTTGGGTGGGCCATTGCTTCGGGTGAGCAGTCCGATCGAGAAGGCTGTCAGGGCTGGGGAAAGTATTCAGGTTTGGGCGGGTGATACTGAGTTGGGGTGTTGGATGTGTTGCGCAGTTCAGATATGCTGGTTAATCTCTCAGTTAAACCAAAGTCTTAATCAGCCTAACACTTGCAGCGTAAATATGCCGGCAAGTCTGTATATCTGACCCCCAATCCTCTTGCACTGAGCTCAGTGTGGGAGACATTAACAGCGGGCCCAGGGCAGCGCAAATCAGCTGATCAGGAATTTAAACTTCCGAAGCTATTTCAGCACCTGTGCAGGTGACAGGACGCCCGCAGTGTTTGCGATGCGCACCGCGAACTTAAATTCACTCTTCTGGGCATTGGAAGTGTTAGGACCGTCGCTGTTCATTGAACTGGCGCTTCTCTTTGAAGTACCTGCCTTGCAAG
This sequence comes from Cetorhinus maximus, assembly GCF_964194155.1. Taxonomy (NCBI): domain Eukaryota; kingdom Metazoa; phylum Chordata; class Chondrichthyes; order Lamniformes; family Cetorhinidae; genus Cetorhinus; species Cetorhinus maximus. The sequence goes on from NC_135913.1 coordinate 9,261,213, forward strand.
GGTGATAGGGCCAACACAGAGAGGTTTTACTCCACTGCTGAAGCTGGATAATGACGTAACCTGAGTGGCAAGATATATAGAAAAAAATATAATAATCCCCGTGGAAAATCAGCAGACTCTAAATAAATGAAACAAATTGGAACAATGATTTCTGATTCCTTTTAAATAAAAATACATTGTCATTGCAGCAATAAGGCCTCCATTCAAAACTGAAACGTTGGCTACAATTTAACTATAATTAGAACGGGGAGAGTTGGTTTCATTTTGCATTTTTTATCAGTATCAAAATTAGTGTCCAAGGAAATGTCGCTATCTTTTTCAGCTCTTCCCTGAATTTAGTTTGTGTAGCCGCATAAATAACCGTGTTTGTGCACGAACTCAAATACATGAGCATTTGTCCGGTTTGATTGGCGATGTATGCAGGAGCTGTATAATCCGGGCGTACATGAATGACCACACCACCGACTAAGGAACAAACGACGGCTGTCAACCATAACAGTATAAAACTAACAGATACAGTGAACAGTAAAATCATCGATTTCCTTCGGTTCTGTATTTCCGGATCACTCTGATTCTCGCTGCTTTGTCCGCGGAGCTCCTTACGGGCTCGACTAGCTACTAAAATCCGTCTGACTGTCAAACAGTTAAACAGTAATATCAAAGAGAAAGGAATCCAATTCAATAAAATACTTTGTAGCCAAGTAAATACGGCACCAAAAGGAGATGTATAAAATTCCAGGCTGGGTTGGAAACTCCATTGTACATTGTTAACTGTTCGCTTAGGTTCAAATGCAAACCAATATGGTATGTTGTCTAAAAACGAGAGGGCACAGATTGCTGTTTGAACTGTAACCGCAGTTCTCACTGTGCAATATCTTGTCTTAAACTTGTAAATACATATGGAGACAAACCGGTCAAATGTGAAGGAGACGGTAAACCACACAGATAAATGAAAGTAGGTATTAATTGTGTACATTATGAACTTGCAAATGGGTGTATAGGACATGATTATTTGTGGAAAATGCGTACCCAGGATTTTATGCACGAGAACATTGTTGAGCATGACCAGTAGATCAGCTGTTGCCATGGACACCATATAGAAAGAAATGCATTTTGAAAGGCCGCAGTTTCCTCTGGAGAGAATCACGATGGTCATCAGGTTCGCTGTGGCAAAAAGGGAGAGAAAGTAGGTAACATCGACACTCAGATACATTCCACAGAACATTATAAGAAATGTTACTGTGCATTTCTACTCAGCGTTATATCCATGATTTATTTTATAATATTGGCCTGTGTTTCTGAAGTACCTAAATAAGTATATGAACATGCACTCTATTGTGATAAAATAGTTTCCAAGGCAGTATTTTTGCGACTGCCTTTAGGTGAAACAGAAACAAAAACCATGTTTCTGGCGTTGGGATCTCCTAAGTGGACACCAGACTTCTGAGAAATGCATTTAATTGTTAAGGGAACGGAAACTGATTGCGAAGTACAAACTGACTTGGAGATGGAATTTATGTATCCAATTCATTTTCAGCAGAACAGGGCCATGTCCAGGGGCTATTGCTGAAGCTGTGTGTATAAAACCCGGGAGAAGCTATGGGCCACCCAGGCGCGCTGCAGAGCTGTTTTTTTTTACCAGGAGCTGATCAGAGTGTGTACTAGAGTGTTACGGGATGTTAGGTGAGAGTGCCTGTGTGAATCCTCAGCCATCAGGACTGTTGTGACTCGAGTGAAAGATGCTCCACAGAAGTGGGCCTTGTTGATGATAATCATATCCGTGGAGCTGGGATGGAGTGATATGGCTGTTGGAGACCATTTGGGAATCAGATCCTGCGTGAAGAAGAGTAGTTCAGCATTGCTGGAGCATGATGGAGTTGTGAGAGACATTCAGACTGAACACCGTGGCAAATATGTGTTTGGAGCCAGCTGAGAAATCCATGAGACGTATCATTGTTGTTTCAGCTACTTCAACAATAATTAGTACTTTCTGCTGAATACAATTAGCATTTAAGTATATATTTTTTGACTTTGGTTTGTTCATTTACAATAAATGTTTTAAAAAGTAACATCTTGGCCATTGTTTTCTTCCATCCGGCTCCTTTGCGAAGTTCGGTTTTTTCAGGTAATTGATCCTCAAGTGGAGACGGTAACACTATGTCTAGGGACTAGGCTTCTGCCGTCCTCCCGGTGAATTTCAGTCTGAAGATTTCATGGTGCTGAAAGAAATGTCACTCGATTTCCGTCTGGAAATTTCAGGCTTGGAGAGTATCCCCCAAACTCCACGTACCACAAATGCCTTTGGGCATCGATGCCTCAATTGGGGCTAATGGTAACTTAGGACAATAGTGTAAAACTGGCTCAATCGGATCAGCCGTCCGTCATTTATAATCCTCTCTTCCCTTTAAACGACCTTCGCCCCTGGCACTGGAATGAGGCTCAATGGAACTGTACAGTGCAAGTCTACCCGTGAGTGCCTCGCAGAGTCAACCCAGTTACCAATATAATTTTCATAAAGGGAAAAATGGATATTTCTTTAACTTGTTGCATTTCAACAGCCAAATAATAAACGGATTTCCTTACATGAAAACTTCCTGCCATCAGCCCGTTACTGTGTGAGGCACTGAGTGAATTTGATAAATTGCCACTGAGGATCCATGTTACACAATATAGAATTTTACAGTCTGCTCCGTCTGCTAATTTGGAGATGGGGATTCTGGGGGAGGATATCAGATGCCAGCGGTGTTCAATATAATTTCCAGGACATTAAATGAAGCAATAAATTCAAATAAAAATTTCTTCCGAAGAAAAAACTATCCAAAGTAATTCAAAACGGTGCCCTTTTCCTATCCATACTCGGTCTGCAGGACCCCCTCAGGAACTGAATTGGAACCGGCATATCGCCAAAGATTCTTTCCAATGGAGGAATGAGGAGCAGCTTCCTGTTTATCAAAATATCTTCCCGTCCCCATCTGGGTGGAGGACGCTGCAGTTCTTGGAATCAGTACTGTAATTTAGACAATGGGCCACATTACCTATCAGATGGTCAGCTTAGCATTAACACATGCAGTGAGACATTCCCGCAATCAGCCACATAATCACTGGCAGTGAAATACTCAAAAGCATTTAGACAACACTGACTTACCGGGAATACCAAAGGCTGCGAGCATTGGGTAGTAAATATCCGTCACTTGTAGAATCGTTGGCTGGATCATGTTTTCTTTTGGAAGGATGCGAGAGCTCACTCAGTTTTCTGATTGTGTTGAGATTCCATAAATGTTTCCCACTTTATAGGTCAATTTGTCTCCCCGTGGGGAAATCAGCTTACACAATAATTCGGGTTAGTCATCGTCACTTCACAAACAAGGGGATAATTTAACTGTTCAGAGACCCCAGTCCTCCAATGGGGAAATTTATCAGCTCAGTTCCAGAAACTTCGCCAATTAAAATTAATGATCGCAAAGTAACCAAAGAGGGAATGTATTCTGCACATGGCCCCTTGAATGTTGAAAGGAACATCCCTCCTGGAGAATGTTGGATTCTATGAGCTTCATATTATTCCGCTGCGATATTAACTGAGACATTGCAGAATGTGAAGGTCTTATGGACTGTAAATACGTAACTTAAACTTGCTGTCTTCTGTGACGACACCACGTGATGACCCGGCGTTATTAATTCTGGCGATAATATTGCTCTAAAATTAACTATACTAGAGATATCCGTATATTGATGCTGTTGCTGTCAGGCAATTGTACTGGTCGCTATCTACTATAACATAAATAGTGGGAAATATGTTCGAAAACTATCCGTGCTGCTTATAATCTATGATTATTAATAAAAACTCCACTCAATCGGAGGGATCCCCTGCTCCAACATTATGTGTTATGAAATACAAAGAGAAAACGCTGGGAATACTCAGCAGATCTTTTAGCATCAGTGGAGGGTGAATCAGACTTAATGTTTCAGGTAATATTCAGCATTGATCTTTTTTTAATTTAATTTTCCAGCATCGCAGTATTTTGTTTTAGGATTATTGATTTTGTTCCTTTTACAGAATTTTCACGATGACTCTATTCTAGTTCTCATAATGGCGACATTGGCACCACATCACTTGTGGTAAGCCAACTGGCGGGTTACAGGTCAGGCTGCTACTCAGCTTTTACTCGTGATATCCTCTCACAAACATTATTGTTGGTGAGTTCACCGTAATGTTACTGACGGTGAATTTAACTTCACTGAGGAAGCCCCTACTCGAACATTAATAGTTGTGTCCATGCAGAGAATCATCCTAAGACTTCTCGCTGTAACCCGACTCTAACGTTACTGCTGGGGCCTGTATTCTAAGTTATTCGTGATGACATGACTCAAACATTACTGCACGTAATCCAGCGCCACGAAGCTTTTTTCCTTGTTAAGTTTGATTACTTCCGAAATCAGGTCGCCTGATTATAAGGTAATGTTCTGCATTGCCGGAGTTACTACAGTTATATTTTAATCAGTACTCCGGATAAAATGGGAAAGACTCTCTTATATGAAGGTGATGCTGCTTGCAATCCTTTATTTCACATTAGGAGAATATTTAATGATTTGCTTAAGTATAATGACACTCTTGGCCATAAGTAAATGAGGAATAATGAAAATTCAGATACATTGAGGTTTTAACTGGGCTTGAAGAATGAAAGTTTGACATGGTACGTCACTGAAAAATTGCTGATAGATCAGGGAAAACTAATAATCGTTCAAATTGAATGCAGGGGGTACCATATTATCCTTGAATCTGCACAGTTGATATTGACGTTTACACCTTATAACTAAACACAAAGCGGAGTCATAAAATGAAACGGTGCGTCAACCTTCTGGAGAATATTACTGCTTCCAATTGGCGAGACATCGATTGTGAATCACACCAAAGTCAACAGCGAAAAAAACCGTAACAATTCACTTAACTCCAATTTACTTACGAACGACAATATTCGCTTTCAAGAGGGGAGCTAAATGTAAGTATTAAACTGAGTGCCGATGCAAGAGTTGCACCAATCTGCCAAATGCAATCAACCTTATCGAAGGTATAGAGGATTGGGAGCAGAAAATTTCGACATCTTTCTCAATCATGCGCAATCACTTAAAATGGGTTAAGTTTGTTGTGAAGCATTCATTTATGCCATTTGACAGAGGTTAATTCAAGGACTCTCTTTATCTTGCAACCAGGTGAAATGACTCAATGTGTTTAAGAAGTCAGCGGTCACTAATTGTTTCATTTAAATTCTGTTTCTTCATTTCACCTGCAATAAATAAAAGCCATTGTGAGTGGCCACTGCAATCCGAATTGAAATTGCGTTCGCAGTAGTTATTACAGTTTTTACAGCATCTTAGGCGACGCTTTTGTCAGTTTCTGTGTCAGTATCATTTTCATTGTCAACTCTGCAGTGACGCATGGAACTCGTAAACAGATACCCCGTCTTACACAATTATCATTGCCCACAAAAGAGACCACAGCAACGAAAGAAAACTGATATTTTGCTCCTCTCAGGGTTTGTTTTGTAAACCAATCAAGAAATGAGAATGGGATGGGGTTTTGGAGAATATGTCATCCCAAAGAAACTTGTAGGGAAATGTTGATCGCAGCTGTCCTTACAGGTAATGAATATAGAACCAGAGAATGCTGGAAATACGCGACAGGTCTGGCAACTTATGTGAACAGAGAGAAAGAGTTAACGTTTTCAGGTCGATGACTTTTTGTCACAACTTGAATATTTATATTGTGGGTAATATGCCGCCAGTCTGATTGTCTACACATCAGCCTCCAGAATCACTTAATTGTCGCGAACAGGTGTCACAGTTTTTATGGGCCGGGCGGTAGGAGCGGTTTTGGGGTGGAGAACTTCTAGTCATGACGTAAATTGTATGGGGCTATAAAATAAATTATTCCCTCTTGGCTAGGTATAAATAACCTGAAGCAAATGTTGTGGCTGCACTTTGTATATAGAATGTTTGCTTGATCCTCCGAGTGCGGCTGTCTTCCATTGTCCTGATTATTATTTGTGATGGAATAAGGATTTCTTTTACGAGGTATTGAGTAGATTTTGTGGCAGAGCATTATAAATAGTTTAACCATAGAATCATGGAATGTTTACAAATCAGAAAGAGGCCATTTAGCACCTTGTCTCTCTGTCAGTTATCTGCAATAGCAACTTAGCCAGTCCTACACCTCCGCCTTTTCCATGTAGCCCTGAAAATATTGTCTTTTCAGATAATTATCCAGTTCCCTTTTGATAACTGCAAATGCATCTGACTCCATGACACACTCAGCCATTGGCTTCCTGATCCAAACCTTTGGTTGGTTAAAGAATTTGTTCCTCATGTCGCCTCTGGTTATTTGTTAATCACTTTACGGTTGTCCACCTCCTGGCAATGGGAACATTTTCTCCCCATTTGCACTAAACAGGCCCCTCATGATTCTGTGCACAACTAACCAATCTCCTCTCAACCTTGTCTTCTCCAAGAAGAACAGCCCCGGATTCATCAATCTATCAACATAACTGAATCCTCCCATCCTCGGAATCATTCTTTTCAATCATTTCTGAACCTTTCCTAAACTGTCGTTTAAATTGAACCAGTATGTTGTGATAGTTGATAACTTAGTTTCTTTTGTTTTCTATGCCCTGATTTATCAAAACCAGGATTCCGGACCAAGGACTGCGTTCAAAAGATGCCCTGCTACCTTCAATGATTTATGCGCATATACACACAGGTCCTTCAGCTGCTGCTTCCAATTAGAATAATACCCTGCAATTGATGCCACCTTCTCTCATTCACCTGACAAAAATGTATCACTTCACAATTGTTCTCATTGCTTTTCACCTGTCTCATGTCTTCTCATTCCAGCAGTCTATTTACATCCTTTTGAATTATATCATTATACTCTTCATAGTTCACAAATCTTCCAATTCCTGCACCATCCTCAAATTTTGCCATTATGCCCTGCACACCCAGATGTAGGTTATTAATATCAAAAATGAAAAGCAGTGGTCCCGCTGCATACCACCCACCATCGCATCCTACGCCCAACTCCTCCCCACTCCCCAGTCAGAAGTAAATAAACGTTTATATAATTCATGCTTTGATAGTCTTGAATTAAATTATTAATCTGTGGCAAAATGAAATTTTATCTGTGCTAAAGGCTAATGATCCACAACACCATATGTTTCGAAAAAAATGCATCTGGAAACTAATAGTGTTCACTGAAAACCATAGTTTCACTCAGATTTGGGGACTTAAATTATTAATAAAGAGGGAAAGAACGTAAGAGTTGACTTCGAAATGAAATGACCAACTCGTTTCCTTCGAGCTTCTGCACTTCAAAAACCCCCTCCTCAGCATTGGATTTGCATCAGCCATAGTGCTATGAATAACTACATCAAATCGCATTTATATCAAAAATCTAAAATAGTAGACTCAGCCACAAACTCCGCTTTCATTCATGTTCTACTACAGGACTTGATGACCAAGAAATATTTTTATTTTTTTAAGCGTGGCGGGCTTCACTGTCTAGTCAACAATTATTGTCCATCCGTAATTGTATTTGAGAAGGTGATGGCGAGTTGCCTTCATGATCCACCTGAGTCCCTGGGGTGTAGGTGCACCAACAGCGCTGTTAGGAAGGGAGTTCCAGGATTTTGAATCAGTGACAGTGAAGGAAAGGCAATATATTTCCAAGTCAGGATGGTGAGTGGCTTTGAGGGGAATATACAGCTGGTGGTGTTCTCATGTTTCTGCTGCACATGTCTTCCTAGATGGCAGTGGCCATTTGTTTCGAAGGTGCTGGCTAAGGAACCTTAGTGATTTTCTGCTGTACATCTTGTCTATGGCACACACTGCTGCTACTGTGCGTCGATGGTGCAGGGAGTGAATGTTTGTGGATGGGGTTCCAGTCAAGCGGGCTACTTTGTCTAGGATGGTGCCAATCTTCTTGAGTGCTTTTGAAGCTGCACTCATCCAGGAAAGCGGAGAGTATTGCATCACACCACTTTACTAAGCCTTGTAGGTGATGGACAGGTTTTGGCGAGAAAGTGAGGTGAATTGCTCGCCACGGGATTTCTCGCCTCTGTATCTGTTCTGTTGGCCAATGTAATAATCCAGTCGTGCACTTCAGTTCCTGTTCAATAGTAATCCCCAGGCCGTTGATCGAGGGAAATTCATTATAGTTATGTCATTTAATCCGATGGGGAATCGTCAAATTCTCTCTTGCCGAATATGGTCATTGCCTTGCTTTTATGTGGCGCGAATGTTAATTCCCACTTGTCAGTCCAAGCCTGGATATTGTCCAGATCTTGCTGCATTTGCATGTGGACGGATTCAGGGGTCGTGGATAGTGCTGGAAATTGTGCAATCATCAGCGAATATCCCCAGTTCTGATGTTCTGCTGGAAGGAAAGCCATTGATGAAGCAGCTGAATTTAATTGGTCCGACAAAACTACCCTGAAGAATTCCTGTGGTGATGCCCTGGAACTGAGATGATTGACCTCCAACAACCATAACCATCTTCTTTTGTGGGAGGTATGACCCCAAGCAGCAAACAGATGTCCCCCTGTTTCACATTTACTCCAAATTATCTAGGGCTCCTTGAGGCCACACTCGGTCAAATGCTGCCTTGTTATGAAGGGCAGTCACTCTCAACTCACCCAATGAACATCAGCGGAGACAAACAAAGCGAACAGTTCAGGATGATGCCTTATCATCAGAACTGTACAAAGCTCCGAATGAGTTTTCATCCTTTCAAAGGGATGGTGTCATACTTTCCCTCAACAAATACCCTATGAACTCCTTCACGCACTAGCTAAATCAACCTCTGTGCCATTGTATCTCCCTGGAATTTCTGCAACTTAATACCTCCCCAAAAGAAAGTGCAAGCTTCAAAGCTTTGACAGCCGCATGCAGCCGAAAGCTCAGGATTTGCCCTGTCAAAACCCTGTAACAGGTGAACAATGATGTTTGCAACATTACAAGCCCTGGATGAATGTTCCCATTGCGGTTTAGATAGCTAAGGCGCATATCTCCCAAAGGGTAACTGATTTCATGTCTCACTCATGCTTCTATCCAATTAGACGCCGCTTAGCTTTTAAGTAACCTAACGAGCCCCAGAAGTATCATTGGACATCACTTTCCAACATAAAGAAACTTAATAAGATAAATGTTGCCTTTGGAGTTTCATGCATGAAGAATGTTTCAAATTATTGCCGGCGCTAAATGTGAGCTAGGATAAAATGATATTTTGTTGCTACGCATTAGGCAGGGTACAGTCGGAGCTTTGTATAACTCTGATACAATGTCAGCGGTCTAAACGAGGGTGGCACTTAACAGCCGTACCAAAATTGGAGTCGATGGGAACTAGGGGATAAACTCTCTGCTAGTTGGAACGCTGGAGCTTTTTGTTGAAGGCCTTGGGATTTTTGTCATTCTCACAATTTAGAACGTTTCCCCCAATGAGCATCCTTGCTTTTAAAGGGTTGACATCACACTTTCCCATAACAAACACCATATGGAATTGTTTACCCTTTCGCAAGATCCATCTCTGTGGGTTTTGATCTTCCCTCTCCAAATTCTACAATTCAACACCTCGCCGAAGTGAACACAATCAGCAAGGCTCAGTGCAGATAGTTGGGTAACAACAATCCTCACATCAAAAGCCACGAGTAAGGAGCAAGGAGTTGGTGTAAATTAGATGATTTGATAAATGAAGCCAAAGGGACGCTGCTGATCTGCCAATGAAGGAAATGCGCTGTCGAGGGTGGATTAGGAAACAAGGGAATTAAATCAAAAAGTGGTTGCAATGCCTCATGTCAGCTGGCGAAGGCAGCTATTGGAAGCATGATTATTTCAGCTGGATGTCTCAATCGGTAAAACTTAACATACTTAATTTGCGGGTCTATGGTTCGAGTTCGGGTTTGGACGCTGCCTTTTGACTCGAGGTGTTTACCCCCGTGACGCAACAGGAAAGAAAGTGGTCAGGGATGCTGAGTTCTTCAAGAGAGCAGAAGAGAAAGATATGTTTATTCGATTTGCAAAAACATAGTGTCTTCTAGAATTTATTGTAGATTCGATCAACTTTTTAAAATTCTTTCTAGATTTGCAGCTACCCTAATTGTAAAAAGAGCTTCGTGTTTTTTTTTTTATCTGGGTTGGATTACACCTCATCACTGAGCATCAGTGCCAACAATATGAAATGAATCAGCCCCATTACTACCTCCGGGGAAAGCGGTTTCTCCCTTTTTAACCTAACACGTGGTTTAAACGGAATAGAAACATCGATCAGATCACCCTACATTATTTTCTAAAGAGAATAGTAACAGGGAAAAGCCCTGAAAAGGAAAAAAAAATGCACGGGAGACGGGAGAGACCGGGGGAGACGGAGGGGTGGGTGTGATTGACAAGATTGACAGTGGGTGAATTTCTCCTTCAGAGAGCTAGCACAGACAGGACAGGACGAATGGCTTCCTTTTGTGCATCCATTCTATGATTATACCTTTCTAGGATTATCAAAACTAAATTCCGAAAGTAACTGCAATCCGATATCCCATTGGTGAATCAGCAGTTTTTGCATTCTAAGGCCAATATAATCCTGGTGATTCATCTGAGTGTTATCTACAAGAACATGAGAAATAGAAAGATGTGCCTCATGGATTTCAAAGCTTCACGACCATTCCAGCTGATCCCTTTCCCACAATTGCACCTTCCTGATAATTCTCAATTCCCCCCTGTCGTACATCAAAATCATAGATAAGGAATTCCTAATGAATTTCAAGCCATAGAAGCGGTGAACAATGATGCACATTGCAAAATAATGGAAAACAATTCAAAGCAGGCTTTAAGCCTCTCCGTTAGTCGCATGGATCTGTTTTCTAATTTAAGCAACAAACGCAAGACAGTTGTCTAAACATTGATTGTAAGAACTGTTAACTCGGGTATGACAGCCTGGAAGTTGAGATTTAAAATGGTTTTATTTGTACATGCGCACTGGCTGTTTGTGAGCCCTGGACCTGGAGATCGAAACCCATTTGCTTTTCCGCAGCCCCTTGTTTCTCACCACATAGAAAATACACTAATTTCTCAAATGCTACCTGAAATATATTTTCCTTGTGTACTCCCATATACTTACTGACTGGCTCTGCATTTACTGTCTGCTGTATTGCCATTCTGTCTCCTGTGTTCCGTGTACACGCAAAGTCCAAGGGAGCAGTTCTTTTCGATCCATCCTATCGAATCCACAAGCGCTATTCTTGTTAGTTTCTCAAAACTAAATTGCAGAAAGAGCACGGAAAATGATAGTACAATATAATTAGATTATGATGTGTTTCTGTCAACAAAATATTTATTTGCTGTTGCACCTTTAAGGCAGCTATTGCGGCATCTCAGATTTGAGTTACAGCAGGTTCTGAATGTACAAATATTTATAATTAACATTGTGATGTTTGAAATTGGATGTTATGCTTATCGGTGTGCTCATTCTGAATGAATGTGCGTGTGACTGATATATCTCTCAAAATATTTGTGAATATCTGTGTTGTGTGTAAATATATTTAGGAGTGATTGGGTAAAGGAAAGAAACAGGCAGAAAAAAATATTTCTGCATCAAACCAGGTTCAGAAGAAAAATCGAAAATACAGTTCTCTGTAACCAGCAGAAGGTGGAAACATTTATTTCCAGCACAAGAAGTCAAAATCATACCAAAGAGAGACACTTTATGAGAGTTGATTTGGACGGAGATCAGTGTGGTTTATGTACTGCTAAACTGAGTAGTTGTGGCCGAGTGCTGAAAGCGAATACAAATCCATTATGGTGCTTTCGAGCAGATTCAAATCCTTGCGACTACGCAAATTCATTTACTCGCTCAGTTTCAAAGTTTGACCAAGTTCCTTAGAGACGAGTCCTGCCTTACGCGGAATCATATCCCACACCTTTCAACAACAGAAGTCGCTTTCCTCATTCTTATTCATCTGCGTGTGTTCACGAAAGTTCTGTCATGAATACCACAAATATCAGCAAAATTAATGCCACCCTTCTTTTTCTCCCTCTCTCACTTTGACTATGTCACTTTAAGTCTAATTAGATGTGTCCTACTGTATGTGCAGGCATATTGTCCGTGCGCTTGTATTTGTGCATGTTTTCGTTGTTTCTGTTTATTGCTCCTGCGTTGTTCTTGTTTACTGTGCTTTTGTAAGATGCTCATCTGCAAAGGCCTTTCCAATTTCTTTCTAAAATTATTCACTAAAATATCTTCAGCCACCTATTCATGTCAAGCCTTCCAGATCCCACTAACTCCGACTGGAAATGTCTCTGTTCCCGTCATCTGTATATCTTCTGCCAACGAATTTGAATCCACGACCTTTAGTTATTGACGTACACGCAGAGGGGCTTTTTTCCTTGTTTACCCTCCCCAAATCTCGCATGATCTGGAAAACCATTATCTGGTGATTTTCCAACCTTCTGTGTCCAAAGTACAACAACCTGAGCATCCCCAACAACTCCTCATAATTGAACTATTTCATCCTTGAAAACGTCGCAGTGAACGTCCTCTGGCCCCTTTCTAATGCCTTGCTGAAGAGTGGTGAACATAATTAACCACAACACAAACAGAATTACCTGGAAAAACTCAGCAGGTCTGGCAGCATCGGTGGAGAAGAAAAAGAATTGACGTTTCGAGTCCAATGACCCTTCAACAGAACAGAACAGAACCACAAGATTGCTTTCGAATGTGTAACTGCAGGATTTCAAGTTCTAGCATGACCCCGGTGCTTTAATATGCTCTTTCTCGATTTAGAAACCAAAATATTCAATATGCTTTTCGAGCTACATTATGAACGTTGTGTATATGGAGGCAAATGTCTCTCTGCCCATCCACACTTTCCAAAAACCTCGCATTTACAGTGTAGCGACTTTCCATATTGGTCCTCCCAAAGTTCATAATAACATTGCTTACTTCCTCTTATCGAAATCTGACTACTTTTTTAACGTGTTATTATTATGTGTGCGTCTTACTTTCTGAATTAATTTCTGAGCGGGTCTTTGTTTCTCTGGAAGTCTTTCTCTTTGCCATGTCCAACTAATAAAGCAATAAAATTGCGACGCGTCTCTCTGCCCTTCATCCTCTAAACTTATTGAATATATGTCTGTTTGTCTCTCTGTTTCCCTCTCCCTGATCTCTCTGTGCAACATTTTTATTTTCCAATCGGACTGATGAATTGACGCAGGGCCATTCTCATATCCCGTCATCCCCTCAGTATTCAATAATATAAGGATGTCAGGTTAAAATATATTGAGCTCTCCCAATCCCCTGGGGCAGGGAACTTCAAAGATACATAAACATTTGATGAAGAAATTTCTCCTCGTCACTGAATACACTAAGCTCCAGAGAGTATAGAGTCATTTAGCTCAGTCTCTGCTTTGAATACAGGAATGAATCTAGGGACCAAGCTATAATTTTAACATGTGACTTTCGGCCTTTCGAAAATGCTGGCGTTACTCAGCAGGCCAGACAGTACCTTTGGTTTACAGACCTGAAAGATTAGTATTTTTTTCTCTCCCAGGAAGCTGTAGAGTCTGCACAGCATAACATGAATTTCTGTTGTTACTTCGCATTTCCAACATCTGCATTTGCTACGAACATACGAAATAGGAGCAGAAGTAGATCAAATGGCTCCTCAAGGCTGTTCCTCCGTTCACCAAGATCTTGGTTGATTTGTTTGTATTTCGAGTTCCACATTCCCATCTGCACCGAGAACCTTTGAATCTTTTGCCTTTCAAGAATGTATTTACCTGTATTTTTTAAATTTTAAAGAACACCGCCTCCACTGCATTGTGAGGCCGAAAGTTCTGAGGTCACATAACCACCTGAGAGAAAAGAAACATCTCATCTTCGCTGTCCTACAAGGAACACACCCAGCCTGTGCAACCTATCCTCATAATCACCCGCTCATTCCAGGTGTCAAACCAGTAAACCCGCTCTGAACCGCCTCTAACTCACTTGCATCCTTCCTAAAGTAAAGGGAACAAAAGTGCATACTGTACTCCAGATTTCGTGTCATCATTACCCTGTATTACTGAAGCATAACCTCCTTTCTTTTGTCTCCAATTCCTCTAGAAATAAAGGATAGCAGTCCATTTGACTTCTGCATTACGTGCTGTACCTGCATACTAACTTTTGGTGACTCATGAACCAAGGCACCTAGATCCCCCTGCAGCTTGGAACTCTGCACTCGTTCACTGTGTAATTAATAATTTGTTTATTATAATTGTTATTATTATTCTCCCTACCAAAGTGAACAACTTCACATGTTCCAAGATTATTATCCATCTGTCAGAGTTTTGTCCAATCACTCAGCCCATATATTTCTATTTCCATGTTCCTTATGTATTCTTCACAAATTTCCTACCTTTATTTGTGCCATCTGAAAATTTATCTATCATACCTTAACTCTCCTCATCTAAGCCATTGATATAAATTGTAAAAGGCCATGCCCCAGCACATATCCCTATCCACTCGTTTTTCCTGCCAATCAGACAAAGACCCATTTGTGCATACTCTTTCTTCTGAGAGCCAGACAGCCTTCTCTCCATGTCAATATCTTACTCCTACAACATGAATATTTATTTTCTGCAATAACCTTCGATGTGGCACCTTGCCTAATGCCTTTTGAAAATCCAAGTATATTACGCATACATGCTCCCCTTCATCCATATCACATGCTTCTCCTTCAAAAACCTGTAATACCTTGTTTAAACATAATTTCCCTTTCACAAAACCATGCTGAGTCTTGCTTTTGCATGAGGCTAGTGAACTCTCGTTATATCATCTCTACCGGATGCATTTCCTCCTTCAGACACGGACTCCATACTGACAATTATTCATTTAATTCAAGTCCCTTACAGCAAATGTTTTCCAGAAGAAAGAGAAAGATGCCGATGTGAACATCCTGAAATTCCGTCACTCACTGCACTCTGATTGCACCTACACCACATGGACTTTAGCGGTTCAAGAAGGCAGCACACCACCAAGTTCTCTAATGTAATTGAGGAGCGGCAGTAAATGCTGGCCTAGCCAGCGACGCCCACATCCCATGAATGAAACATAAATCATACTGACCTTGGGTGCAATATGATTGTGGTGATTATTTTTTAACACAGGCAGTGCTGGGTGCATGTAATAGAGCACCCAGCAGATTCATAAAATACACCAAAGAAAGTGAAAAGGACATAAAAATGTGCACTGGTCGGTTCAATTGTATTTGCAATGTTCGCTGAAGTTAAAAAATTGTTTCCTTGGTTCTCTAGTTATTAAGATTGGGCGCTTTCACCGCCACCGCCCCGTCAGGAAAGTACATTTTACAGAAAACCTAACCTGTTCGATCATATTTACCGGTGAATTTCCGCTGCACGTGGAAGTAAATGTTTTGACAATTGAGAAAGGGCCTTTCGCGTGTCATCAATATTCAGAACATCCACGACATGTAAACGCCTAATTACCTGGCCCTGGGTGAAAGAAAGTGTTCAGGGAGACAGCAAAATGTAGAACGCCGTTCTGTGAGGAGAAAAAATCCTCACATTTCCTCTTAAAATG
This sequence comes from Cetorhinus maximus, assembly GCF_964194155.1. Lineage (NCBI taxonomy): Eukaryota > Metazoa > Chordata > Chondrichthyes > Lamniformes > Cetorhinidae > Cetorhinus > Cetorhinus maximus. Next base: position 9,276,826 of record NC_135913.1, read on the forward strand.
GAGACCTCTCGTTTTTCAACCATGTCCCCTACTTCTCGACTCCATCTGATCAAGTCCCTTCGGGATCCGATAAGTTTCAATAAGTTCTCCTCGCTTTCTTCTCAACTCCAATTGGAACAGGACCAAACTGTCTTAATAAGTTAAACTCGTCATCCTCGGAATGAATTGAGTGAACTTTCTCTGCAATGATTCTTATGCATTTGGTATGACACGTGATGTATGCCAGGTGGACCAAATGCACAAGGGAAAATTGGCTACTATATCACAAAAGCTTTGGCGATTTGTATTTATTCCGAGAAGGCTTTTGCACTGAGCTCAGAGGAATTGAATCCAATAACACCTTAAGTGATTTAAATTAAGTTAAATCATTTATTAACAAAAGGGGAAAATAAGAAACGGTAAATGCACACAAGGTTAAGGTCACACGGTTATTTAGGCGTAGCATTTCCCAAAATTCTTAATTAAACAGGTTGCCAACTCCACTCTCCCTTTAAGGCAACAGCCTAAATTAGATTTGAAACTACAAAATCCATGGTGCAAAGATACCACACCAAGCACTCGACATTGGATTACCAAAGCCTTGCAATGCAACTCTTTAGTTTTCTAGACATAGTTAACTTCTGCTAAAGTGGCTCTTCCCCAAGGACTCCTTCACACGGTCTACCTTTCAATCTGACATGCCAACTCTCTCTATGCAGTCTTTCATCCGTTTGTATATATGTTTCTCCCTTTATAATGTCTACATTCCATTGTTCTACAGGACTTTGGAAATTTAATTTTCCCGTTTTGTAAAAATCATTCATAAAGTTAATACGGCATGTTTCATTTTAGGAAAAATAAACATAATAACCTTGCACTTTTTATCTTGTTAGTTGCAAAAATGCCACTATCTCTTTGATACCCAACCACCTTCCACTTATCTGAAAATGCAAGTTTCCTTCACACCCTGCACCTCATCCATGTTTACTTATTAGCATTTAAATGTCTTCCTGCTCTTAATTTATTTCGATAATGTCAAACCTGCGGTCTATCTGACTCTAATTTCTTTACTTCAGTCACTTAGGCAGGAACATCCACACTCACACATATAAGACGACAATAATATGATGAAAAATATTATCGTTTCATGACGAATTTATTTTTTTAAAATATTGTGGCCAAAACTGTATACAGTTTCCAGATGTGTCCTCACAAAGCTCCTGTACAGCTGCAGTAAAACTTCACTATTTTTATATTCCATTCTCCATCAATAAAAGCCAACATTTCATTTGCCTTCCTAATCACTTGCTGGACCTGTATGCAAGCTATTTTAATGAGTTATGTACTAGGACCTCTGGTGCGCATATGGTCAGTTGAATAAACTCTTTCTGCTTGCTTGGAATTTGGGAATAAGGAATACAGTTACAACAAATAGACAGATTTCAACATTGAAATTAGGAAACAATACACACAGCAAGGGTGCTGGAATTTCAGAGCTCCGTTCTGTACATATTAATTGGTGGTTTTATTTTTAAGCTGCGATTGATAGTGTTTTATTACACAAATTCATTGATGTACATGAGGAAAGCGATTTGGTTCCCAATTTGCCACGATATCTCTAAATAATAGAACAGAACCTAGGGAATAAATGGCCTCACCAAAATCAAAGCTTATGGAAAAGCGGATCATCCTTTGCCTCAGCACGCTTCAGCCCCTGAACGTCACACTGAGTTCATCAATTTTAGATCACAATATCCGTCTTAATCTTGTTTCGTGTTTATTTCCTTTGCGGCTGATTTTGGTCTCCTTTACTTAATTGATCCTTCATGTTGCCTTTGGACGGCTGCTATGCAGCGTTTCATAACTTCACTTAGGCGCATAATTTGTTTATTTGAAGACAAATTGCATTTTAGACTGTATTGCAAGGATATTTGATTTCAAGAATGAATAAGTCTTGCTAAAAAATCACAGGGCTTTGGTGACACCATACCTTTAATATTGTTTGCAGTTTTGATCTCCATCTTTAAAAAAGGATACTAGTGAATTGGAGGCGGCACAGCGAATGTTCACTGATTGGTCCCCGGGATGAGCGGACAGTCCGATGATGAGAGGCTGAGTAAAATGGAGCAGCATTCCGGCTCTCCCACGTGGTCATTACATATGTTACTTTCCTGAACCACCAAAACAGCCACCCATCATGCTCCCGGCTTAATTTCCATGGCCACCGACCCTGGCATGAGGCTCAAACTCTATTCGCACTATCACTGTGCAGATTAAGCCATTCCCAAGTTGCTTGCAGGGACATGGTAGTTTTATATATAAAAGTCCGCTTAAGGGAAAACTTGGATTGTTCTATAAATTGAACATTTTCGGAAGTCAATAAGCAACGGTTCACTTGCATCAATCCATATAAATGTTTCATTGCAGTATTCAGCGCTAAAGCCATCCCACAACTGGGCTTGTGCCATGTGAAGTCATTTTAATAAATTACACCCGCAGCCGCATGGAGCAAATAGATGGATGCTTTCATTTAGTTCCCTGGTTTTATCTGGAGGGAGCGAATCGCGGGAGCAGCATCAGGGGTTAGCAGTATTCTATATAAATTCCAAATCTTTACTGGAAAGGTAGGAATTTTTATAAAAAGCCCTGCACAGGAAAAGTACTCCTGTGCACAACCTGTGCCCCATCCGCGCCAAGCGGGACACCATCTTGCCCAAAGATATCCAGCTGTCCCGCCGCATCCCCGGGGAGCGACCCTAAATCCGGTTTCAGCGCCATGTGTAACAATGGCTCTTTTCAGAGCCACAAAATGGACAAAGTGAAGAGCTGTGATCTGTCACTGTTGAGACCAGCATTTCTCCACCCCCTAATTGCTCTTTGCAACTGTGATTTTAATAACACCCAGTGCTTTGCTAGACCACTTCAGGGGGATAGTTTAGAGCTCTGTGTCTGGAGTCACATGTTGACCAATCCATGGTGAGAATGAAAGACCTGTAACCAGCGAACTGTGTTTGACTCCAGAAATGAGGCTGATCTTTTATTAATGGAGGGTGAGTCTGCTATCTGACCTATAATGCAGAAACAGCATCTCCAGTACCTGCCAGGACATCACATTACCACAACAAACACTATGTGAAGCCATTTCCCAATTCGCGAAATCAATACCTGTCCCTTTGTACCTGTCACTGGAATTTCTGTGACTTAATATCTCACCGAAAGAAATCCAATCTTCAAAGCTTTGAAAGCCCTGTGAAGATGAACGTTCTCAATTCGTACTTTCATATAGCCCCATAAGAGCTGAACAATAATGTTTGCAGCAAAGTAGTGGGATACAATTCGGAACTTTACATTGCAAAGCTCTAGTCAGTGTTCGCGTTGTGACTTAGTTGGTTCAAGCGCTTGTTTAATGGACGGGAAATTCTGCTTTTAAATGTCAGATGTGTCTTTATCGATTTAGTCGATGCATGGCTTTAAATTAAACCATTGACTTCCAGAACCAGCATTGATAACTAGGCGACTATATAATGAAGCCGGATCGGATTACTGTTTCTTTGGGAGGTTCATGCAGAAAGAGCATTTTAAAATATTGCCGGTGATAATTGTGTGGAAAGATTGAATGATTTATGTTACTGCGCATTAGGCAGGAATGAACGGGGAGAGATAAGTGTTGGTGCTTTTTTGATGAAGTCATTGGGCTGACATATCTATTTCCATCCCTACACTTTGTGATTTGCACAATTCATAACGTTATTCCGAATGAGCTTTGTTGTTTTCAATGTGATGTCATCACACGTTCCCAATACAAACACCGTATGAAATTGTTTATTCACATTGTCGCTTCCGACTCCAATTATATCTTCCCGAAACCAATGCAATCTTCAAAGCTTTAAATGCCCAGTGCAGATACCTGGTTAACAACAACTTCCACGTCACACGCCACGGGTCAGGAGTGAGTAGTTGGTGCAAATTAGACTATTTGTGAAATGAAGCCAAAGGGAGGCTGCTGGTCTGCCTGTGAGGAAAATGCGCTGCAGAAGATGAATTACCCCAAAAGGGAATGCATAAAAAGCTTGTGACGCCTCTTTTGAAGTAGAGATGGCAACTATCGGTGGGTAGCTCAGTCGGTAGGGCACCAGACTTTTAACCTGAGCGTTCAGGTTTCAAGTCCATGTTTGGGTGCTCACCTTCAGGTTTAGGTGGTCACGCCCGGTGAAACGACCAAAACAAACAGCCATGGACGCTGAATTCTTCAATGGGAGCTGAAGAAACGGCGGCGTTTCTTTGATTTCCAACAAAGGATCCACTCTCTCGATATTCTAGTAGCCTAGATCAATTTAATAATCGTTCCTGGGTTTCCAGATACTCCCTGTGTGAAGAGTGCGTCCTGACTTTCCTCTTGGTTGGCTGGCACTCGCGCTGCGGACCTGTGTCAAATACAAGTCAACATTCAACCCCGTTCTTGCCGCCGGGGGAAAAGTCTTCTCCTTGTTTAAACTAACAATTCACTTTAACAAGTTAGAAACCTCGATAAGATCATTCTTCTATAATCAAGAGAATAGAAAAAAAATTTAATCCCTGAAAATAAAAATAAAAACTTTGCAAGGATCGGGGAGAAGGCCGGGGGATTGATAGTGGGCGAATTTCTCCTTCAACGAGACACCACAGGCAGGATGGGCCAAATGGCCTATTTATCTGCTGACCCCATTCTATGCTTATACAAATCGGGGATGATGAAAGTTTAACTCCAGATGTAACCTGCTGAACTCCGGAATCCCACTGGTCCATCAGGAACGCTTCCTTTCCTAGCTCAGTGTCATCCCGATGTTTCCTCTGAGCAGTGTCTGTAACAACATGAGAAATAGGGACAGGTGTGTCATGTGTCTCACGGCTTCTCAAACCTTCCAGAACTTCTTGGTTGAATGTCCGCCTCAATTGGCTCCTTTCTGAAAATTCTCATTTCGTGCTGCCTACAGCCCCGTAACAGATGAAGAATTCCCAATGAGTTTTCAGCAAAATAGTGAAATACGGTTCAAAACATAGCTGTTTGTGACTTAGCGCCGTGGCGGAGTGGGTCATGTCTTACATATAGTCATGCAGACGATCCTGAGTTCAGATTTCAATGATGCCGTTACTTATTTCAAATTAATCAGGCAAAGAGCTGAACATTTTCAAGTCGGTAGGAAGCATATAGAATGAATGTGAACATAAAGAAGCACGATAGGATCCAAATTCCCTTTGAAGAGAATGTGCCCCGTTGAGCTTATGTATCGCTCCCCCTTTAGTTCATTCCAATGAACCAGTGGGTTTGCCGGATTACGCGAATGATAACTGCTTTGGGGTCAGTGCAGAAGTTGTGCAGATGACATTTTCTTTTCCTCTTTGTCTTTATCCGCCGCACACACTTTCACAAAGAGGGACATCACGGATCAATCTACGAAAGTCTCAAGGGTTTTGAAACGTTTTTCCGGCAAAAAAAACAAGATTTTAAAGACATCTCATTCAACCACAAATTATGTAAAAACAAATGTTGTTCTCCGCTTTCATTCCACCTGGAAACTGTTCTTGGGATGAATCTCACTGAAACAGAGGGTGATCGATATGGTTTTGTCAACTATGGGAAGCTTTGAACTGAGGATGGGACAGGACCCCAGGGAGGGATTGCAGCGACGCTCGGAATACATTGACAGCTTTTTATTTTATTGCTTCCTGAATGTGGGAATCGCTGGTGAGGTCATCATTTATTTGTGGTGTCTCCTTCTCCAGTCAATGTTTAATTGTCCACCATCTTTCGCGACTGGATGTGACAGAGCTGCACAGCTTAGATCCGATCCGTTGGTTATGGAATCACTTTGAAAGCGATTGTCTGTGAGGACAGCAGACATGGCACAAAAAACAAACATTGGTGTAATGGTAATAAGATAAGTAGGATTTGTAAGTGCCCCTAAGCGTCCAGCCTCAGCTGGTGCATCCCGCCTGGTTCTGGGCGCTGCTCGTTAGGAAGGATATGAAGGATACTGGGAGGAGGGCAGAAGAAATTCACGAGAGTGGCTCCTGGGATGAGGAACTTCAGTTAGGAAGATAGATTGGAGAGGTTAGGACTGCTTTTCTGGGAGAAAATAAGGCTGAGAGGAGATTTGATAGAAGGATTGAAAATCACGAGGGGCCTGCGCAGATTTGATGGGAAGAAAGTGTCCCCGTTCGTGAAAGGATCAAGTTCGAGCTGTTGCAGATTTAAAGTAGTTACTAATAAAAAACTGAGACGAAGTAAATTAAAACTTTTTTTTCTCGCAGAAAGAGGTTAAGGTCTGGCATGCAGAGCCTGTGAGTGTGGTGAAGGCACCTGCAATGGAAGCATTAAGAAGGGACTGATATCTGGAAATGAAGAGCGTTCATGCGTGCAACTTAATATCTCACCTGAAGAAATACAATCTTCAAAGCTTTGAAAGCCCAGTGCAGGTGAATGTTTCCAATTCGCACGAATGAACAATAATGTTTGTAGCGAAGAAGTGGGATGCAACTCAGAACTTTGCAGTGGAAACTCTGGTCAGTGTTGGGTTTGTGACTTGGTTGGTTAAAGCGCTTGTTTAATGCACATGAAATTCTGCATTTAAATGTCAGTGGCGCCTTTATCCGTTCAGTCAATGCATGGTTTTAAATTAAACCAATGACGTCCTGAAGCAGGATAGGGAATTAGGCACCGATGAAATGAAGCCAGAGAGGATCACCGTTTCCTTGGGGGGTTCATGTGGAAGGAGCATTTTGAAATATTACTGGCGAAAATATGAGCGAGGGTTGAATTATTTATGTTACTGCGTGTTCTTCAGGAAAGAATGAGGAGGGATAAGTGTTGCAGTCTTTTTTGATGAGACCCTTGGGCTGACACTATTTCCAACTCGACACTTTATGATTCGCACAATGTATAGCGTTACTCCGAATGAGCTTTGTTGTTTTCAGTGTGATGGTGTCACCGGTTTCCACAACAAACACTGTAAGATTTTAAAAATATTTTTTTATCCACTTGCGAAATCTACCTCTATGCTTTTTGTAGCTTCCCACTCCAATTGTATCTTCCCGAAACCCATGAAATCTTCAAAGTTTTAAAGGCCCAGCGCAGATACCTGGGCAACAGCAGTTGTCACATCACACGTCACTGGTAAGGAGCGGGTAGTTGGTGCAAATTAGAATATTTGTGAAATGAAGCCAAAGGGAGGTTGCCGGTTTGCCTGTCAGGGGAATGCGCTGCAGAGGATGAAATACCTAAGAAGAAAATTGAACAAAAGCTTGTGATACCTCTTGTTGGACAGTGATGGTGCGCAGAGCCCGAGTAGCTCAGTCTGTAGAGCATCAGATATTTAGCCTGAGGGTAAAGGCTTGATGTCCCTGTCTGTGCGTTGCCTTTTGGATCAAGGTGTTGACTGCCAAAGAAAAGACAAAAAAACTGAGCAATGGTCGCGGAAATCTTCAAGGAAAACTGAAGTAACGGAGGAGTTTGGTTGATTTCCAAGGAAAGATCCACCCTCTCGGAACTGAGGTAGCCTCGATCAATTTATGAATTGTTACTGGGATTCCTGATGCTCCAAGTGTGAGAAGTGCTTCGCGACATATCCGTTATTTGGCACTGCCGCTGTGGAGCTGTGGCAAAACTAAATGTTAAAGTTCATGCCCGTTCTTGCCACCAGAGGAAACAACTACTCCCCGTTTAACCTAACAATTTATTTTAGCAGGTTATAAACTTCAACCAGATCACCCTTCATTCTCCTGTAATCAAGGGAATAGAGAAAAGAAAAATCCCTGAAAGTAGGAAAAAATGTGTGCAGGGATGGGGGGAAGTCGGGGGGATTGACAGTGGGCGAATTTCTCCTTCAAAGAGTCAGTGCAGGCAGGATCGGGCAAATGGCCTCCCTCTGTTCTGTACCCATTCTATGTTTATCGAATCCAGGATGATGAAACTTTAACTCCAAATGTAACCTACTGAACTCCGGAATCCCACTGGTGAATCAGCACCGCTTCCATTCCAATCTCAGCATAATCCTGGTCTTTCCTCTGAGTGCTGTCTGTAAGAAAATGAGAAATAGGAGCAGGCGTGTCATGTGTCTCACGGATTCTCAAGCATTCCAGAACTATCTGTTTGAATATCCGCCTCAATTGCTCCTTCCTGAAAATTCTCAATTCGTGCTGACACACAGCCCCATAGCAGATGAAGAATTCCAACTGAATTTGCTGCAAAATAATCAAATACGGTTCAAAACAGGGCTGCGTGATAAAAACAAAAAGCTAAAAGCTTCTGCGTGATGTTGCTTGTAACTTAGGGCCATGGATGGTAGCTTACATTTAATAATGCAGACAGTTCTGAGTTCGGTTCTCAGTAGCGCGGTTATTTATTTCAAATTAATTAGGTAAAGAGCTGAACATTTCCAAGTCGGGAGGAAGCATATAGAATGACGTGCGAATATAAAGAAGCACAATAGGGTCGAAATTCTCTTCGAAGTGAACCTGCCCCATTGTTCTTAAGAATCGCTCCCTCTTCATTTCATCCTAATGAACCTGTGGGTTTGCCGGGTTACCCGAATGATAACCGCTTCGGGGTTAGTGCAAAATTTCTGCAGCGGACGCCAATTTATTTTCCTCTTAGATCTTTATCCGCCGCACACGCTTTCAAAAAGAGGGATATTACGGGTCAATTTTCTAAAGCCTCAAGGGATTTGAGAAGTAATTCTAGCAAAAAAAAAACAAGGCTTTAAAGTTATCTCAATCAACCACAATTAATTTCAATGGAATTTGTTCCCCGCTTTCATTCCACCCGCAAACTCTTCTTGACATGGATCTCAGTGAAAAAGAAGGTGACCGTGTGGTATCTGTCAACGTGCTGGTGATGCGCTTTGGGCCATTGCCCAACTGAGACTGGGACAGGGCCCCAGGGTAGGATTGTTCCGACGCTTGGAATACGTTAACAACTTTTTTCTTTTATTCCTTTGTGGATGTGAGGATCGCTGGTAATGTCATCATTTATTTGTGGAGCCTTGTTCTCCAGTAAGTGTTTAATTGTCCACCACCATCCATGACAGGATGTGGCAGGACTACAGAGCTTAAATCTGATCCGTTGGTTGTGGGATCACCTCGAATGCGATTGTCTGTGAGGACAGGAGACAACATACTTCATGACACAAATAACCACAGAGTATTGTAATGGGAATATGATAAAAAAGGTTTGCAGAAGGTTTTACTTCAGCCTCAGCTGGTGCATCCCGTCTGGTTCTGGCTGCTGCTCTTTAGGAAGGATGTGAAGATGCGAAGGATGTTGGGAAGAGGGCGGAGCAAGTTCACGAGAATGGTTCTTGGGAAGAGTAACTTCAGTTACAAAGATTTATTGGAGAAGTTAGGACTGTTTCCCTGGGAGAAAAGGAGGCTGAGCGGAGTTTTGATAGAGGGATTCAAAATTACGATAGGCCCGGGCAGATTGGATGGGAAGAAAGTGTTCCCGTTCGTGAAATGATCAAGGTCGAGTTGTTGCAGGTTTAAAGTATTTGTTCACAAAAATCAAAAGTGAAACGGGGAATAAAAAAACGTGTTTTTTTTTGAAGAAAATCGTTAAGGTTTGGAATGCACTGCCTAAGAGTGTGGCGGAGGCAGGTTCAAGGGAAGCATTGAAAAGGGGCTAAGACTGTTTGCTCGACATGAAGAACGTTCATAAAGGAAGGAGGCGGGGAATGGCACTAAATGAATTGCTCATTCGGAGAAATGGTGCAGACACGATGGGTCGAATGACATTCTCCTGCACTGTGGCACTTCTGAGTTTCTGTCATTCTGTGGGTATAATAATGGACAGAAAATATATGCCTAGATGAGGTTGTGAATGGAAGCATAGCAACCTCCGAATGTAACATGGAGGTTAAAGGAAGAAACGTAACAAACCAAACCAGCAAATACACGCGAGAAAGAAAATGGGGACAGATGTTAGGATCTAAAGTTGTTGAACTCAATGTTGAGTCCAGGAAGCTGCAGATTACCCATTTGGAAGATGAGGTGTTGTTCCTCGATGTTGTTAACGCCATTAAGTCCCTAGAACATGCTTAATGATGTTGTGCCTGATTTGTAACTATCTCAATATACTCGCCTTTGCCTCATAATCCTTTATACCCTCTGACAAAACTCTATGAATCTCAAATTTAAAGTACAACAATTAATCAAGCATTGGTTTCCATATCCAAAGGGGAGCTCTGAAGTTCCAGCATTCTTTGTGTGTAGAACTGTTTCCTAATTTCAATGCTGGGATCCCTGGCTTTACTTTTTTGACTGTGGCCCTTCGTGCGAGATTTCCAGGAAGCAGAGATAGATTCTTGGATTGATCTTATGTTTCTCCTAGCAACCCAAAACCTTGGATCAAATAAGTGCAAAAATCACGAGAGACTATTCGGTACAGCGGCAGTCAGTGGCTTCAACAAACACAGGGACTGCGCTGTGCTTTAGTGTCCAGAAGTGAGGAGCGTTAGGCGTGAGTTCAAGAGGCAAACGGAGTTCCAGAGCAAGAAAACTGAAAGATTGGCGAGGAGTGAGAGCGAGGAATATGAATTTTTGTTCAGGAATTTTTCCAAAATGTTTCCAAATAGAAAAGGACAGTAGTACAGACACTGGGAATCTGAATGAAAATAAACAGAATACTCTGGAAATATTCAGCCGGCCAGAGACCATCTAAGGTGACAAAATGCCAGGTCGATAACGTCTTATAGAAATGGAAGAAATATGTAAAAACAACATGTTTTATACCAGTGGAGTGCGGGAGGGGGTGGGATGTACAAGACAGAATGTCAATGGGAGTTGGTGGGGGGGTGGGTGGGTGGGGGGTTTGGGGTGGGTGTGGAAGGGGAGGGGGGGGGAGATTTCATGGTTACAAAAATATTCTAATGGCTGTGGGAAATTAAGATATTAGATGTGTCCATATGAGGTTGTGAATCGCCGCTTAGCAACGGTCCGAATGTAACATGAAGGAATAAAGAAAGGAACATAACCTAACAGCATTGAGGCAGATGATTTGATCTAAAATTGTTGAACTTAGTGTTGAATCTAGAATGCTCTGTTGTACCCTATTGAAAGTCAAGGGACTGTTCGTCGAGCTTTGCTCTTGTTGAGATCCTTTATTCGCTGGAGCATGTTCGTTATTCTGAGATCCTGGTTGGTTGGTGTCTACCTCCATATGTTCGCTTATCCCTCATGTTCGTCAAGAACCTCGTTTAAGATAACTCTTTGAATCTCATTTTTAAAATAAAGCCATGTGTTAAACATAATTGTCGTGTTCAGAAGTCCTTGCTCCCTTTGTGTGTAGAATTGTTTTCTAATTCCGGCGGAGACATCTCGAGTTTTAATTCTGTGACTGTGGCCCTGGGTCCAGGATTCCCAGCCAGCGGCAATAGTTTATTGTCTGATCTTATCCGTTCAAAGTTACAAAAAAAAATGAAATCCTTCCTGCAATCCTGAGGAAGGAGGGCGGCAAAGGGACCGTCAATGTGTTATGTATAGGGTCTGAACTGTGGTTTACTGTCGTAAATTGAAGAGGGTTAGAAGGGAGTTCAAAAGTCAAACAGAGATATACAGGAATACAATTGAAATATTGGCGATGAGGAAGAGCGAGGAACGTGAATGGCGTTCACCATCTTTCAACTTATACTCAATGAAAGCAGAAAAATAAATTAATCCCTGAGCCAAGGAGCTGCTGATTCGTGCAGTGACTAGAAAATAGAACTGGAAATCGCAGGATCATGGTGTTTACTGAGGGATAGGTGATGGGATAAGTAAAGAAATAACAGATGGAGGTTGATCGGCAGGATCCTGAACAGCTGCCCTCCGAAAACAAAGAAATAAGGCGGAAAATAAATTTTAGAAACCCAAACAAAATGGTGGAAGATTACTACGTAAATTAGTCTGTCATTTAACCGTCACTGTTTATAAGATGCACATTTACTGTCTGATCATTAATGAATTCTGTCTCGTTACTCATTACTAAGTCGATCATGGCCGGTTCCTCTCGGTTACAAAGCGTCTTGTTTCAGCAAATTGCCATGGATTTAAGCTACCGATTCGCTGATTTCATAGATAATCCGATTCAGAACAGTTTTAGAGAAACATCCAGTTTTTGTGCTAAAATACAGAAAAAAATGTCTTCTACTATTGGTGTGAAAGGCACTTCATCTGGGTTACTCTCATTTACCGGGATCTCTGAAAAGAATCACTGTTCCTTTATCTGCGCTCACTGTCTCCTTTATATCAACCAATTTGCAACTCGAAAATCTATTTCCAATTCCGTGTGCTTTCTTTGTTAATTTGAAATAAGGAACCTCCCCGTCGGGGAATTGAACCCCGGTGTCCCATGTAACAGGCTAACTAATCAATACTAACCACTATACTAACGAGGATTGCTTGCAAATGCAATTAAAGGCAATAAGCCTGGGGCTAGCTGCACGCATGAACAAATGAAACTGAAAAGCTGGTCCAATGTGGGGCTGAAGCGGGCGCCGGCTTCCTTCAGTTATCTCAGAGAGCAGGATGACAGGGTACCTTCTCTAAGTGAACTCACTGTGTCTCAATTCCAATCTGGACATCATGATGCTTAAGAATCCACAAATCGACAGAATTGTTGAAGAACAAATATTGAATGGTCCCATGGTCAGTCCTGTTACGTCGTGAAAAATTCCTTTTGAGTTTAATGGCTCCATTTCTCAATGAGATAATATGGCCGACAGTGAGATCTGCACATATAATACACAAAACCTCCAGGAAAGTTGCCAGTGTTGGCGATCGCCAGACTTCTGAATTATTTCAATTTATGTATTTCAGGATTGTTTGTCAAAGCTTCTCCGCCACTGAAGTTAAACTAACTGACCTGTAATAGGCAGGTTGATGTTTTGCTCATTTTTTGAATCTGGGTGTATAACTTTCAATCCTCCAGTCCTCTGGCACCACAGGGTGACACTCTCTCTAACACCAAACCTCTAGACTCTCTGTACACTCTTTTCACCAAACACAAGCAGTGCAGGCAAAGCTCAAGATTAGATAGAAATTTATCTCCCTCTACACCGTTCCCATCAAACAGTTCCAAAGCATGTACATCACTTTATTAGATACAGGCTAATGCTTCTTGGACAGAGCCCCGTTCAAACACTCCCATGCACATACACTTTCGGGTTAGATAGTATCATAATCATTCTGTACAATATCCAGTTACAGGTTATGGTTAGACACAGAAGAAATCTCCCTCCTAACAGTCCTAATCAAACACTTGCATGGCAGGTACAACATGGAGCCATTCACACTGAATCCCCCTCTGCAGTGTCCCCATTACGCACACCTCGGGCAAGTGAAGCCCTGTTTAAGATATAGAGCAATGCTTTCTCTTCACAGTCCACAGCAAGTTGAATCCAACCTGGAGAAGTTGACTTAATGCAGGTAGGAATATGAAAGAAATTCATAGAATATACAATTAATGCAAAGGAGTGAGGGACCTTGGAGTGAATGTACCCAGGTTGCTGAAGGTAGCAGAGCTGGATAAGGCGGTTAAGAAGGCATATGTCATCCTTTCCTTCAATAGCCGAGGTATGGAATATTACAGCAGAGAGGGTATGCTATATATAACAAGTTAGTTAGTGAAAAACTTGTGTTCATCGTGCAGTCCTCGTTACCTCATTTCAGAAAGGATGTCATTGCACTGGAGAGGTCATTTTGGAGATTTACGATGATGTTGCCAGGGCAGGAAAATTGCAGCCATGAGGAAAGTTTGGATAATCTGAGGTTGTTTTCCTTGGAACAGAGGAGGCTGAGGGAACATTTGATTGAGATGTGCAGAATTCTGAAGGTCCTGGATAGTGTGGTTGTGAAAGGCCTATTTACCTTAGCAAATATTTCAGTCACGAGCGGCCACCAATTTAAAGTCTGAAACAAAAACAAAAATAGCTGGAAATACTCAGCAGGTCTGACAGCATCTGCGGAGAGGAGCACAGTTAACGTTTCGAGTCCGTATGACGTTTCATCAGAAATAAGGAAATAGAGAAATGATGTATAATATAAGCTTTTTGAGGTGGGTGGGACAGGTAGAGCTGGATAGAGGGCCAGTGATAGGTGGAGGCAAAGAAGAGTTTGCCAAAGATGTCATAGACAAAATGACAAAGGCGATTTGACGTGTTGATATTGAGTAAGGAATGTGCTAATGGTGACATTAGGGGTAGAAAGCAGAAGAAGTAAATGGCAAATAACACCAATATGGGTGGGGTGGGGGGAAGGGATCGAAATGGGCTAACAGGTGGAGATAGAGCGATAAAGTAAATTTAAAAATAGGTGGGTAAAGAAATATGTATTTAAAAATGTATTCAAAACAAATGTCTTAAAATTATTATAAATGATTGGAAAAAGGGGGATCGGAAAGGGGGTGGGGATAGAGGAGAGAGTTCATGACATGAAGTTGTGGAACTCAATGTTAAGTCCGGAAGGCTGCACAGTGCCTAGCCGGAAGATGAGGTGCTGTTCCTCCAGTTTGCGCTGAGCTTCACTGGAACATTGAAACAGGCCAAGGACATGAGAGCAGGGTGGAGTTTTGAAATGGCAAGCGAGAGGGAGGTCTGGGACATGCTTGTGGAAAGATCGAAGGTGTTCCACAAAGCAGTCACCCAATCTGCGTTTGGTCTTTCCAATGTAGAGGAGACCGCATTGGGAGCAGAGAATGCAGTAGAATAAATTGAGGAAAATACAAGTGAAGCGCTGCTTCACTTGAAAGGAGTGTTTGGGCCATTGGACGGTGAGGAGGGTGGAACTGAAGGGGCAGCTGTTGCACCTTCTGCGATTGCATGGGAAAATGCCGTGGGAGGGAGTTGAGATGTAGGGGGTGATGGAGGAGTGGACCAGGCTGTCCCGGAGGGAACGCTCACTGCAGAATGCTGCCAGAGGGGGGTGCCTTTCGAAAGCAAATTGAGCGTTTGTGCACTTTGCAATATGAATGGGATATAAATGTAGGGAAGTTTACGTGAAGCTTTACAAACCTTTGCAATTACTGGGGGCACTGGATTTCTGTATGCAATTTTCATATACTTACGAAGATGGGAAACAAGCATATAACCTCTGTAGAAGCAGTTCAGAGAAGGTTGACTTGAATCATTGCAGAAAAGAAAATTTCATCTTTTGAAGAATGATAGGACAGATTCGACCTCTCCCCATTGGTGTTTAGGAGGATTAGAAGTGACCTTATTCAAATATGTAAGACCTTCAGGGGACTTAATATAGTGCACGCAAAGTGGATGTTTCTTCCTCTGGGTTGGTGTGAAACTAGCGGGAATATTTTAAAAATAAGAGATCACCCTTGTTCAGCAGAACCAAGGAGAATTTGATTCCATATCTTCAAGGCTGAGTGAAACAGATTTTCGTTATGCAACCAAATCAATGTCTATGAGGACAGACAGGAAGTTGAGCTGAAGTACCAAAAGATCAGCCATGATCTTATTGGCCTACTGCTGCTCCTATTTCACTTTCTATCTACCCTTTGTTAAAATTGCCCTTTGTTTGACAAGACTGTGTGGATGGAGCTTTAGTCTGTAACAAACCCAAATGTGTACATTGCGTATCATTTTTTGATTAGACTGTGCAAAATGGGCTTTACTCTGTAACTAACTTCAAGTTGTAATAGACGCAGGCTTTCAGCTGAGTAAGTGTAGAGCGAAATATACTGTTTCCATGCCCATTTCTAACGCCTTTGGGAGCTCCTAAGGTACAGTTCAGAGGGAAATTCGCACTGCATCTAACCCCGTGGCTGTGCCTGCTCTTGGAGGGTTTGATAGTGACAGTGTCGAGCGAACTTGGCTCTATATATAACCATGGGCTGCTCCTGCCCATGGAGCGTTTGAAGGAGACAATGTATGGGGAGACTTTCTCTATATCTAACACCGTTCAGCACCTTTCCTGCGAATGTTTGATGTAGATTGTGTAGAGGGAGAGTTACTTTGGACCTAACCCCGTGCTGTAACTATCCATCCTAGATAAGGTAGATGCGGCTTCCCCCGATAGGGACGCTGGAAAGATGGTGGAGATTTGTTCCTTTACCATCCACCTTGAGAGTCACCTTGACCTGGCATTTGCTGACCCAAATCATGAAGGTGTCTTTGACCTCGGTGCAGTTCCTAACCTTGTCGAGTAACATGGCAAGGAAGGTGAGAGCATCCGCGACAAGGACATGGGTGTTGTAGAGGTGCACAGTCACCAAACGGTACTGGTGTGACAGAAGAGCAAAGAGTGGCTCCAACGTGAGGATTCTCATCTACGACTGGTATCTCGACTCCTTGAGCACCTCCAGGAACTTGACGCAGGCAGCAACGCTCTTGAAGTCCACATGGAAGAAAAAGCGCTGGAGAAGTCCAGCAGACAGTACATCTCCGCAGCTTCAAATACACAGGTCTCCAACATGATTCCTTGAATGAAGACACGGCCGATAGGTGAGCCTGCTTCGCTATCCTTTACTGCCACCCTCACGGTGTTAGATACACCCTGGTTAGGGGATCGACCTGTTGCAGCCATCACCTCTTCTAGGATCCGAAGTTAGGCAATGGAGCCTGCACATGCAGAGGCAACTGATAAGATCAGATACGAAACTTGACCTTAGCTAAGATTGTCAAAATCAGAAAACATCATCACTGTCTGTCAGCTCAGAGGGTTGGTCCAGATATATCCAGCAGAAATCGATTGTAAAAAGGGAAGTGTTAAGGTGCTGTGATTAGTACTTAATTTCTGGTAATACCGCATGGGCTAACACCTCTTCCAGTATATGGGGTGGAAAATATCAAGGTTAGGGAATGGGATAACTGTGTTCAGCAGAATGATAGCTTACCATACGCAGTGAATTTGGGGAATTCTATAATAGGGAATCAATCTGGGAGGGGGATGGCGGGGTGGGGGGGGTTTGAACCGTTTGATATTGAAAAACGGTGTGTTTTTATAGGATGTCAAATCCGGGTCAGTTGACCTGTGCGTTTAACATCACAGAAGGCAATTGTACCAAGGAGCTCGTGAAGACAATGCTTAAGTTTACTCATGTTGTCTGTATAGGGGAGGGACAGAATTGTGTTTCCACAAACAAGAAATTTTATTAATATGGTTTGAATTTGAAATGCCCAGTAAACGCACCTACATTCTGTTATACTCCTGAGAGACCAACATGGGTTGGGGAAAGTCATTCGGTGAAGATTTATAGTCATGACAACACTGAACTCGAAGCCTTGTGACACAGATAAGGGAAAGCTGCGGGAATATGTGCAATGATTTTGTTATGATTTTCCCACACTAACAGAACATCTGGCCGAGCTGCGAGAAGCGATTGATAAATCTCATGAAACATATTATCAGTTACAGCAGACATATCATGAGATCCTGCCGGAAGTTCCGACCATTAAACAGCAGTCCAAATGGGATCACTTATGGGACTGGGAAAGTTAAAATGAAGTCCACTCTTAGGTTCCAATCACCTCTCCTGTGTTAGTTGTCCTGCAGTTGATTATTGTCACATACCTATTCTATGATTATGTCGCCGACATAGACAGCAGGAGCGATGCTCTAAAAGCCTATGTGCCGAGCAAGAAAAGTTGACGTTAGTGTCGTTATATTCTCAGAAGTCGAAAATATTCACGTAAAATGTGGATGATGCAGGGCAGTGCATGATTTAAATTGCTTGGTTTTAACGATGTAACTGTGCTTTTAATTCTTTCACGTTAATGAATGTAAACTGGTTGTGGTGGAGTGTTTTGGGCAGAGTTTGTCTGATGGTGGTAAGAAGATGGATCTGATAGAGACGCGTTTTTGTTTGATGACATCGCTGAGGATCAAATTCAAATTTTAAAAATAGAGATTTTCAACTCAACAGACATACAGAAAAGCACACAACACATGCACACGCACACACACACTGACACACACACACACACATACACGCACACACACAGGCATTTCAGGACAGGTCCCCAAGGCGTGGTTTGCCACAGACAGTTACTCTAAAGAAACTGAATGAGACCATTCCCACATCGGAAATTCTTCCTGCTCCAAGACACTGTTGGCATGCAGCTGAAGACAATGATGAGGCAGAGTATGACCATGTATCGGTGGTCTTAGATTGTCAGGGTGCAGTTAGTAATCAAATTGCGTGTTCTGATTTAAGGCATCGCCTAAGAAAGCAAAGGCCAGGGTCAGGACGATGTGTAAAGAAACAACGCTAAAGGGCATTGTTACTGCAGTTGGTAGAGTAGTTTGGCAGCCATTGTGAGCTTGTGCAGGGAGACCTGTTGAATGGCCTAACAGCTGAGTCGGAGACTAGCTCGCGGGATTGCTAAGCAACCTGTGTCATTGTGAATAGGTGCTATTGCTTAGAGATTTAATAAATCTGTTTCACAACCTCTGACGGCCCGCTTCCGTCTCCAACCCAAAATCCACAAACAGGACTGTCCCAGCAGACCAATCGTGCCAGCCTGTTCCTGCCCCACAGAACTCATTTCTCGCTATCCATTCTCTCTCCCGTTGTCCATTCCCTTCCACTTACATCCGCGACTCCTCTGACGTCCTACATCATATCACCAATTTCCAGTTCCGTGGCCCCAACCGCCTGCTCTTCACCATGGACTTCCAATCGCTCTACACCTCCATCCCCCACCGGGATGGTTTGAGGGCTCTCCGCTTTTTCTTCGAACAGAGGCCCGCACAATCCCCATCTACTACTATTGTCCTCCATCTGGCTGAACTTGTTCTCTCACTGAACAAAATTCTCCTTACACTCGTCTCACTTCCTCCAAATAAACGCTGTGGCTATGGGTACCCGTATGGGCTCCAGTTATGCCTGTCTCTTTATGGAGTATGTGGAACATTTGTTATTCCAGTGCTACTCAGCCCCCATCCCACAACTCTTTGACCGGTGCATTGATATGACAGCTTCGGTGCCGCTTCATGCTCTCGACTGGCTTCAGAAAAATGTGTTAATTTTGCTTCCAATTTCCACCCCAACATCATTTTCACATGTTGCACCACTGACACCTCTCTTCGCTTCCTTGGCCTTTCTGTCTCAATTTCTGTTGATAGGCAGTCCACCAATATTACACGCCTACTGACTCCCACAGCTACCTTGACTACAGCTCCTCAAACCCTGCTTCCTGTAAGGACTCCATCCCAATCTCTCAGTCCCTTCGCCTCCGTCACAACTGTTCTGATGATACCACTTTCCAAAACAGTTCCTCTGACATGTCTTCCTTCTTCCTTAACCGAGGTTTTCCACTCACGCTGGTTGACAGGGCTCTCAACCGTGTCTGGCCCATCTCCCGCGCATCCACCCTCACACCTTCCTCTCACTCCCAGAAACATGATAGGGTCCCCCTTCTCCTCACTTATCACCCGCTAGCCTCCGCATTCAAAAAATCATCCTCCGCCATTTCCGCCAACTCCAGCATGATACCACAACCAAACACATCTTCCCTTCACACCCTCCCACCACCCCAAGCGGCAATGCGCAGGGATCATTCCCTCCGGGACACCCCACCCTGGTCCACTCCTCCATCAACGCTACACCTCACCCCCTCCCACGGCACCTTCCCAAGCAACTACAGAGGGTGACACCTGCACTTTTACTTCCCCCCTCCTCACCGCCCAAGGGCCCATCACTCCTTTCAAGTGAAGCAGCATTTCATTTGCACTTCACTCAATTTAATACACTGCATTCGCTGCTCCCAATGCGGTTTCCTCTACATTGGAGAGACAAAACGCAGACTGGGTGGCCACTTTGCAGAACAGCTTCGGTCTGTCTGCATGCTTGACCCAGATCTTCCTGTCGCCTGCCATTTGAAAACACCACCCTGCTCTCAAGCCCACATGTCCGTCCTTGGCCTGCTGCAATGTTCCAGTGAAACTCAACGCAAACTGGAGGGACTGCACCTCATCATCCATCTAGGCACTCTACAGCCTTCCAGACTCAACAGTGAGTTCAAGAACTTCAGATCAATAACTCTCTCCTCCAACCACACCCCCTTCACTATCCCCCTTTTTCCAAATTCATATTTTTAAATATATTTTTCTTTTCCCACCGATTCTTAAACTTATTTTGATCTATGGTTTTATCTGCAGCTTTTAGCCCATTTCGATCCCCACCCCACCCCCACTAGGGGCATCTGCTACTTGTTTGTCCTGCTTTCTACCTTTAGTGTCACAATTAGCACATTCCCTAGATAACCACCACTATCACCACCGTCAACACCCCTTTGTCCTTTTGCCTAAGACATCTTTGGCAATCTCTCCTTTGCCTCCAGCTATCACTGGCTCTCTATACAGCTCTAATTGACGCCCCACACCAGCACCACCCCACCCGCCACCCCCCCCCGCCACCCCCCCCACCCCCACCACCCCAACCAGCTTATATTTCACCACATTTCTATCTTTCTTTCTTTCTGGTGAAGAGTCATTCGGACTCGAAACGTTAACTGTGTTCCTCTCCGCAGATGCTGTCAGACCTGCTGAATTTTGCCAGTTATTTTTTGTTTTTGTTTCAGATTTCCAGCATCCGCAGTATTTTGCTTTTATCCTAATGACAGGAGGAAGCCCAGTTCACACTTCGACCCGACACTACGCCAGCGACACAAAACCACACTCATATCTCATAGGACAGAGAGAGGAAAAGGCGGTCCTCCACTAATGTGAGAATGACACAAACACACGCACAAACCCGTGCACACAAACACGTGCACGTGCACGTGCGCATACACAAAAACACAGAGAAACCCACAGACAGAAACAGATACACACACAGAAACACACACACATACACAGAGAAAGCCACAGGCAGGAATAAACAAACACATGCAAACACAGAGAAACACGCAGAAAGAAAAGTATTTTCCCACGTTCACGTAAATACTAACAAAGAAATACACAGGCAGAAATAGACACACATGCACACACAAATACTTACAAAGACAAGTTAACTAACACAACGTCATGGGGATACATAGATATAAACACACGCCACACAAATGCAAACACACAAACACACGGGAACAAGTACAGGCATACACAGAGAAGCACAAGCACATGCACTTAAACACAGACACGAAGGATCACACAGGATGAAACACACACAAACACGCACATACACACACAATCATACACTTTCTCTCACACAAACATGCAATCAAACACACAGAAGCACAACCAAACACAGTCTCACCCACACTCACACTCACAGAAACACAAATGGCGAAACGCTGACATGCACACACTGGCATACACAAATGCACACAGAATCAAACACATACTCAGATACACACACACGCATACATTCAGACACCCAAACACAAATAAACACACACTCACATGGACATGTACACAGGCACATACACATACACATACTCAAAGATACACGCACACACACACGCTCGCACGCACGTGTGGGCACACAAACACACAAACAGGGGCTCTCAGACACTCACAGACACAAGCAATGGTACGCACACTCACATGTAAGCGCACGCTCACCAACACCCACAGAAACATGCCTACAGATGCACTGTCACTTACAGGTACTTATGCAAACCATCAGTGGAGGTGATGGCGTAGAGTTGTTGGCTGGGCTAGTAATCCAGCGACCCAGCATACCTCGAATCCCACCTCGGCAATGGGCGAATTTGAGATGAATTAAAAGTCTAATGGTGACCATGAAGCAATTTTAAAAACCTATCTGACTCAATAATGCCCTTTAGGGAAGAAATCAGGACTGGCCTACCTTTGACTCCAAACCCACCGCAACGTGGATGAGTCCTATATGTCCCCTGAAATAGTCAGCTATGTAACAGCTGTCCAGTGACACCCACACCACATGACGATTAAAAGAAAAAAACATGCACACAGTCTCATATATGCTGACACGCACAAATAAACAAATGTACGCTCAAACATACATGCACAGTCACACACACGAAAGCATACAATTACATGCACGGATACAAATCACACGGAAAAACAGGTGCATACACTACCAAACAGCATTAAATGTATTTCGCAAGGTATATTCCTGATGGAGGCAGGCACATGCTGTTCCCTCTGGCCACCACAAAAGTTGCTTCTTGGCTGAACATAGCGGAGACCCTGGGCTCCAATTTTGACCATCAGAGCATCTGGAAACAGTGCCCATAAGCGCTCCAGTGACTTGATGCACTCGCCCAAGATGATGGAGGTGTCCCTGCTGACCATGCAGCATGTCAGGCCTTGAGTGGTCACAAAGAACACGATGTTACAGGAGCCTGTGTCTATGACCAAGCTGAAGCAAGCAATAGCAATGATAAAGGATGGCAACGAGGAGGATGAACTGTAGAGCGCTTGGAGGAATCTGCAAACATTGTGACTCGATATGGTAACACATCACCCTTCCCCTCTTGTCCCTGCAGTGGAGGAGGCTGCATAACGCCCGAGAGCTACAGAGGATCGGGGCGTGTGACCTCACATATCCGTGCTCTTCAACCTGAGGAGGTGACGGTAATGCCCATTACCTGAAGACCATCCATGGAACGTATGGTTCAGAGCATGTCACCACTCCCAGATACAACCGCCTTTGTGTTGATGACGGTGGCGAAGTGGGCTGTCCAGAGGACAGGGCTGGTGGAGGAGGGCTGGGGTTTGGGGTCGGCAGCTATGGTCAGAATGCGAATATGCAACTCCAATATACGAAAGCGGTCACCCAGGGAGACAGTGAATGGGAGCAACTGAGTATCGGGATAGCTTAGGAAGAAGGTCACTCAGAAAGAAGATTTTCTGAATAGCCTTATCTCAGCCTTGTGTTTCTCTCAAATGTCCTGGAGTTGCTGCCCCGCCCCTGGTAGAGGACTCAGGATTCGGACACAAGGAGTAGGTAGACGTGTCCAAGGAAGCATCGTAACCACTATCGCACTCAGCTGGCACCAGCCCAGCGATTCAAACTCCAGTGGGTACAAGTGTGGATACAGAGTGGGGATTACTTGGTGATGAGTAAAGCACCCGCATACAGCATCAGCGGCAGATGTTTCTGTGCTCACCGTTCGTACTCCCCTTTCAAATCTATCATCCACCTCCCGCCCCCCCACCTCCCCACCGCCCGGGAAGGAATGAAATGTGCCATCCTTACGTGGCCTGACCTGCATGTGACCATGTGGTAATCAATGTACCCTGACAGCCCTAGCGCAGCATCGAGTAAACCTTCCTCATGTATGATATGCCATAGGGTATGTGATGGATACAATGCCATGTCCTTGGTCTTTTGAACTCCCCCTCTCCCTTCCAGGTCTTGCTTCAGTCTTCCAAGGCAGCCATCATATGAACCGATGCTGGAACAACTTGACTCTGGCCACGATGGCATCCTGTGAATTCTTGTGCTCATCAAAGCCCACATGCCCTGACACCCAGGTAACTTTCTCTGTCCTACCTGTACTAACTGTTCTACCTGCAAACCGGTGTTACCAAGGATGAGTCTGGCCACTTTGTTGATCCAGGCAGTTAGACGGAGTCATACCACCTATCCCCCAGAGATAAGTTTAAGCAGAGAAAGAACTCTGACCGCAGGTCCATCAGGAAGTGCTCTCCACGCAATGCCCTCGAGGCCCTTTGGGGAAAGGAAACGTTGGATCGTGACGGGTGATGCCCTGAGCAGACTGTCAAAGCCGTTTGACAGAATGCCTCATGCCAGAGCTTTCAAACAAACACCAATGCATCGTTTGGCTGGTGGTGACAAAGACCCGCCCTGTCAGTCACTTTCTGTATGTACAGTCACTGCAACTTCTCTACATTGTCCTCGAAATGGCAGTGGTGGGGAAGAGGCTGTTGTCCACCTCCTCCTAGAATGTGCCCTTACAACGAAGTTCTGGAGAGAGTTACAGTGTTTTTTATCGATACTCGTCCCGAGCAGCTCTACGACACAGCACTCTGCTCTACGAGCTCTTCCCAGGGGCACAGACCGAGATAAACATCAACAGCTGCTGGGGGACCACCAACTTCTGGAGGAAAGCGCTCTTTGATATGCGGACACCTCCAGATTGTCCAGTGCGGAGCCTTGTCCATGACAGAGTTTTGCAGACTGGCACTTTCCAAGGTCCAGTTCCAAGTGCTACCTTGGGTGAACACTTGAAAAGGTTGAACGTGACTGCTCTGTGATTCAGGTTAACTCTTGGACTGGAAACAAAGGTACATTTGTTTGAATTATCTTTTTTTCTCTGGCACGTGTAAATTCTCCATTTTAAAAGTTAGACACAGATGGACACGTGCATCATTACAAAGTTTAAAGTTTTATGTTTTTTTAAGAACATGTTTTATTCTGATGAGCTGTCTACTGCCCTTTACTAGTTCATCAAAAATTTATTCTGGGCCATGTATTCAGCGTAAGGTGGCTGTTATTTTCCCAACTTGGCATTACGGTGAATTATTTTTAAAAACTGGCTAAATAAATGATTGTTGGGCATGAGCCCCCTCTTCAAAGTATTAACCTCATCTCCGAGTATCCATCCGTACTGCTTTGGGCTTCGTGTGAACTTTCCAAGCAGCCGAGAATCATGAGGAATAAATGAGTTGTGAAAACTGCCAGGGTAATAGACATAGAAATGAAGGAACGCTTGTGACGGTCAGAGAGGAGATGCACAAACATGCGTGGGAGTCATTTCTGTTCATGCATCAATCTATATTCTATGTGGCAACATTTATAACAAGGTGAGTTTAGCCTACCACGTCCTTTACCTGCGTAAATTCAGAGATGGAGGCAAACGATATCACCCTCTGTGTCTGAGATGCTGTGTCATTGTCGTAAGTGATGGACTGGGCCACACTGGAGAAAAGGACATCGGTCACAGTTTGAATGTCCTGTGAACAGCTGAGTGGGAGGTGGCACACAAGTCGGAGTGACGCTTAAAATTGGCTAGTTGCGATAGTGTTAAGAGACACAGTGAGCTCCAGTGTCACTGTCAGTGCGTGTATCTGGAGTAACCATTCCTGAAGGTCTTTATGGAGAAGAACATAAAACTCAGACACGACCTCTCTGGAGAATCGCAGCCTGCATTGCGTCTCACTCATCTGCATGTAATTGAGTCTCTTTCTGTACATCCTTTGCTGTGGAAACTGCCTGAATCTCCGACACCTCATTCTTGCAGTCATTCGGCGTTGAGCTTCCTCTCACCAATGGACCCGTCCACCTGCTACAAGACGTTCTTCATGCTGTTGCTGCTGCCCCTGAGCCCCTTTGACTGGGAGGTGAACTAGTGCCACATCCATGACCAAAGAGGCCATTGTAACGGATTAGCTGACTGTTGCAGGCTTTAGAGAATCTGTGAAGCCCTGTTGCTGGCAGGTCTGTGGCTCGGTATGGCCGCTATTGTCTCCTCGGATTCCACATTACGCCCCGGGCAGAGAATTCGTGCTCCTGCAACAAGCTCAGAATGTTGTGTAGATTCAATTATTTATTGCAAAAAGCAAATCTTCAGCAGAGAAAGAAAAAAATAAGTTGTGCTGATTCGCGACCCATTTCCCATTCCCAAGAGGAAACGAAAGTCCGACCTTGGCAATACACACATGATCTTCGAATGAGGCAGGACAAGGCCATCTGCAGCCTCGCCCAGTGAAGTCAGCAGCCTTCCAACAGCCATGCTGCAGTCTCTGGTCACGAACTGTGTAGGAACAATAGGTAAGTAGAGGGAACACACAGAACAGGTACAAAGCGAATTCACAAAGATGTATGTGTTGTTGGATTAAGATGAAAATGAAATGGTTTTTGTTGTTGGTTTTTATTACATGATGGCGACCAAAGGGAAGTTCTGATGGGGCAGCTGAGATGCCTGTAGCAGTGGATTTTTGCAAAGGGAAG
The DNA here is from genome assembly GCF_964194155.1 of Cetorhinus maximus. Lineage (NCBI taxonomy): Eukaryota > Metazoa > Chordata > Chondrichthyes > Lamniformes > Cetorhinidae > Cetorhinus > Cetorhinus maximus. The sequence continues at coordinate 9,302,669 of NC_135913.1, forward strand.
TTGTCCAATGGGAAGTGAAGTGTCATCAGGCACACTCTGGCAGGCTGTTTGGGTCGAAGTCATTCAATAAATATTTTCCTTGCCTCCTCTTCCTGCTCCTGAGGTGTCCTCCGGATTGCTGGTAGTAATGCCTGTGTTCTCACGATGGTGATGATATGGAGAGTGCAGAAAAACACGATGAACTTGAACACCTGCTCCAGCGTGCACTGGAGGGTTCACTCTGAGCGTTTCAAGAATCAGCAGCGTTGCCTAATCGCACCGATGGCCTGCTCCACGATGTTCCTGGGGGCTCGATTCCTCTCGCTATACATGTGTTAATTTCACATGTTCGTTTGGCGGTGGGGAGTGGTTATGGGATGGGTGCATTGAGCCTTGACTAGAGGGGGTAGGCGTCATCTCCGAGAAGCCATCCTCTTGTTCTTCCTGCAGGCCTGAAGATGGTGAGAATGGCCGACTGCTACAGAATGAAAGCATCATCGCTGATGTCAGGATAGCGGACATTCACCAATATGATGTACTGTGCATAGTCACAAGCCAAAGGTACAAGGGAACAAAGGTTCACCACCACCTTCTGAAGGGCAACTAACTAGTAGCGCCCATGTACGAGAATGAATGTATAATAAAAAAAAACGCATGCCTGGTGTGAGAGTTCCTTGAATTCCAATACATCTCCTGGCTGACATGGGGACCAGCAGACCTGCGTAGACCATCGTGATTCCTGCAATTCTGGGAACACCTCTCACCCTGCTTCTCTCTGCTTACGGAGAATATGATATATTCACCTCACCAGCAAAGTTGGTCTCCGTCACCTAGTGGTTGCGTCTCCCAATATAATGGGAAATAATGGATATGTCACCCACTCCTGTCTTTAAAGTTTTGCATACATGGAAGTTCATTGAAACTCTGACCTTAACGGCCACTGACAGCATCGTCCTCGCCATCGTGTGAAGTTCCAGGTCGTGTTAAAGGCGGCGACACAGCTCATTGACCACCTCATTGTCGTAATCAGATATGCCTCACTCTCTGCTCCTTGTTGAGGTGTAGGTTAGTAAAGTGTTCCTGGAAAACCCGGGATGGGCTGTGTAAAGCAGGGCCCACTCCTCCTCCCTCTTTACAGAGCTTTCCCACTCTGCAGATGCTGCTCCATTTCCTGTCCATGTGACACACACAGATGCACTGTAACTACAGTCCCCATACCTCGTCCAGAGTTCGTTCACCAAATCCCCTGTCCTCCTTGAACATACGCAGCTGCCCCCAAAACAACCTCCAGAATACCATCCAAAGCACCTCCACTAAGTTTCCAGTCACTGAATTTAATTAATAAGGAAAACAATAATAAATTCCAGGATTATGGGTAAGGACAGATGAATACAATTAATTGGATAGGGACAGCAGAGCTTTGGATGAGCTCAAATTTATAAAGCTGAGTAAGAGGAATTGTCTGGCCGGGATAAATTTGGAGTAGTCGAGTCTTGATTTGGCCAAGGCACAGATGAAGGCTTTTTCAGCAGCTGGCCTGAGACAGAGGTGCTGATGGTTGATATTGCTGCGTAGCTAGTTTAGAAACGTTTTCTGAGCTTGTGCAGAACTGAGATTATCAATACAGCAGTCTTTGAGTGCTGCTTGAGTGCACTGAAGGCGAATCAGGGATATTGGTGAGAGAGCGAGTTCAGCAAATATTAATTAATTCAGAAAAATAAATTCAATTAGCACAAGAAATATGGCAGAAAGCGTGATGTGTCTCCGTTGCAGCATGTGGGCACTCCTGCGTGCTAATGCGATGGACTGGAGACTTTTTTCAAGAAGGCAGTCAGTTCTTGTCATCACTTGGTCAGTGGTCAAGGACAGGAAGTTGTGACTGGGGGACAGGAAGGTAAGGTAATAGGGAAGATGGGTGGTGGGGCGGGTGGAGGAACCTTCACCCCATGTAATTAAGCAACAAGTTCGATGCTCTCGCAGCTTGTAAGGACAATGGTGAGGGCTGTATTGTGGATGAGCAGGCTAACCATGGCACCATGGTAAAGGAAGCCATCCAAGTGGGGGGAGCTAAAAGGAATGTAGTGCTAGTAGGGGGCTGTATATTCTGGAGGATAGAAACTGTTCTCTGCAGCTGAGATTGAGAGTCCAGAAGGCTGTGTTGCCTGCCCTGTGCAAGGGCTCTCGATAGCTGCTCAGGGCTGGAGAGAAACTTGTTATGCTGCATGTAGGTACCTTTGACATTAGCAAGAGGTTCTGCATTGGGAGGATGAAAAGCTTGGCTCCAAATTTAAGAAAAGATGCAGAACGTCAAATCTAACTATCTCATGATTATTGCCAAAGCTATGTGCAAACTGGCATATTGTAAATTAGGTTACAGAGATGAATGCGTGGCTTAAAACTGGTGTGGGAGAAGTGATTTCCATTTCGCGGGTCACTAGCAACAGTATTGGGGATTGTGAGGCTGTACGATTTGGACGGGCTTCACACGAAATGTGCTGGGACCAATATGCCAGCGAGCCATATAACTCAGGAAGAAGAACACGTTAAACTACATAAAGGGATGAAGTGGTGATGTAGCGGAAGATTGTCAAAATAAGAGGGAACTGACAAGGCAGTAAGTTTGGTGACGTATTGGAATAGTGGTATTGTCACTGACTAGCTCGCCTGAAACCCAGAGTAATACTCTGGGGGCATGGGCTCAAATTCCACTATGTCAGATGGCGAAGTTTGAAATCAATATTTTAAAAATTCTGGAATTAAACGTCTAATGATGACGATTGCCGATCGTTGTAAAACTCATCTGGTTCACTGATGTCCTTTATGGAAGGAAGTCTGCCGTCCTTACCTGGACTAATCTACATTTGACTCCAGATCCTCAGAAATGTGGTTGACTCTTAAATTCCCTCTGAATAAGAACAAGTGCAATAAATTGTCACATCACGTGAATAAATAATAGTGATGACGATTGTAATATAGATATTGTTAATTTTAATGTTAATGTTAAGTATGGCAGCAGGAGGAAGTGAGTGTGAACATAAAATAGGGGGAGGGTTTACAAAAGCAGTTAAAATACTGATTTGAGGACTGTTTATCAGAATCCATAATAAAATAGATGAATTGTCAGCTGGTACAGAAATACCCACTTCTGACCTTATAGGCATTGCAAAGATTGTTTGTAAACAATGGGGTGAAAAGTTATTGGGGGTAGGCGAGAGGTTACATTCAGGTCGGCAATGAAATTGTCGAATGTCTTGAAGGGCCGGGTGACTTACTGTTCCCTGATTTATATGTTCACATATTTGCATGTATTTCTAACATTGAATGCTGAAAGAGGTGATTATACCGACAGTAGATCTATTGGTCGTCATCATTCAAATACCTATGGGCTCTGAAATAGTCCTGCAGATTGGAAGTTGGCAAATGTAACCCAATTATTTAAGATATAAGGTAGAGAGAAAACAGCGAACTACATACTTGTGAGCCTAACATCAGCAGCAGGGAAAATGCTGAAGTCTATTATAAAGGGTGTCATAACAGGGCACTTAGAAAAAGGTATGATTGTGCAGAGTCAGCTTGGACTTATGAAAGGAAAATCATGTTTAACAAAACTGTTGGAGTTTATTTGAGGATATAAAGAGCGGAATAGATATGGTGGCGACTGATGAGTGTGGTCCATTTAAGAAAACTTTTGATAAGGTCACGCACAATAGTTTTGTGAACAAAATTCGAGCACATACTGTTGTGGTGAATATACTGGCCTGGATTTGGAACTGGGTAAAGGGCAGAAAACATAGATATGAGTAAATTGGTGAATTTCAGGTATGGAGGCAATGACTAGTGCGTACCACGAAGATCAGTGATTGGGTCCCAGCTTTCACAATCTAAAACGACGGTTTGGATGTAATATTAACAAGTTTGCTGATGCCATAAAATTTGGTGGACCTGTGAGTTGTGACGAGGAGGCAAAGGAACATCAACTGGATTTGAAGAGTCTAATCGAATAGCCAAAAAAAAAAACCAGATGAAATACAAAGTGGAGAAATGTGCGATTACACTTTGGTTGGAAAAAAACCAGAAATGTAGACTATTTCTTTAATAGCGAGAGGTTGAATTTCAAAGGGAGAAAGGGTGCAACGTGCGGCATGCACATACCATAAGCAATGATGAAGGCTCATGGCATGTTTGCATTCATTTCAAGAGGAATTGAGTGTAGACGTAAAAATGTCTTACTGCAATTATATCTCGCGTTTGTGAGACGGTACCTGTGTGCAGTTATGGTCTCTCTGCCTAAGGAGAGATATATTTGTCATGGAGGGAGTGCAACGACATTTAATCAAAATAATTCCTGGGATGGAGATATTGCCTTATGAGGAAAGATCAAATAAAATAGAAATTTATTCCCTGGCTCGACGGGGTAGATGTAGAAAGGACGTTCCCCATGCCTGGGTGTTAAACAGCAAGGGGTACAGTCTCAGAAATTGGGGCAGGCCATTTAGGAATATGAGGAGGATTTATTTTTTCACTCAGAGTGTGATGAATCTTTGGAATTACCTTCCTCACAGGACTTTGGAGGCTCAGTTGTTGAAACTGTTCAAAGCTGACATCAATGGATTTCTACATATTAAAATCATCAAGGGATACGGGGGTAGTGCAGGGAAATGGTGTTGAAGTCAAGGGTCAGCCATTATTTTATTGAATGGTGGACTAGCCTTGAATGGCATAATGGTCTATTCATGCTCCTGTTTCTTAAATTCTTACATCATAGAGGTGGTCGTGGACAATTGGGGATTGAAAGAATATAAGGTGGTAAATCAGCTCAGGGCCAAATGGATCATGGAGCTTGTGAACAGCCTCAGATACCAGCCAGAGATGGAAATTGAGCTGGTTGACAGGAGATGGACTTAGTGAATGGAACTGAAGTGAATGGCTTCAGTCTCTCCAAATTTTAAAAGACATGAATAGCAATAGAGTTAGGCATGACTTACAGAATAATGAACTGGACAGAGGGATTACCAGGGACACCAACAATTGCCAGTGTGGGATAGCAACCTGCTTGAATAACCAAAATTACGAATTGCACCCGCCATGTTAGAGGTATCCAATCTGGTTAAAGCATGTAAAGACGATAGGAATAACTCCTGTCCAATGCAGGAACATTCCAATCTATTGTTCTCAGATTCTGATCCATTGTTGGAACACACCAATCTACTGTTTACAGGTTCTGGTCCATTTTTGCAACATTCCAGTCTATTGTTCGCATGTTGTGATGCACTGTTGTGACACTCCAATTTAGTGTCCTCAGATTCTGATACATTTTTGGAATATTCCAAACTATAATTCTCAGATTATGATCTACTGTTGGAACATTTCAATCGATGGTTCTCAGATTCTGATCTCTCCTCTCCCTCTCCCTGGAGCCACTCTTCCCTTTTACTGTGGGAGGCGATGCTGACACAATGAGATCACACTTTGAACACAGCCCCCTAACAATTGAAGAGGGAAGACCTACATTGTCACAATTAGGACCCGTGGAGACGGACATTGCTTACAGTCACAGAACAAACAGGTTCAATTAACCTCTTTCAATCCAACACGTTTTACATTAAAAAAAATGGAACATTTATCCGACCTGGATGGGATGTAAAAGGGTCCGTGAAGTAACGAATGGTGGTAATAGGGTAGGAAGTGTACATAATTTTCCAGTCCTCCTTTGATATGGGAGTGGTGTCAGAGGACTGGAGGTTTGTAAATGTTCCGCCATGTTTATAATGGGTTAAAGGGATAAACCCTGGAACTACAAAGCAGTCAGATGAATGTTCTAAAAACACTGAGGAAAGTTTTGAATTGTATATTCTGGGAAGAAAATACTTGAGGCCTTAATCAAGGATAACTCTCAACTTTCTTCGTGAGGAAAAGGTGTTTTCAAATGGCCTTAATCTCAGAACATTTGATGGAAAATCAAATGTGATGAACTGAATGGAGTTTTTTTTTGTCTCAGGACCAAGAAGGCTCCTGAGAGAATGAGATTGATAAAATGTGCATGAAGACAGTGCGATCAATTCACTTTAAATTATGTTGTTACATAAATCGAACCCCATGGATTAAAGGGGCAGTAACAAGTGTGGATATGTCGTTGGCTAAGAGACAGAAAGCAGAGAAAAGTGGCAAAAGGTTGTTATTCTGACTGGAGGAGAGTTTAACGTGATATTCCCCAGTGATCGAAATTAGGATATTGCTCTTTATGATACACGAACTAACATAGACATTTATGTTATGAACAGAAATTGCAGGCAACAGAAGTTTGTAAACGTAAACAGTGAGGATGTTAGTATTAAACTTAAAAATAAAATGTCTTAGTAAAATAATGCAGGATCTGGCCAAGGTAGGCTGGGAACAGCCGCTTGTGTGTAAATCTACAGAAGAGTAGTGGGGGGCGTTAAAAAAAGGAAATGGGGAGGGTACAGGCTCAATATGTTCCCTCTACAGTGATAGGAAGGAGCCACAAGCCCAGAGAACCATGGATGGCCAGAGATTTTCAGGATATGATGAGATGTAAAGGAGAGGCTGTTAGCAGGTACAAGGGGAGCAAATCAGCAGAATAATTAGTGGAGTACAGAAAGTGCAGGGTTGAAGCTTAATGAAGCAATTAGGAGAGCAAAGAGGCGGTATGAGAAAGCTCTGGCTGGTAAAAGTGGAAACCCCAAGATATTCTATAATATATCAATGGGAAGAGGATAACCAGGGAAAGAGTAGCGCCCATTAGGGAGCAAAGGGCCAATCTATGGGTGGAGCCAGAGGGCATCGGTAGAGTTTTGAACGAATACTGCACATCCGATTTCACCCAAGAGAATGAGGATGAATGTATGGAGCTCTGGGAGAGAGACTGCGAGGTTCTTAAGCTTTTAGATTTCAGCCAAAGAGGATCTACAATTTACAAGGATACAGTAAACAGAATATGATATTACACCAACTGCTAACTTTAAAAAAAAGTTTGTAAACATTTCTATAAATTGTGGAGATGAAAAAAAAATAATCGTGAGAGTAAACATTGACCCTTTGGACTCAGAGAGACGTGGAATTATAATGGGGAATGGGGATTTGGCTCAAAAGCGATTCGGAATAAACCTGAAACCAAATATCAAGTGAATATATTGAACTTGTGTAAATCTGTACCAGAAAAGAAACATTTCTGGACACATTAATGGGGGTAAGTTGCAAGCAATCTCCTAGACCTTTCCACTTGCAACATGGAGTTTGACAGAAGAGATAGCTGCAATGAAAGCAGATGTATTGGATTCGACCTTTCAGAATTACTTAGAATCCAGAGCAGTTCCCAAGGATTGGAAGGTAACAAACCCAGATGTTTAGGAAGGGGATAAGAAAGAAAACGGGGAACTGTTAGCTTCAAAATCACTGCCAGGCAAAATGAGATTTTCCTTTCTTTTCGGGTTGTGCTAATAGAACACTTGGAAAATCATAATGTTATTCAATAAACTCAACACAAGATTGTGAAGGGGAATTTGATTACGGCGATCTTATCAGCGTTTCTGAGGATGTAATTATGAGGAGGATAAAGGGAACACAATTGAATTAACTAAGTTTGGATTTTCAGAAAGCATCCATTAAAGTATCGTTAGAGGTTCTTACACAAACTTAGGAATTATGGGATTTGACGTCAATACTAGCATGGAAAATGAATTGGCTAATGGACAGACAACGGAGAGTAGGAAGAAAAGTGACATTTTCACCTTGGCAGGCTGTAATTAGTGGGCTGCCGGATGGATGAATACTTCGGTCTCAGCTATGTACATTCGATATTAATGGCTGAGATGATGGAACTTAGTTCGAAGTGTAGGATAAAGATGTTTCCCACAGCAAGAGTTCATGTGAGACTGGAAAACAGCACCACCACAGTGTGATCTAAAGAGTCACATAACAGTAGACCTGGGATAGACAGGTTCGGGCATCGGAAAGACGTGAACTAGAGGCTCGTGTAGAAAACTGCATGGAAATAGCTCTTAGCCTGGGCTATACTGGTGCCTATGTATATTGCCGTGTGTTACCAATAAACAGTGACTGTTCAACAGTTGAACTTTCTTCGTAAGACCAATGGACAAAACCCTTATAACTTGGGAGCAACTAATGACCGAACCCAGAACTCAAGACAAGCTGGGAAAAGACCCCAAAATCTGAGAAACTAAAGGAACCACATCCTGACCTGACTAATTCACCAGAACTGAAGAGCACAGGTGGAGATCGCCTAAGAAGAAACCCCATTGCAGAATTGGAGGCTCAAGGGCAGAAGAGAAATCCACTGTGTAGCTGAAGGACTCCAGCAGAGCCCGTCGCGGGCATTGTGAATCCCCATCCAATACAGAGTCAGATAACCGAGCCAGATCGCAAGGGCGAGCAAGCTAAATAATATTTAAAAATCGGTACAAAGGCTGAACGGGTCTTTAAAAGTATTGAGGGCATTAATCAGGCAGAACAGTCCATTTCTTCAATCACCGCCCCCAGCCCAAGTCCAGAGTCGGCGGCCTAGAACCGTTGAAATAAAAACGTTTGACGCCTCAGTGAAAGCCGGAAATCACCTTTGATGAATTGAAGACTTTACTCTGGGAAATTCGCGAGAAGACCCAATTCGATTGAAAGACTTGCTGCAAAGAAAATAGATCACTTTGAGGTCGGGTCCGACATCGCCGCTGGAGCTCGCCAAAACCCAAAATACGCGGGGTGAAGTGAACTAAACGGTTTCTGCAGAGTCATCTTTAAAAGTGCAACAGCAAGTAAATCTGAACTCCCCTCTGCTGAAGGAAAAACAGCCATGGATAATAAAGCAGAGCTAACAGCTCGATCTTTGCTGATCCAAGGGGCAAATCAGGCGCAGAATTGGTGGCGTTGGCGGGCATTTTTCAAAGATATCCGATAGCTTTAGGGTTAGATAAGGAGAAACAGGCTGAACAACTGAAAACACTTTTGTAATCAGAAGGTCCGATAACCGATGACGTCATTGTGAGCCAAGGAATAAATGAATCTCCGGGTAAATTTGAAGCTGTTCTGAAATCTTTCGATACCTATTTTAATTTAAGAAGGAATAAAATTTTAGTCCGAGGAAAGTTCAACAACAAGTCCAACAACCTGGAGAGCCCATTGGCCTCCTGGACCTGGTGGTGTCCGATAACGGCCCGCAATTCACTAGTGAAGTCTTCACTCAATTCACCATCCATTACGGATTTCAGCAACTTAACCGCTCCCCAAATTTTCCACAATCAAATGGTGAGGCGGAAAGAGGCGGCCCACCGTTAAACCCCCTTTTGAGATATAGAAAATACGTCCCATAGACGCTTTGAACACTGAGATCGAACTTGCCTCAGTGCAACAGGCAGGAGCTGAGCAATGTCCCGCATAATCTGAGTAGAACTTATTTCTCCTAGTTTCTGTTACCGAGCTGAAACTGTTTACATTTCGGCATATTGTATTCCACCTACCCTGTTCTTTCCCACACCCTCTGCCCATCCATATCCCTCTGCAAATTTTCTGCGTTATCTCCAACATACACTTTCCCTCCATTTTTCATCGTCAGTAAACTTGGATAATTTGTGCTGTAAGAGTTCTGTTCAGTAGGTCTCACAAAGATGTTCAGAGGCTTGTAATGTTGAACAATAACTGTTTGTTGGCAATACATAACTCTGTATGTGTGCTTACGTGCCTGTGTGTTTTTGTGTGGTTGTGGGCAAACTATAGGCCAGACTAAGAGCTATCTTCATGCTGACATCTACTCAAGTCTCCTGACCATGCCTGTCCCATGCCCTAACCTGTCTATCTTAGGTATACTGTCATGTCACTCTTTCTATCACGCTGTGGGCAGTGCTGTTCTCCAATCTCACATTAACTCTTGCTATGCCGAACATACTCGCAGTACCGTTCCCTCCACTCTTAACCCAACATAATTGCAGTAAAATATTTTTTTACAGCTACCCTTTCTCCTTCTTCAAGCCCATAACTTTATAAATCCAGACAGTCTGGAGGCCTGACAATTCTACCAGATCTTGTTCTGGTCACATCTGGAGGGTTGTAGGCCCAGTTGTTTTGGGCAAGCTTTATTGCTTTGGAGTTGAAAAATCAGAGTATCCTTTCTTTCTGGCACATTTTTTAATTGATTCATGGGATTTGGCAGGCGGCTGGCTAGGCCGGTGTTTATTACCCATCACCAATTTCCCTTGATAAGGTGGTGCTGAGTTGCTTTATTGAACCGCTGCAATGGATGTGATGTAGGTACACCCACTTGACTGTGTCTACCTGATTAACTTAAAAGTACGACAGGAGGTTCTACTCAACAGATGAGGAGGAGAATCCTGTTCCGGCGGATTGTACCTTCTGGAGTATATAACAGGTATGATCTTGCTCGATCTTCACCTCCCCAGTCTATGATGCCCGCTCTTTCAAGGTGCCTGGTCCAAACCTTGTCACTTCTGTTTAACTGGAGCAGGTTCTTGGTGCAGTACCTCCTACTGTAGGCAGAACAGTGCATTCTCGGTCCTGAACTTCCTTCTGATCCCTGACTGGCAATACCGTCCCCGTCTAATTCCAACCAATCTCGAACGCTTCGTTATGAAGACAGCCAGAAGAGGGTAAACCCGAGGCAAAACAAGATTGAGCTCCCCCCACAATGTTGTTCTGAGGCTTGTGAAGCGGCGCTGCTGTATGACTATTAATCAGGTAAATACATCAATCACATGGCAGTTGCCCTGTTACTTACCGCTTTCCCAACTTGCTCTGATCGCCTCAAGTCATCGATTGAGGGCCAGGCGGAAATATATTTCAGTTCCCTGACATTGCAACTCCCGCGAATAATAGCACCAAATATAAATTTCAACAGGCACTCGGTAATTTCTTGTTGAAGCCCCCGTCGTGAGTTTTCCCGATTGTGAGCAACTTCCTCCTAATTCGCCATGAAATCCACACGCTGCAATTCCAACATCCTAGAGATAGAGCAACATTTCCACACTATTTTTACTTCAGTGTTTGAAGTGCTTATATATTTTATATAATTTAGCATCGTTCCGAAGGCAATTTTGAATGAGCAACTTGCACTGGTCATGCGCGATATGCCCACACCCCATGAAATAAATAGAAAAGAGATTGCATAGATACCAGCCTATTGATGACGGGAGATTTTGCAGTTTAAGGTTTGCTTTGGACAGAATCTTTTCATCATTGACAAGAAGGAGAACGTATCTGTTGCTGAACAGCTTTGTGAAGATCGGATCATTCAGCAGCTCTGGGAGAAACATACACTCACAGCTCGCTGGTAACCTGAACTTTCAACTGGGCAAATCCGAGATTTCCAGCCTGTGCGTGATCAATCAGCGAGGAAATTGCGGAATCCTCCACTCACTGCCCGTTAAATTTAAAAACCAGATACTAGGGAAATTGCACCAGGTGGCCGGTTAGCTCAGATGGTTAGAGCGTGGTGCTAATAACGCCAAGGTCGCGGGTTCGATCCCCGTACGGGCCAACGTATTTTATTCGACTTAGAAGTAATTAAATCCCGGACCCGGTTCAGTTGTTATTCCTCCGCTGTCACATGGAAAGAGCGTTTCGAAAAGTTCTTCTGCAGCGTTGCAGGCTGTGTTTTTTTTCCATCCATGCTTCTTGCTTCTTGAACATTTCTGCCACTAGTTCTGACAAATCCGTCCTTTTAACAATTCTGTGCCACAAAGTTGTTGGCGACAAGACAACAAAGCTTTGCTACTGTACAACGGAACACTTGCAAAAGACGCTCTGCTCAGCATCTCTGGGGCAAATTTATCTTTACAGCTCCCGGGTAACCTGAAGCTTTGACTGGGCAAAAACGAGAGTTCCAGCCTGTGCGGGATCAGTCAGGGAAGGAAGAATGCTGAATTCTCCACTCACTGTTACACTGAATTTGAAAAGCATTTGATCAAACTAGGAAACGTGCAGCTTGGCGACCAGTTAGCTCCGAGATAAAGGCAAAATGCTGCGGATGCTGGGAATCTGGAACAGAAACAAAACATGCTGGAAAAACCTCTTCAGAGTCATACGGACTCGAAATGTTAACTCTGTCTTTCCCTCCACAGATGTTGTCAGACCTGCTGAGTTTTCCCGGCACTTTCTGTTTTTGATCAGTTCGCTCCAATGGTTAGAGGATGGTGCTAATAGCGTTAAAGCTCACGGGTTCGATCCCCATTGAACAACGAGACATGGGAGATGTATGGTAATTCTGTCCCTATTCCAGTTCAGTTGCAGTCCTTCTACTGTTCCATTGTTCGAGGTTCAGTGGTAATTCCTATACTGTCACATCGGAATGGGATTTCGGATAGGACCGTGTTCTCCTGCGGCATCGCAGGTTGAGCCTTTTTCTCTTCCACACTTCTTGCCTTTGGAAAATTTCTGCCTCTTGTCCTGACAAATCCGTCCTTCTTTTCACATTTCTGTGCAATAAACCTGTCAACATCATGGCAACAAATATTTTCTCCTGTACAGCGGAACACTTGCAGACGAGCAGTGACATCGCTGTTAACTGTGCCCATGCCTGCCGTTCGCTGCAATGCTGCAGGCAAATTCACTCGAGACAACTTGCAAGCGACAGCGCAACCAATCATACTAGCCTACCATAAAGTGATTGTATTGAAGCTATCAACAGTCTCTACACGACAACAATAACTCGCTTCACAACAATTTCACGCAAATACTGCATCTGTCAGCAAAGTCTATCCATTATCAAATTTCTCAACAGTCAATCAGCTGCTGGCGAGGCCAAAAAAACATTTGCTGCTTCGAGATGTCTTTTAAAAAAGCAGCACAATATACTCCTAATGTGTTGCTAATTATTCTCCAACATGACCGGAACGAAGTAAAATACTGAACCGCGCAACGCCTACTTCATTGCTGAGCTACTTGTAAGCGACGGATAAACTAGGTCGCTGAGAAACCAATGTTTTCCCGTCTAACTTGTGGTAATTCCAATCTCTCTCAGACAATTTAGCCACGAAATCACCCAGCAGAGGGTAAACCCAACGCAAAATTACTGTGAGCTCTCCCCACGGTTTAGTAGTTTTGCTGTATGACTGTTACTGGGATAGATTTATAAATCACCGAGGGCAGTCGGCCTGTTATTTGTTCTCTCATTTACTGGTTCCGCAACTTGCTCCAATCGCCTAAAGCCGCTGATTGAGAGCCAGGTGGAAATATCTTTCAGTTTCCTGCACTTGCAACTTCCCCGGCTTTTACTGCCAAATTTAAAATTCAACAGGCACTCGCTCATTTCTCGCTAAAGATCCCCTCATAATTTGTAAACACTGTGACCGTCTTACTTCTCATTCGCAATTCAGTCCCAATTCCAAGCTTCACTTGCATCATCCTGAGGACAGGGCAACATCTCAAAACGAATTTTACTTCAATGTTTGAAGTGCTTTCACTTTGTAAATTTTGCAATCCTTCTCAAGGCAATTTCGGATGAGCAACTTATACTGGTCGTGGAGGCATATCCATATCTCATGTAATAAATAGAAAAAGAGAGATTGGATAAGATATCAGCCTGTTGAGGGCGAGAAGTTTTTCAGCTTGAGGTTTGCTTTCGGCGGAATATTTTGAACATTCAGAAGGGGAGCGCTGATGTTGCTGAACAGCTTTGTGAAGATCGGGACAATGAGGCAGCTCTGGGGAAAACTCATTCCCTTCCAGCTCGCTGGTAACCTGAAGCTTTCAATTTACAAATACGATAGTTCCAACGTTCCGGCTGGTGCGCGGTCAGTCAGCAAGGACTGAGTGTCGATGGTCCTTGGGTCGTTCTTCGGTACCATTCCAGACACAGAATCCGAGTGACCCCCGCCCCCCTGCTGCCTTGATACTGTCTCAAAGAAGTGTACTGGAAGGATGTTTAGCGTATATTGTTTTCATGCTTTGAAAAAAGTGTCTGCATGTATGATAGGAAAGAATCAAGGTTCATAATTCTCAGTCGGAGCACATCTGAACATTCCCTCTACATACTGTGATATTTATCTGACTGTCGCTATCACTGATCTCGTTTCCCTCTTTCTTACGGCGAACCTATTGACAATCATAATTCTCACCAGAAGAAACTGCGGCCTTTCCAAATGTATCTCTGTCTATATGGTGTCTGGAAACAGCAGATCTACTGATCATATTCTTCATATATTAGAATAGCAAACTTTCAGCACAATCTTTACACATTCATTCCTCTCCAACACTGTCATTGTTATGGCAGCACCAAACTTTAAGTTGAGCAGGCACTCCCTCATTTCGCGCTGAAACACCCATCATAAGTTGGCACTGAAGTGGCCACCTTACTTCTCATTCGCAATTTAGCTCCATTTCCAATCTTCAATTGTCACTGTCACTCTCAGCGATATATGGCCAGAATTTTAAAGCAAAGTATGTCACTGTGAAAACTGCTACAGTGAGCATAACAGCGGTCTCTGTGCTGATCTATTGGGAGAATATGCCATTTTGATTTGCTTAGGAACACAAATGTTCATTTCTCGGCAACTGAACAAACTGCAAAAACGGGTGATCAACAAACTGATCATTAACAATGTTCACTATGGTCCCCGCCCCGGCGCGGATTTTTTTTGCATCGATCTCCGGGGTAGCGGAATTTTCGTTGTATTTTATCTCCATTTCTCAATTTTATTTTATATTTTATTATTTAATTGTTTGACAATCAGACACATGTTAACAGCTACCAGAGGCCGCAGGGGACTCCGGGCTCACAATAGCAAGAATCAGAATGACACAGAGGTGGGAAACAGAATAAAACCCTTTATTTGCCTGTTCACTATATCAGGCAGTTCTATGATGCTGTGGGTGAAGCTGCTGTCTGTTCTACAACTATCAGCTTAGCCGTTAATTACCGACCCGATTTTACATCCCTGGCATACATCGCCTCTCAAACTGGTTATATGTTGATTTATTTGAGTTCCTGTCCAAAAACTTGTGTCTATGCAGCTACACAAGTTGTTACCATCCTTTCACGCAGATAAACCGTATGATAAACCGCGTTAATGCTCTTGAGCTGAAAATCCTGCTTTTCCTCCCAAACATTTCAGGTTCTTTGTTAAAATACATTTCAACCAGTTTCCTGAACACCTGTTTTTGCAGTTCGTTCTGTTTCTAGCAAATCTACATTATCTAATTGATCTGGATAAATTATTTGTGTTTCCAAGTTTCGGGTCAATGGGTTTAATTTAATGCATTCTCAAGTCAGGGAGCTGATGCGAGAAGATAATCATTTTAATCATGGGGAGGCTGCGAGCAGTGTTTGAATGTTCACTCCGAACCGCACACACAACACTCAGTACAATACCTTAACCACTCGGTCGCCACAGCTCGACAAACGCAGCCTCGTTACTTGTCGATACAAAATGTCAGGCATAATGTAATGTACAAAACATCAGACAATTGTCTGGAATCAGTTATTCATCACCTTCACCTCATGAGCCCTTTTCTAATCTCTCAGCCAATGTCGAAACAAAACTCGTGAATCGCGGAATCCTATCATTCAGAAGGAAGCCTGTCGGCCCATGAGTCTGTCCCTGCTCTTTGATAGATCTGTCAATAATGTTCCACAATCCAGCTTTTCCCCATTACCCTATAAATTAGTTCCATTGAAATCCCGATTGAATCTGATTTCACCTTCCTTTCAGGTGGAAAAACAAAGTCGCGTGAAAGCTGGAAATATATAAAAAAAACAGAACTGCCAAAGAAAGAAATACAACAAATGTTTGCGATGCCTCTTTGTGGACAGTGAAGGCGGCTGCGGGAAGCATGTCAAACCAAGCCCGGGTACCTCCGTCGGTAGAGCATCGGACTTTTATCCTGAGGGTCCAGGTTTCCATCGCTGTTTGGGCGTTGCCTTTTTGGCTCAAGGTGTTCACTCCCAGCAAAACGGCAACAAAACGAGTCAAGGAGGTTGAATTCTTCAAGGAGAACTGAAGAAAGGGAGAACTCTTGGATTTGCAGAAAAGACCCAACATCTTGTAATTGTGGTAGCTTCCATCGATTTTAGAATTGTTTCCGGATTTCCAGCTACTCTTCCTGATTTTTCCCTTGGTTGGGACGATCGCTGTGGATCAGAGGCAAAAACAGGTCAAGATTCAACCCCATTCTTACTGGCGGGAGAAGCAGTTTTTTCCGTGTTTAACCTAACAAATCACTTTAACAGGTTTTAAACCTTCATTCTTCTATACTCAAGGAAATAGAAAAGTTTGGAAGTCCTGAAAAGGGTGGGGGGTGGGGGGCGGTGATATGCAGGGATCAGGAAGAAGGCGAAGGATTGACACTGGGTGAAGTTCTCCTTCTGAAAGCCAGCACAGACAGGATGGGCCAAATGGCCTTCTGTGCTGTGCCCATTCTATGATTATATTTTAAATGTCAGTGTGTAGGCCGTGAGGTTAAGGTCACTATGAGATTCTTTCAACTGAGACTTGGACAGGACCCCAGCTTAGGGTTGCCGTGAGGTTTGGAATACATCGACAGCTTTTACTATTTTTCGTTCTTGGGTGAGAGAATTGCTGGCAAGGCCAACATTAATTTTTGGAGCCTTCTTCTCCACTGTGCGTGCAAGCTCTGCACAACTTAAATCTGATCCTTTGATTGTGGGATCACATCGAAAGCGATTGCCTGTGAGGACAGGAGACAATAGGCACAAAAACCAAGTGTTGTAATGGGAATGAGGAGAACAGGATTTGTAGAAGGCACTAGTTGAGTCTCAGTTGTTGTATCCCGTCTGGCTCTGGCGCTGCTCTTTAGGAAGGATGTGGTGATGTGAAGGATGTTGGAAAGAGGGCAGGAAAGATTCACGAGAATACTCCTGGAATGAGGAACTTCAGTTATGATGGTAGATTGGAGAACTTAGGACTGTTTTCCTGGGAGAAAAGAAGGCTGAGAGGAGATTTGATAGAAGGATTGAAAATCACGAGGTGCCTGGTCAGAAGAGACAGGGAGAAAGTGTTACCGTTCGTGAAAGTTTCAAGACTGAGAGGGTAGAGATTTAAAGTAGTTCGTTAAAAAAAAAACAAAAGGGACACGAGGAAAAACTTTACTTTTCCTGCAAAAAGTGGTTAAGGCCTGGAATGCACTGCCTGAGAGTGTGCTGGAGGCAGGTTCAAAGGAAGCATTAAAAAGAGAGTTACACTGTTATCTGGATTTAAATCCGTGCCTCTGGCCATGGGTCCTACGATCCAAGTCATAGGAAATAACTTTCTAAAAAACATTATCAAATTCTTCCTGCAATCATGATTATGGGTTTCGGTAAAGGGGCTGTCAGTCGGTAAAATGTAGGGACTGAGCTGGGGTTTAGTGTCTGGATTTCTAGAGGGTTAGGAGGGAGTTCAAGAAGCAAACAAAGTTCCAGAGGGGGAAAACTGAAAGTTTGGCGAGGAGGAAAAGCGAGGAATATGAATGGCGTTCACCATCTTTCAAATTTTATTCAATGAAGGACCCAAAGGGAAAATCATCCCTGTGACAAGGATCTGCTGATTAGTGCAGTGACCGGAAAATAGAACTGAAATTAGCAGAATTCTGGTCTTTATTGAGGGAGGGGAAACGGGGTAAGCAAGGAAACAAAAGATGGTGGATTCTGAATAGCTGCCGTCAAAAAGCAAAGGAAATGAAGGAAAAAAGTAAATTTTAAAAATGAACAAAATGGTGGCAGAGATTAAAATGTAAATTACTCTGTCATGTTACGGTCACAGTTTACAAGATGCACGTTTATTGTCAGATTATTAATGAATTCTGCGTGTATATTCATTACCAAATTGAGCACAGCCCGGTTCCTCTCGGTTTTAAAGTATATTTTTTCAGCAAACTGTCCTCGATTCAATGTACCAAACCACTGATTTCACAGAAATTCCGATTCAGCCCAGTTGAGGTGAAAGAGCCAGTTTCTGTGTTAACGCACACACGGAAATGTCGCCTGACTGTGGGTTCAGGGCCCTTCTTTTCAACGTGCGCTCGTATCCCGGGATCTCTGAAAGCAACCGCAGATTCTTGACTCTGTCTTTATACAATCTTTATCAGCATCTGTCTCCCATATACCAACCAAATTCAAATTCTGTTTCCAATTTCACAACATTCCCAAATGTGCGCAACTGTGTCAACTTTTTGTAATCAGGTAAAAGACAAACTAAAAACTATTTTAATCTTTGTTTTTTCCAATCCTTTGGTATTTTTCTCAGCTTTGCCCAAAAGTTTTTTTTTTGCTCTTTCATCAGACACATTTCCAAATGCCTGTAATATTACTGGAAATAAAATTAAAACAGTTAGTTTTCACTGGTAGAGAAAAGCTTCAACCTTGTTAGACCAATAAGAGTAAAAGCGGGTGAAGCTTCCCACAGCTTGTGAGCTGCAATAAAATAGGCCTGAATTTGATGCTCTGTGTCTGGCTGGTTTGTCTGCAGTTGGCCGGGCAGGGGAAGGGGGGCGGGAAGGAGTGGGGAGGGGGTGGTTGACTGTTAAATATCACGGACAGGCTTCCCACTGCATTCACGCCTGCCCGATCTCTCAGCAATTTAATGCTGGGGTGGACGAGGTCTCAGATGGGCTGCCCACCCCTACAACAATTGAAAAGCATAGGAAATAGGAGCAGGACTGGGTCATTCGGCCCTTCGAGCCTGCTCCGCCATTCAGTATGATCATGGCTGATCCTCTATCTCAACGCCATCCTCCCGCTCTCTCCCCAGAACACTTGACGCCTGAAGAGCCCAGAACTCTATCAATTTCCTACTTAAATATATTCCCTTAATGGCCCTTTCCTGCCCAGCCTCAATTTTTAATCTGGCAGGAGGACTCCCCGAGTCTGGAGGAAGCCCGACAATGATCCAGTTCAGGCCTTGGGCGAGGGATGGGGGCGGAGTGAAGGTTCCTCCATCAGGGGTGGGTATGGTGCTGTAGTGGTATTGTCGCTGGACTAGTAATCCCTATTCCTAGGCTACTGCTCAGGGGATATGGGTGCAAATCCCACCACAGCTGCTGGTGGAGTTTGAATTTACTTAAACAAATTCTGGAATAGAAACTAGTCTCAGTGATGGTGACTATGAAACCATTGTCAATTGTTGTAAAGACCCATCTTGTGCACAAATGTCCTTTAGGGAAGGAAATCTGTCATCCGTCATCCTTACCTGGTCTGGCCTACATGTGACTCCAAACTCCTACATTACTCCAGAGTAATGTGGTTGACTCTTAAATGCCCTCGGATTAACAGGAAGAGTCCCAATCAGACAGCTCACAGGCAAGAAAGAAGCAGAGAGTTCCTATTTACGGCCTACTGTCATCCCCAAGACACCGGGAAAGAACAACCCAGAATGTGGAAACAGGAAAAGCCTGTCCAGCTCCCTTCACCCATTTAATAAGGAAAGTCCCCGAGTCAGGACTTCCATAGGATCCCAACACACATCTTCTCACAAACGCCCCATTTCTGACCATCCGGAGACAAGAAGATTTGGGGCCATGGTATTTACAACAGAATATTTCAATAAAAAATAAGCAACTCTGAAATCAAAATAAAAATTTACTAAACTAAAGGAGGGGAAAGTTCAAATCTCTCTTTGGAGATGTTGGTTTATCTTTTCAGGTCTAGAGAAGGTTCAGGGCCCTGAACTGTTAACCCGAACTTCTCCACAGATGTTTCAGGATCAGCCTGTCCAGCATTTTCAGATTTATTTCATTTTATTCTCTTTGTATTTCACCCCCATCTCATTGGCTTTTATTTCCTGTGAAGCTATCAGCTTAGTTTTTATTGATATTTGTGTTCGGTTTTTTTTCAGTCATGTAAACCTGAGAAATCAGACAGAAATGGTGCTTAATGTCTTGTCAAGGATAACATGGTTAATTTACAATAATCCAATGAGTGAAGCAATATCGTTATTATTCCTTGATTCTACTCATTTCTCACTATAAAATGTGGAACAATACAACATAATGAACAGACAGAAACTATTTGCTTACATTGCACATTGTGGCTGTTTTTGCAACACTGACAGTAAATGTGAATCTGAGCCGCTCTGTTACAGTTCTCAGTTCCGGCCAGTAGATGTTCCCACACTCTGGAACAATGAAGTTTACAGATTAGAGAAGAACACATCACAATAATTGTTCACATTGTATGGGACTGGGGAAATTTGGGAATAATAGGGAAGAAGACTCGCTCTAGGTCCATTAAACAGGAGACACAACACACAATAATTGTTCAGATCTGACAAAGAGAAAGCGCGGGTGTAGCACATGTTTCTTACTGATCTCTATTGAGAAGGAGCTGGGCCGCAAGTGCCATTTTCTTGTGGTCTCAGCTCTTTTAAGAGAGATGTGGTGATGCTGAGAAGAGCCTCCAAGCTCTGAATTTAATAAGTTACATATTTTTATTTGCATCTTTTTGAGCATTGCTTTCTTTGTCTTTGCCGATTTCGGCATGGCCTTGACCCACCATGGGGGTTGGGGGGAGGTGGTTGGTCTGGCAACAACTCATCCAAGACTCATGCCTGCAGCCGCAGAAAGGCCGGCGGTCTCCCTGAACTACAGAATCTCCAATTATTGCACCTCCTCACCCCCGGACAGCTGAACAATCCGTGGCACCATGGGTTTGGCTCTGGCTGCACTCCCCAGTTGACCCGTCATTCTCACCAGTATTCAGGGCTGAATAAATGTTGTAGAGCGAGATGACCTGAGGGGTTTAGTGCACTACTGGCCTTACCCTCCTTGACAGCCTGGCACTCACCCATTTCCTATGAGGAAAGACTGGATATGCTGGGGTTGTTTTCTTTGGAACAGAGGAGACTAAGGGACCATTTATTTGAGGTGTTTACAATTGTGAGGGTAGAGCTGGAGTGGATCGGGAGGAACTATTCTGTATAGTTGCAGATAGGGTCACACAGGAACATTAATTACACAATTAATAGGCAGGTAAGTAGCACAATGAATGAGAGGCTGCGAACTCAGTCTATCACCATCAAAATGTATTCACTAGATCACTGATTATAAAATTATAGTTTAGATCAGTGTCTGAGATTACTGCAGATTGGGGAGATTTATTTATTATGAACCATTCAGGAATCTAATTCATCCATTCCGTAGTCTGTCTATCTAATACTGTTGATTGGAGAAGAGGTTTGTCTTGGGATTTTGCCCATAACAGGGTATATAGTAAACCGGCCGGGCTTTTTGGTCTCGGCCCGATTCTCTTTTCCAGTGTTTGTTGCTTTCCCCGATGAGGTGTTAATCCCTGGCGCTCTCTGTCTGTTCCAGTGGATAGAACACATCCCAGACGCTCTAATACAAGAAGATATGGGGAGCTCCCCGGTGTTTGCATGAACATTTATCCCCCAAATTGCTCCTCTGGTGAGAAACTGGCCTTAGAAATCAGCGGCCTCACAGAAAACTTTCAATTTCCATTTCAAGGATCTGAAACACCAGTTTTACACCCGAGTGACAAGTTCCACCCACTTCCCAGCTGTGGCTGTTGCTGGTGGAGTCACTATAAATGTCGACTCAAATTACCCTGAGATGGAGCTGTTGGGGCATCTCCTTGAATGATCGATGTGACTGTTTGATACAACTAAGCGGAATACTCGCACACTTCAGAGGCGGCGAACATGACAGTCAATCACATTGGAGAGTCTGGAGTCAGAGACAGAACAGGCCAGAAAAGGACAGCACGTTTCCTTTACAAACACTCGGGCAGATTAATGATCAATGACAACAGTTTCTATTTAAAATCCAGCTTCTGTTAAACTGCATTAAAATTCTCAAACTGTCACCTGAACTCATGTTCTCTGGGTTATCAGCAAAACCCCTGGATTGTTCGTCCAGAAACATAACCCAATACACAATCCTCCCCTGATAGTTGAAATCGACTCCATTAAATGGGCTGTTTATCTCATTGCAATTTGTGGGTTATGAGTGTTAATTGGGTGTCAGTGACAACATCATAAAAGCGTGTAAAAGCCTTTACAAAGTGTGTTTTTTTTGGTCCCTGTTACCTGTTATTTCCACTGTATCAGTATTAATCTCTCATTACTGTATGGTGATTATGTTGACATTTCTGAGTTGATTCCTACATTAAACCATAGAGTCTTATCTCTCTGTCCCTTGATCTGTCAGTCTGTGGCCCCAGGAGATATCTAATACCAGATCATCTTCTTCTGTGAGCCTGTTGTTCAAATCTGGTCATTACTGATTACAAATTATTGGTTCCCATTCCTTGATTTTTTGAAACCTGATGAACACAGTAAAACTTTACCATTTATTGTACCAGAGTGAGGGGAGAATAAACAAACTGTATATGATGGGGGATGTAAAATAAATCAGGAAATAATGTCATGTACAACAGGTCCATCAGTATCTGGAAAATAATATCAATCCATCAAAGTTACATCTTAATGAACCTGACCCAGAACATCAAACTATCTTCCCTCTGTTTAAATACTGGCGATCCTGCTCTGTGTTTAGACCACAACCCATGCATTCGGCCCGCAGAGGTTCAGGCTGTGGGTCCCTACATGGATCCTGTCCATTTACTGCAGTATAGTTTCCACTGGGTCACTTAACTTCCACAACTTGTTACTCTTTGAGCGGGTGGGTGAATTTACCAGGTCAACTTCCTTATTTGACACACTCCAGTCCTCTGTGTCATTCCAGCTGTTTAGAAACTCACCCTTCAGAGTGTAAATTACAGCAATATCAATAGGGCAGTGACTAAATTTGTCGCGGAAAACGGAGTGAACACTCAGACCCAGGAGGGTTGTCTCGGGAGTCTTTATTAAATCATGATATCATACAATGGAGCTAGCCGGCACTCTGAGGAAGCATCACAGTACACACATATTTATAGTAAAAGTTGTACATATCAAAGAGCTTGAAGGTGATAAGACTGTCTAACCTTCAATAATTAATTACATTGAGAATCATTGTCTTTGGCATGCAACACACAATTAGTATATTCTAATTTATGACTATACAGGATATTGGGGGAAGCCCATCTGGTAATAAAAAAGTGAGACAGAGAATAGATAACCATGCCTGACCTTATCTTTAGTGCTAGGGGGTGTACACTCTAGAGAACAGATGACCATTGCTTGATCCTGTCTCTTTGTGTTGGGGGCAGACATCCTAGCCTTGTCTCAAGGATTCTAGGAAGCTTGTTTATGATACTCCTTTTCTCCTTTCCTGCTCAATTAGCTGGCATTTGCAGGTGTGCCTGCTAGAACAAAAGAGGGAACTGTGCTGTAGTATTCCACGATGATCTTAACTGGTTAACCCTTAGTTGCCCTGTAGATCTATTTTATTCTTCCACAAAATTCAACTCATTGTTTCAACAACTGACGATTTCTTTCTTAGGGACGACAGAAAAGCATTGAGACTTTCAATCCAATCCCTCGGTTACAGAATCCGCTGGAACCTCCCCAATAGGATACTCTCTCTGGGACACCACATGCAGTGGGTGTTTGTCTCTATTGGACAGTGGGATCTATCCCAGCTGAACAGACCCTGTACCCACTCTGAACCCACACAGGTTCACTTCCCAGCAGGGTCACTGGGCAGTGATACTGAGCGGGAGCCCTAGGGGCTTTACCCCGCAAACCCAGGAATACTGAGTGTAATTGTCAATGTCCCACTGCAGCCCAGACTGATCCCCACCCTGGGCCCTCCCTGTCTGTACATTTCCCCAGTGCCCCATTGGGGAACATTCAGCCCCGGATATCCTGCAGAAGCAGCGCCTGTGGGGCCGGGCGGCTGAGTCTCGTGACCCTGTGGCTGGGCCTCTGACGTCACAATGGGAGATGACGCTCACTCAGCTCGAGCTGGAAACTGGGAAAGGGCCAATAGGATTTAAACCTGGAGCGCGGCCGGTTAAAGGGGAGGGAGAGAAACTCGGTTAAAAATGTTCCTATAATGAGAACAGGAATGTTTATCAATACAAAGGTTCACATTGTCACACTCAGTCCAGATCTGGTTCCCTGCAGCGACTTCAGCTGATTTTCTCCATTTGGACTGAACCGATTGTCCCGCAGCCTGAAACAGATTAAAGATTAAACAGGAATAAACAGATTGAACAACAGTGTCAATAACAGGGAGACTGGAGTTAATGGGCCAAATCTCCTGCTCACTGGGTCATCAGAGACCAGACATATGGCTGAAGATGGGCAGCGGGTCCCTGGGAAGTCCTGACCCGCGGGCCGACGTGGGAAT
This sequence comes from Cetorhinus maximus, assembly GCF_964194155.1. Lineage (NCBI taxonomy): Eukaryota > Metazoa > Chordata > Chondrichthyes > Lamniformes > Cetorhinidae > Cetorhinus > Cetorhinus maximus. The sequence continues at coordinate 9,326,873 of NC_135913.1, forward strand.
TGCCCCAGAGGTTTAAATTTCCACTGGGCAATACCCCTGCTGCCCGGGACCCTGTGTGAATGTCTCTGACTCTGGATCAGAATCGGAGACTTGGGACAAATCCACAGGATTTGACTGTAAAACCCGGTCTAATACCCGGGTAACTCCACAACCGAGTCCCCCAATCACCCACCCTCACTCCCTAGTGACCATCATACTGCACCCACACTACCCGATTAAACCCTCCAACCACCCCCACCTCCCATTGACCATCATACTACACCCACACTACCCGATTAAACCCTCCAACCACCCCCACCTCCCATTGACCATCATACTACACCCACACTACCCGATTAACCCCTCCAACCACTCCCAAACCCCCACTGACCATCATACTGCACCCACACTACCCGATTAAACCCTCCAACCACCCCCACCTCCCATTGACCATCATACTACACCCACACTACCCGATTAACCCCTCCAACCACTCCCAACCCCCCACTGACCATCATACTACACCCACACTACCCGATTAACCCTTAAAACCACCCCCACCCCCCCACTGACCATCATACTACACCCACACTACCCGATTAACCCCTCCAACCATCCCCACCCCCCACTGACCATCATACTACACCCACACTACCCGATTAACCCCTCCAACCACCCCAACCCCCCCACTGACCATCATACTACACCCACACTACCCGATTAACCCCTCCAACCACCCCCACCCCCCACTGACCATCATACTACACCCACACTACCCGATTAACCCCTCCAACCACCCCCACCCCCCCACTGACCATCATACTACACCCACACTACCCGATTAACCCCTCCAACCACCCCCACCCCCCACTGACCATCATACTACACCCACACTACACGATTAACCCCTCCAACTACCCCCACCTCCCCCACTGACCATCATACTACACCCACACTACCCTATTAACCCCTCCAACAACCCCCACCCCCCACTGACCATCATACTACACCCATACTACCCGATTCACCCCTCCAACAAACCCCCACTGACCATCATACTACACCCACACTACCCGATTAACCCCTCCAACCACCCCCACCCCCCACTGACCATCATACTACACCCACACTACCCGATTAACCCCTCCAACCACCCCCACCCCCCACTGACCATCATACTACACCCACACTACCCGATTAACCCCTCCAACCACCCCCACCCGCCACTGACCATCATACTACACCCACACTACCCGATTAACCCCTCCAACCACCCCCGCCCCCCCACTGACCATCATACTACACCCACACTACCCGATTAACCCCTCCAACCACCCCCACACCCCCACTGACCATCATACTACACCCACACTACCCGATTAAACCCTCCAACCACCCCCACCCCCCACTGACCATCATACTACACCCACACTACCCGATTAACCCCTCCAACCACCCCCACCTACCCAACTACCTCCTGACCCTCCCAACTCTGCCCTTGACCAAATCTGACTAAACGCCCGGCTTTACAGCCCGACCCAACAACGCCGCTGACCCAGCCCCATTAGCCGTCAACCTGACCGCATTAACCCCCCCAAGCCCGCCAACCCAACCACTCTCCCCTGACCCGACTAGACTCTGCTCGGATGGAGCTCCCCGGGGCGGGGTGGGGGTTGGTGGGGGTCACTGCTGAAGGTCCCGGGAGGAAAATGAAGCAGTTTCAGTTTGGGAGAATCTTGTCGAGCAGCGGCAATCCGCTTTTCATTGCTGCTGTTTGATAGATTCAGGACCATTTATATTTTAAATCCCATTTATATTTTAATTATTACACTGAAAATTAACACAAACACTCACTGGATCAGACTCAGAGTCCTGCAGGTCAGGATGAGGCGGCGGAGAGCGGGGACAGATTGGTCTGTGAAGGAGTTTGCTCCCAGGTTCAGATCCGTCAGTGACCGGTTTGTACTGAGAGCGGAGGCGAGATCCTCGGCACAAGAATCAGTGAGACGGTTACCCCATAGACTAAGGAACAGGGGGAGAAAAATAACAGGAATCAGGGTAAATCCACAGTGTTTTAACGAATACTATTAATAATAATATACAGTAAGAGACATTCCAAATGCACAACATCCATTTATGAAGGAAAAAGAAAACATTATTAATGCTGCAAATTAAATATAAATATAATATACTGGAAATACTCAGCAGATCCGGCTATTTGTGGAGAGAAACAGAGTTAAACATAGAAACTAGGAGCAGAAGTAGGCCATTCGGCCCTTCGAGCCTGCTCCGCCTTTTATTATGATCATGGCTGATCATCCAACTCAATCGCCTGCTCCCGCTTTCTCCCCATATCCTTTGATCCCTTTCGCCCCAAGAGCTATATCAAACTCCTTCTTCAACACAGGCAATGTTTTGGCCTCTTCCACTTTCTGTGTTCGTGAATTCCACAGGCTCACCACTCCCTGGGTGAAGAAATTTCTCCTCATCTCAGTCCGAAATAGTCTATCCCGTATCCTCAGACTGTGACCCCTGGTTCTGGATCCCCCACCATCGGGAACATCCTTCCTGCATCTACCCTGTCTCGTCCTGTTAGAATTTTATAGCTTTCTATGAGATCCCCCCTCATTCTTCTGAACTCCAGTCAATGTAATCCTAACCGACTCAATCTCTCCTTACATGTCAGTCCCGCCATCCCAGGAATCAGTCTGGTAAACCTTCGCTGCACTCCCTCTATAGCAAGAACATCCTTCCTCAGATAAGGAGTCCAAAACTGCACACAATATCCCAGGTGTGGCCTCACCAAGGTCCTGTATAATTGCAGCAAGACATCCCTGTTCCTGTACTCGAATCCTCTCGCTATGAAGGACAACATACCATTTGGCTTATTTGTCGCCTGCTGCACCTGCATGTTTACCTTCAGCGACTGGTGTACGAGGACACCCAGGTCTCATTGCACATTCCCCCTCTCTCAATTTATAGCCATTCCGATAATAATCTGCCTTCTTGTTTTTGCTGCCAAAGTGGATAACCTCACATTTATCCACATTATCCACATGTCAGCCTCTCTGTGGAAGGCCGTGGCCAGTGAGAGTTGACTCCTGTGCTGCCCAGACTGAGTGTCCACATGCAGGATGCATCTCTGTGGGGACATGATGGACAGCCAGGCTGACATCACCATAGACTAATGTGTATCTTTGATGGGTGAGTAACCATACAAATTTATCTGCTTGTAGAAGAGAGCACATGATGTCAGGGAAGCAGCCACTAAGAGTGCTGGTGTCCTGATCTTGCCATCCTTACACCAATGGAAGATGAAGTGCTGCAGCTGGGAGGCCTGAAGGCAGGGTGGATGGTTGGTGGAGCTGAGAGATCGAGTGGCCTAATGAACGGGCACAGGAGAGCCTCTGGGGTCCACAAAACATAATGCTTCTCTATCCATCACTGGTCACAGATTGTAGTCTGAAGAACGTGTTGGAATAAGAACAGAATAACTAGGAGCAGGAGTAGGCCATTCAGCCCCGAAGCCTTCTCCGTCATTTGATAAGATGATGGCTGATCTGATTCTGGCTGATCTGATTGTGGCCTGAACTCCGCTTTCCTGTTGGTCTGCGTAACCCTCGATTCTCTCGTCAATCAAATATCCACCTTAACTCAGCCTTGAATATATTCAATGACCCAGCATCCACTCGCCTCTTGGGAAGAGAATTCCACAGACTAACTAAATTTCTTCTCATCTCAGTCTTAAATGGGAGACCGCTATTCTTTAAAACAGTGTTCCTAAGTTCTCCTTATGTGTGTACAGGAGTGGATGTCTCTCTCAGTGTGTGTGTGTACAGGAGTGGATGTCTCTCTCAGTGTGTGTGTGTAAAGGATTGAATGTCTCTCTCAGCGTGTGTGTGTGTACAGGAGTCGATGTCTCTCTCAGTGTGTGTGTGTACAGGAGTGGATGTCTCTCTCAGTGTGTGTGTGTGTACAGGAGTGGATGTCTCTCTCAGTGTGTATGAGTACAGGAGTGGATGTCACTCTCAGCGTGTGTGTGTGTACAGGAGTGGATGTCTCTCTCAGTGTGTGTGTGTACAGGATTCGATGTCTCTCTCAGTGTGTGTGTACAGGATTGAATGTCTCTCTCAGTGTGTGTGTACAGGATTGATTGTCTCTCTCAGTGTGTGTGTGTGTACAGGATTGAATGTCTCTCTCAGTGTGTGTGTACAGGATTGAATGTCTCTCTCAGTGTCTGTGTGTACAGGATTGAATGTCTCTCTCAGTGTGTATGTGTACAGGTTTGAATGTCTCTCTCAGTGTGTGTGTGTACAGGATTGAATGTTTCTCTCAGTGTGTGTGTGTACAGGAGTGGATGTCTCTCTCAGTGTGTGTGTGTACAGGATTGAATGTATCCCTCAGTGTGTGTGTGTACAGAATTGAATGTCTCTTAGTGTGTGTGTGTGTGTGTACAGGATTGAATGTCTCTCTCAGTGTGTGTGTGTGTGTGTACAGGAGTGGATGTCTCTCTTAGTGTGTGTGTGTGTACAGGCGTGGATGTCTCTCTCAGTGTGTGTGTACAGGATTGAATGACTCTCTCAGTGTGTGTGTGTGTGTGTACAGGAGTGAATGTCTCTCTTAGTGTGTGTGTGTGTACAGGAGTGGATTTCTCTCTCAGTGTGTGTGTGTACAGGATTGAATGTCTCTCTGTGTGTGTGCAAAGGATTGAATGTCTCTCTTAGTGTGTGTGTGTACAGGAGTGGATGTCTCTCTCAGTGTGTGTGTGTGTACAGGAGTGGATGTCTCTCTCAGTGTGTGTGTGTACAGGAGTGGATGTCTCTCTCAGTGTGTGTGTGTGTACAGGAGTGGATTTCTCTCTCAGTGTGTGTGTACAGGAGTAGATGTCTCTCTCAGTGTGTGTGTGTGTACAGGAGTGGATTTCTGTGTGTGTGTGTGTGTACAGGATTGAATGTCCCTCTCAGTGTGTGTGTGTGTACAGGAGTGGATGTCTCTCTCTCTCAGTGTGTGTGTGTACAGGATTGAATGTCTCTCTCAGTGTGTGTGTGTACAGGAGTGGATGTCTGTCTCAGTGTGTGTGTGTGTACAGGAGTGGATGTCTCTGTGTGTGTGTGTGTGTGTGTGTGTGTGTGTGTGTACAGGAGTGGATTTCTGTGTGCGTGTGTGTGTGTACAGGAGTGGATGTCTCTCTCAGTGTGTATGTGTGTACAGGATTGAATGTCTCTCTCAGTGTGTGTGTGTACAGGATTGAATGTCTCTCTCAGTGTGTGTGTGTACAGGATTGAATGTCTCTCTCAGTGTGTGTGTGTACAGGATTGAATGTCACTCTCAGTGTGTGTGCGTGTACAGGATTGAATGTCTCTCTCAGTGTGTGTGTGTGTACAGGATTGAATGTCTCTCTCAGTGTGTGTGTGTGTACAGGAGTGGATGTCTCTCTCAGTGTGTGTGCGTGTACAGGAGTGGATGTCTCTCTCAGTGTGTGTGTGTACAGGAGTGGATGTCTCTCTCAGTGTGTGTGTGTGTGTACAGGAGTGGATGTCTCTCTCAGTGTGTGTGTGTGTACAGGATTGAATGTCTCTCTCAGTGTGTGTGTGTACAGGAGTGGATGTCTCTCTCAGTGTGTGTGTGTACAGGAGTGGATGTCTCTCAGTGTGTGTGTGTGTACAGGAGTGGATGTCTCTCTCAGTGTGTGTGTTTACAGGATTGAATGTCTCTCTCAGTGTGTGTGTGTGTACAGGATTGAATGTCTCTCTCAGTGTGTATGTGTGTACAGGATTGAATGTCTCTCTCAGTGTGTGTGTGTGTACAGGATTGAATGTCTCTCTCAGTGTGTGTGTGTGTACAGGAGTGGATGTCTCTCTCAGTGTGTGTGTGTGTACAGGAGCGGATTTCTCTCTCAGTGTGTGTGTGTGTACAGGAGTGGATGTCTCTCTCAGTGTGTGTGTACAGGATTGAATGTCTCTCTCAGTGTGTGTACAGGATTGAATGTCTCTCTCAGTGTGTGTGTGTGTGTGTGTTTGTACAGGAGTGGATGTGTCTCTCAGTGTGTGTGTGTGTACAGGAGCGGATTTCTCTCTCAGTGTGTGTGTGTGTACAGGAGTGGATGTCTCTCTCAGTGTGTATGTGTGTACAGGATTGAATGTCTCTCTCAGTGTGTGTGTGTACAGGATTGAATGTCTCTCTCAGTGTGTGTGTGTACAGGATTGAATGTCTCTCTCAGTGTGTGTGTGTACAGGATTGAATGTCTCACTCAGTGTGTGTGCGTGTACAGGATTGAATGTCTCTCTCAGTGTGTGTGTGTGTACAGGAGTGGATGTCTCTCTCAGTGTGTGTGTGTGTACAGGAGTGGATGTCTCTCTCAGTGTGTGTGTGTGTACAGGAGTGGATGTCTCTCTCAGTGTGTGTGTGTACAGGAGTGGATGTCTCTCTCAGTGTATGTGTGTGTGTACAGGAGTGGATGTCTCTCTCAGTGTGTGTGTGTGTACAGGATTGAATGTCTCTCTCAGTGTGTGTATGTACAGGAGTGGATGTCTCTCTCAGTGTGTGTGTGTACAGGAGTGGATGTCTCTCAGTGTGTGTGTGTGTACAGGAGTGGATGTCTCTCTCAGTGTGTGTGTTTACAGGATTGAATGTCTCTCTCAGTGTGTGTGTGTGTACAGGATTGAATGTCTCTCTCAGTGTGTGTGTGTGTACAGGATTGAATGTCTCTCTCAGTGAGTGTGTGTGTACAGGATTGAATGTCTCTCTCAGTGTGTGTGTATGTACAGGAGTGGATGTCTCTCTCAGTGTGTGTGTGTGTACAGGAGCGGATTTCTCTCTCAGTGTGTGTGTGTGTACAGGAGTGGATGTCTCTCTCAGTGTGTGTGTACAGGATTGAATGTCTCTCTCAGTGTGTGTACAGGATTGAATGTCTCTCTCAGTGTGTGTGTGTGTGTGTGTTTGTACAGGAGTGGATGTCTCTCTCAGTGTGTGTGTGTGTACAGGATTGAATGTCTCTCTCAGTGTGTGTGTACAGGATTGAATGTCTCTCTCAGTGTCTGTGTGTACAGGATTGAATGTCTCTCTCAGTGTGTATGTGTACAGGTTTGATTGTCTCTCTCAGTGTGTGTGTGTACAGGATTGAATGTCTCTCTCAGTGTGTGTGTGTACAGGATTGAATGTATCCCTCAGTGTGTGTGTGTACAGAATTGAATGTCTCTTAGTGTGTGTGTGTGTGTGTTTGTACAGGATTGAATGTCTCTCTCAGTGTGTGTGTGTGTGTGTACAGGAGTGGATGTCTCTCTTAGTGTGTGTGTGTGTACAGGAGTGGATGTCTCTCTCAGTGTGTGTGTACAGGATTGAATGTCTCTCTCAGTGTGTGTGTGTGTACAGGAGTGAATGTCTCTCTTAGTGTGTGTGTGTGTACAGGAGTGGATTTCTCTCTCAGTGTGTGTGTGTACAGGATTGAATGTCTCTCTGTGTGTGTGCAAAGGATTGAATGTCTCTCTTAGTGTGTGTGTGTACAGGAGTGGATGTCTCTCTCAGTGTGTGTGTGTGTACAGGAGTGGATGTCTCTCTCAGTGTGTGTGTGTACAGGAGTGGATGTCTCTCTCAGTGTGTGTGTGTGTACAGGAGTGGATGTCTCTCTCAGTGTGTGTGTGTGTACAGGAGTAGATGTCTCTCTCAGTTTGTGTGTGTGTACAGGAGTGGATTTCTGTGTGTGTGTGTGTGTGTACAGGATTGAATGTCCCTCTCAGTGTGTGTGTGTGTACAGGAGTGGATGTCTCTCTCAGTGTGTGTGTGTGTACAGGAGTGGATGTCTCTCTCAGTGTGTGTGTGTACAGGAGTGGATGTCTCTCTCAGTGTGTGCGTGTACAGGATTGAATGTCTCTCTCAGTGTGTGTGTGTACAGGAGTGGATGTCTCTCTCAGTGTGTGTGTGTACAGGAGTGGATGTCTCTCTCCGCGTGTATGTGTACAGGAGTGGATGTCTCTCTCAGTGTGTGTGTGTGTGTACAGGAGTGGATGTCTCTCTCAGTGTGTGTGTGTGTACAGGAGTGGATGTCTCTCTCAGTGTGTGCGTGTGTACAGGAGTGGATGTCTCTCTCAGTGTGTGTGTGTGTGTGTACAGGAGTGGATGTCTCTCTCAGTGTGTGTGTGTGTACAGGAGTGGATGTCTCTCTCAGTGTGTGTGTGTGTGTACAGGAGTGGATGTCTCTCTCAGTGTGTGTGTGTGTACAGGAGTGGATGTCTCTCTCAGTGTTTGTGTGTACAGGAGTGGATGTCTCTCTCAGTGTGTGTGTGTACAGGATTGAATGTCTCTCTCAGTGTGTGTGTGTGTACAGGAGTGGATGTCTCTCTCAGTGTGTGTGTGTACAGGAGTGGATGTCTCTGTCAGTGTGTATGTGTACAGGAGTGGATGTCTCTCTCAGTGTGTGTGTGTGTACAGGAGTGGATGTCTCTCTCAGTGTGTGTGTGTGTACAGGAGTGGATGTCTCTCTCAGAGTGTGTGTCTGTACAGGATTGGATGTCTCTCTCAGTGTGTGTGTGTATAGGAGTGGATGTCTCTCTCAGTGTGTGTGTGTACAGGATTGGATGTCTCTCTCAGTGTGTGTGTGTACAGGAGTGGATGTCTCTCTCAGTGTGTGTGTGTGTACAGGAGTGGATGTCTCTCTCAGTGTGTGTGTGTGTACAGGAGTGGATGTCTCTCTCAGTGTGTATGTGTACAGGAGTGGATGTCTCTCTCAGTGTGTGTGTGTGCACAGGAGTGAATGTCTCTATCAGTGTGTGTGTGTACAGGAGTGGATGTCTCTCTCAGTGTGTGTGTGCGTACAGGAGTGGATGTCTCTCTCAGTGTGTGTGTGTACAGGAGTGGATGTCTCTCTCAGTGTGTGTGTGTGTGTACAGGAGTGGATGTCTCTCTCAGTGTGTGTGTGTGTACAGGATTGAATGTCTCTCTCAGTGTGTGTGTGTACAGGAGTGGATGTCTCTCTCAGTGTGTGTGTGTACAGGAGTGGATGTCTCTCAGTGTGTGTGTGTGCACAGGAGTGGATGTCTCTCTCAGTGTGTGTGTTTACAGGATTGAATGTCTCTCTCAGTGTGTGTGTGTGTACAGGATTGAATGTCTCTCTCAGTGTGTGTGTGTGTGTACAGGATTGAATGTCTCTCTCAGTGTGTGTGTGTGTACAGGATTGAATGTCTCTCTCAGTGTGTGTGTGTGTACAGGAGTGGATGTCTCTCTCAGTGTGTGTGTGTGTTCAGGAGCGGATTTCTCTCTCAGTGTGTGTGTGTGTACAGGAGTGGATGTCTCTCTCAGTGTGTGTGTACAGGATTGAATATCTCTCTCAGTGTGTGTACAGGATGGAATGTCTCTCTCAGTGTGTGTGTGTGTGTGTTTGTACAGGAGTGGATGTCTCTCTCAGTGTGTGTGTGTGTACAGGAGCGGATTTCTCTCTCAGTGTGTGTGTGTGTACAGGAGTGGATGTCTCTCTCAGTGTGTATGTGTGTACAGGTTTGAATGTCTCTCTCAGTGTGTGTGTGTACAGGATTGAATGTCTCTCTCAGTGTGTGTGTGTACAGGATTGAATGTCTCTCTCAGTGTGTGTGTGTACAGGATTGAATGTCTCTCTCAGTGTGTGTGCGTGTACAGGATTGAATGTCTCTCTCAGTGTGTGTGTGTGTACAGGAGTGAATGTCTCTCTTAGTGTGTGTGTGTGTACAGGAGTTGATTTCTCTCACAGTGTGTGTGTGTACAGGATTGAATGTCTCTCTGTGTGTGTGCAAAGGATTGAATGTCTCTCTTAGTGTGTGTGTGTACAGGAGTGGATGTCTCTCTCAGTGTGTGTGTGTGTACAGGAGTGGATGTCTCTCTCAGTGTGTGTGTGTACAGGAGTGGATGTCTCTCTCAGTGTGTGTGTGTGTACAGGAGTGGATTTCTCTCTCAGTGTGTGTGTGTGTACAGGAGTAGATGTCTCTCTCAGTGTGTGTGTGTGTACAGGAGTGGATTTCTCTGTGTGTGTGTGTGTACAGGATTGAATGTCCCTCTCAGTGTGTGTGTGTGTACAGGAGTGGATGTCTCTCTCTCTCAGTGTGTGTGTGTACAGGATTGAATGTCTCTCTCAGTGTGTGTGTGTACAGGAGTGGATGTCTGTCTCAGTGTGTGTGTGTGTACAGGAGTGGATGTCTCTGTGTGTGTGTGTGTGTGTGTGTGTGTGTGTGTACAGGAGTGGATTTCTGTGTGTGTGTGTGTGTGTACAGGAGTGGATGTCTCTCTCAGTGTGTATGTGTGTACAGGATTGAATGTCTCTCTCAGTGTGTGTGTGTACAGGATTGAATGTCTCTGTCAGTGTGTGTGTGTACAGGATTGAATGTCTCTCTCAGTGTGTGTGTGTACAGGATTGAATGTCTCTCTCAGTGTGTGTGCGTGTACAGGATTGAATGTCTCTCTCAGTGTGTGTGTGTGTACAGGAGTGGATGTCTCTCTCAGTGTGTGTGTGTGTACAGGAGTGGATGTCTCTCTCAGTGTGTGTGCGTGTACAGGAGTGGATGTCTCTCTCAGTGTGTGTGTGTACAGGAGTGGATGTCTCTCTCAGTGTGTGTGTGTGTGTACAGGAGTGGATGTCTCTCTCAGTGTGTGTGTGTGTACAGGATTGAATGTCTCTCTCAGTGTGTGTGTGTACAGGAGTGGATGTCTCTCTCAGTGTGTGTGTGTACAGGAGTGGATGTCTCTCAGTGTGTGTGTGTGTACAGGAGTGGATGTCTCTCTCAGTGTGTGTGTTTACAGGATTGAATGTCTCTCTCAGTGTGCGTGTGTGTACAGGATTGAATGTCTCTCTCAGTGTGTATGTGTGTACAGGATTGAATGTCTCTCTCAGTGTGTGTGTGTGTGTACAGGATTGAATGTCTCTCTCAGTGTGTGTGTGTGTACAGCAGTGGATGTCTCTCTCAGTGTGTGTGTGTGTACAGGAGCGGATTTCTCTCTCAGTGTGTGTGTGTGTACAGGAGTGGATGTCTCTCTCAGTGTGTGTGTACAGGATTGAATGTCTCTCTCAGTGTGTGTACAGGATTGAATGTCTCTCTCAGTGTGTGCGTGTGTGTGTGTTTGTACAGGAGTGGATGTCTCTCTCAGTGTGTGTGTGTGTACAGGAGCGGATTTCTCTCTCAGTGTGTGTGTGTGTACAGGAGTGGATGTCTCTCTCAGTGTGTATGTGTGTACAGGATTGAATGTCTCTCTCAGTGTGTGTGTGTACAGGATTGAATGTCTCTCTCAGTGTGTGTGTGTACAGGATTGAATGTCTCTCTCAGTGTGTGTGTGTACAGGATTGAATGTCTCTCTCAGTGTGTGTGCGTGTACAGGATTGAATGTCTCTCTCAGTGTGTGTGTGTGTACAGGAGTGGATGTCTCTCTCAGTGTGTGTGTGGGTACAGGAGTGGATGTCTCTCTCAGTGTGTGTGTGTGTACAGGAGTGGATGTCTCTCTCAGTGTGTGTGTGTACAGGAGTGGCTGTCTCTCTCAGTGTGTGTGTGTGTGTACAGGAGTGGATGTCTCTCTCAGTGTGTGTGTGTGTACAGGATTGAATGTCTCTCTCAGTGTGTGTGTGTACAGGAGTGGATGTCTCTCTCAGTGTGTGTGTGTACAGGAGTGGATGTCTCTCAGTGTGTGTGTGTGTACAGGAGTGGATGTCTCTCTCAGTGTGTGTGTTTACAGGATTGAATGTCTCTCTCAGTGTGTGTGTGTGTACAGGATTGAATGTCTCTCTCAGTGTGTGTGTGTGTACAGGATTGAATGTCTCTCTCAGTGTGTGTGTGTGTACAGGAGTGGATGTCTCTCTCAGTGTGTGTGTGTGTACAGGAGCGGATTTCTCTCTCAGTGTGTGTGTGTGTACAGGAGTGGATGTCTCTCTCAGTGTGTGTGTACAGGATTGAATGTCTCTCTCAGTGTGTGTACAGGATTGAATGTCTCTCTCAGTGTGTGTGTGTGTGTGTGTTTGTACAGGAGTGGATGTCACTCTCAGTGTGTGTGTGTGTACAGGAGCGGATTTCTCTCTCAGTGTGTGTGTGTGTACAGGAGTGGATGTCTCTCTCAGTGTGTGTGTGTGTACAGGATTGAATGTCTCTCTCAGTGTGTGTGTACAGGATTGAATGTCTCTCTCAGTGTCTGTGTGTACAGGATTGAATGTCTCTCTCAGTGTGTATGTGTACAGGTTTGAATGTCTCTCTCAGTGTGTGTGTGTACAGGATTGAATGTTTCTCTCAGTGTGTGTGTGTACAGGAGTGGATGTCTCTCTCAGTGTGTGTGTGTACAGGATTGAATGTATCCCTCAGTGTGTGTGTGTACAGAATTGAATGTCTCTTAGTGTGTGTGTGTATGTGTGTGTACAGGATTGAATGTCTCTCTCAGTGTGTGTGTGTGTGTGTGTACAGGAGTGGATGTCTCTCTTAGTGTGTGTGTGTGTACAGGAGTGGATGTCTCTCTCAGTGTGTGTGTACAGGATTGAATGTCTCTCATTGTGTGTGTGTGTACAGGAGTGAATGTCTCTCTTAGTGTGTGTGTGTGTACAGGAGTGGATTTCTCTCTCAGTGTGTGTGTGTACAGGATTGAATGTCTCTCTGTGTGTGTGCAAAGGATTGAATGTCTCTCTTAGTGTGTGTGTGTACAGGAGTGGATGTCTCTCTCAGTGTGTGTGTGTGTACAGGAGTGGATGTCTCTCTCAGTGTGTGTGTGTACAGGAGTGGATGTCTCTCTCAGTGTGTGTGTGTGTACAGGAGTGGATGTCTCTCTCAGTGTGTGTGTGTGTACAGGAGTAGATGTCTCTCTCAGTGTGTGTATGTGTACAGGAGTGGATTTCTGTGTGTGTGTGTGTGTACAGGATTGAATGTCCCTCTCAGTGTGTGTGTGTGTACAGGAGTGGATGTCTCTCTCAGTGTGTGTGTGTGTACAGGAGTGGATGTCTCTCTCAGTGTGTGTGTGTACAGGAGTGGATGTCTCTCTCAGTGTGTGTGTGTACAGGATTGAATGTCTCTCTCAGTGTGTGTGTGTACAGGAGTGGATGTCTCTCTCAGTGTGTGTGTGTACAGGAGTGGATGTCTCTCTCCGTGTGTATGTGTACAGGAGTGGATGTCTCTCTCAGTGTGTGTGTGTGTGTACAGGAGTGGATGTCTCTCTCAGTGTGTGTGTGTGTACAGGAGTGGATGTCTCTCTCAGTGTGTGTGTGTGTACAGGAGTGGATGTCTCTCTCAGTGTGTGTGTGTGTGTGTACAGGAGTGGATGTCTCTCTCAGTGTGTGTGTGTGTACAGGAGTGGATGTCTCTCTCAGTGTGTGTGTGTGTGTACAGGAGTGGATGTCTCTCTCAGTGTGTGTGTGTGTACAGGAGTGGATGTCTCTCTCAGTGTTTGTGTGTACAGGAGTGGATGTCTCTCTCAGTGTGTGTGTGTACAGGATTGAATGTCTCTCTCAGTGTGTGTGTGTGTACAGGAGTGGATGTCTCTCTCAGTGTGTGTGTGTACAGGAGTGGATGTCTCTGTCAGTGTGTATGTGTACAGGAGTGGATGTCTCTCTCAGTGTGTGTGTGTGTACAGGAGTGGATGTCTCTCTCAGTGTGTGTGTGTGTACAGGAGTGGATGTCTCTCTCAGTGTGTGTGTGTGTACAGGATTGGATGTCTCTCTCAGTGTGTGTGTGTACAGGAGTGGATGTCTCTCTCAGTGTGTGTGTGTACAGGATTGGATGTCTCTCTCAGTGTGTGTGTGTACAGGAGTGGATGTCTCTCTCAGTGTGTGTGTGTGTACAGGAGTGGATGTCTCTCTCAGTGTGTGTGTGTGTACAGGAGTGGATGTCTCTCTCAGTGTGTATGTGTACAGGAGTGGATGTCTCTCTCAGTGTGTGTGTGTGCACAGGAGTGAATGTCTCTCTCAGTGTGTGTGTGTACAGGAGTGGATGTCTCTCTCAGTGTGTGTGTGTGTACAGGAGTGGATGTCTCTCTCAGTGTGTGTGTGTACAGGAGTGGATGTCTCTCTCAGTGTGTGTGTGTGTGTACATGAGTGGATGTCTCTCTCAGTATGTGTGTGTGTACAGGATTGAATGTCTCTCAGTGTGTGTGTGTGTACAGGAGTGGATGTCTCTCTCAGTGTGTGTGTGTACAGGAGTGGATGTCTCTCAGTGTGTGTGTGTGTACAGGAGTGGATGTCTCTATCAGTGTGTGTGTTTACAGGATTGAATGTCTCTCTCAGTGTGTGTGTGTGTACAGGATTGAATGTCTCTCTCAGTGTGTGTGTGTGTACAGGATTGAATGTCTCTCTCAGTGTGTGTGTGTGTACAGGATTGAATGTCTCTCTCAGTGTGTGTGTGTACAGGAGTGGATGTCTCTCCCAGTGTGTGTGTGTGTACAGGAGCGGATTTCTCTCTCAGTGTGTGTGTGTGTACAGGAGTGGATGTCTCTCTCAGTGTGTGTGTACAGGATTGAATGTCTCTCTCAGTGTGTGTACAGGATTGAATGTCTCTCTCAGTGTGTGTGTGTGTGTGTTTGTACAGGAGTGGATGTCTCTCTCAGTGTGTGTGTGTGTACAGGAGCGGATTTCTCTCTCAGTGTGTGTGTGTGTACAGGAGTGGATGTCTCTCTCAGTGTGTATGTGTGTACAGGATTGAATGTCTCTCTCAGTGTGTGTGTGTACAGGATTGAATGTCTCTCTCAGTGTGTGTGTGTACAGGATTGAATGTCTCTCTCAGTGTGTGTGTGTACAGGATTGAATGTCTCTCTCAGTGTGTGTGCGTGTACAGGATTGAATGTCTCTCTCAGTGTGTGTGTGTGTACAGGAGTGGATGTCTCTCTCAGTGTGTGTGTGTGTACAGGAGTGGATGTCTCTCTCAGTGTGTGTGTGTGTACAGGAGTGGATGTCTCTCTCAGTGTGTGTGTGTACAGGAGTGGATGTCTCTCTCAGTGTGTGTGTGTGTGTACAGGAGTGGATGTCTCTCTCAGTGTGTGTGTGTGTACAGGATTGAATGTCTCTCTCAGTGTGTGTGTGTACAGGAGTGGATGTCTCTCTCAGTGTGTGTGTGTACAGGAGTGGATGTCTCTCAGTGTGTGTGTGTGTACAGGAGTGGATGTCTCTCTCAGTGTGTGTGTTTACAGGATTGAATGTCTCTCTCAGTGTGTGTGTGTGTACAGGATTGAATGTCTCTCTCAGTGTGTGTGTGTGTACAGGATTGAATGTCTCTCTCAGTGTGTGTGTGTGTACAGGATTGAATGTCTCTCTCAGTGTGTGTGTGTGTACAGGAGTGGATGTCTCTCTCAGTGTGTGCGTGTGTACAGGAGTGGATGTCTCTCTCAGTGTGTGTGTACAGGATTGAATGTCTCTCTCAGTGTGTGTACAGGATTGAATGTCTCTCTCAGTGTGTGTGTGTGTGTGTGTTTGTACAGGAGTGGATGTCTCTCTCAGTGTGTGTGAGTGTACAGGAGCGGATTTCTCTCTCAGTGTGTGTGTGTGTACAGGAGTGGATGTCTCTCTCAGTGTGTGTGTGTGTACAGGATTGAATGTCTCTCTCAGTGTGTGTGTACAGGATTGAATGTCTCTCTCAGTGTCTGTGTGTACAGGATTGAATGTCTCTCTCAGTGTGTGTGTGTACAGGTTTGAATGTCTCTCTCAGTGTGTGTGTGTACAGGATTGAATGTTTCTCTCAGTGTGTGTGTGTACAGGAGTGGATGTCTCTCTCAGTGTGTGTGTGTACAGGATTGAATGTATCCCTCAGTGTGTGTGTGTGTACAGGAGCGGATTTCTCTCTCAGTGTGTGTGTGTGTACAGGAGTGTATGTCTCTCTCAGTGTGTGTGTACAGGATTGAATGTCTCTCTCAGTGTGTGTGTGTGTACAGGATTGAATGTCTCTCTCAGTGTGTGTGTGTGTACAGGATTGAATGTCTCTCTCAGTGTGTGTGTGTACAGGAGTGGATGTCTCTCTCAGTGTGTGTGTGTACAGGAGTGGATGTCTCTCAGTGTGTGTGTGTGTACAGGAGTGGATGTCTCTCTCAGTGTGTGTGTTTACAGGATTGAATGTCTCTCTCAGTGTGTGTGTGTGTGTACAGGATTGAATGTCTCTCTCAGTGTGTGTGCGTGTACAGGATTGAATGTCTCTCTCAGTGTGTGTGTGTGTACAGGATTGAATGTCTCTCTCAGAGTGTGTGTGTGTACAGGAGTGGATGTCTCTCTCAGTGTGTGTGTGTGTACAGGAGCGGATTTCTCTCTCAGTGTGTGTGTGTGTACAGGAGTGGATGTCTCTCTCAGTGTATGTGTACAGGATTGAATGTCTCTCTCAGTGTGTGTACAGGATTGAATGTCTCTCTCAGTGTGTGTGTGTGTGTGTGTTTGTACAGGAGTGGATGTCACTCTCAGTGTGTGTGTGTGTACAGGAGCGGATTTCTCTCTCAGTGTGTGTGTGTGTACAGGAGTGGATGTCTCTCTCAGTGTGTGTGTGTGTACAGGATTGAATGTCTCTCTCAGTGTGTGTTTACAGGATTGAATGTCTCTCTCAGTGTCTGTGTGTACAGGATTGAATGTCTCTCTCAGTGTGTATGTGTACAGGTTTGAATGTATCTCTCAGTGTGTGTGTGTACAGGATTGAATGTTTCTCTCAGTGTGTGTGTGTACAGGAGTGGATGTCTCTCTCAGTGTGTGTGTGTACAGGATTGAATGTATCCCTCAGTGTGTGTGTGTACAGAATTGAATGTCTCTTAGTGTGTGTGTGTGTGTGTGTGTGTACAGGATTGAATGTCTCTCTCAGTGTGTGTGTGTGTGTGTACAGGAGTGGATGTCTCTCTTAGTGTGTGTGTGTGTACAGGAGTGGATGTCTCTCTCAGTGTGTGTGTACAGGATTGAATGTCTCTCTCAGTGTGTGTGTGTGTACAGGAGTGAATGTCTCTCTTAGTGTGTGTGTGTGTACAGGAGTGGATTTCTCTCTCAGTGTGTGTGTGTACAGGATTGAATGTCTCTCTGTGTGTGTGCAAAGGATTGAATGTCTCTCTTAGTGTGTGTGTGTACAGGAGTGGTTGTCTCTCTCAGTGTGTGTGTGTGTACAGGAGTGGATGTCTCTCTCAGTGTGTGTGTGTACAGGAGTGGATGTCTCTCTCAGTGTGTGTGTGTGTACAGGAGTGGATGTCTCTCTCAGTGTGTGTGTGTGTACAGGAGTAGATGTCTCTCTCAGTGTGTGTGTGTGTACAGGAGTTGATTTCTGTGTGTGTGTGTGTGTACAGGATTGAATGTCCCTCTCAGAGTGTGTGTGTGTACAGGAGTGGATGTCTCTCTCAGTGTGTGTGTGTGTACAGGAGTGGATGTCTCTCTCAGTGTGTGTGTGTACAGGAGTGGATGTCTCTCTCAGTGTGTGTGTGTACAGGATTGAATGTCTCTCTCAGTGTGTGTGTGTACAGGAGTGGATGTCTCTCTCAGTGTGTGTGTGTACAGGAGTGGATGTCTCTCTCCGTGTGTATGTGTACAGGAGTGGATGTCTCTCTCAGTGTGTGTGTGTGTGTACAGGAGTGGATGTCTCTCTCAGTGTGTGTGTGTGTACAGGAGTGGATGTCTCTCTCAGTGTGTGTGTGTGTGTGTACAGGAGTGGATGTCTCTCTCAGTGTGTGTGTGTGTACAGGAGTGGATGTCTCTCTCAGTGTGTGTGTGTGTGTGTACAGGAGTGGATGTCTCTCTCAGTGTGTGTGTGTGTACAGGAGTGGATGTCTCTCTCAGTGTTTGTGTGTACAGGAGTGGATGTCTCTCTCAGTGTGTGTGTGTACAGGATTGAATGTCTCTCTCAGTGTGTGTGTGTGTACAGGAGTGGATGTCTCTCTCAGTGTGTGTGTGTACAGGAGTGGATGTCTCTGTCAGTGTGTATGTGTACAGGAGTGGATGTCTCTCTCAGTGTGTGTGTGTGTACAGGAGTGGATGTCTCTCTCAGTGTGTGTGTGTGTACAGGAGTGGATGTCTCTCTCAGTGTGTGTGTGTACAGGAGTGGATGTCTCTCAGTGTGTGTGTGTGTACAGGAGTGGATGTCTCTCTCAGTGTGTGTGTTTACAGGATTGAATGTCTCTCTCAGTGTGTGTGTGTGTGTACAGGATTGAATGTCTCTCTCAGTGTGTGTGCGTGTACAGGATTGAATGTCTCTCTCAGTGTGTGTGTGTGTACAGGATTGAATGTCTCTCTCAGAGTGTGTGTGTGTACAGGAGTGGATGTCTCTCTCAGTGTGTGTGTGTGTACAGGAGCGGATTTCTCTCTCAGTGTGTGTGTGTGTACAGGAGTGGATGTCTCTCTCAGTGTATGTGTACAGGATTGAATGTCTCTCTCAGTGTGTGTACAGGATTGAATGTCTCTCTCAGTGTGTGTGTGTGTGTGTGTTTGTACAGGAGTGGATGTCACTCTCAGTGTGTGTGTGTGTACAGGAGCGGATTTCTCTCTCAGTGTGTGTGTGTGTACAGGAGTGGATGTCTCTCTCAGTGTGTGTGTGTGTACAGGATTGAATGTCTCTCTCAGTGTGTGTGTAAATGATTGAATGTCTCTCTCAGTGTCTGTGTGTACAGGATTGAATGTCTCTCTCAGTGTGTATGTGTACAGGTTTGAATGTATCTCTCAGTGTGTGTGTGTACAGGATTGAATGTTTCTCTCAGTGTGTGTGTGTACAGGAGTGGATGTCTCTCTCAGTGTGTGTGTGTACAGGATTGAATGTATCCCTCAGTGTGTGTGTGTACAGAATTGAATGTCTCTTAGTGTGTGTGTGTGTGTGTGTGTGTACAGGATTGAATGTCTCTCTCAGTGTGTGTGTGTGTGTGTACAGGAGTGGATGTCTCTCTTAGTGTGTGTGTGTGTACAGGAGTGGATGTCTCTCTCAGTGTGTGTGTACAGGATTGAATGTCTCTCTCAGTGTGTGTGTGTGTACAGGAGTGAATGTCTCTCTTAGTGTGTGTGTGTGTACAGGAGTGGATTTCTCTCTCAGTGTGTGTGTGTACAGGATTGAATGTCTCTCTGTGTGTGTGCAAAGGATTGAATGTCTCTCTTAGTGTGTGTGTGTACAGGAGTGGTTGTCTCTCTCAGTGTGTGTGTGTGTACAGGAGTGGATGTCTCTCTCAGTGTGTGTGTGTACAGGAGTGGATGTCTCTCTCAGTGTGTGTGTGTGTACAGGAGTGGATGTCTCTCTCAGTGTGTGTGTGTGTACAGGAGTAGATGTCTCTCTCAGTGTGTGTGTGTGTACAGGAGTTGATTTCTGTGTGTGTGTGTGTGTACAGGATTGAATGTCCCTCTCAGAGTGTGTGTGTGTACAGGAGTGGATGTCTCTCTCAGTGTGTGTGTGTGTACAGGAGTGGATGTCTCTCTCAGTGTGTGTGTGTACAGGAGTGGATGTCTCTCTCAGTGTGTGTGTGTACAGGATTGAATGTCTCTCTCAGTGTGTGTGTGTACAGGAGTGGATGTCTCTCTCAGTGTGTGTGTGTACAGGAGTGGATGTCTCTCTCCGTGTGTATGTGTACAGGAGTGGATGTCTCTCTCAGTGTGTGTGTGTGTGTACAGGAGTGGATGTCTCTCTCAGTGTGTGTGTGTGTACAGGAGTGGATGTCTCTCTCAGTGTGTGTGTGTGTGTGTACAGGAGTGGATGTCTCTCTCAGTGTGTGTGTGTGTACAGGAGTGGATGTCTCTCTCAGTGTGTGTGTGTGTGTGTACAGGAGTGGATGTCTCTCTCAGTGTGTGTGTGTGTACAGGAGTGGATGTCTCTCTCAGTGTTTGTGTGTACAGGAGTGGATGTCTCTCTCAGTGTGTGTGTGTACAGGATTGAATGTCTCTCTCAGTGTGTGTGTGTGTACAGGAGTGGATGTCTCTCTCAGTGTGTGTGTGTACAGGAGTGGATGTCTCTGTCAGTGTGTATGTGTACAGGAGTGGATGTCTCTCTCAGTGTGTGTGTGTGTACAGGAGTGGATGTCTCTCTCAGTGTGTGTGTGTGTACAGGAGTGGATGTCTCTCTCAGTGTGTGTGTGTGTACAGGATTGGATGTCTCTCTCAGTGTGTGTGTGTACAGGAGTGGATGTCTCTCTCAGTGTGTGTGTGTACAGGATTGGATGTCTCTCTCAGTGTGTGTGTGTACAGGAGTGGATGTCTCTCTCAGTGTGTGTGTGTGTACAGGAGTGGATGTCTCTCTCAGTGTGTGTGTGTGTACAGGTGTGGATGTCTCTCTCAGTGTGTATGTGTACAGGAGTGGATGTCTCTCTCAGTGTGTGTGTGTGCACAGGAGTGAATGTCTCTCTCAGTGTGTGTGTGTACAGGAGTGGATGTCTCTCTCAGTGTGTGTGTGTGTACAGGAGTGGATGTCTCTCTCAGTGTGTGTGTGTACAGGAGTGGATGTCTCTCTCAGTGTGTGTGTGTGTGTACAGGAGTGGATGTCTCTCTCAGTATGTGTGTGTGTACAGGATTGAATGTCTCTCTTAGTGTGTGTGTGTACAGGAGTGGATGTCTCTCTCAGTGTGTGTGTGTGTACAGGAGTGGATGTCTCTCAGTGTGTGTGTGTGTACAGGAGTGGATGTCTCTCTCAGTGTGTGTGTTTACAGGATTGAATGTCTCTCTCAGTGTGTGTGTGTGTACAGGATTGAATGTCTCTCTCAGTGTGTGTGTGTGTACAGGATTGAATGTCTCTCTCAGTGTGTGTGTGTGTACAGGATTGAATGTCTCTCTCAGTGTGTGTGTGTACAGGAGTGGATGTCTCTCCCAGTGTGTGTGTGTGTACAGGAGCGGATTTCTCTCTCAGTGTGTGTGTGTGTACAGGAGTGGATGTCTCTCTCAGTGTGTGTGTACAGGATTGAATGTCTCTTTCAGTGTGTGTACAGGATTGAATGTCTCTCTCAGTGTGTGTGTGTGTGTGTTTGTACAGGAGTGGATGTCTCTCTCAGTGTGTGTGTGTGTACAGGAGCGGATTTCTCTCTCAGTGTGTGTGTATGTACAGGAGTGGATGTCTCTCTCAGTGTGTATGTGTGTACAGGATTGAATGTCTCTCTCAGTGTGTGTGTGTACAGGATTGAATGTCTCTCTCAGTGTATGTGTGTACAGGATTGAATGTCTCTCTCAGTGTGTGTGTGTACAGGATTGAATGTCTCTCTCAGTGTGTGTGCGTGTACAGGATTGAATGTCTCTCTCAGTGTGTGTGTGTGTACAGGAGTGGATGTCTCTCTCAGTGTGTGTGTGTGTACAGGAGTGGATGTCTCTCTCAGTGTGTGTGTGTGTACAGGAGTGGATGTCTCTCTCAGTGTGTGTGTGTACAGGAGTGGATGTCTCTCTCAGTGTGTGTGTGTGTGTACAGGAGTGGATGTCTCTCAAAGTGTGTGTGTGTGTACAGGATTGAATGTCTCTCTCAGTGTGTGTGTGTACAGGAGTGGATGTCTCTCTCAGTGTGTGTGTGTACAGTAGTGGATGTCTCTCAGTGTGTGTGTGTGTACAGGAGTGGATGTCTCTCTCAGTGTGTGTGTTTACAGGATTGAATGTCTCTCTCAGTGTGTGTGTGTGTACAGGATTGAATGTCTCTCTCAGTGTGTGTGTGTGTACAGGATTGAATGTCTCTCTCAGTGTGTGTGTGTGTACAGGATTGAATGTCTCTCTCAGTGTGTGTGTGTGTACAGGAGTGGATGTCTCTCTCAGTGTGTGCGTGTGTACAGGAGTGGATGTCTCTCTCAGTGTGTGTGTACAGGATTGAATGTCTCTCTCAGTGTGTGTACAGGATTGAATGTCTCTCTCAGTGTGTGTGTGTGTGTGTGTTTGTACAGGAGTGGATGTCTCTCTCAGTGTGTGTGAGTGTACAGGAGCGGATTTCTCTCTCAGTGTGTGTGTGTGTACAGGAGTGGATGTCTCTCTCAGTGTGTGTGTGTGTACAGGATTGAATGTCTCTCTCAGTGTGTGTGTACAGGATTGAATGTCTCTCTCAGTGTCTGTGTGTACAGGATTGAATGTCTCTCTCAGTGTGTGTGTGTACAGGTTTGAATGTCTCTCTCAGTGTGTGTGTGTACAGGATTGAATGTTTCTCTCAGTGTGTGTGTGTACAGGAGTGGATGTCTCTCTCAGTGTGTGTGTGTACAGGATTGAATTTATCCCTCAGTGTGTGTGTGTGTACAGGAGCGGATTTCTCTCTCAGTGTGTGTGTGTGTACAGGAGTGGATGTCTCTCTCAGTGTGTGTGTACAGGATTGAATGTCTCTCTCAGTGTGTGTACAGGATTGAATGTCTCTCTCAGTGTGTGTGTGTGTGTGTGTTTGTACAGGAGTGGATGTCTCTCTCAGTGTGTGTGTGTGTACAGGAGCGGATTTCTCTCTCAGTGTGTGTATGTGTACAGGAGTGGATGTCTCTCTCAGTGTGTGTGTGTGTACAGGATTGAATGTCTCTCTCAGTGTGTGTGTACAGGATTGAATGTCTCTCTCAGTGTCTGTGTGTACAGGATTGAATTTCTCTCTCAGTGTGTATGTGTACAGGTTTGAATGTCTCTCTCAGTGTGTGTGTGTACAGGATTGAATGTTTCTCCCTGTGTGTGTGTGTACAGGAGTGGATGTCTCTCTCAGTGTGTGTGTGTACAGGATTGAATGTATCCCTCAGTGTGTGTGTGTACAGAATTGAATGTCTCTTAGTGTGTGTGTGTGTGTGTGTGTACAGGATTGAATGTCTCTCTCAGTGTGTGTGTGTGTGTGTACAGGAGTGGATGTCTCTCTTAGTGTGTGTGTGTGTACAGGAGTGGATGTCTCTCTCAGTGTGTGTGTACAGGATTGAATGTCTCTCTCAGTGTGTGTGTGTGTACAGGAGTGAATGTCTCTCTTAGTGTGTGTGTGTGTACAGGAGTGGATTTCTCTCTCAGTGTGTGTGTGTACAGGATTGAATGTCTCTCTGTGTGTGTGCAAAGGATTGAATGTCTCTCTTAGTGTGTGTGTGTACAGGAGTGGATGTCTCTCTCAGTGTGTGTGTGTGTACAGGAGTGGATGTCTCTCTCAGTGTGTGTGTGTACAGGAGTGGATGTCTCTCTCAGTCTGTGTGTGTGTACAGGAGTGGATGTCTCTCTCAGTGTGTGTGTGTGTACAGGAGTAGATGTCACTCTCAGTGTGTGTGTGTGTACAGGAGTGGATTTCTGTGTATGTGTGTGTGTACAGGATTGAATGTCCCTCTCAGTGTGTGTGTGTGTACAGGAGTGGATGTCTCTCTCAGTGTGTGTGTGTGTACAGGAGTGGATGTCTCTCTCAGTGTTTGTGTGTACAGGAGTGGATGTCTCTCTCAGTGTGTGTGTGTACAGGATTGAATGTCTCTCTCAGTGTGTGTGTGTGTACAGGAGTGGATGTCTCTCTCAGTGTGTGTGTGTACAGGAGTGGATGTCTCTGTCAGTGTGTATGTGTACAGGAGTGGATGTCTCTCTCAGTGTGTGTGTGTGTACAGGAGTGGATGTCTCTCTCAGTGTGTGTGTGTGTACAGGAGTGGATGTCTCTCTCAGTGTGTGTGTGTGTACAGGATTGGATGTCTCTCTCAGTGTGTGTGTGTACAGGAGTGGATGTCTCTCTCAGTGTGTGTGTGTACAGGATTGGATGTCTCTCTCAGTGTGTGTGTGTACAGGAGTGGATGTCTCTCTCAGTGTGTGTGTGTGTACAGGAGTGGATGTCTCTCTCAGTGTGTGTGTGTGTACAGGAGTGGATGTCTCTCTCAGTGTGTATGTGTACAGGAGTGGATGTCTCTCTCAGTGTGTGTGTGTGCACAGGAGTGAATGTCTCTCTCAGTGTGTGTGTGTACAGGAGTGGATGTCTCTCTCAGTGTGTGTGTGTGTACAGGAGTGGATGTCTCTCTCAGTGTGTGTGTGTACAGGAGTGGATGTCTCTCTCAGTGTGTGTGTGTGTGTACAGGAGTGGATGTCTCTCTCAGAGTGTGTGTGTGTACAGGATTGAATGTCTCTCTCAGTGTGTGTGTGTACAGGAGTGGATGTCTCTCTCAGTGTGTGTGTGTACAGGAGTGGATGTCTCTCAGTGTGTGTGTGTGTACAGGAGTGGATGTCTCTCTCAGTGTGTGTGTTTACAGGATTGAATGTCTCTCTCAGTGTGTGTGTGTGTACAGGATTGAATGTCTCTCTCAGTGTGTGTGTGTGTACAGGATTGAATGTCTCTCTCAGTGTGTGTGTGTGTACAGGATTGAATGTCTCTCTCAGTGTGTGTGTGTGTACAGGAGTGGATGTCTCTCTCAGTGTGTGTGTGTGTACAGGAGCGGATTTCTCTCTCAGTGTGTGTGTGTGTACAGGAGTGGATGTCTCTCTCAGTGTGTGTGTACAGGATTGAATGTCTCTCTCAGTGTGTGTACAGGATTGAATGTCTCTCTCAGTGTGTGTGTGTGTGTGTTTGTACAGGAGTGGATGTCTCTCTCAGTGTGTGTGTGTGTACAGGAGCGGATTTCTCTCTCAGTGTGTGTGTGTGTACAGGAGTGGATGTCTCTCTCAGTGTGTATGTGTGTACAGGATTGAATGTCTCTCTCAGTGTGTGTGTGTACAGGATTGAATGTCTCTCTCAGTGTGTGTGTGTACAGGATTGAATGTCTCTCTCAGTGTGTGTGTGTACAGGATTGAATGTCTCTCTCAGTGTGTGTGCGTGTACAGGATTGAATGTCTCTCTCAGTGTGTGTGTGTGTACAGGAGTGGATGTCTCTCTCAGTGTGTGTGTGTGTACAGGAGTGGATGTCTCTCTCAGTATGTGTGTGTGTTCAGGAGTGGATGTCTCTCTCAGTGTGTGTGTGTACAGGAGTGGATGTCTCTCTCAGTGTGTGTGTGTGTGTACAGGAGTGGATGTCTCTCTCAGTGTGTGTGTGTGTACAGGATTGAATGTCTCTCTCAGTGTGTGTGTGTACAGGAGTGGATGTCTCTCTCAGTGTGTGTGTGTACAGGAGTGGATGTCTCTCAGTGTGTGTGTGTGTACAGGAGTGGATGTCTCTCTCAGTGTGTGTGTTTACAGGATTGAATGTCTCTCTCAGTGTGTGTGTGTGTACAGGATTGAATGTCTCTCTCAGTGTGTGTGTGTGTACAGGATTGAATGTCTCTCTCAGTGTGTGTGTGTGTACAGGATTGAATGTCTCTCTCAGTGTGTGTGTGTGTACAGGAGTGGATGTCTCTCTCAGTGTGTGCGTGTGTACAGGAGTGGATGTCTCTCTCAGTGTGTGTGTACAGGATTGAATGTCTCTCTCAGTGTGTGTGTACAGGATTGAATGTCTCTCTCAGTGTCTGTGTGTACAGGATTGAATATCTCTCTCAGTGTGTATGTGTACAGGTTTGAATGTCTCTCTCAGTGTGTGTGTGTACAGGATTGAATGTTTCTCTCAGTGTGTGTGTGTACAGGAGTGGATGTCTCTCTCAGTGTGTGTGTGTACAGGATTGAATGTATCCCTCAGTGTGTGTGTGTACAGAATTGAATGTCTCTTAGTGTGTGTGTGTGTGTGTGTGTGTACAGGATTGAATGTCTCTCTCAGTGTGTGTGTGTGTGTACAGGAGTGGATTTCTCTGTGTGTGTGTGTGTACAGGATTGAATGTCCCTCTCAGTGTGTGTGTGTGTACAGGAGTGGATGTCTCTCTCAGTGTGTGTGTGTGTACAGGAGTGGATGTGTCTCTCAGTGTGTGTGTGTACAGGAGTGGATGTCTCTCTCAGTGTGTGTGTGTACAGGATTGAATGTCTCTCTCAGTGTGTGTGTGTACAGGAGTGGATGTCTCTCTCAGTGTGTGTGTGTACAGGAGTGGATGTCTCTCTCCGTGTGTATGTGTACAGGAGTGGATGTCTCTCTCAGTGTGTGTGTGTGTGTGTACAGGAGTGGATGTCTCTCTCAGTGTGTGTGTGTGTGTACAGGAGTGGATGTCTCTCTCAGTGTGTGTGTGTGTACAGGAGTGGATGTCTCTCTCAGTGTGTGTGTGTGTGTGTACAGGAGTGGATGTCTCTCTCAGTGTGTGTGTGTGTACAGGAGTGGATGTCTCTCTCAATGTGTGTGTGTGTGTACAGGAGTGGATGTCTCTCTCAGTGTGTGTGTGTGTACAGGAGTGGATGTCTCTCTCAGTGTGTGTGTGTACAGGAGTGGATGTCTCTCTCAGTGTGTGTGTGTACAGGATTGAATGTCTCTCTCAGTGTGTGTGTGTGTACAGGAGTGGATGTCTCTCTCAGTGTGTGTGTGTACAGGAGTGGATGTCTCTGTCAGTGTGTATGTGTACAGGAGTGGATGTCTCTCTCAGTGTGTGTGTGTGTACAGGAGTGGATGTCTCTCTCAGTGTGTGTGTGTGTACAGGAGTGGATGTCTCTCTCAGTGTGTGTGTGTGTACAGGATTGGATGTCTCTCTCAGTGTGTGTGTGTACAGGAGTGGATGTCTCTCTCAGTGTGTGTGTGTACAGGAGTGGATGTCTCTCTCAGTGTGTGTGTGTGTACAGGAGTGGATGTCTCTCTCAGTGTGTATGTGTACAGGAGTGGATGTCTCTCTCAGTGTGTGTGTGTGCACAGGAGTGAATGTCTCTCTCAGTGTGTGTGTGTACTGGAGTGGATGTCTCTCTCAGTGTGTGTGTGTGTACAGGAGTGGATGTCTCTCTCAGTGTGTGTGTGTACAGGAGTGGATGTCTCTCTCAGTGTGTGTGTGTGTTTGTACAGGAGTGGATCTCTCTCTCAGTGTGTGTGTGTGTACAGGATTGAATGTCTCTCTCAGTGTGTGTGTGTACAGGAGTGGATGTCTCTCTCAGTGTGTGTGTGTACAGGAGTGGATGTCTCTCAGTGTGTGTGTGTGTACAGGAGTGGATGTCTCTCTCAGTGTGTGTGTTTACAGGATTGAATGTCTCTCTCAGTGTGTGTGTGTGTACAGGATTGAATGTCTCTCTCAGTGTGTGTGTGTGTGTACAGGATTGAATGTCTCTCTCAGTGTGTGTGTGTGTGTACAGGATTGAATGTCTCTCTCAGTGTGTGTGTGTGTACAGGAGTGGATGTCTCTCTCAGTGTGTGTGTGTGTACAGGAGCGGATTTCTCTCTCAGTGTGTGTGTGTACAGGAGTGGATGTCTCTCTCAGTGTGTGTGTACAGGATTGAATGTCTCTCTCAGTGTGTGTACAGGATTGAATGTCTCTCTCAGTGTGTGTGTTTGTGTGTTTGTACAGGAGTGGATGTCTCTCTCAGTGTGTGTGTGTGTACAGGAGTGGATGTCTCTCTCAGTGTGTGTGTGTACAGGAGTGGATGTCTCTCTCAGTCTGTGTGTGTGTACAGGAGTGGATGTCTCTCTCAGTGTGTGTGTGTGTACAGGAGTAGATGTCTCTCTCAGTGTGTGTGTGTGTACAGGAGTGGATTTCTGTGTATGTGTGTGTGTACAGGATTGAATGTCCCTCTCAGTGTGTGTGTGTGTACAGGAGTGGATGTCTCTCTCAGTGTGTGTGTGTGTACAGGAGTGGATGTCTCTCTCAGTGTTTGTGTGTACAGGAGTGGATGTCTCTCTCAGTGTGTGTGTGTACAGGATTGAATGTCTCTCTCAGTGTGTGTGTGTGTACAGGAGTGGATGTCTCTCTCAGTGTGTGTGTGTACAGGAGTGGATGTCTCTGTCAGTGTGTATGTGTACAGGAGTGGATGTCTCTCTCAGTGTGTGTGTGTGTACAGGAGTGGATGTCTCTCTCAGTGTGTGTGTGTGTACAGGAGTGGATGTCTCTCTCAGTGTGTGTGTGTGTACAGGATTGGATGTCTCTCTCAGTGTGTGTGTGTACAGGAGTGGATGTCTCTCTCAGTGTGTGTGTGTACAGGATTGGATGTCTCTCTCAGTGTGTGTGTGTACAGGAGTGGATGTCTCTCTCAGTGTGTGTGTGTGTACAGGAGTGGATGTCTCTCTCAGTGTGTGTGTGTGTACAGGAGTGGATGTCTCTCTCAGTGTGTATGTGTACAGGAGTGGATGTCTCTCTCAGTGTGTGTGTGTGCACAGGAGTGAATGTCTCTCTCAGTGTGTGTGTGTACAGGAGTGGATGTCTCTCTCAGTGTGTGTGTGTGTACAGGAGTGGATGTCTCTCTCAGTGTGTGTGTGTACAGGAGTGGATGTCTCTCTCAGTGTGTGTGTGTGTGTACAGGAGTGGATGTCTCTCTCAGAGTGTGTGTGTGTACAGGATTGAATGTCTCTCTCAGTGTGTGTGTGTACAGGAGTGGATGTCTCTCTCAGTGTGTGTGTGTACAGGAGTGGATGTCTCTCAGTGTGTGTGTGTGTACAGGAGTGGATGTCTCTCTCAGTGTGTGTGTTTACAGGATTGAATGTCTCTCTCAGTGTGTGTGTGTGTACAGGATTGAATGTCTCTCTCAGTGTGTGTGTGTGTACAGGATTGAATGTCTCTCTCAGTGTGTGTGTGTGTACAGGATTGAATGTCTCTCTCAGTGTGTGTGTGTGTACAGGAGTGGATGTCTCTCTCAGTGTGTGTGTGTGTACAGGAGCGGATTTCTCTCTCAGTGTGTGTGTGTGTACAGGAGTGGATGTCTCTCTCAGTGTGTGTGTACAGGATTGAATTTGTCTCTCAGTGTGTGTACAGGATTGAATGTCTCTCTCAGTGTGTGTGTGTGTGTGTTTGTACAGGAGTGGATGTCTCTCTCAGTGTGTGTGTGTGGACAGGAGCGGATTTCTCTCTCAGTGTGTGTGTGTGTACAGGAGTGGATGCCTCTCTCAGTGTGTATGTGTGTACAGGATTGAATGTCTCTCTCAGTGTGTGTGTGTACAGGATTGAATGTCTCTCTCAGTGTGTGTGTGTACAGGATTGAATGTCTCTCTCAGTGTGTGTGTGTACAGGATTGAATGTCTCTCTCAGTGTGTGTGCGTGTACAGGATTGAATGTCTCTCTCAGTGTGTGTGTGTGTACAGGAGTGGATGTCTCTCTCAGTGTGTGTGTGTGTACAGGAGTGGATGTCTCTCTCAGTATGTGTGTGTGTTCAGGAGTGGATGTCTCTCTCAGTGTGTGTGTGTACAGGAGTGGATGTCTCTCTCAGTGTGTGTGTGTGTGTACAGGAGTGGATGTCTCTCTCAGTGTGTGTGTGTGTACAGGATTGAATGTCTCTCTCAGTGTGTGTGTGTACAGGAGTGGATGTCTCTCTCAGTGTGTGTGTGTACAGGAGTGGATGTCTCTCAGTGTGTGTGTGTGTACAGGAGTGGATGTCTCTCTCAGTGTGTGTGTTTACAGGATTGAATGTCTCTCTCAGTGTGTGTGTGTGTACAGGATTGAATGTCTCTCTCAGTGTGTGTGTGTGTACAGGATTGAATGTCTCTCTCAGTGTGTGTGTGTGTACAGGAGTGGATGTCTCTCTCAGTGTGTGTGTACAGGATTGAATGTCTCTCTCAGTGTGTGTGTACAGGATTGAATGTCTCTCTCAGTGTCTGTGTGTACAGGATTGAATATCTCTCTCAGTGTGTATGTGTACAGGTTTGAATGTCTCTCTCAGTGTGTGTGTGTACAGGATTGAATGTTTCTCTCAGTGTGTGTGTGTACAGGAGTGGATGTCTCTCTCAGTGTGTGTGTGTACAGGATTGAATGTATCCCTCAGTGTGTGTGTGTACAGAATTGAATGTCTCTTAGTGTGTGTGTGTGTGTGTGTGTACAGGATTGAATGTCTCTCTCAGTGTGTGTGTGTGTGTACAGGAGTGGATGTCTCTCTTAGTGTGTGTGTGTATAGGAGTGGATGTCTCTCTCAGTGTGTGTGTACAGGATTGAATGTCTCTCTCAGTGTGTGTGTGTGTACAGGAGTGAATGTCTCTCTTAGTGTGTGTGTGTGTACAGGAGTGGATTTCTCTCTCATTGTGTGTGTGTACAGGATTGAATGTCTCTCTGTGTGTGTGCAAAGGATTGAATGTCTCTCTTAGTGTGTGTGTGTACAGGAGTGGATGTCTCTCTCAGTGTGTGTGTGTGTACAGGAGTGGATGTCTCTCTCAGTGTGTGTGTGTACAGGAGTGGATGTCTCTCTCAGTGTGTGTGTGTGTACAGGAGTGGATTTCTCTCTCAGTGTGTGTGTGTGTACAGGAGTAGATGTCTCTCTCAGTGTGTGTGTGTGTACAGGAGTGGATTTCTCTGTGTGTGTGTGTGTACAGGATTGAATGTCCCTCTCAGTGAGTGTGTGTGTACAGGAGTGGATGTCTCTCTCAGTGTGTGTGTGTGTACAGGAGTGGATGTGTCTCTCAGTGTGTGTGTGTACAGGAGTGGATGTCTCTCTCAGTGTGTGTGTGTACAGGATTGAATGTCTCTCTCAGTGTGTGTGTGTACAGGAGTGGATGTCTCTCTCAGTGTGTGTGTGTACAGGAGTGGATGTCTCTCTCCGTGTGTATGTGTACAGGAGTGGATGTCTCTCTCAGTGTGTGTGTGTGTGTGTACAGGAGTGGATGTCTCTCTCAGTGTGTGTGTGTGTGTACAGGAGTGGATGTCTCTCTCAGTGTGTGTGTGTGTACAGGAGTGGATGTCTCTCTCAGTGTGTGTGTGTGTGTGTACAGGAGTGGATGTCTCTCTCAGTGTGTGTGTGTGTACAGGAGTGGATGTCTCTCTCAATGTGTGTGTGTGTGTACAGGAGTGGATGTCTCTCTCAGTGTGTGTGTGTGTACAGGAGTGGATGTCTCTCTCAGTGTGTGTGTGTACAGGAGTGGATGTCTCTCTCAGTGTGTGTGTGTACAGGATTGAATGTCTCTCTCAGTGTGTGTGTGTGTACAGGAGTGGATGTCTCTCTCAGTGTGTGTGTGTACAGGAGTGGATGTCTCTGTCAGTGTGTATGTGTACAGGAGTGGATGTCTCTCTCAGTGTGTGTGTGTGTACAGGAGTGGATGTCTCTCTCAGTGTGTGTGTGTGTACAGGAGTGGATGTCTCTCTCAGTGTGTGTGTGTGTACAGGATTGGATGTCTCTCTCAGTGTGTGTGTGTACAGGAGTGGATGTCTCTCTCAGTGTGTGTGTGTACAGGAGTGGATGTCTCTCTCAGTGTGTGTGTGTGTACAGGAGTGGATGTCTCTCTCAGTGTGTATGTGTACAGGAGTGGATGTCTCTCTCAGTGTGTGTGTGTGCACAGGAGTGAATGTCTCTCTCAGTGTGTGTGTGTACTGGAGTGGATGTCTCTCTCAGTGTGTGTGTGTGTACAGGAGTGGATGTCTCTCTCAGTGTGTGTGTGTACAGGAGTGGATGTCTCTCTCAGTGTGTGTGTGTGTTTGTACAGGAGTGGATCTCTCTCTCAGTGTGTGTGTGTGTACAGGATTGAATGTCTCTCTCAGTGTGTGTGTGTACAGGAGTGGATGTCTCTCTCAGTGTGTGTGTGTACAGGAGTGGATGTCTCTCAGTGTGTGTGTGTGTACAGGAGTGGATGTCTCTCTCAGTGTGTGTGTTCACAGGATTGAATGTCTCTCTCAGTGTGTGTGTGTGTACAGGATTGAATGTCTCTCTCAGTGTGTGTGTGTGTACAGGATTGAATGTCTCTCTCAGTGTGTGTGTGTGTGTACAGGATTGAATGTCTCTCTCAGTGTGTGTGTGTGTACAGGAGTGGATGTCTCTCTCAGTGTGTGTGTGTGTACAGGAGCGGATTTCTCTCTCAGTGTGTGTGTGTACAGGAGTGGATGTCTCTCTCAGTGTGTGTGTACAGGATTGAATGTCTCTCTCAGTGTGTGTACAGGATTGAATGTCTCTCTCAGTGTGTGTGTTTGTGTGTTTGTACAGGAGTGGATGTCTCTCTCAGTGTGTGTGTGTGTACAGGAGCGGATTTCTCTCTCAGTGTGTGTGTGTGTACAGGAGTGGATGTCTCTCTCAGTGTGTATGTGTGTACAGGATTGAATGTCTCTCTCAGTGTGTGTGTGTACAGGATTGAATGTCTCTCTCAGTGTGTGTGTGTACAGGATTGAATGTCTCTCTCAGTGTGTGTGCGTGTACAGGATTGAATGTCTCTCTCAGTGTGTGTGTGTGTACAGGAGTGGATGTCTCTCTCAGTGTGTGTGTGTGTGCAGGAGTGGATGTCTCTCTCAGTGTGTGTGTGTGTACAGGAGTGGATGTCTCTCTCAGTGTGTGTGTGTACAGGAGTGGATGTCTCTCTCAGTGTGTGTGTGTGTGTACAGGAGTGGATGTCTCTCTCAGTGTGTGTGTGTGTACAGGATTGAATGTCTCTCTCAGTGTGTGTGTGTACAGGAGTGGATGTCTCTCTCAGTGTGTGTGTGTACAGGAGAGGATGTCTCTCAGTGTGTGTGTGTGTACAGGAGTGGATGTCTCTCTCAGTGTGTGTGTTTGCAGGATTGAATGTCTCTCTCAGTGTGTGTGTGTGTACAGGATTGAATGTCTCTCTCAGTGTGTGTGTGTGTACAGGATTGAATGTCTCTCTCAGTGTGTGTGTGTGTACAGGATTGAATGTCTCTCTCAGTGTGTGTGTGTGTGTGCAGGAGTGGATGTCTCTCTCAGTGTGTGTGTGTGTACAGGAGTGGATGTCTCTCTCAGTGTGTGTGTACAGGATTGAATGTCTCTCTCAGTGTGTGTACAGGATTGAATGTCTCTCTCAGTGTGTGTGTGTGTGTGTTTGTACAGGAGTGGATGTCTCTCTCAGTGTGTGTGTGTGTACAGGAGCGGATTTCTCTCTCAGTGTGTGTGTGTGTACAGGAGTGGATGTCTCTCTCAGTGTGTATGTGTGTACAGGATTGAATGTCTCTCTCAGTGTGTGTGTACAGGATTGAATGTCTCTCTCAGTGTCTGTGTGTACAGGATTGAATGTCTCTCTCAGTGTGTATGTGTACAGGTTTGAATGTCTCTCTCAGTGTGTGTGTGTACAGGATTGAATGTATCTCTCAGTGTGTGTGTGTACAGGAGTGGATGTCTCTCTCAGTGTGTGTGTGTACAGGATTGAATGTATCCCTCAGTGTGTGTGTGTACAGAATTGAATGTCTCTTAGTGTGTGAGTGTGTGTGTGTGTGTGTGTACAGGATTGAATGTCTCTCTCAGTGTGTGTGTGTGTGTGTACAGGAGTGGATGTCTCTCTTAGTGTGTGTGTGTGTACAGGAGTGGATGTCTCTCTCAGTGTGTGTGTACAGGATTGAATGTCTCTCTCAGTGTGTGTGTGTGTACAGGAGTGAATGTCTCTCTTAGTGTGTGTGTGTGTACAGGAGTGGATTTCTCTCTCAGTGTGTGTGTGTACAGGATTGAATGTCTCTCTGTGTGTGTGCAAAGGATTGAATTTCTCTCTTAGAGTGTGTGTGTACAGGAGTGGATGTCTCTCTCAGTGTGTGTGTGTGTACAGGAGTGGATGTCTCTCTCAGTGTGTGTGTGTACAGGAGTGGATGTCTCTCTCAGTGTGTGTGTGTGTACAGGAGTGGATTTCTCTCTCAGTGTGTGTGTGTGTACAGGAGTAGATGTCTCTCTCAGTGTGTGTGTGTGTACAGGAGTGGATTTCTCTGTGTGTGTGTGTGTACAGGATTGAATGTCCCTCTCAGTGTGTGTGTGTGTACAGGAGTGGATGTCTCTCTCAGTGTGTGTGTGTACAGGAGTGGATGTCTCTCTCAGTGTGTGTGTGTACAGGAGTGGATGTCTCTCAGTGTGTGTGTGTGTACAGGAGTGGATATCTCTCTCAGTGTGTGTGTTTACAGGATTGAATGTCTCTCTCAGTGTGTGTGTGTGTACAGGATTGAATGTCTCTCTCAGTGTGTGTGTGTGTACAGGATTGAATGTCTCTCTCAGTGTGTGTGTGTGTGTACAGGATTGAATGTCTCTCTCAGTGTGTGTGTGTGTACAGGAGTGGATGTCTCTCTCAGTGTGTGTGTGTGTACAGGAGCGGATTTCTCTCTCAGTGTGTGTGTGTGTACAGGAGTGGATGTCTCTCTCAGTGTGTGTGTACAGGATTGAATGTCTCTCTCAGTGTGTGTACAGGATTGAATGTCTCTCTCAGTGCTTGTGTTTGTGTGTTTGTACAGGAGTGGATGTCTCTCTCAGTGTGTGTGTGTGTACAGGAGCGGATTTCTCTCTCAGTGTGTGTGTGTGTACAGGAGTGGATGTCTCTCTCAGTGTGTATGTGTGTACAGGATTGAATGTCTCTCTCAGTGTGTGTGTGTACAGGATTGAATGTCTCTCTCAGTGTGTGTGTGTACAGGATTGAATGTCTCTCTCAGTGTGTGTGCGTGTACAGGATTGAATGTCTCTCTCAGTGTGTGTGTGTGTACAGGAGTGGATGTCTCTCTCAGTGTGTGTGTGTGTACAGGAGTGGATGTCTCTCTCAGTGTGTGTGTGTGTACAGGAGTGGATGTCTCTCTCAGTGTGTGTGTGTACAGGAGTGGATGTCTCTCTCAGTGTGTGTGTGTGTGTACAGGAGTGGATGTCTCTCTCAGTGTGTGTGTGTGTACAGGATTGAATGTCTCTCTCAGTGTGTGTGTGTACAGGAGTGGATGTCTCTCTCAGTGTGTGTGTGTACAGGAGAGGATGTCTCTCAGTGTGTGTGTGTGTACAGGAGTGGATGTCTCTCTCAGTGTGTGTGTTTACAGGATTGAATGTCTCTCTCAGTGTGTGTGTGTGTACAGGATTGAATGTCTCTCTCAGTGTGTGTGTGTGTACAGGATTGAATGTCTCTCTCAGTGTGTGTGTGTGTACAGGATTGAATGTCTCTCTCAGTGTGTGTGTGTGTGTACAGGAGTGGATGTCTCTCTCAGTGTGTGTGTGTGTACAGGAGTGGATGTCTCTCTCAGTGTGTGTGTACAGGATTGAATGTCTCTCTCAGTGTGTGTACAGGATTGAATGTCTCTCTCAGTGTGTGTGTGTGTGTGTTTGTACAGGAGTGGATGTCTCTCTCAGTGTGTGTGTGTGTACAGGAGCGGATTTCTCTCTCAGTGTGTGTGTGTGTACAGGAGTGGATGTCTCTCTCAGTGTGTATGTGTGTACAGGATTGAATGTCTCTCTCAGTGTGTGTGTACAGGATTGAATGTCTCTCTCAGTGTCTGTGTGTACAGGATTGAATGTCTCTCTCAGTGTGTATGTGTACAGGTTTGAATGTCTCTCTCAGTGTGTGTGTGTACAGGATTGAATGTATCTCTCAGTGTGTGTGTGTACAGGAGTGGATGTCTCTCTCAGTGTGTGTGTGTACAGGATTGAATGTATCCCTCAGTGTGTGTGTGTACAGAATTGAATGTCTCTTAGTGTGTGAGTGTGTGTGTGTGTGTGTACAGGATTGAATTTCTCTCTCAGTGTGTGTGTGTGTGTGTACAGGAGTGGATGTCTCTCTTAGTGTGTGTGTGTGTACAGGAGTGGATGTCTCTCTCAGTGTGTGTGTACAGGATTGAATGTCTCTCTCAGTGTGTGTGTGTGTACAGGAGTGAATGTCTCTCTTAGTGTGTGTGTGTGTACAGGAGTGGATTTCTCTCTCAGTGTGTGTGTGTACAGGATTGAATGTCTCTCTGTGTGTGTGCAAAGGATTGAATTTCTCTCTTAGTGTGTGTGTGTACAGGAGTGGATGTCTCTCTCAGTGTGTGTGTGTGTACAGGAGTGGATGTCTCTCTCAGTGTGTGTGTGTACAGGAGTGGATGTCTCTCTCAGTGTGTGTGTGTGTACAGGAGTGGATTTCTCTCTCAGTGTGTGTGTGTGTACAGGAGTAGATGTCTCTCTCAGTGTGTGTGTGTGTACAGGATTGGATTTCTCTGTGTGTGTGTGTGTACAGGATTGAATGTCCCTCTCAGTGTGTGTGTGTGTACAGGAGTGGATGTCTCTCTCAGTGTGTGTGTGTGTACAGGAGTGGATGTCTCTCTCAGTGTGTGTGTGTACAGGAGTGGATGTCTCTCTCAGTGTGTGTGTGTACAGGATTGAATGTCTCTCTCAGTGTGTGTGTGTACAGGAGTGGATGTCTCTCTCAGTGTGTGTGTGTACAGGAGTGGATGTCTCTCTCCGTGTGTATGTGTACAGTAGTGGATGTCTCTCTCAGTGTGTGTGTGTGTGTGTACAGGAGTGGATGTCTCTCTCAGTGTGTGTGTGTGTACAGGAGTGGATGTCTCTCTCAGTGTGTGTGTGTGTACAGGAGTGGATGTCTCTCTCAGTGTGTGTGTGTGTGTACAGGAGTGGATGTCTCTCTCAGTGTGTGTGTGTGTACAGGAGTGGATGTCTCTCTCAATGTGTGTGTGTGTGTACAGGAGTGGATGTCTCTCTCAGTGTGTGTGTGTGTACAGGAGTGGATGTCTCTCTCAGTGTGTGTGTGTACAGGAGTGGATGTCTCTCTCAGTGTGTGTGTGTACAGGATTGAATGTCTCTCTCAGTGTGTGTGTGTGTACAGGAGTGGATGTCTCTCTCAGTGTGTGTGTGTGTACAGGAGTGGATGTCTCTCTCAGTGTGTGTGTGTGTACAGGATTGGATGTCTCTCTCAGTGTGTGTGTGTACAGGAGTGGATGTCTCTCTCAGTGTGTGTGTGTGTACAGGAGTGGATGTCTCTCTCAGTGTGTGTGTGTGTACAGGATTGGATGTCTCTCTCAGTGTGTATGTGTACAGGAGTGGATGTCTCTCTCAGTGTGTGTGTGTGCACAGGAGTGAATGTCTCTCTCAGTGTGTGTGTGTGTACAGGTGTGGATGTCTCTGTGTGTGTGTGTGTGTGTGTGTGTACAGGAGTGGATGTCTCTCTCAGTGTGTGTGTGTGTACAGGAGTGGATGTCTCTCTCAGTGTGTGTGTGTGTACAGGAGTGGATGTCTCTCTCAGTGTGTGTGTGTGTACAGGAGTGGATGTCTCTCTCAGTGTGTGTGTGTACAGGAGTGGATGTCTCTCTCAGTGTGTGTGTGTACAGGATTGAATGTCTCTCTCAGTGTGTGTGTGTGTACAGGAGTGGATGTCTCTCTCAGTGTGTGTGTGTACAGGAGTGGATGTCTCTGTCAGTGTGTATGTGTACAGGAGTGGATGTCTCTCTCAGTGTGTGTGTGTGTACAGGAGTGGATGTCTCTCTCAGTGTGTGTGTGTACAGGAGTGGATGTCTCTCTCAGTGTGTGTGTGTGTACAGGATTGGATGTCTCTCTCAGTGTGTGTGTGTACAGGAGTGGATGTCTCTCTCAGTGTGTGTGTGTACAGGATTGGATGTCTCTCTCAGTGTGTGTGTCTACAGGAGTGGATGTCTCTCTCAGTGTGTGTGTGTGTACAGGAGTGGATGTCTCTCTCAGTGTGTGTGTGCACAGGAGTGGATGTCTCTCTCAGTGTGTGTGTGTACAGGAGTGGATGTATATATCCATGAATATTTATCCAAATGAATATATTAATTGCAGTAATTATTTTGATTATTTTGAAATGGCAATCTTATTTCCCAACTCAGATTCATGCCCTGAATTTGTTTTCTTTCTCCCAGCCCCTGAACTCCATCTGACAGTGTAATGTTGACGAGTGGTGATTGAATGTTGTGGAAACCAACAGAAAGGGAACTTGGAGGCTGAAGGATCAAGGGAGCAGCCAGTTCTGTAACAAATCGTGCAGCTGGATGGCTGGATTGTGCGGGGAGTCATTGTGAAACCCTGGTTAACAATTTATCTCTTCAACTTCAACCTGCAGTTTCATTTTCACCCAGAGACAGGTGACAGTTTTACACCCAGCATTTTTTTCATCATTGTCTTGGGATTAAAGTGATACAACCCTACCCTCTGCTGGCCGCTCACCGCCACTACAGGCACTGCTCTTTGCCTGTCTCAAAGAAGTTCAGTTATTGCATGGCTGCATCTGAAAACACTTTGATGTAGTGTGAATATTGAACAATATTGTAAGGGATTGAAGTTCACAGCAGGGTGCACAGTTCGCCCGGGTGGTGTATTCGCTCTTTTACCACCAGGCCCTGTACAGTGGCTCCTCATCCCCCATTGGAGTGATTGGCTGGAGATGGTTGTTTGGAGTTATTTCAGACTGCAATGTGCACATTTGGTACCGTAATCAGACTCTAATCTCATTCAGAATGGGAGGAGTTAAACGTTGCTGTACTTGGTAATTCCTCTGCAATACATTGTCACTGTTTAACGCGACACATTGGATCGTGTTAAAGCTTTTTTTATTACTAATGTCTCCAAGATAATTTTCTCAATTCCTCACATTCTTTGTCAGAGTTGAAAAAATACATAGCAAACAGAAACAATGTACGGGAGAGAATTTATTTTCACATCTTTGCAGCCTTTATTCACATGGTGTCCGTGCTGGCCCAGAAGTGAAGAGCTCTGCAATCTATTCACATTTTGCAGCACTTGGTCTGCACTCTGCAGGTTACAGCGATACAGAGGGACAGCAGCTCAGCTGGAATCCAAATGCACCAACTCCACTCTTTGCCCCTTCTTTACCCAGCCAGTCACAAACATCAAAACATCTCCAACACAGCTGTCAAGGAAATTGTTCCTTTCATAAATGATTGCTGACTCTGGTGAACTTGGTGACCCTTCCTCAAATCACAACAAAGACAGAGAGGCTGACTGATATCTCAGTTATTTCTGAAAACTGTTAACATCAACAGGAAACAGGGGTGGCTAAAGTGATTCTGTTCCAAAGGTGAAATGTGTTGCTGCTTTATATCAATCTCACACTCACTCATACACACACACACTCACCCACATTCACAGACAGGCACACACTCACTCAGAGACATGGACACACACACTCAGAGACATGGACACACACACAGAGAGAGACATGGACACACACACACACACACACACACACGGAGACATGGACACACAAACACACACACAGAGAGACATGGACACACACACACTCAGATACATGGACACACACACACTCAGAGACATGGACACACACACTCAGAGACATGGACACACACACACTCAGAGACATGGACACACACACACTCAGAGGCATGGTACACACACACACACAGAGGCATGGTACACACACACAGAGGCATGGTACACACACACAGAGACATGGTACACACACACAGAGACATGGTACACACACACAGAGACATGGACACACACAGAGACATGGACTCACACACACACACACTCAGACATGGACACACACACACTCAGAGACATGGACACACACACACTCAGAGACATGGACACACACACACAGAGACATGGACACACACACACACTCAGAGACATGGACATACACACACACAGAGACATGGACACACACTCAGAGACATGGACACACACACACACTCAGAGACATGGACACACACACAGACATGGACACATACACACACACACACAGACATGGACACACACACACTCAGAGACATGGACACACACACTCAGAGACATGGACACACACTCAGAGACATGGACACACACACTCAGAGACATGGACACACACACACACACTCAGAGACATGGACACACACACACACTCAGAGACATGGACACACACACACACAGAGACATGGACCAACACACACACACAGTGACATGGACACACACACACACACACACACACAGAGACATGGACACACACACACACAGACACACAGCGACATGGACACACATATATCCTTTGATCCCTTTCACCCCAAGAGCTATATCTAACTCCCTCTTGAAAACATACAATGTTTTGGTCTCAACTACTTTCTGTGGTACCGAATTCCACATGTTCACCACTCTCTGGGTGATGAAATTTCTCCTCATCTCAGTCCTAAATTCTACCCCAGATCCTCAGACTGTGACCCCTGGTTCTGGACTCTGCCACCATCGGGAACACCCTTCCTGCATCTACCCTGTCTAGTCGTGTTACAATTTTATAGCTTTCTATGTGATCCCCCCTCATTCTTCTGAACTCCAGCGAATATAATCCTAACCGACTCAATCTCTCCTCATATGTCGGTCCCGCCAACCCAGGAATCAGTCTGGTAAACTTTCGCTGCACCCCCTCTATAGCAAGAACATCCTTCCTCAGGTAAGGAGAGTCCTGAAGGCAGGGCGGATGGTTGGTGGAGCTGAGAGATCGAGTGGCCTAATGAACGGGCACAGGAGAACCTCTGGGGTCCACAAAACATAATGCTTCTCTATCCATCACTGGTCACAGATTGTAGTCTGAAGAACGTGTTGGAATAAGAACAGAATAACTAGGAGCAGGAGTAGGCCATTCAGCCCCGAAGCCTTCTCCGTCATTTGATAAGATGATGGCTGATCTGATTCTGGCTGATCTGATTCTGGCCTGAACTCTGCCTAACTGTTGGTCTGCGTAACCCTCGATTCTCTTGTCAATCAAATATCCACCTTAACTCAGCCTTGAATATATTCAATGGCCCAGCCTCCACTCGCCTCTTGGGAAGAGAATTCCACAGACTCACTAAATTTCTTCTCATCTCAGTCTTAAATGGGAGACCCCTATTTTTTAAGACAGTATCCCTAAGTTCGCCACCCACAAGAGGAAAGATCCTCTCAGCATACACCCTGTCAAGTCCCCTCAGGATCCTATGTGTTCAGTAAGATCACCTCTCAGCCTCCTAAACACCAACGGGTATAGGCCCAATCTGCTTAACTTTTCCTCATAAAATAAATCCCTTCATCCCAGCAATCAGTCGAGTGAACCTTCTCTGAACTGGTTCTAATGCAATTATACCCTTTCTTAAGTAAATAGACCAAAACTGTATAATTTACTCCAGATGCTGTCTGACTAAGGTCCTGTATAGCTGCAGAAAAACTTCCCTACTTTTACAATGCATTCCCCTTGAAATAAAAACATATGAAATTGGAGCAGGAGCCAGCTATTCAGCCCTTCGAGCCCGCTCCGCCATTCACTGAGATCATGGTTCATCTTCCACTTCAACAACATTTCCTCTATTAACCCCATGTTCCATGATACTTTCAACGTGTAGAAATCTATAAATCTTAGTCTTGAACATACTAAATAACTGAGCCTCCTCTGGGGCAGTGAATTTCAAAGATTCACCACCCTCTGAGTGAAGAAATTACTCCACATCTCAGTCCTAAATGGCCTGCCCCTTATTCTGAGACTGTGTCCCCTGGTTCTAGACACCCCCAGCCTGGGGCAACCTCCTACCTGCATCGACACTGTTAACCCCTGCAAGAATTTTGTATGGCCTGAATGAGATCACCTCTCATTCTTCTAAACTCCAGAGAATAGAGGCCCAGTCTATTTAATTTTTCCTCAGCACGCATTGCTCCAGGAATTATTTTAGTGGAACCTTCATTGCACTCAGTCTAAGACAAGTATATCTTTCCTTAGTTAAGAAGACAAAAGCTTCTTAGAATGCTCCTGTTGCCATCTCACCAAGGCAGTGAGACACCTTTACTCCTAAACTCAAATCCAATTGTAATAAAAACCAAAATACCATTTACCTTTTTAACTGTTTGCTGTACCTGCATGTTAGCTTTAAGTGAGTCATGAACAAGGACATTGAAATACATTTGAAGATCAACGCTTCCCAGTCTCTCACCATTTAACAAATGGTCTGTATTTCTTATTTCCTGCCAATGTGGATAACCTCACATTTCTCCATATTGTATTCCCTCTGCCAAATTTTGGCCACTCTCTTATCCTCTCCAGATCCCCTTGAAGCATCTTTGCATCCTCCTCACAACTCACACTTCCGCCTAATTTCCTGTCACCTGCAAACTTCTAAATATTACATTTAATCCCCACGTCCAAATCATTGATACAGATTGTGAATAGCTGCGCCTGTGATCCTTGTGCTACCTCACTGTACCACATCCACGGGTCTCCCCTTATCTATTCTGACTGCATCCTCAAAAAACCCCAACAGATGTGTTAAACTTGATTTCCCTTTCATAAATCCATGTTGAATCTGCCCAACGCTACCATTATTTTCTAAGTGTTCTATTATCACATCCTGTATTGCAGAATCTAGCATTTTCCCTACTACTTATGTCAGGCTAACAGATCTCTAGTTCCCACTTTACTCTCTCCCTCCTTTCTTAAACAACGGGGTTATATTTTCCACCTTCCAATCGGCAGGAACCATTCCAGAGACTACAGAATTTTGAAATATGATTACCAACGCATCTACTATCTCTGGAGCCACTTCCTTCAACACTCTGGGTTGTAGATCATCAGGTTCAGGGAATTTGTCTACTTTAAGTCCCATTAATTTCTCTAATACTTTTTTTAACAAATATTAATATCTTGCAGTTCCTCGTTTACACTAGTCCCTTGATTCTCCTTTATTTCTCAGCAGTTGTTAGTATTTTTTCTCTGTGAAGACAGACACAAAGTATTTGTTTAATTTCTTTGCCATTTCCTTATTCCGCATTGTAAATTTTCCTGACCTTGCTTGAAATGGACCCACATTTATTTTTACGAATATTTTCTTTTTTACAGACCTACAGAAGCATTTACAATCAGTCTTTGTGTTTCTTGCTAGTTTACTCTCATATTCTATCTTTTCTTTCTTAATCCATTTCTATGTCCTTCTCTGCAGATTTCTAAAATGTTCCCAATTCTCAGGCTTTCCTTTTTCTGGCAACTTAATATATCTCTTCCCTTCATCTAATACAATTCTTGATTTCTTTAGTTGGGACACTTTGG
Organism: Cetorhinus maximus; assembly: GCF_964194155.1. Classification (NCBI taxonomy): domain Eukaryota; kingdom Metazoa; phylum Chordata; class Chondrichthyes; order Lamniformes; family Cetorhinidae; genus Cetorhinus; species Cetorhinus maximus. Next base: position 9,369,269 of record NC_135913.1, read on the forward strand.
TTACTGGGTTTTTGTGCATCAAAGGAATGTATTTTTGTTGTAAACATGTCACATTTCAAAGCCTTGAATGGAAATTGGGGTAAAGACACCACTGAGATTCACACTCAGGATCTTAGGTTTACTAGACAGTTGTTGGAACTGCTTTATCCACAGCATCCACATAATCGCCAGCATACCAATTGTCTTCCTAATCACTTGCTCCACTGCATGCCTAGCGATTCATGGACTGGGTCTCCCAGATCCCTTAGTACCGTACTGTCTTCAGTCTTTCTCCATTCAAGTAAGTTACTGCTTTTCTATTCTTACAGCCAAAGGGGACAAATTCACGTTGTCTCACATTCAACTCCATCTGCCAATTTTTTGCCCATTCACTTCAGCTCTAAACCCCTTAATAGACTATTTATGTCCACTTGACAAGTTACTTTCCTACCTTTGCACCACCGGCAAATTTAGCTACCATGCATTCAGTTCCTTCACCCAAGTAATTTACACAGGTATTGGAGGCCCCAGCACTGACCTCTGTGTCACTCCATTAGTACCAGTTTGCCAAACCGAAAATGGCCCTTTACCCCAACTCTCTGTTTGCTGTTAGCTAATCAATCATCCATGCATACTAATATGCTACCACCTACATAACAAATTCTTATCTTGTTATCTTTGTTAACTTTGATGTGACACTTTATCAAATTGCTTTTGGAAATCCAAGTGCACCAAATCTACAGATTCTGCTATGTCAATTTTCATGTTACTTCCTCAAAGAAATCTAATACATTCGCCCCATGTGATTTCCAATCTGCTGGGCCTTCCATGAATCTAGGGAATTTTGGAAGATCACAACCAATGCATCTACTATGTCTGCAGCCACTTCCTTTAAGACCCTATGATGAAAGCCATCAAGTCAAGGGACTTGTTAACCTTTGGATCTAATAGTTTTCCTAATACCTTTCTACTCGGAACCCTGATTGTTTTAAGTTCCTCCTTTCTTTTTACCTCTTGATTTTCAAGTATTCTTGGGATGTTTCTTGTATCTTCTACAGTGAAGAGAGACACAAAATGCCTGTTCAACACTTCTTCCATTTCCTCATTTGCCATTGTTAATTTCCCAGCCTCATTTTCTAAGGTACCTATGCACACTTTAGTATTCATTTCCTATATAAATATTTGGAGAACCTCTATCAGCTTTTATACTTCTAACTGGCTTTCTCACATTCTCTGCTGATAAAAGGCACCTTTACAATGATGTCATTAATTAATCCAGTCTCATTGAACATTCCCAGGACTAAAATAGCCATTCTGTGGTTGTCACTGGAACATACTCACTAAGAAACTGTCTTGAATACACTCTACGAACTCACCTTCCAGGCAACCTTTGCCATTCTGCTTCATCCAATATGTATGAAGATTAAAATAACACGCAATTATTGCAGCACCTTTCTTACAAGTGCCCATTATTTTTTCATGTATATTCTGTACGAAAGTGTGAAGGTATTAGGGGCCTATAAGCTACTCCCACATGGACTGCTGCGGTTCAAGAAGGCAGCTCACCACAACTTTCCCAAGGACAATTAGGGATGGGCAATTAATATTGGCCTAGCCAGTGATGCCTGGATCCCATGATTGAATAAAAAAGTGACATGTTACCTTTGCTAATTCATATTCTACTCAAACTAATTCTACATCTTGATCTTCAGAACTAAGGTCATCTCTGACTTCTGTACTAATGTCATCAGTTATTAACAGAGCAACCCCACCACCTTTTCCTAGCTTTTGTCATCGAATCACTTTTCTCTTTTTCCCAAATTAATGGCCAACAGTGACCGGGGACAGACACCCAACTCTGAGGAGGAGGGGAGACCTCGCAATATTCCCCTACACCCGAGACACAAAGATCTTTGGGACTGGCATCCCATAGCCTAGGGTTCAGAGAGAGAGAGAAATAACATGAATCAAACTAAATGTTTCCTTTTATTCATAGCTAACACTAATAATAATGGACAGTGTTTTTTAATAATAGTAACAGTGCTCAAATATATTGTTAAATATTAAGTGATTCTAAACACAATCTCACAGTGTCTGGTACTTACTCCAGTTTCTGTATTTTACAGTCCGGTCCCCTCAGAGCTACAGACAGTCGTTTCACTCCTGAATCTCCCAGGTTGTTATCACCCAGGTTCAGATCTGTCAGTGAGCGATTAAAAACAGAGGCAAGATCCTCAGCACAAGAATCTGTCAGTTTGTTGCCCCCTAGACTGGGGGGTGCGGGGAGGGTTCGAGAGAGAAAAAAATAACAGGAATCAGAATAAATTTCCAGTTCTTTTCAAAGAACGTGACTGATTAAAATAATAATATACAGTGTGAAACATTCAAGAAAAACAACCTCAAAACATAAAAGCAATCTCTAATTGATGCTGTGGGTGTGAAATATAAAGGAATGTTCTGGAAATAGTCAGCCTGGGAGACAGGATCTGTGAAGGGAGAAACAGAGCCCAGAGTCCCGCAGGCGGGCGCGTGCCTGACCCAAGCAGGCGGGGAATCGCGCGAGATGATGTCGGACGAGCGTCCTGACGTCATCGCGCACTCGCGCGATATTTGGCTTGGCGGGCACGCGCAAACGTTGACGAGCTCCCGCGGACAATGAAGCGGGAAAATTAAACCCGTTAGAGAGAGAGAAATAACAGCAGGCAGAGGAAATGCAGTTTCATTTTCATTAATAACATTATCACTGACATTAATAATAATGGACAGTGTTTATTTATTTTTCTAATAACACTGCGGAAAATGTCCTGTTAGACATTCAGTTATTATCAACATCATCTCACACAGTTTGGTACTTACCCCAGTCTCTGTATTTTACAGCCCGAGTTCCTCAGACCCACAGACAGTAGTTTCACTCCTGAGTCTCCCAGTGGATTAACACCCAGGTCCAGATCTGTCAGTGACTGGTTTGTACTGATCACAGAGGCAAGATCCTCGGCACAAGAATCTGTGAGATTGTTATTGAACAGACTGGAGACAAGGGAGAGAAAACCAACAGGAATCAGGGTAAATCTCTGGTGTCCGAGGGAACACTATTAATGACAATAGTAATGTTCAGTGTGAGACACCCCATTATATAGAGGGAAAATACTATTGATGATGAAAATCTGAAATATAAATAGAAAATGCTGGAAATACTCAGCGAGTCAGACACTATATGTGAAGAAAGAATTAGAGATAACAGTTTGAATTTTAAGCTCACCCGCCAGGGGGTTTTTAAACAATGGGTGAGAGTAAAATTTTTGGGCTGGGTTTCCCACCAGCCGAGACCTCTCAGCGATTGACGCTGGGGTGGGTGAGGCCTCAGACGGGCCACCCGCCCTCACCCCAGTTGAGGCCCTTAAGTGGCCAATTATTGATCACCTGAGGGCCCTTTCCCACCCAGCCTCAATTTTTAGGTCGGCGGGAGGAGTTTCTGGGTCTGGTGGAAGCCCAAAAATAACCGGGTTCAGGCCATTGGCGGAAGGGGCCGGGGGTGGGGAGGTGTCTCCATCAGAAGCCCCCCTTTTAACCTCGGACATACCCCATCCCCCTCGCCCCCAGCTGCCCCACCAAGGTCCAGTGGCCGCAGGACCTCCCTCCAGCCCTCAGTCCCTGACACCCCAATCGCCTACTGTCCAGCCCCCAGGCCTCCCCATCCTCCGTAAGTGGGTGTTTGGACGTAGGGTCAGGGTAGTCAGAGTTACCAATGCGATATTATCAGAGCTGACAGGTGGGAGGAGCCGTCCACTTCGGTGGTGCAGACAGGGGACGTCCCGGTTCAGACAATGCTGGCGCCATCTGTAAAGGCAGCCAGCAGTACTTTCAAACACAGCAGCTCTGGAGGGATTAGCGAGGGAGCCCTGGTTACTGAGTGAAGAGCTGAAATGGCAGAAGACAGATCAAGGGTTGCACGCTGATGAGTGCTGCATGCAGGAGACATGCATGTGGTGCCATGCGGGACAGTCAGGCTAACACCAGTATAGGCTAGTGTGTCTCTTTGATGGGTGAGTTTCATAAAGATTTCTCTGCTTGCAGATGTAAACAGCGGACGAGAGGGCCTGAGCCAAGATGGGTCACTGTACCCCAGATCTCCTCATCCTTACACCCATGGAAATTCAGACACATGAACTGGGAGATCTGGAGGAAGGGCGGGCAATCACTGATGTTGAGGTGGGTTGTGGAGCTGAGAGAATGAGTGTCCTAATGGATGAACACAGGAGACCCTCTGGCGAGCACAAAACAAACATTTCCCTAGAAACACTAGTTTTTCTTTCACAGATAGAGGGCTGTGACCGGGTGACAGCCATCCACCTCTGAGGACGAGAAGGGGACCTCAGAGGGTGCACATTATTCCCCTCGCACTCTCCACCAGTGCAGGTATTATCACGTCGGGAGATAGTCACATTTCATTAGTAAAGGAGTCACAATCTGGTGAACGGCACAGACACGCCCGAGCAGCTGATGGAGACAGTAATAACCAAGGTCACTCACAGTCGGGAGGGAAAGGCAATGTCAAGCTTCAGGCTGATGACATGTCACTAGCGTTGAAGACGCTATGTGTACTGTATGTGTCTTCAATGAATTTTAAGATGGTGCATCACAAAATCTTTCACCGTTATTTTAAGGACACTACTGGGCCTTTAACAGTTCACTGGCTCCTGAAGACGCACAAGCCAGCAGATGTTGGAACTGCAGCATGAGGTATGTTAACATAAAGAAGCTGTGTGCAACCAGACACAAAGGATGTAGGAGTTAATCCAAGCTATAAGTATTGCTGTGTCCTGGGCATGAGTGCCCTAGGCATCCTGTACTGAGAGATTGGTGACCTTGATCGACAGTCAATCCAGCAGACCAACGATTGGAGATACACACTGACCTGCATGTCATCACCACCTCCATGGGCAATGGCTGGGTGAGAAGGGGTGAGGTGACTGGAGTCACCACCAAGTCCTCGGACTCCTCAGGTGAGCAGGGAGGGTCCAGTGTGCCCTGAAAGTGTATAGGAGTGACTGCCTGCAGCATCTGGGGGCTCCTCTCAGGGTGCTTCTGGATTTGGCAGCGGGTCCTCCACTGCTCTGACCGGAACACCAGCACCTCACAAACCCACGATAACAGAGCCGATTCCAGTATCTGTGCAGGAGGCCCTCAGTATGCTGGGGCCCTGCAGACCTCAGGGAACCAGAGGACAACCACCATGGTCATTGAAATCCTCGGAGGAGAAAGGTCAGCACCCTGCCTCCACCTCAGCTGACAGTGCAGGGGGAGTGCAATGTAGGAGCCCCCATCATCACTTTAAAAGTTCATCTCATTGCACTTGGGTTTCACAGGGTTATATTTTGTTGTGACATATCACCTTGCTGTGTATGTGTCTTCAATGAATTTTAAGATGGTGCATCACAAAATTAACCTTTCACCATTATTTTAAGGACATTACTGGGACTTTAACAGTTCGCTGCCTCCTGCAAAGGGTGACAATGGAAGGACAACACAGAATGAGTTCAATTCATTTCCAACGTTTTTGCCTCAAGTGGTAACGGTTCCAGGGAAATGTTCAGGACATTCAAAGAAATGGTGGAACAAGGCACAAGGTGGAAGATTAATTATATTAAATGGGTGTCTAAGTAAAGACTCATATGGAACACGTCTGTATGTTGAATCTCAAGCTTCACTTGCACATTTTGACCAGGTGACAGTGCAGGGACGGTGATATAGTTCCAAGTCAGGATGGTGTGTGACTTCGAGGGGCACTTGCAGTTTCTAATGCATCTGCTGACCTTGTCCTTCCAGGTGGTAGAGGCCACGGTTTTGGAAGTTGCTGTTGAAGGAGTCTTGGTGTGATGCTGCCGCCAATGTGGGTCGGTGGTGGAGGGAATGGATGTTAAGTTGGTCAATGGGATTCTGTTCAAGCATACTCATTTGCCCTGGATGGTGTCGAGCTTCTTGATTGTTGTTAGGGCTGCACTGATCCAGGCAAGTGGAGAGCATTCCTACATATTCCTGACTTGTGCCCGTCTAGATAGTTAAGAGATTTTGGGATGTCAGGAGGTGAGTTACTCACTGCAGAATTCCCAGCCTATGGTGTAGGAGGGAGGGCGGTGGTGGTGGAGTGGTGGTGAGGTTAGATTCTCTCTTGTTGGAGATGGTAATTGCCTGGCTCTTGTGTGGTGCATTTGTTACTTGCCACTTATCAGGCCAAGCCTACAAATTCTCCAGGTCTTGCTGCACAAGAACAAAGAAATAGGAGCCGGAATAGCCTGCTCAGACAATATGATCATGGGTGACCGAGGGCTTCAACTCCACTTTCCCACCCACTCCCCATGTTGCTCAATCCCATGAGGGAACAAAAATCTGTCTCTCTCAGCCTTAGAATTATTTATTCAACGATGGAGATCCACAACCCTCTGGGATAGAGAATTCCAAAGATTCATAACCCCTTAAGTGAAGCATCAGTCCCCAAAGTTCAGTAGCCTATACTGAGACTGTTTCCCTGCAGACAGAAGTTAGGGAGCTAGGTAAGAAATTAGCAAGCGCAGCCTGAAAAGCAGTAATCTCTGGATAACTCCTCGTATCCCGCACAAGTGAACACAGAAGTAGGAGGGTAAGCAGATGCATTAGTGGCTGCAAAGATGGTGCAGGGGAAAGGGATTTAGAATTGCTGGGACTTTGTAACCAGCTCTGAGGGAGTTGGGACCTCTACAGGCCAGATGGATTGCACCTAAACAGAGCTGGAGCTGAGTGCCTGGTGATTTGCTCCTGGTATTGAGGAGGGTTTAAACTAACTTGGCAGGAGTGTGGGAACCAGGAGGTAATATCAGAGAGGAATACCAAGGAATACTGGGAGAAATATATAGCACTAGAATAGGAAATAGTAAGTTATTAAGTCTGTACAGAGTAAGGGGGAAGACAATAAAGTCTAAATCAGGGTTACAGAGCATGTTAGTGAATGCATGGAGTGTGGTAAATAAGATTGGTGAGTTCCAGGTGCACGTGCCATGTGGAAATATGGTGCTGTGGCAGTAACAGAGGCCTCACTCAGTGAATGGCAGGGCTGGGTATTAACTATTCCTGAATATAGGGTATTCAGGAAAGATAGGAAAGGGAGAAAATGGAATGGGGTGGTTGGAATGATTAAGCAGAATATTTCAGTGCTGGAGAAAGGGGATGATCCAAAGAGGACAAGGACAGAATTTATATGGCTCGATCTATGGAACAAAAAAGGTGCAATTACATTGCTAGTCTATAGGCTACCAACTAGGGGAAAGATGGAGACGAACAAATTTGTAAGGAAATTCCAGAGAGGTGCAAGAATTATGAAGTAGTTATAATGGGGAACATTAATTGTCCAAATATAGACTTGGATAGTGTTAATGTGACAGGCAGAGAGGGACAAGAATTCCTAGAGTGACCAGGAAATTGTTCTACAGCAGCGTGTTTCCAGTGTGAGAAAGGATGCACAGCTTGACATGATTCTTTGGAATGAGATGGGCCAAGTAGATCAAGTATAAAGGAGTGATCACTGTATCGTAAGGTTTAAGCTGACTGTGGGATAAAACAAAGAACAGCCCAGATAAGAATAATTAATATGGGGAAAGCCTACTTTAATGGTCTAAGAATGGGTCTGACCCAGTTAAATTGGACTGTTTGAGCCAATAATCGTCAGACCTGGCTGGCCTCCCCCATTGAGGATGGGAATATTGGTGAAGCCTTTTCCTCCAGTGAGCTGTTTAATCGCCCGTCACCATTCACAACTGGATGTGACAGGTGTACAAAACTTTGATCTTATCGGTTGATTGTGGGATCACGTGCTTCTCCCATTAGTTGGCCTGCAAGTTGTCCTGGGTTGTAGCTTCACCAGTTTGGCACCTCATTTTTAGGTGCACCCAAGTCTAAGTCATGAACATATATCAAGAAATGTAATACTGCTCGTCCTGTAGCAACCGGTGGAGAGTTCCTTGAAATGTGTGAAAACAAAGATGCGTAACATAACATTGCGGAGTAAAGTTTCCATTCTCCCCATCATTAAATACTCACCGGGGTAATTATTCCATTCGGACAGGAGACAGTGGGGAGACACATGGGGACTGATAGTGGACCAATTTTTTTCAATAATCAATACAACGTTACAGAAGAAATAACTATTAGCAGAACATTGTTCCTATAATAAGGAATGCTTTGTTTGTTAATTAAACCGGGGTGTCATATTTTCATTACAACGGAGTGAGATACTCATTTCTGACACCCATATGTTATATCCAACTGTTTGCTTTGAATTTTGAGTGAACAGTGCGATGTTTCATTAGGAATAGATTAGGTTCGTCTTGGGAAACTGCAGGCAGAAAACAAATGGAGTAAAGGTATTCTGATGCACGGTCATATTCGCAAAAACCCTTTTACTTCGCACTTGGACGATTACTTAGAACACCTGCAATAATTTAACTAGTTAGGAGAGGAACATTTCTTCTTTTTTTCTCTCTTTTTTAAACATAGTCAGAATCAAAGTCCAGGGAATTATCATCATCTTCTTAATCTCTTCCCTGAATTTAGTTTGTGTTGCTGCATAAATACATGTGTTTGAACAAGAACTCAAATACATGAGCATGCATCCGGTTTCAGTCGCGATGTGTTCAGGAGTTGCAAAATCGCCTCGAGTTTGTGCAGTACTTGGCAATCTCGTAGTTAAAAAACTAACGACAGCTGTCAGCCACAACAGTAGAAAACTGCCCGATACTCCAAACAATAAAGTAATCGATTTTCTCCTGTTCTTCATCTCTAAATCACTCTGATTCTCATGTTTGTGACCCCGTAGTGCCCTGCGGGCTCTGCTGGCCACTAAAATTCGCCTGATTGTCAAACAATTAAACAGTAATATCAACCAAAAAGGAAGCCAAGCAACAAAAATGCTTTTTAACCAGGAATATGCCAAACCAGCAGGCGATGAGTAAAAGGCCACACTGGAGAGGCAACCCCAGGCGATATTGTGAATCATTCGTTCAGGTTCATATGCAAACCAAAAGGGGATGTTCTCGAAATAGATCAAAACAGAGACTATTGTTAAAACCACAGTCGCCATTTTCTTAGTGCTGTACTTTGTTTTAAAGTTCTGACAACATATAGCTACAAATCGGTCAAATGTGAAGCAGACAGTAAACCAGACAGAGAGATCCAGGGTAGCAGGATTCAAAGACAGGATGAATTTACAAACGGCAGTGTAGGACAGGAATGAATACGGAAAGTGAAAGCTGATAACGCGATATATTATTACGTTGAAAATCATGACCAGAAGATCAGCTGCGGCCATAGCGGCCATGTAGAGGGAGATACATTTCGATAGGTCACAATTCCCTCTGGAGAGAATCGCGATTGTCATTAAGTTGGCTGTAAGAAAGGGAGAAAAAAGTTAAGCAACGAAAAGACAATTGTTACAACATTTTATTGGGAAATATTCGGATCTGTCTCTATTTCGCGTTATCGACACGGATTATTTTCATTTTCATGATAGAGACGAGTGTTGCTGAAACTTTGCTTTTTTTTAAATGAAACGATTGACCATCTGAGACCCGTTGTAATTCCAGCAAACGTTATTCAGAAACCACCACGTCTTCAAAATGGTTTCCAGAAGACTAATAGGCACATGGGGATTCCAATAAAACATTCATCCGAGGCACAAACATTAAAATTATGCCGAGAAATTCCACACATTCTCCATAGTCACCCTCAGTAAACAGCCCAACCACCGCTTGGCGAATAGTGCAATTGTGCGGGTTCATGCCGGCAGAACAGAGGTTGGCAGCTCCCTGAACTGCAATGTATTCTCAAAATCCTTTCAAAAGCCCCTGTTGGGTGAAGGCGGCCAAAATCGGAGGAATTACCAACGTCAAGTAAACAGGGAGCCCGGAATAAATGAACTGATTCCCAGGGATAAACAGCAAATCTATTTGGGGTGAATGATTTATTACTTGAGAGGGTGGACGGGGGAGGGGAGTTGTTCGAGGGTAATAGGGGGTAAATCAGCCTCAGCAAAAGGAGGACACTTGAACCTCCGTTGTCACGGTCTAGCGACCAGAACAGACGCTCGTCGGTGGCAAGGATTAGCAGGATACACGTCGATATTTCTCAAATCATCCTGATGGATATGTCACTCCCCAATGAGGTCATTCTCGAAATCTGTTACATTAACATTGAAATTATCAACAACCTTCAGGCCACAGAGTGTGAAACTGACTTACCGGGAACGCCGAATGCTGCCAGAACAGGATAGTAAATGTTCTCTATCTGTAGAACTGTTACCATGTTTTACAGACCTGTCCGAATCCCCTCAAGGTATACGGTTCCGAGTGGAATGCATCTGAGATCCCTTTATGGAACAATCCATGCTCCCCTGAGAAAATCAAGTTACACAATATTTGTGCATTAGTTGAAGTTCTTTAACAAACAATTTGGCGATTTTCTGGTTCACTGCGCCTCGGCCACTAATGGGGAAATTGCGCAAACCAGGACATTAAATCTCACCTGTTAAAATGAGTGGAAGCAACATTATCCCGGATTGAAAGTGCTCTACGCATGCCCCGTGAAATTTGAATGGAACATACCCTTTTGGACACTGCGCCAGGTTATTGTGATCTCTTACTAATTTGGTAAAACCCTCGCCAATCCAGAATGTAAGCCAAACTTATTTGGTGCTCAAAGGATCGCAGGTAATGTCTCGCCTCGAACTATACTGCGTATGAACCAAAATGTTATAACTGATATTGAATATACTCTAACAATGACCACGGCTGCCATTTTGGAGCAATAGTGGTAATAAACTGACTCCAAAACTAATGTGGTGACCTTACTCTAACTGCACAGATAGTAACCCCAAACTAAAATAACTCATGGAAACCCGACACTAACACGGCTGGTGATAAACTAATTCCAATAAGCCTGGTGAATTTACGTTGACAAGATGATCATAGCCTGACATTAGTGTTGATGAACCTTTGCAGCCGTTACTGATGATGGCCTATTTTTAAATTACTGTTTTTGCAATTTTTATTCAAGGTTGTAATAAACCGTAACACAAATAAAGAATATCTATTCATTATTTGCATGGAGCGCATCCGCTGATGCACTAATATAATTAAACTCTCTGCCTCTCCCTCTCCTCTGGCGCATCCTTCACATCTAGTGAAGATTGATCTGATAGCAATTACAGGAGCTTGGTGCAGAATGACAATTATTGGCCCTTTAATATTGAGAGGAACGCGATATTCAAGAAGAATAGGGTGCTAAGTAAAGGTGGAGAGGTAGCACTGTGAATCGAAGATTGACAAGATTGGTCCAATGGTTAATAATGACCTTGGTTCAGGAGATCAGGATGTAGAATCGGCTTGGGTGGGGATGAGGAATACTAAGGAGAAAAGTCACTAGTAGGAGTGGTCGACTGGCCCCCTACCAGTAACGACAATGTAGGACAAAGTATAAGGAGAAACATTAGGATCTTAGGATAAAGAGGCAGCGATAATCAGGGGATTTTATTCTACGTATAAACAGCGGAAATCAGATTGGCAATGGTAGCCTCAATGAGGAACTCTTAGACTGCTTTCGAGGTAATTTCTTAATGCAACATGCTCTGGAACCAGGCAGAGAGCAAATTCTATTAGACTTGGTATTGTGAAATGAAACAGAGATTAATTAATATCTTCAGAGTAAAGGCACCCTCCATGTGGCAGCGAAAAAATATCATTAAACTTAAAAGGGAGAAGAGTGCGCCCAAGACTAGCACCTTAAGCTTAAAAAAGGGCAAATGTGCGGGCATGAATGCTGAGTTAGCTGAGGTGAACCGAGTTAATCAGCTAGAGAATAGATCAATGGAGAAGCAGTGGCAGACATTTAAGTGGGCATTGCAGAATATTCAGAGTAAGTATATTCCGAGAATAACGAAATGTTCTAAGGTAACGGCCGAGTATCCGTGGTTAACTAAAGAAGTTATTGAGAGCATTAAATGTAATGAAAAGGCATATAACTGCGCAAAGATGATTGACAGGTCCTATGAATGACCAGAATATAAAGAATGGAAAAGAATGACTAAAAGTTTAATCAGGGGAAATTATTTCTATTATGAGAGGAAGATAGCTAGAAATATAAAAATGCACAGAAAGAGATTATACAGGGATTTAGAAAATAAATGATTAAGTAAAGTGACTGTTGGCTCTCTAGACAGTGACAGTGGGGAGTTAATAGCAGATAATGAGAAAATGACAGATGAAATGAACAGATATGTTGATTCTCTGTTGAATATAGAGGATATAAAACACAATCCGTTAATAGCTGTAGATCATGAGGTGAAAGGGAGAGGGGAGCGAGGAGAAATTACAACCACAAGGGAAGCGGTACTGAGAAAACTGATGGAGCTGCGAGATGACAAGCCTCCGGATCCCGATGGATTACATCCAAGGGTGTTAAACGAAGTGTCTAATGAGGTAGTAGATACGCTGGACATAATTTTCCAAAATTCACGAGATTATGGAATGGTTCTATGTGACTGAAAACTAGCAAATGTAACCCTACAATTTAAGAAGGAAGCGAGTGTCCAGCACTGACGAGCACTGTTTTAAATTAGTGATCACCTGTTTGGAACAGTTATGAGGAGATTTGCTTTCGTCCCAGAAGGCTGTGTGACTTTGGAACTCTGCCTCAGGCGGTGGTGGAGGCGAGGTCATTGAATATTTTTTAGGGCGTAAGTAGATACATTCTTGTTAGGCAAGTGAATCAAGAGTTATCGTGTTTAGTTGGGAATGTGGAATTCGAAACGGAATCATTCAGCCATGAGCATATTGAATAGCGGAGCAGGCTCGAATGTCCGAATGGCCTACTCCTGCTCCCCATCTTCTTTGTTCTAAAGACCTGCCCCTATCTCTACCCCAATATTCTTCGAATGCAATCCATTGGATGAAGTTACTTATCCACTATTGGCATAATCATCTTCCGAGTGCTTATAAACTTCTGAACATGTACATTACCTCTAACATCTCGCTCCTGCTGACATTTGACCTTGTTGGGGTAGAACCACGATGGTCATTTTTTTTTACTTTATGCATTTCAAGACTTCAGTTCCCTCTGTTCGCTTCGCACTGTGCCCATCCTAGTCCATAAAAAGGATAAAAGGAGCCTACCGTTACTTGCACTGTGGAAGTTCCTGCAACATTGTCTAAACTGCTGGCAAACTTGACCCTCGAAATTATACTTATTTTTAATGATCTGTGGTATGCACCCAGTAATATTATATACATCTATTCAATTTCTCACCTGCATTTCTCCGGTGCTGTAAGAGCTTATGTCACGAATGTTGCCACTTAAGCTCTCTTTTATTTCCGAGCCAATCTTTCCTGAAATTGCTGATAAGTGTACAAGAGCAGCTCATTGACAATTACAATTGAGGCCCAATGAGAATGAAACAAGGCTTTGGCTACCTCTCGGATAACGTAGAGCACGTGGAATATGCTTCACTGGGCGGTGGTGGAGGGGAGGTGGGAAGGGTGGGGCGGGGCGGGGAGGAGAGGGGCGTGGTGGTAGGCGAGAGGTACGGGGCACTTCAGGAACAGTAATCCAAAGATGCTCATGTTTAAAATACATGATTTAGGGAAAATACAAGCAAATATCAAGAGTAAAATATCGTTATGGAGGAGACTGAAGTTCAAGGGATGAAATGGGAGCTGGCCCTTGTACTTTGCTGGGTAAAAAAAATCATTGAACAACTGGAGGATTTTAGTAAGAGATAGTAGGAAACAAAGTTCCCAGCCAAGCGGAGGTGGGGGGCTTTTGGGGGGAGGGGGGGAACGTTCCAACAAATCAAGATGATTTAATTGATCTGCATATATAATTTTTGTTTACCAGCTTTGCATCGGTAGATTAAATTTAACACACTTTCAAGTCAGGGAGCTGGAGGAAGAAGGTAATCATTTCAATGATGGAGGCTGCGGGCAGTGATGGACCTTTCACTCCGAACCCCATGTACAACTTTGATGTGCAACAACTTAACCACTCTGTGGCCCGAGATGGACAAATGCAGCCTTTCCACACGCATTAAGTTCTCGGTTCGAAATATCAGGCAGTTGCACTGATTCATTCATTCATCACCTTCGTGCCGTGAACAGTTTGCTAATCTCCCAATAAATGTCAAAATGAAAGTCGCGAATCATAGAATCCCAGCATTCAGAAGGAGGCCTGTAGCTCTTGGAAATTATCCCGGCCTTGGATAGAGTTCCACATTCCCAGAATCCCTCCTCACCCTGTGAATTAGATATTTCAAGACCTTGCTGAATCCGATGACATCACCCTTCAGATAGAAAAGCGTGGTTGCTGGAAATCTGAAAATAAATGAACGAAAAATGTTGTATATTCACAGCAGGTCAAGAAGTAGACAGCGAATGTTTCAGATTGATGACTTCTCGTCAGCACTGAAGGAATGTATATTCATAACAGATTTTAAATAAATGGAGTGCGGCAGGGGGAAGCAAGTGCCAACGCGAAGGTCCGTGAGGGTGGAGAGCAGGAAGCTAAAGGTTTCATGGTACCAAATTCAAAGAGAGTTGTAATGGTCACCGTAAAGAAACAGAATTTGCCTCCAGAGGAGGTTGTGAATGGCAGCACAGCAACCGACCGCATGTAACACGGCGGATAAAGGAAAAACGTGACAAGTCTAGACAAGCAAAAATAATCAAGGAACATCATGCAAGCTGATGTAATGAAGTTTAAATCAACCTCACAACGTCCGAATAAAGCATAAAGCATGGATTTCTTTGTCAATACAACCAAGATGGTCGGATCATAATCACTTCTTGAGGTTTCCGCGAGGAAGCACTATGAAATGTTGCTGCAGATATCTAAGAGGAAAATAATGTGTCGACTGATGAATTTTACTGCAGTTAATCGAGCAAAGAGTGGTGATGGATAAACGTTTCATCTTTTTAATGAAGACCTTGTGATGGCCGATCTATTACACCTCTATACAGTATGATTCACACAATTAGAACATTACTCCGAATGAGCGTTCCCGATTTCAAAAGGATGGTATCACGCATTCCACCAACAAACACCATTCAAAATCGTTTCTGAATTCGCGAAATCAATATCTGTCTATTCGTATCTCCCAATGGAATTTCTGGAACTTAATATTTCCACGGAACAAATGCAATCCTCAAAGCTTTGACGGCCCAGTGCAGGTGAAAGTTCAAAATTCGCACACCATGCAGCACCATCATAGGTGAACAATAATGCTTGCAGCAAAAACTTTGGATCCAATTCTAAAATTTGCATTGCAAGATTCGGCTGCCTGTCAGTGCCATGGCTTAGTTAGGTAGTTTGCGTCCTCAGTAGACAGGGCAGCTTGAATCTCAGATTTGAATCCTGTTTGGTCAATGCATGGCTTTGAATGAAGCCACGAAGTTGGAAGCTAGTTTTGAGAATTATGATGCAATGTAAAGAAGCCAGTAAGGTTAGAGGTTACATGGTGAGCCTTTGAAGGCCAGGTGCAGATATCTGGGTAATGTCATTGTAACACCACACGCCTCTAGTAATCAGCGAACAGTTGGTGCAGTTAGAATATTTGTGGAATGAAGCCAAAGGGATGCTGCCGCTCTGCCTGTGAGGGCGAAATTTCAAAGGAGGAAATGCACATGAAATGGTCCGACGCCCCTTGTAAGATAGTGAAGTTAGGTGTGGGAAAACCATTTAAATCAGCCCGACTAGCTCAGTTGAGAGAGCATCAGACGTTTAAAATGGGGCTCCTGGGTTGGATTTGGTATCTAAGAATTGCCCTGTGGCCAAGAGTTTCGTTCCCTGTGGAACGGCAGGGAAGAGAAGGCGAGCAAAATATGCTCAATTCTTCAAGTAGAGCCGAAGAAACAGAGGCGCTTCACTGATTTGCAAATAAGAGCAAAAACAAAAAAAAACATCCAGAGATTGTGGTAGCCTCGATTATTTTAAGAATTATACCTTGATTTCCAGCAGCCCTTAGTTTGAAAATTGCTTCCTGACATTAACTTGGTTGTCCTAGGCTCCATTGCTGTGGACCAATGGCAGACACATATTACATTTGGCATCCACTTTTTTCACTGGTGGAAACATTTTCCCCGTGTTTAACCTAACAACGCATTTTGGCAGGGTGGAAATCTCGATCAGGTGACACTTCATTATTCTATGCTGAAGAGACCAGAAATTTGAAGAAGGCTTGAAAATTAGGAATGTGAAGGGGACCTGGAGAAAGGTTGAGGAGTGAGGGCGGTGAATTATCCCTTCAATGTACCAGTGCAGACAAGATGGGCTGAATATCATCCTTCTGTTATGTGACCAATCTTTGATTCTATGAGTATGGAACTTGTACTATGAATGTAACCTGCTTAAAAAGGGAATCCTACTGATGAATCTGTAATGCTTCTGCTATAAGGTCAATATAATCTTTATTGTTCCTCTGATTATGTAATTTATGTAAGAACATAAGAAATAGGAGCAGGCGTAATCAGGTACTGGTCTTCACGGCTTCTCAAATATTCAACAACTTCCTGGATGATCTGCCTCAATAACACGTTCCTGATCTATCCACATATCCCAAAGATTCCCATAAATCCCCGAGATGGATCCATCGCTGTTTTGAACTCGCGATCATCCACAACCTGGAATTCAAAAGATACCCAACCATTTGAATGAAGACATTTTAGCTGATCTCGCCATAATGGCTGACGCTCTCCTCTGAGATTCTGACCACTAGTGCTCGAATCCCGAGCCTTTGGAAACATATTGCTAAAATCTACCCTGTCAAGGCCCATGAAAAATGTTCTAATTCAAGCGAATCACCTCTGATTCTTCTAAATTTGGTAGGAAACCATATGTACTACCCCGCTAAGTTGGAGCCATGTCGGTGCTCGGACGCTTTTTGAAGCGAATGTTCTCAATTCGCGCTGTCATGCAGCTTCAGAACATATGAACAATGATGCTTGCAGCAAAATAGTTGGGTACAATTCAGGTCGTTGTATTGGAAAACTCAACTGCTGGTTGGCGCCATGGCATAGAACCAAGCCAGTAAACAGGAGATGCTGACTTCAAAATCTGCACAGTACCTCCATCCGTTTAGTCAATGCATGGTTCCCATCAAGCCAAACAAGCCGAGAAGTGGATTTGAAACTTATGTGCCAATATAAAGAAGCCGGAGAGAATCAATATTATCTCTGAAGGTTCATGCGTAAGGAATCGTTTGACTTATTGCCCTCGATTACGGAGAATAAGAGCCCACTGATTGGTGGTTATTGTGGATGTGGTGATGAAAAATAAACATCCATGTTATCAGCCCTTCTATCTTAATCCACCGCACAGCCTTTCACAAATAGGGATATCACGGGTCACTCCACAGTAATCTCACGGGACTTGGGAAACAATTCAGTGCAGATAATTAAGAATTTAAAGGCTCCTCAGTCAATCATAATTTCTTTCAAAGCATTTTGTTCTCCGCCGGCATTCCACTTTGAAACGGTTCACGACATTAATCTCACTGAACCAGAGAATGACCTTTTTGTGTCCGTCAATGTGTAGGTGGAAAGTTTGAGGTCACTATTTGTCGCATTCCCTCGAGGATGGGACATGACCTGGGTTGGTGGTGGTGGGGGGGATGGTGGTGGTTGGCGCGAATTTGGAATGACATGGGCAATATATGTTATGCATTCTTGGATTTGCCTGCCGCTGGTAAGGCCATAGTTTATTCTCCTTCTTTGGTTGTGAATGAGAGGATGGTAGTGAGCCACCTGCTTGAAACACTGCTGCCCCTTTGGTGTAGGCACATCAGATTTCCAGGTTTTTTGGCCCAGTAAAAGTGAAGGAATGGTAATTCTGTTCCAGGTCAGTATAGTGTGTGGCTTGGAGGGAAACGTGAAGGTACGGGTTTTCTCACGCGCGTCCAGCGATAGTCCTCCTTGATGATAGAAGTTTCCTTCCTGGAAGTTGCCGTCGAAGGGGCCTTGACAATTTGCTGCAGTGTACCCTATAGATGGAGCACACTGCTGCCAGTGTGTGTCGGTGGCGGAGGGACTACCTTTTCAAAGTGGGGATCTGGGGTGGGAGCGTGGTAGGGCTGCGCTGCTGCCAATAAAGCAGTTTTCTGATACTGGACGATGTCAAACTTTAAGTATTTCTGCCACTGCATTGAGCCTCTCATATTCTTTGTGAGAACATCCAAAGAAGGTACGTTTTCTTGCTTCTCAATCTGACCAACTGAAAAGGTTTTGAAACTGTGCAGGAGAAGTCTGTTTTGACGGGAGCTCATCGACCTGAAATATTATCCCGGTTATTGCCTCTATCAGCTCTGAAGAAGAGTCATGCGGACTCAAAACGTTAACTTTGTATTTTTTTTCCTCTCTCCACAGATGCTGTCAGACTTGCTGAGTTTTTCCAGCATTTTCTGTTTTTGCATCAATCTGTTTCTGGACAGGCAGGATGGAAAAAGCCTGAATTTTCGAAATAATTCAATACACAACTCTAAATGTCCTTTGCCTTTTCTTTTATGTTAGTGCATTTTTGCTCTGGTATTACAAAAGGAAAGTGGACTGAGTGGAAACTTCTGAATTCAATGCAGATGGTGCGGGAATACCATACATAACCACCAAGTGAAAGAGCTGTCATGAATTCCTGATCCCTACACATTCTCTTACAACATCATATTTCTTAGCTGATTTTCTTGGGTTTAGCATATCTCCTTCTATGTAAAATGTTATGCAGTAAATTGATGCCCTTGGAGTAATGTTATGAACTTGGATATATAGCTCCTCTTCCTTCTTTGAATAAAATCAATATCGATGATTCAAGACGGGAAACCTTTATTCTAAGAGAACGAGTGTCAAGAAGAGGCGAACTGGTCTGCAGACATGAAGGCTTGGGAAAGGGTAGAGACAGGAGATATTAAATGACAAAGGGTTTTCCGTGGAGAACATCCAAAGGGGGTGGCGACGGGTTTAGAAATAGCACAAAAATTAGGAGCAGGAATAAACCATACGGCCTGACGAACATCGCCCGCCATTCAATACGATCATGCTGATCTTGGTCTTTAACTACATTCTCCAGTCCAATCCCAATATCCTCAGATTCCCTGAGCGACCAAAAATCGGTCTATACCACTTTTAACTATATTCAACGATGAAGTATCGGTGGTAGAGAATTCCAACGATTCTCTGCTTCTTGAGGGAAGTAATGCCACCTTATCTCAATCCGAAATGATTTGCATTTTATCATGAGATTATGCCCCGGGTTTTACATTCCCCAGCCAGCAGAAACAATCTCTAAACTAGATTTATGCAATCAATCACCCTTCATAATCGTGTATGTTTCAATTAGATTGCCTCTCGGATGTAAACTCCTGAGATTATAGGCACAGTTTATCCAGCTCATCCTCATAGTCAAACGCTCACCCGTGTTCCAATTATTGAACCTTTGCTGTGCCGCCTTTACTGAAAGTGTTTCCTTCATTAAATATGGAGATCAGAAGTGCGAACGGTGTTTAAAACCAGGTCTCAATAAAAACGTGTGCAATTAGAGCAACATGTAACTATTCCTGTTCTCCATTCCTCTTGCAATAAAAGCCAATTTTACGTTCGCCTTCAAATGAACAACAATTGTGTGTTGGTGAGCTCATGAATGTGTGCATAACAAACGTGCAAAGGCACATGAGGGAATAACGAAAGAAACGGGACTAAACCAAGGCCAGCAAAGAAAAAGAAAAAGTAATGAAACGGTGCAGGCGGACATAATGAATTAAAATTGCTGAACTGAGTGTTCATTTTTGGAGACTGTAAAGTGCTGAGTCGATAGATGAGTCGCTGTTCCCAATGCTTTGATTTGGTGAGGCCATCCAATCTCTGGAGTATGTTCTGTTATTCAGATACAACATTTTGGCAATAGAACTGACGGCTCGAGTTCCAGAACTTTTTGCACCCATAGCCAAGCTTTCCCAGTCCAGCTACAACAATGACATCTACTCGGCAATGTGGAAAATTGTCCAGGCTTATACTGTACAAAAGAAGCATAACCAGTCAAGTATGCCCAATGAACTCCGCATCGGTCCACTCTCGATCATCAGTAAAATGATGGGAAGGGTCATCATAGTGCTATCGAAATGGCATTTGCTTAGCAAGAACCTGCTCACTGACGCTCATTTTTGGTTCAGATAGGGCAATTCAGCTGACCTCATTAAAAGCTTGGTTCAAACATGGGCAAAAGAGCTGAACGTTAAAGAACGTGAGGTTGACTGCCGTTGACAGCAAGCAGTATTTGACAGAGTATGGAACCAACTCTTTCGAGTACGTTCACAGTTCTTGACTTTTTTTTTTCCCCGGGAAACTCTTTCGAGTTATCAACAGTCACAGATTGCAACTCTTTCGAGTACAATCACAGTTCCTGGTTTCCGGGAGTGGGACATGAACCCACAACCCTCTGATTCAAAGGCGAGGGTGCTATGAACTGAGCCACAGCTGACGCCTCCCAGGAGCACTAGCAAAACTGGAGCCAATGGGAATCAGGTGGAAAACTTGCCGCTGGTTGCAGTCATATCTAGTGCAAAGGGAGATTGTTGTGGTCGTCGGAGGTCAAACATCTCATTTTCAGGACATCACTGCCTCCTTCAGGGTAGTGTCCTAGGCCCAACCATCTTTAGCTGCTTCATCAATGACCATTCTCCCGTCATAAGGTCAGGAGTGGGGATCGTCGCTGTTGATTGTGTATTGTTTAGCACCATTCGCAACTCCTCATGGACTGAAGCGTTAGCCTGGACCTCTGGAACACTAATCCGGTGGCATTATGTAAAACCACCATTTCGCTGTGATGTTCTCTGTAATCCTCGACTGTATAATCGATCCCAGCCTAGTGCAGACATAAGCTTATCTCACACCCCGCAAAAAATTAACATAAAATTGCAGCCCAGTGATAAACTAATCTGATATATCAACACTGGGTATGGAACTTATCAGGTTTTGTTGTAAGAATCCTTTAAGAATGTATGGAGAAGTGTGGATACTGGCGAAACAAATGTGACAAATTTGAATTTCCAAAACCCAGTCGAGAAGTTGCCTCAGTTAATATTGTTACACGAGATGAAAGCTCATAATATATGTGCGTTTTGGAGTGGCGTTAATGCGTGGGGGCGGGAGAGGCACCGTTGGGGTGTTGGGGGCGCTGAACTGAGATACATGCATTCATGTAGCGGATTGGCGAACAAACGTCAAACATAAATTTGGGATGAATGTGTTAATTTCTTATGGACAAAGTGTAATCAATAGACTGTCATCGGGATCAGCGCTGGGGCCCCAAATATGTATGATCTTTTTGAATGACTTGATTGAAGGGACAGGCGATATTGTAGACGAATCGGGTGGCGATTTCAAGATAGGTAGGAAAGCATGTTACGTGGGTAATGCAAAGAGTCTCCAAATTATTATAAGTACTTAAATGTGAGTGGGCAAAAAAGGCAAATGCAGCATGATATGGGAAAATGAGGGGTTGTGCATTTTAGATGTAGGAATAACAAAAAAAGAACAGGAGCATATTTAAATGGGAAATAATCCTACAGTGGAGCAGGTTCTGGATATCCTTCTACATAACTAAAAAAAAATAGCACGCAGGTACAGCCAGTTATTTAGAAATCAAACAGAACCTTCGTCTTCATTGCAACGTTAATGGAATCCAACAGGGAAATTCGGCTACAGCTACACATGTCCTATCTCACCAGTTATTTCATTTTCCTCCGTTAATATTGTTAAACACACAACTTTGGGTCAGTGTGTTTATTTCTGAATTTAGCCCGATGGTTAATATGCACCAACTGAAATGTTGTCATTCTCCCTCCTTGAACATGAGATTTGACATCATCTCTCCAAACTGCAGACTAACTGATCAATACTCCAACTGCTAACATCTCGTATTATTATCCAAGGTATGGAAAGTGTGAACAGGATTTTACCCTCAGGCCTGCAGCAGGTTTCTTGGCAGGTGGGGCCGGAAAACTCAGAGAGAGGCCAAAATCGGAGATCCTTCAGCTGGAAAACAGTTTTGAATTTTACTCTCAGAACTTTCCTGCCGTGACGGCGAGTCAAGCCTCCCACTGATCCATGACGGGGACTCCATTTGCATGTATTACCATGTCACGTCATTATGTGTGAAGCCAGAGGGTATCACGGGGAGGTTAAAGGGACAGAGAGTGAGATCACGGGGAGGTTAACGGGACAGAGAGTCAGATCACGGGGAGGTTAAAGGACAGAGAGTGAGATCACGGGGAGGTTAAAGGGACAGAGTGTGAGATCACGGGGAGGTTAAAGGGACAGAGAGTGAGATTACGGGGAGGTTAAAGGGACAGAGAGTGAGATCACGGGGAGGTTAAAGGGACAGAGAGTGAGATTACGGGGAGATTAAAGGAACAGAGAGTGATATCACGGGGAGGTTAAAGGTACAGAGAGTGATCACGGGGACGTTAAAGGGACAGAGTGTGAGATCACCGGGAGGTTAAACCGACAGAGAGTGAGATCACGGGGAGGTTAAAGGGACAAAGAGTGAGATCACGGGGAGGTTGAAGGGACAGAGAGTGAGATCACGGGGAGGTTAAAGGGACAGAGAGTGAGATCACGGGGAGGTTAAGGGACAGAGAGTGTGATCACGGGGAGGTTAAAGGGACAGAGAGTGTGATCACGGGGAGGTTAAAGGGACAGAGAGTGTGAGTTCACGGGGAGGTTAAAGGGACAGATATTCAGATCATGGGTATGTTAAAGGGACAGAGAGTGAGATCACGGGGAGGTTAAAAGGACAGAGAGTGAGATCACGGGAATGATAAAGGGTCAGAGGGTGAGATCACGGGGAGGCTAAGGGGAAAGAAAGTGAAATCACGGGGAGGTTACAGGGACAGAGAGTGAGATCACGGGGAGGTTAAAGGGACAGAGAGTGAGATCACGGGCAGGTTAAAGGGACAGAGAGTGTGATCACGGGGAGGTTAAAGGGACAGAGAGTGAGACCAACCGGAGGTTAAAGGGAAAGCGAGTGAGATCACGGGGAGGTTAAAGGGACAGAGTTTGATCACGGGGAGGTTAAAGGGTTAGAGAGTGATAACACGGGGAGGTTAAAGAGACAGAGAGTTTGATCACGGGGAGGTTAAAGGGACAGAGAGTGAGATCATTGCGAGGTTAAAGGTACAGAGAGTGAGATCATGGGGAGGTTAAAGGGACAGAGTGTGATCACGGGGAGGTTAAAGGAAAGAGAGGCTCCACAAATAAATGATGACCTTACCAGCGATCCTCACATCCACAAAGGAATAAAAGAAAAAAGCTGTTAACGTATTCCAAGCGTCGGAGCAATCCTACCCTGGGGCCCTGTCCCAGTCTCAGTTGGGCAATGGCCCAAACCGCATCACCAGCACGTTGACAGAAACCACACGGTCACCTTCTTTTTCACTGAGATCCATGTCAAGAAGAGTTTGCGGGTGGAATGAAAGCGGGGAACAAATTCCATTGAAATAAATTGTGGTTGATTGAGATAACTTTAAAGCCTTGTTTTTTTTGCCAGAATTAATTCTCAAATCCCTTCAGGCTTTCGAAAATTGACCCGTAATATCCCTCTTTTTGAAAATGTGTGCAGCGGATAAAGATCTAAGAGGAAAAGAAAATGGAATCCGCTGCAGAAATTTTGCACTAACCCCGAAGCGGTTATCATTCGGGTAACTGGGCAAACCCACAGGTTCATTAGGATGAAATGAAGAGGGAGCGATTCTTAAGAACAATGGTGCATGTTCACTTCGAAGAGAATTTCGACCCTATTGTGCTTCTTTATATTCGCACGTCATTCTATATGCTTCCTCCCGACTTGGAAATGTTCAGCTCTTTACCTAATTAATTTGAAATAAATAACCGCGCTATTGAGAACCGAACTCAGAACTGTCTGCATTATTAAATGTAAGGTACCATCCACGGCGCTAAGTTACAAGCAACATCACGTAGAAGCTTTTAGCTTTTTGTTTTTATCACGCAGCCCTGTTTTGAACCGTATTTGATTATTTTGCAGCAAATTCAGTTGGAATTCTTCATCTGCTATGGGGCTGTAGGTCATCACGAATTGAGAATTTTCAGGAAGGAGCAATTGAGGCGGATATTCAAACAGAAAGTTCTGGAATGCTTGAGAAACCGTGAGACACATGACACGCCTGCTCCTATTTCTCATCTTCTTACAGACACCACTCAGAGGAAAGACCAGGATTATGCTGAGATTGGAATGGAAGCGGTGCTGATTCACCAGTGGGATTCCGGAGTTCAGTAGGTTACATTTGGAGTTAAAGTTTCATCATCCTGGATTCGATAAACATAGAATGGGTACAGAACAGAGGGAGGCCATTTGCTCGATCCTGCCTGCACTGACTCTTTGAAGGAGAAATTCGCCCACTGTCAATCCCCCCGACTTCCCCCCATCCCTGCACACATTTTTTCCTACTTTCAGGGATTTTTCTTTTCTCTATTCCCTTGATTACAGGAGAATGAAGGGTGATCTGGTTGAAGTTTATAACCTGCTAAAATAAATTGTTAGGTTAAACGGGGAGTAGTTGTTTCCTCTGGTGGCAAGAACGGGCATGAACTTTAACATTTAGTTTTGCCACAGCTCCACAGCGGCAGTGCCAAATAACGGATATGTCGCGAAGCACTTCTCACACTTGGAGCATCAGGAATCCCAGTAACAATTCATAAATTGATCGAGGCTACCTCAGTTCCGAGAGGGTGGATCTTACCTTGGAAATCAACCAAACTCCTCCGTTACTTCAGTTTTCCTTGAAGATTTCCGCGACCATTGCTCAGTTTTTTTGTCTTTTCTTTGGCAGTCAACACCTTGATCCAAAAGGCAACGCACAGACAGGGACATCAAGCCTTTACCCTCAGGCTAAATATCTGATGCTCTACAGACTGAGCTACTCGGGCTCTGCGCACCATCACTGTCCAACAAGAGGTATCACAAGCTTTTGTTCAATTTTCTTCTTAGGTATTTCATCCTCTGCAGCGCATTCCCCTGACAGGCAAACGGGCAGCCTCCCTTTGGCTTCATTTCACAAATATTCTAATTTGCACCAACTACCCGCTCCTTACCAGTGACGTGTGATGTGACAACTGCTGTTGCCCAGGTATCTGCGCTGGGCCTTTAAAACTTTGAAGATTTCATGGGTTTCGGGAAGATACAATTGGAGTGGGAAGCTACAAAAAGCATAGAGGTAGATTTCGCAAGTGGATAAAAAAATATTTTTAAAATCTTACAGTGTTTGTTGTGGAAACCGGTGACACCATCACACTGAAAACAACAAAGCTCATTCGGAGTAACGCTATACATTGTGCGAATCATAAAGTGTCGAGTTGGAAATAGTGTCAGCCCAAGGGTCTCATCAAAAAAGACTGCAACACTTATCCCTCCTCATTCTTTCCTGAAGAACACGCAGTAACATAAATAATTCAACCCTCGCTCATATTTTCGCCAGTAATATTTCAAAATGCTCCTTCCACATGAACCCCCCAAGGAAACGGTGATCCTCTCTGGCTTCATTTCATCGGTGCCTAATTCCCTATCCTGCTTCAGGACGTCATTGGTTTAATTTAAAACCATGCATTGACTGAACGGATAAAGGCGCCACTGACATTTAAATGCAGAATTTCATGTGCATTAAACAAGCGCTTTAACCAACCAAGTCACAAACCCAACACTGACCAGAGTTTCCACTGCAAAGTTCTGAGTTGCATCCCACTTCTTCGCTACAAACATTATTGTTCATTCGTGCGAATTGGAAACATTCACCTGCACTGGGCTTTCAAAGCTTTGAAGATTGTATTTCTTCAGGTGAGATATTAAGTTGCACGCATGAACGCTCTTCATTTCCAGATATCAGTCCCTTCTTAATGCTTCCATTGCAGCTGCTTTCACCACACTCACAGGCTCTGCATGCCTGACCTTAACCTCTTTCTGCGAGAAAAAAAAGTTTTAATTTTCTTCGTCTCAGTTTTTTATTAGTAACTACTTTAAATCTGCAACAGCTCGAACTTGATCCTTTCACGAACGGGGACACTTTCTTCCCATCAAATCTGCGCAGGCCCCTCGTGATTTTCAATCCTTCTATCAAATCTCCTCTCAGCCTTATTTTCTCCCAGAAAAGCAGTCCTAACCTCTCCAATCTATCTTCCTAACTGAAGTTCCTCATCCCAGGAGCCACTCTCGTGAATTTCTTCTGCCCTCCTCCCAGTATCCTTCATATCCTTCCTAACGAGCAGCGCCCAGAACCAGGCGGGATGCACCAGCTGAGGCTGGACGCTTAGGGGTACTTACAAATCCTACTTATCTTATTACCATTACACCAATGTTTGTTTTTTGTGCCATGTCTGCTGTCCTCACAGACAATCGCTTTCAAAGTGATTCCATAACCAACGGATCGGATCTAAGCTGTGCAGCTCTGTCACATCCAGTCGCGAAAGGTGGTGGACAATTAAACATTGACTGGAGAAGGAGGCACCACAAATAAATGATGACCTCACCAGCGATTCTCACATTCAGGAAGCAATAAAATAAAAAGCTGTCAATGTATTCCGAGCGTCGCTGCAATCCCTCCCTGGGGTCCTGTCCCATCCTCAGTTCAAAGCTTCCCATAGTTGACCAAACCATATCGATCACCCTCTGTTTCAGTGAGATTCATCCCAAGAACAGTTTCCAGGTGGAATGAAAGCGGAGAACAACATTTGTTTTTACATAATTTGTGGTTGAATGAGATGTCTTTAAAATCTTGTTTTTTTTGCCGGAAAAACGTTTCAAAACCCTTGAGACTTTCGTAGATTGATCCGTGATGTCCCTCTTTGTGAAAGTGTGTGCGGCGGATAAAGACAAAGAGGAAAAGAAAATGTCATCTGCACAACTTCTGCACTGACCCCAAAGCAGTTATCATTCGCGTAATCCGGCAAACCCACTGGTTCATTGGAATGAACTAAAGGGGGAGCGATACATAAGCTCAACGGGGCACATTCTCTTCAAAGGGAATTTGGATCCTATCGTGCTTCTTTATGTTCACATTCATTCTATATGCTTCCTCCCGACTTGAAAATGTTCAGCTCTTTGCCTGATTAATTTGAAATAAGTAACGGCACCATTGAAATCTGAACTCAGGATCGTCTGCATGACTATATGGAAGACATGACCCACTCCGCCACGGCGCTAAGTCACAAACAGCTATGTTTTGAACCGTATTTCACTATTTTGCTGAAAACTCATTGGGAATTCTTCATCTGTTACGGGGCTGTAGGCAGCACGAAATGAGAATTTTCAGAAAGGAGCCAATTGAGGCGGACATTCAACCAAGAAGTTCTGGAAGGTTTGAGAAGCCGTGAGACACATGACACACCTGTCCCTATTTCTCATGTTGTTACAGACACTGCTCAGAGGAAACATCGGGATTACACTGAGCTAGGAAAGGAAGCGTTCCTGATGGACCAGTGGGATTCCGGAGTTCAGCAGGTTACATCTGGAGTTAAACTTTCATCATCCCCGATCTGTATAAGCATAGAATGGGGTCAGCAGATAAATAGGCCATTTGGCCCATCCTGCCTGTGGTGTCTCGTTGAAGGAGAAATTCGCCAACTATCAATCCCCCGGCCTTCTCCCCGATCCTTGCAAAGTTTTTATTTTTATTTTCAGGGATTAAATTTTTTTTCTATTCTCTTGATTATAGAAGAATGATCTTATCGAGGTTTCTAACTTGTTAAAGTGAATTGTTAGCTTAAACACGGAGAAGCCTTTTCCCCCGGCCGCAAGAACGGGGTTGAATGTTGACATGTTTTTGACACAGGTCCGCAGCGCGAGTGCCAGCCAACCAAGAGGAAAGTCAGGACGCACTCTTCACACAGGGAGTATCTGGAAACCCAGGAACGATTGTTAAATTGATCGAGGCTACTAGAATATCGAGAGAGTGGATCCTTTGTTGGAAATCAAAGAAACGCCGCCGTTTCTTCAGCTCCCATTGAAGAATTCAGCGTCCATGGCTGTTTGTTTTGGTCGTTTCACCGGGCGTGACCACCTAAACCTGAAGGTGAACACCCAAACATGGATTTGAAACCTGAAAGCTCAGGTTAAAAGTCTGGTGCCCTACCGACTGAGCTACCCACCGATAGTTGCCATCTCTACTTCAAAAGAGGTGTCACAAGCTTTTTATGCATTCCCTTTTGGGGTAATTCATCTTCTGCAGCGCATTTTCCTCACAGGCAGACCAGCAGCCTCCCTTTGGCTTCATTTCACAAATAGTCTAATTTGCACCAACTACTCACTCCTGACCCGTGGCGTGTGACGTGGAAGTTGTTGTTAACCAGGTATCTGCACTGGGCATTTAAAGCTTTGAAGATTGCATTGGTTTCGGGAAGATATAATTGGAGTCGGAAGCGACAATGTGAATAAACAATTTCATACGGTGTTTGTATTGGGAACGTGTGATGACATCACATTGAAAACAACAAAGCTCATTCGGAATAACGTTATGAATTGTGCAAATCACAAAGTGTAGGGATGGAAATAGATATGTCAGCCCAATGACTTCATCAAAAAAGCACCAACACTTATCTCTCCCCGTTCATTCCTGCCTAATGCGCAGTAACATAAATCATTCAATCTTTCCCCACAATTATCACCGGCAATATTTTAAAATGCTCTTTCTGCATGAACCTCCCAAAGAAACAGTAATCCGATCCGGCTTCATTATATAGTCGCCTAGTTATCAATGCTGGTTCTGGAAGTCAATGGTTTAATTTAAAGCCATGCATCGACTAAATCGATAAAGACACATCTGACATTTAAAAGCAGAATTTCCCGTGCATTAAACAAGCGCTTGAACCAACTAAGTCACAACGCGAACACTGACTAGAGCTTTGCAATGTAAAGTTCCGAATTGTATCCCACTACTTTGCTGCAAACATTATTGTTCAGCTCTTATGGGGCTATATGAAAGTACGAATTGAGAACGTTCATCTTCACAGGGCTTTCAAAGCTTTGAAGATTGGATTTCTTTCGGTGAGATATTAAGTCACAGAAATTCCAGTGACAGGTACAAAGGGACAGGTATTGATTTCGCGAATTGGGAAATGGCTTCACATAGTGTTTGTTGTGGTAATGTGATGTCCTGGCAGGTACTGGAGATGCTGTTTCTGCATTATAGGTCAGATAGCAGACTCACCCTCCATTAATAAAAGATCAGCCTCATTTCTGGAGTCAAACACAGTTCACTGGTTACAGGTCTTTCATTCTCACCATGGATTGGTCAACATGTGACTCCAGACACAGAGCTCTAAACTATCCCCCTGAAGTGGTCTAGCAAAGCACTGGGTGTTATTAAAATCACAGTTGCAAAGAGCAATTAGGGGGTGGAGAAATGCTGGTCTCAACAGTGACAGATCACAGCTCTTCACTTTGTCCATTTTGTGGCTCTGAAAAGAGCCATTGTTACACATGGCGCTGAAACCGGATTTAGGGTCGCTCCCCGGGGATGCGCCTGACAGCTGGATATCTTTGGGCAAGATGGTGTCCCGCTTGGCGCGGATGGGGCACAGGTTGTGCGCAGGAGTACTTTTCCTGTGCAGGGCTTTTTATAAAAATTCCTACCTTTCCAGTAAAGATTTGGAATTTATATAGAATACTGCTAACCCCTGATGCTGCTCCCGCGATTCGCTCCCTCCACATAAAACCAGGGAACTAAATGAAAGCATCCATCTATTTGCTCCATGCGGCTGCGGGTGTAATTTATTAAAATGACTTCACATGGCACAAGCCCAGTTGTGGGATGGCTTTAGCGCTGAATACTGCAATGAAACATTTATATGGATTGATGCAAGTGAACCGTTGCTTATTGACTTCCGAAAATGTTCAATTTATAGAACAATCCAAGTTTTCCCATAAGCGGACTTTTATATATAAAACTACCATGTCCCTGCAAGCAACTTGGGAATGGCTTAATCTGCACAGTGATAGTGCGAATAGAGTTTGAGCCTCATGCCAGGGTCGGTGGCCATGGAAATTAAGCCGGGAGCATGATGGGTGGCTGTTTTGGTGGTTCAGGAAAGTAACATATGTAATGACCACGTGGGAGAGCCGGAATGCTGCTCCATTTTACTCAGCCTCTCATCATCGGACTGTCCGCTCATCCCGGGGACCAATCAGTGAACATTCGCTGTGCCGCCTCCAATTCACTAGTATCCTTTTTTAAAGATGGAGATCAAAACTGCAAACAATATTAAAGGTATGGTGTCACCAAAGCCCTGTGATTTTTTAGCAAGACTTATTCATTCTTGAAATCAAATATCCTTGCAATACAGTCTAAAATGCAATTTGTCTTCAAATAAACAAATTATGCGCCTAAGTGAAGTTATGAAACGCTGCATAGCAGCCGTCCAAAGGCAACATGAAGGATCAATTAAGTAAAGGAGACCAAAAGCAGCAGCAAAGGAAATAAACACGAAACAAGATTAAGACGGATATTGTGATCTAAAATTGATGAACTCAGTGTGACGTTCAGGGGCTGAAGCGTGCTGAGGCAAAGGATGATCCGCTTTTCCATAAGCTTTGATTTTGGTGAGGCCATTTATTCCCTAGGTTCTGTTCTATTATTTAGAGATATCGTGGCAAATTGGGAACCAAATCGCTTTCCCCATGTACATCAATGAATTTGTGTAATAAAACACTATCGATCGCAGCTTAAAAATAAAACCACCAATTAATATGTACAGAACGGAGCTCTGAAATTCCAGCACCCTTGCTGTGTGTATTGTTTCCTAATTTCAATGTTGAAATCTGTCTATTTGTTGTAACTGTATTCCTTATTCCCAAATTCCAAGCAAGCAGAAAGAGTTTATTCAACTGACCATATGCGCACCAGAGGTCCTAGTACATAACTCATTAAAATAGCTTGCATACAGGTCCAGCAAGTGATCAGGAAGGCAAATGAAATGTTGGCTTTTATTGATGGAGAATGGAATATAAAGATAGTGAAGTTTTACTGCAGCTGTACAGGAGCTTTGTGAGGACACATCTGGAAACTGTATACAGTTTTGGCCACAATATTTTAAAAAAATAAATTCGTCATGAAACGATAATATTTTTCATCATATTATTGTCGTCTTATATGTGTGAGTGTGGATGTTCCTGCCTAAGTGACTGAAGTAAAGAAATTAGAGTCAGATAGACCGCAGGTTTGACATTATCGAAATAAATTAAGAGCAGGAAGACATTTAAATGCTAATAAGTAAACATGGATGAGGTGCAGGGTGTGAAGGAAACTTGCATTTTCAGATAAGTGGAAGGTGGTTGGGTATCAAAGAGATAGTGGCATTTTTGCAACTAACAAGATAAAAAGTGCAAGGTTATTATGTTTATTTTTCCTAAAAGGAAACATGCCGTATTAACTTTATGAATGATTTTTACAAAACGGGAAAATTAAATTTCCAAAGTCCTGTAGAACAATGGAATGTAGACATTATAAAGGGAGAAACATATATACAAACGGATGAAAGACTGCATAGAGAGCGTTGGCATGTCAGATTGAAAGGTAGACCGTGTGAAGGAGTCGTTGGGGAACAGCCACTTTAGCAGAAGTTAACTATGTCTAGAAAACTAAAGAGTTGCATTGCAAGGCTTTGGTAATCCAATGTCGAGTGCTTGGTGTGGTATCTTTGCACCATGGATTTTGTAGTTTCAAATCTAATTTAGGCTGTTGCCTTAAAGGGAGAGTGGAGTTGGCAATCTGTTTAATTAAGAATTTTGGGAAATGCTACGCCTAAATAACCGTGTGACCTTAACCTTGTGTGCATTTACCGTTTCTTTTTTTCCCCTTTTGTTAATAAATGTTTTAACTTAATTTAAATCACTTAAGGTGTTATTGGATTCAATTCCTCTGAGCTCAGTGCAAAAGCCTTCTCGGAATAAATACAAATCGCCAAATCTTTTGTGATATAGTAGCCAATTTTCCCTTGTGCATTTGGTCCACCTGGCATACATCACGTGTCATACCAAATGCATAAGAATCATTGCAGAGAAAGTTCACTCAATTCATTCCGAGGATGACGGGTTTAACTTATTAAGACAGTTTGGTCCTGTTCCAATTGGAGTTGAGAAGAAAGCGAGGAGAACTTATTGAAACTTATCGGATCCCGAAGGGACTTGATCAGATGGAGTCGAGAAGTAGGGGACAGGGTTGAAAAACGAGAGGTCTCCATTTTAAGAGGAAATGTGAGGATTTTTTCTCCTCACAGAGCGGCGTTCTACATTTTGCTGTCTCCCTGAACACTTTCTTTCACCCAAGGCCAGGTAATTAGGCGTTTACATGTCGTGGATGTTCTGAATATTGATGACACGCGAAAGGCCCTTTCTCAATTGTCAAAACATTTACTTCCACGTGCAGCGGAAATTCACCGGTAAATATGATCGAACAGGTTAGGTTTTCTGTAAAATGTACTTTCCTGACGGGGCGGTGGCGGTGAAAGCGCCCAATCTTAATAACTAGAGAACCAAGGAAACAATTTTTTAACTTCAGCGAACATTGCAAATACAATTGAACCGACCAGTGCACATTTTTATGTCCTTTTCACTTTCTTTGGTGTATTTTATGACTCTGCTGGGTGCTCTATTACATGCACCCAGCACTGCCTGTGTTAAAAAATAATCACCACAATCATATTGCACCCAAGGTCAGTATGATTTATGTTTCATTCATGGGATGTGGGCGTCGCTGGCTAGGCCAGCATTTACTGCCGCTCCTCAATTACATTAGAGAACTTGGTGGTGTGCTGCCTTCTTGAACCGCTAAAGTCCATGTGGTGTAGGTGCAATCAGAGTGCAGTGAGTGACGGAATTTCAGGATGTTCACATCGGCATCTTTCTCTTTCTTCAGGAAAACATTTGCTGTAAGGGACTTGAATTAAATGAATAATTGTCAGTATGGAGTCCGTGTCTGAAGGAGGAAATGCATCCGGTAGAGATGATATAACGAGAGTTCACTAGCCTCATGCAAAAGCAAGACTCAGCATGGTTTTGTGAAAGGGAAATTATGTTTAAACAAGGTATTACAGGTTTTTGAAGGAGAAGCATGTGATATGGATGAAGGGGAGCATGTATGCGTAATATACTTGGATTTTCAAAAGGCATTAGGCAAGGTGCCACATCGAAGGTTATTGCAGAAAATAAATATTCATGTTGTAGGAGTAAGATATTGACATGGAGAGAAGGCTGTCTGGCTGTCAGAAGAAAGAGTATGCATAAATGGGTCTTTGTCTGATTGGCAGGAAAAACGAGTGGATAGGGATATGTGCTGGGGCATGGCCTTTTACAATTTATATCAATGGCTTAGATGAGGAGAGTTAAGGTATGATAGATAAATTTTCAGATGGCACAAATAAAGGTAGGAAATTTGTGAAGAATACATAAGGAACATGGAAATAGAAATATATGGGTTGAGTGATTGGACAAAACTCTGACAGATGGATAATAATGTTGGAACATGTGAAGTTGTTCACTTTGGTAGGGAGAATAATAATAACAATTATAATAAACAAATTATTAATTACACAGTGAACGAGTGCAGAGTTCCAAGCTGCAGGGGGATCTAGGTGCCTTGGTTCATGAGTCACCAAAAGTTAGTATGCAGGTACAGCACGTAATGCAGAAGTCAAATGGACTGCTATCCTTTATTTCTAGAGGAATTGGAGACAAAAGAAAGGAGGTTATGCTTCAGTAATACAGGGTAATGATGACACGAAATCTGGAGTACAGTATGCACTTTTGTTCCCTTTACTTTAGGAAGGATGCAAGTGAGTTAGAGGCGGTTCAGAGCGGGTTTACTGGTTTGACACCTGGAATGAGCGGGTGATTATGAGGATAGGTTGCACAGGCTGGGTGTGTTCCTTGTAGGACAGCGAAGATGAGATGTTTCTTTTCTCTCAGGTGGTTATGTGACCTCAGAACTTTCGGCCTCGGAATGCAGTGGAGGCGGTGTTCTTTAAAATTTAAAAAATACAGGTAAATACATTCTTGAAAGGCAAAAGATTCAAAGGTTCTCGGTGCAGATGGGAATGTGGAACCCGAAATACAAACAAATCAACCAAGATCTTGGTGAACGGAGGAACAGCCTTGAGGAGCCATTTGATCTACTTCTGTTCCTATTTCGTATGTTCGTAGCAAATGCAGATGTTGGAAATGCGAAGTAACAACAGAAATTCATGTTATGCTGTGCAGACTCTTCAGCTTCCTGGGAGAGAAAAAAATACTAATCTTTCAGGTCTGTAAACCAAAGGTACTGTCTGGCCTGCTGAGTAACGCCAGCATTTTCGAAAGGCCGAAAGTCACATGTTAAAATTATAGCTTGGTCCCTAGATTCATTCCTGTATTCAAAGCAGAGACTGAGCAAAATGACTCTATACTCTCTGGAGCATAGTGTATTCAGTGACGAGGAGAAATTTCTTCATCAAATGTTTATGTATCTTTGAAGTTCCCTGCCCCAGGGGATTGGGAGAGCTCAATATATTTTAACCTGACATCCTTATATTATTGAATACTGAGGGGATGACGGGATATGAGAATGGCCCTGCGTCTATTCATCAGTCCGATTGGAAAATAAAAATGTTGCACAGAGAGATCAGGGAGAGGGAAACAGAGAGACAAACAGACATATATTCAATAAGTTTAGAGGATGAAGGGCAGAGAGATGCGTCGCAATTTTATTGCTTTATTAGTTGGACATGGCAAAGAGAAAGACTTCCAGAGAAACAAAGACCCGCTCAGAAATTAATTCAGAAAGTAAGACGCACACATAATAATAACACGTTAAAAAAGTAGTCAGATTTCGATAAGAGGAAGTAAGCAACGTTATTATGAACTTTGGGAGGACCAATATGGAAAGTCGCTACACTGTAAATGCGAGGTTTTTGGAAAGTGTGGATGGGCAGAGAGACATTTGCCTCCATATACACAACGTTCATAATGTAGCTCGAAAAGCATATTGAATATTTTGGTTTCTAAATCGAGAAAGAGCATATTAAAGCACCGGGGTCATGCTAGAACTTGAAATCCTGCAGTTACACATTCGAAAGCAATCTTGTGGTTCTGTTCTGTTCTGTTGAAGGGTCATTGGACTCGAAACGTCAACTCTTTTTCTTCTCCACCGATGCTGCCAGACCTGCTGAGTTTTTCCAGGTAATTCTGTTTGTGTTGTGGTTAATTATGTTCACCACTCTTCAGCAAGGCATTAGAAAGGGGCCAGAGGACGTTCACTGCGACGTTTTCAAGGATGAAATAGTTCAATTATGAGGAGTTGTTGGGGATGCTCAGGTTGTTGTACTTTGGACACAGAAGGTTGGAAAATCACCAGATAATGGTTTTCCAGATCATGCGAGATTTGGGGAGGGTAAACAAGGAAAAAAGCCCCTCTGCGTGTACGTCAATAACTAAAGGTCGTGGATTCAAATTCGTTGGCAGAAGATATACAGATGACGGGAACAGAGACATTTCCAGTCGGAGTTAGTGGGATCTGGAAGGCTTGACATGAATAGGTGGCTGAAGATATTTTAGTGAATAATTTTAGAAAGAAATTGGAAAGGCCTTTGCAGATGAGCATCTTACAAAAGCACAGTAAACAAGAACAACGCAGGAGCAATAAACAGAAACAACGAAAACATGCACAAATACAAGCGCACAGACAATATGCCTGCACATACAGTAGGACACATCTCATTAGACTTAAAGTGACATAGACAAAGTGAGAGAGGGAGAAAAAGAAGGGTGGCATTAATTTTGCTGATATTTGTGGTATTCATGACAGAATTTTCGTAAACACACGCAGATGAATAAGAATGAGGAAAGCGACTTCTGTTGTTGAAAGGTGTGGGATATGATTCCGCGTAAGGCAGGACTCGTCTCTAAGGAACTTGGTCAAACTTTGAAACTGAGCGAGTAAATGAATTTGCGTAGTCGCAAGGATTTGAATCTGCTCGAAAGCACCATAATGGATTTGTATTCGCTTTCAGCACTCGGCCACAGCTACTCAGTTTAGCAGTACATAAACCACACTGATCTCCGTCCAAATCAACTCTCATAAAGTGTCTCTCTTTGGTATGATTTTGACTTCTTGTGCTGGAAATAAATGTTTCCTCCTTCTGCTGGTTACAGAGAACTGTATTTTCGATTTTTCTTCTGAACCTGGTTTGATGCAGAAATATTTTTTTCTGCCTGTTTCTTTCCTTTACCCAATCACTCCTAAATATATTTACACAGAACACAGATATTCACAAATATTTTGAGAGATAAATCAGTCACGCGCACATTCATTCAGAATGAGCACACCGATAAGCATAACATCCAATTTCAAACATCACAATGTTAATTATAAATATTTGTACATTCAGAACCTGCTGTAACTCAAATCTGAGATGCCGCAATAGCTGCCTTAAAGGTGCAACAGCAAATAAATATTTTGTTGACAGAAACACATCATAATCTAATTATATTGTACTATCATTTTCCGTGCTCTTTCTGCAATTTAGTTTTGAGAAACTAACAAGAATAGCGCTTGTGGATTCGATAGGATGGATCGAAAAGAACTGCTCCCTTGGACTTTGCGTGTACACGGAACACAGGAGACAGAATGGCAATAGAGCGGACAGTAAATGCAGAGCCAGTCAGTAAGTATATGGGAGTACACAAGGAAAATATATTTCAGGTAGCATTTGAGAAATTAGTGTATTTTCTATGTGGTGAGAAACAAGGGGCTGCGGAAAAGCAAATGGGTTTTGATCTCCAGGTCCAGGGCTCACAAACAGCCAGTGCGCATGTACAAATAAAACCATTTTAAATCTCAACTTCCAGGCTGTCATACCCGAGTTAACAATTCTTACAATCAATGTTTAGACAACTGTCTTGCGTTTGTTGCTTAAATTAGAAAACAGATCCATGCGACTAACGGAGAGGCTTAAAGCCTGCTTTGAATTGTTTTCCATTATTTTGCAATGTGCATCATTGTTCACCGCTTCTATGGCTTGAAATTCATTAGGAATTCCTTATCTATGATTTTGATGTACGACAGGGGGGAATTGAGAATTATCAGGAAGGTGCAATTGTGGGAAAGGGATCAGCTGGAACGGTCGTGAAGCTTTGAAATCCATGAGGCACGTATTTCTATTTCTCATGTTCTTGTAGATAACACTCAGATGAATCACCAGGATTATATTGGCCTTAGAATGCAAAAACTGCTGATTCACCAATGGGATATCGGATTGCAGTTACTTTCGGAATTTAGTTTTGATAATCCTAGAAAGGTATAATCATAGAATGGATGCACAAAAGGAAGCCATTCGTCCTGTCCTGTCTGTGCTAGCTCTCTGAAGGAGAAATTCACCCACTGTCAATCTTGTCAATCACACCCACCCCCCCGTCTCCCCCGGTCTCCCCCGTCTCCCGTGCATTTTTTTTTTCCTTTTCAGGGCTTTTCCCTGTTACTATTCTCTTTAGAAAAATAATGTAGGGTGATCTGATCGATGTTTCTATTCCGTTTAAACCACGTGTTAGGTTAAAAAGGGAGAAACCGCTTTCCCCGGAGGTAGTAATGGGGCTGATTCATTTCATATTGTTGGCACTGATGCTCAGCGATGAGGTGTAATCCAACCCAGATAAAAAAAAAACACGAAGCTCTTTTTACAATTAGGGTAGCTGCAAATCTAGAAAGAATTTTAAAAAGTTGATCGAATCTACAATAAATTCTAGAAGACACTATGTTTTTGCAAATCGAATAAACATATCTTTCTCTTCTGCTCTCCTGAAGAACTCAGCATCCCTGACCCCTTTCTTTCCTGTTGCGTCACGGGGGTAAACACCTCGAGTCAAAAGGCAGCGTCCAAACCCGAACTCGAACCATAGACCCGCAAATTAAGTATGTTAAGTTTTACCGATTGAGACATCCAGCTGAAATAATCATGCTTCCAATAGCTGCCTTCGCCAGCTGACATGAAGCATTGCAACCACTTTTTGATTTAATTCCCTTGTTCCCTAATCCACCCTCGACAGCGCATTTCCTTCATTGGCAGATCAGCAGCGTCCCTTTGGCTTCATTTATCAAATCATCTAATTTACACCAACTCCTTGCTCCTTACTCGTGGCTTTTGATGTGAGGATTGTTGTTACCCAACTATCTGCACTGAGCCTTGCTGATTGTGTTCACTTCGGCGAGGTGTTGAATTGTAGAATTTGGAGAGGGAAGATCAAAACCCACAGAGATGGATCTTGCGAATGGGTAAACAATTCCATATGGTGTTTGTTATGGGAAAGTGTGATGTTAACCCTTTAAAAGCCAGGATGCTCATTGGGGGAAACGTTCTAAATTGTGAGAATGACAAAAATCCCAAGGCCTTCAACAAAAAGCTCCAGCGTTCCAACTAGCAGAGAGTTTATCCCCTAGTTCCCATCGACTCCAATTTTGGTACGGCTGTTAAGTGCCACCCTCGTTTAGACCGCTGACATTGTATCAGAGTTATACAAAGCTCCGACTGTACCCTGCCTAATGCGTAGCAACAAAATATCATTTTATCCTAGCTCACATTTAGCGCCGGCAATAATTTGAAACATTCTTCATGCATGAAACTCCAAAGGCAACATTTATCTTATTAAGTTTCTTTATGTTGGAAAGTGATGTCCAATGATACTTCTGGGGCTCGTTAGGTTACTTAAAAGCTAAGCGGCGTCTAATTGGATAGAAGCATGAGTGAAACGTGAAATCAGTTACCCTTTGGGAGATATGCGCCTTAGCTATCTAAACCGCAATGGGAACATTCATCCAGGGCTTGTAATGTTGCAAACATCATTGTTCACCTGTTACAGGGTTTTGACAGGGCAAATCCTGAGCTTTCAGCTGCATGCGGCTGTCAAAGCTTTGAAGCTTGCACTTTCTTTTGGGGAGGAATTAAGTTGCAGAAATTCCAGGGAGATACAATGGCACAGAGGTTGATTTAGCTAGTGCGTGAAGGAGTTCATATGGTATTTGTTGAGGGAAAGTATGACACCATCCCTTTGAAAGGATGAAAACTCATTCGGAGCTTTGTACAGTTCTGATGATAAGGCACCATCCTGAACTGTTCGCTTTGTTTGTCTCCGCTGATGTTCATTGGGTGAGTTGGGAGTGACTGCCCTTCATAACAAGGCAGCATTTGACCGAGTGTGGCCTCATGGAGCCCTAGATAATTTGGAGTAAGTGTGAAACAGGGGGACATCTGTTTGCTGCTTGGGGTCATACCTCCCACAAAAGAAGATGGTTATGGTTGTTGGTGGTCAATCATCTCAGTTCCAGGGCATCACCACAGGAATTCTTCAGGGTAGCTTTGTCGGACCAATTAAATTCAGCTGCTTCATCAATGGCTTTCCTTCCAGCAGAACATCAGGACTGGGGATATTCGCTGATGATTGCACAATTTCCAGCACTATCCACGACCCCTGAATCCGTCCACATCCAAATGCAGCAAGATCTGGACAATATCCAGGCTTGGACTGACAAGTGGGAATTAACATTCGCGCCACATAAAAGCAAGGCAATGACCATATTCGGCAAGAGAGAATTTGACGATTCCCCATCGGATTAAATGACATAACTATAATGAATTTCCCTCGATCAACGGCCTGGGGATTACTATTGAACAGGAACTGAAGTGCACGACTGGATTATTACATTGGCCAACAGAACAGATACAGAGGCTAGAAATCCTGTGGCGAGCAATTCACCTCACTTTCTCGCCAAAACCTGTCCGTCACCTACAAGGCTTAATAAAGTGGTGTGATGCAATACTCTCCGCTTTCCTGGATCAGTGCAGCTCCAAAAGCACTCAAGAAGATTGGCACCATCCAAGACAAAGTAGCCCGCTTGACTGGAACCCCATCCACAAACATTCACTCCCTGCACCATCGACGCACAGTAGCAGCAGTGTGTGCCATAGACAAGATGTACAGCAGAAAATCCACTAAGGTTCCTTAGCCAGCACCTTCGAAACAAACGGCCACTGCCATCTAGGAAGACATGTGCAGCAGAAACATGAGAACACCACCAGCTGTATATTCCCCTCAAAACCACTCACCATCCTGACTTGGAAATATATTGTCTTTCCTTCACTGTCACTGATTCAAAATCCTGGAACTCCCTTCCTAACAGCGCTGTTGGTGCA
The DNA here is from genome assembly GCF_964194155.1 of Cetorhinus maximus. NCBI lineage: Eukaryota > Metazoa > Chordata > Chondrichthyes > Lamniformes > Cetorhinidae > Cetorhinus > Cetorhinus maximus. The sequence continues at coordinate 9,409,519 of NC_135913.1, forward strand.
CCTACACCCCAGGGACTGAGGTGGATCATGAAGGCAACTCGCCATCACCTTCTCAAATACAATTACGGATGGACAATAATTGTTGACTAGAAAGTGAAGCCCGCAATGCTTAAAAAAATAAAAATATTTCTTGGTCAAGTCCTGTAGTAGAACATGAATGAAAGCGGAGTTTGTGGCTGAGTCTACTATTTTAGATTTTTGATAAAAATGCGATTTGATGTAGTTATTCATAGCACTATGGCTGATGCAAATCCAATGGTGAGGAGGGGGTTTTTTGAAGTGCAGGAGCTCGAAGGAAACGAGTTGGTCATTTCATTTCGAAATCAACTCTTACGTTATTTCCTTCTTTATTAATAATTTAAGTCCCCAAATCTGAGTGAAACTATGGTTTTCAGTGAACACTATTAGTTTCCAGATGCATTTTTTTCGAAACATATGGTGTTGTGGATCATTAGCCTTTAGCACAGATAATATTTCATTGTGCCACAGATTAATAATTTAATTCAAGACTATCAAAGCATGAATTATATAAACGTTTATTTACTTCTGACTGGGGAGGGGGGAGGAGTTGGGTGTAGGATGCGATGGTGGGTGGTATGCAGCGGGAGCACTGCTTTTCATTTTTGATATTAATAACCTACATCTGGGTGTGCAGGACACAATGTCAAAATTTGAGGATGGTTCAGGAATTGGAAGATTTGTGAACTATGAAGATTATAATGACATAATTCAAAATGATGTAAATAGACTGCTGGAATGAGAAGACATGAGACAGGTGAAAAGCAATGAGAACAATTGTGAAGTGATACATTTTTGTCAGGTGAATGAGAGAAGGTGGCATCAATTGAAGGGTATTATTCTAATTGGAAGCAGCAGCTGAAGGACCTGTGTGTATATGCGCATAAATCATTGAAGGTAGCAGGGCATCTTTTGAACGCAGTCCTTGGTCCGGAATCCTGGTTTTGATAAATCAGGGCATAGAGAACAAAAGAAACTAAGTTATCAACTATCACAACATACTGGTTCAGTTTAAACGACGGTTTAGGAAAGGTTCAGAAATGATTGAAAAGAATGATTCCGAGGATGGGAGGATTCAGTTATGTTGATAGATTGATGAATCCGGGGCTGTTCTTCTTGGAGAAGACAAGGTTGAGAGGAGATTGGTTAGTTGTGCACAGAATCATGAGGGGCCTGTTTATTGCAAATGGGGAGAAAATGTTCCCATTGGCAGGAGGTGGACAACCGTAAAGTGATTAACAAATAACCAGAGGCGACATGAGGAACAAATTCTTTAACCAACCAAAGGTTTGGGTCAGGAAGCCAATGGCTGAGTGTGTCATGGAGTCAGATGCATTTGCAGTTATCAAAAGGGAACTGGATAATTATCTGAAAAGACAATATTTTCAGGGCTCATGGAAAAGGCGGAGGTGTAGGACTGGCTAAGTTGTTATTGCAGATAACTGACACAGAGACAAGGTGCTAAATGGCCTCTTTCTGATTTGTAAACATTCCATGATTCTATGGTTAAACTATTTGTAATGCTCTGCCACAAAATCTACTCAATACCTCGTAAAAGAAATCCTTATTCCATCACAAATAATAATCAGGACAATGGAAGACAGCCGCACTCGGAGGATCAAGCAAACATTCTATATATAAAGTGCAGCCACAACATTTGCTTCAGATTATTTATACCTAGCCAAGAGGGAATAATTTATTTTATAGCTCCATACAACTTACGTCATGACTAGAAGTTCTCCACCCCAAAACCGCTCCTACCGCCCGGCCCATAAAAACTGTGACACCTGTTCGCGACAATTAAGTGATTCTGGAGGCTGATGTGTAGACAATCAGACTGGCGGCATATTACCCACAATATAAATATTCAAGTTGTGACAAAAAGTCATCGACCTGAAAACGTTAACTCTTTCTCTCTGTTCACATAAGTTGCCAGACCTGTCGCGTATTTCCAGCATTCTCTGGTTCTATATTCATTACCTGTAAGGACAGCTGCGATCAACATTTCCCAGCAAGTTTCTTTGGGATGACATATTCTCCAAAACCCCATCCCATTCTCATTTCTTGATTGGTTTACAAAACAAACCCTGAGAGGAGCAAAATATCAGTTTTCTTTCGTTGCTGTGGTCTCTTTTGTGGGCAATGATAATTGTGTAAGACGGGGTATCTGTTTACGAGTTCCATGCGTCACTGAAGAGTTGACAATGAAAATGATACTGACACAGAAACTGACAAAAGCGTCGCCTAAGATGCTGTAAAAACAGTAATAACTACTGCGAACGCAATTTCAATTCGGACTGCAGTGGCCACTCACAATGGCTTTTATTTATTGCAGGTGAAATGAAGAAACAGAATTTAAATGAAACAATTAGTGACCGCTGACTTCTTAAACACATTGAGTCATTTCACCTGGTTGCAAGATAAAGAGAGTCCTTGAATTAACCTCTGTCAAATGGCATAAATGAATGCTTCACAACAAACTTAACCCATTTTAAGTGATTGCGCATGATTGAGAAAGATGTCGAAATTTTCTGCTCCCAATCCACTATACCTTCGATAAGGTTGATTGCATTTGGCAGATTGGTGCAACTCTTGCATCGGCACTCAGTTTAATACTTACATTTAGCTCCCCTCTTGAAAGCGAATATTGTCGTTCGTAAGTAAATTGGAGTTAAGTGAATTGTTACGGTTTTTTTCGCTGTTGACTGGTGTGATTCACAATCGATGTCTCGCCAATTGGAAGCAGTAATATTCTCCAGAAGGTTGACGCACCGTTTCATTTTATGACTCCGCTTTGTGTTTAGTTATAAGGTGTAAACGTCAATATCAACTGTGCAGATTCAAGGATAATATGGTACCCCCTGCATTCAATTTGAACGATTATTAGTTTTCCCTGATCTATCAGCAATTTTTCAGTGACATGCCATGTCAAACTTTCATTCTTCAAGCCCAGTTAAAACCTCAATGTATCTGAATTTTCATTATTCCTCATTTACTTATGGCCAAGAGTGTCATTATACTTAAGCAAATCATTAAATATTCTCCTAATGTGAAATAGAGGATTGCAAGCAGCATCACCTTCCAATAAGAGAGTCTTTCCCATTTTATCCGGAGTACTGATTAAAATATAACTGTAGTAACTCCGGCAATGCAGAACATTACCTTATAATCAGGCGACCTGATTTCGGAAGTAATCAAACTTAACAAGGAAAAAAGCTTCGTGGCGCTGGATTACGTGCAGCAATGTTTGAGTCATGTCATCACCAATAACTTAGAATACAGGCCCCAGCAGTAACGTTAGAGTAGGGTTAAAGCAAGAAATCGTAGGATGATTCTCTACATGGACACAACTATTAATGTTCGAGTAGGGGCTTCCTCAGTGAAGTTAAATTCACCGTCAGTAACATTACGGTGAACTCACCAACAATAATGTTTCTGAAAGGATATCACGAGTAAAAGTTGAGTAGCAGCCTGACCTGTAACGCGCCAGTTGTCTTACCACAAGTGATGTGAAGCCAATGTCGCCATTATGAGAACTAGAATAGAGTCATCGTGAAAATTCTGGAATAGGACCAAAATCAATAATCCGAAAACAAAATACTGCGATGCTGGAAAACTTAAATTAAAAAAAGATCAATGCTGAATATTACCTGAAACATTAAGTCTGATTCACCGTCCACTGATGCTAAAAGATCTGCTGAGTATTCCCAGCGTTTTCTCTTTGTATTTCATAACACATAATGTTGGAGCAGGGGATCCCTCCGATTGAGTGGAGTTTTTATTAATAATCATAGATTATAAGCAGCACGGATAGTTTTCGAACATGTTTCCCACTATTTATGTTATAGTAGATAGCGACCAGTACAATTGCCTGACAGCAAATGCATAAATATACGGATATGTCTAGTATAATTAATTTTAGAGCAATATTATCGCCAGAATTAATAACGCCGGGTCATCACGTGGTGTCGTCACAGAAGACAGCAAGTTTAAGTTACGTAATTACAGTCCATAAGACCTTCACATTCTGCAATGTCTCAGTTAATATCGCAGCGGAATAATATGAAGCTCATAGAATCCAACATTCTCCAGGAGGGATGTTCCTTTCAACATTCAAGGGGCCATGTGCAGAATACATTCCCTCTTTGGTTACTTTGCGATCATTAATTTTAATTGGCGAAGTTTCTGGAACTGAACTGATAAATTTCCCCATTGGAGGACTGGCGTCTCTGAACAGTTAAATTATCCCCTTGTTTGTGAAGTGACGATAACTAACCCGAATTATTGTGTAAGATGATTTCCCCACGGGGAGACAAATTGACCTATAAAGTGGGAAACATTTATGGAATCTCAACACAATCAGAAAACTGAGTGAGCTCTCACATCCTTCCAAAAGAAAACATGATCCAGCCAACGATTCTACAAGTGACGGATATTTACTACCCAATTCTCGCAGCCTTTGGTATTCCCGGTAAGTCAGTGTTGTCTAAATGCTTTTGAGTATTTCACTGCTAGTGATTATGTGGCTGATTGCGGGAATGTCTCACTGCATGTGTTAATGCTAAGCTGACCATCTGATAGGTAATGTGGCCCATTGTCTAAATTACAGTACTGATTCCAAGAACTGCAGCGTCCTCCACCCAGATGGGGACGGGAAGATATTTTGATAAACAGGAAGCTGCTCCTCATTCCTCCATTGGAAAGAATCTTTGGCGATATGCCGGTTCCAATTCAGTTCCTGAGGGGGTCCTGCAGACCGAGTATGGATAGGAAAAGGGCACCGTTTTGAATTACTTTGGATAGTTTTTTTCTTCAGAAGAATATTTTATTTGAATTTATTGCTTCCTGTAATGGCCTGGAAATTATATTGAACACCGCTGGCATCTGATATCCTCCCCCAGAATCCCCCTCTCCAAATTAGCAGACGGAGCAGACTGTAAAATTCTATATTGTGTAACATGGATCCTCAGTGGCAATTTATCAAATTCACTCAGTGTTTCACACAGTAACGGGCTGATGGCAGGAAGTTTGCATGTAAGGAAATCCGTTTATTATTTGGCTGTTGAAATTCAACAAGTTAAAGAAATATCCATTTTCCATTTATGAAAATCATATTGGTAACTGGGTTGACTCCGCGAGGCACTCACGGGTAGACTTGCACTGTACAGTTCCATTGAGCCTCATTCCAGTGCCAGGGGCGAAGGTCGTTTAAAGGGAAGAGAGGATTATATATGACGGACGGCTGATCCGAATTAGCCAGTTTTACACTATTGTCCTAAATCACCATTAGCCCGTTGAGGCATCGAAGCCCAAAGGTGGTTGTCGTAGGAGGAGTTTGGGAGATACTCTCCAAGACTGAAGTTTTCAGACTGAATTCGAGTGACATTTATTTCAGCACCATGAAAACTTCAGACTGAAATTCACCGAGAGGACGGCAGAAGCCTAGTCCCTAGACATAGTGTTACCGTCTCCACTTGAGGATCAATTACCTGAAAAAACCGAACTTCCCCAAGGAGACCGATGGAAGAAAACAATGGCCAAGATGTTACTTTTTAAAACATTTATTGTAAATAAACAAAACAGTCAAAAAATATGTAATTAAATGTTAATTGTATTCAGTAGAAAGTTTTAATTCTAGTTGAAGTAGCTGAAACAACAATGATACGTCTCACGAATTTCTCAGCTAGCTCGAAACACATATTTGCCACTGTGTTCAGTCCGAATGTCTCTCACAACTCCATCCTGCTCCAGCAGTGCTCAACTGCCCTTCTTCACGCCGGGTCTGATTCTCAAATGGCCTCCAACAGCCATATGATTCCATCCCAGCTCCACGGATATGATTATCATCCGCAAGGCCTAATTCAGTGGAGCATATTTCACTCGGGTCACAACAGTCCTGATGGCTGAGGATTCACACAGGCACTCTCACCTATCATCCCATTACACTATAGTACACACTCTGATCAGCTCTTGGTAAAAAAAAAACACTCTGCAGCGCGCCTAGGTGGCTCATAGCTTTTCACGGGTTTTAGACAAACAACTTTAGCAAGAGCCCCTGGACGTGGCCATGTTCTGCTGAAAAGGAATTGAATACATAAATCCCATCTCCAAGTCTGATTGTACTTCGCAATCAGTTTCCGTTCCCTTAACAATTACATGCACAGGCTCATTTCTCAGAAGTCTGGTGTCCACTTAGGATGCACCACCGCCAGAAACATGGTTCTGGTCTCTGTTTCCCCTCGGGGCAGTCGCAAGCATAGTGCCTTGGAAACTATTTTATCACAATAGAGTGCATGTTCGTTTATTTATTCAGGAATTTCAAAAACACAGGCCAATATTATAAAACAAATACATGGATATAACGCTGAGTAGAAAGGCACAGTAACATTTCTTATAATGTTCTGTGGAATGTATCTGAGTGTCGATGTTACCTACTTACTCTCCCTTCTTGCCACAGCGAACCTGATGACAATCGTGATTCTCTCCAGAGGAAACTGCGGCCTTTCAAAATGCATTTCTTTCTATATGGTGTCCATGGCAACAGCTGATCTACTGGTCATGCTCAACAATGTTCTCGTGCATAAAATCCTGGGTACGCATTTTCCACAAATATTCATGTCCTATACACCCATTTGCAAGTTCATAATGTACACAATTAACACCTACTTTCATTTATCTGTGTGGTTTACCGTCTCCTTCACATTTGACCGGTTTGTCTCCATATGTATTTACAAGTTTAAGACAAGATATTGCACAGTGAGAACTGCGGTTACAGTTCAAACAGCAATCTGTGCCCTCTCGTTTTTAGACAACATACCATATTGGTTTGCATTTGAACCTAAGCGAACAGTTAACAATGTACAATGGAGTTTCCAACCCAGCCTGGAATTTTATACATCTCCTTTTGGTGCCGTATTTACTTGGCTACAAAGTATTTTATTGAATTGGATTCCTTTCTCTTTGATATTACTGTTTAACTGTTTGACAGTCAGACGGATTTTAGTAGCTAGTCGAGCCCGTAAGGAGCTCCGCGGACAAAGCAGCGAGAATCAGAGTGATCCGGAAATACAGAACCGAAGGAAATCGATGATTTTACTGTTCACTGTATCTGTTAGTTTTATACTGTTATGGTTGACAGCCGTCGTTTGTTCCTTAGTCGGTGGTGTGGTCATTCATGTACGCCCGGATTATACAGCTCCTGCATACATCGCCAATCAAACCGGACAAATGCTCATGTATTTGAGTTCGTGCACAAACACGGTAATTTATGCGGCTACACAAACTAAATTCAGGGAAGAGCTGAAAAAGATAGCGACATTTCCTTGGACACTAATTTTGATACTGATAAAAAATGCAAAATGAAACCAACTCTCCCCGTTCTAATTATAGTTAAATTGTAGCCAACGTTTCGGTTTTGAATGGAGGCCTTTCTGCTGCAGTGACAATGTATTTTTATTTAAAAGGAATCAGAAATCATTGTTCCAATTTGTTTCATTTGTTTAGTGTCTGCTGATTTTCCACGGGGATTATTATATTTTTTTCTATATATCTTGCCACACAGGTTACGTCATTATCCAGCTTCAGCAGTGGAGTAAAACCTCTCTGTGTTGCCACTATCACCCTTGCAAGGCAGGTACTTCAATGAGAAGCGCCAGTTCAATGAACAGCGACGGTCCTAACACTTCCAATGCGCATAAGAGTGAATTAAAGTTCGCGGTGCGCATCTCAAACACTGCGGGCGTCCTGTCACCTGCACAGGTGCTGAAATAGCTTCGGAAGTTTAAATTCCTGATTGGCTGATTTGCACTGCCCTGGGCCCGCTGTTAATGTCTCCCACACTGAGCTCAGTGCAAGAGGATTGGGGGTCAGATATACAGACTTGCCGGCATATTTACGATGCAAGTGTTAGGCTGATTAAGACTTTGGTTTAACTGAGAGATTAACCAGCATATCTGAACTGCGCAACACATCCAACACCCCAACTCAGTATCACCCGCCCAAAGCTGAATACTTTCCCCAGCCCTGACAGCCTATACATTCGGACTGCTCACCGAAGCAATGGCCCACCCAACATTACTACTCTCTCTCCGACCCAATTACCACTACCAACTCGACTATTCCTCACCCAACTAAGACACCCTTGCCTCGCGACCTGATTGCCCTTTCCCGAGCTGACTACCTGCCACAGGATGACATGCTCTTGCCCAACTACTTCGCAACCTGACCACACACCCGGCTCAATGGCTCACCTGATGCAACCAGGTACGCAGGATCGGAGTGCCCACCCAACCCAACTACCCACCTGTGTGACCCGGCTGCTCACCCAAACTGATTACACACTTATGAGAGCTGATTGCCCAATCAACCTGATTGCCAACCTCCATGACCTGACTGCACACGTGACCTGATTGTTTATCCTAGCCAACTACCTACCCATCTCTGACCCGACAACCCACGCCCAGCCTGACGACTCACCACAACTTGACAACCCACTAACCGATAGCCCAACTGACCTGAGATCCCCAACGTTCCGGCTACCGAGCCCCGACCCAACTACTAACCCTAAACGACATCTGAGTTACTGCTTCCCAAATGCTGATTTGACACCAGCTGGGAGGACAGGATAATCTGAACCAAGGTTGTCATTACCTTTCTGCACTTCTCTGTGATTTGGGTCAAACGGCCTGTGAGCTGCGAAGGGTTTGCTGCTCTTTCAGAGGAGAAGGTGCAGCTTAAATTAGTGGAATAATGAGAACTGGTGGAATGTGTTAAGGACGGATGAGACTGAAGCTAGTGTCAGTTTCATGATCTTCTGTATTAAGGCTTAGCAAACAGTTGAAGCTATTAGGTTATCCTCTTGGTACCTGGACGCGACCATCCACCAAGCTTGACTGCAGCACTGACCTGAACGTTCACCCGACCGGACTGTTCGCCCGACCGCACTATACCCCGGCATACTGCCCACCCTACCCAAACTGTACAGCCGACCCGAGTATACAACCGACCCGAATATACCCCTGACACGAAAATACCGCCGACCGAACTACCCCACCAACCGGACTACATCCCTAACCCGTGCATCCCTACACCCAGCTGACCCGAGTATCCAGCCAAACACTTCCCACCCTAACCGAATTACCCAGCCGATTCTGCTGTCAACCCGACCCAACTGCTTACCCGACCCAAATGCCCATCAGACCCAACTGCCCAAAAGACCCGACTATTCCCCCGACCTGACTCCCCAACAAACCCGACTGCTCAGTCGATTCGTCTATACTCCCGACTCGGCTGCTCACTCTCCCGGACTGCTCAGCCGACCCGTGCATGCATTCCATCCGACTACCTACACACACACTCAGCCAGTCACCCACTGATCCACTCATCCATTCAGTCACCAATCCACATTCATTCATTAACAGTCTTGTCACGTGTATAAACATAACTGAATATGGCAGATTGTGGAGTAAAATTAGATTCATGCCCTCTCTTCCGCCACCTTTTTTTCCACTCATTAGACTTGCCCTCGACAGTTCCGGTTCACCCATTTTAGCTTCGGCTGTGATCAAAAGTTCTGCCTGAAAATTGGTTGAATCCTTGGGGATCAGAAAACTTCAGGGGCAGTAACAATGCGCCCTACATTACAGCTGGCCGGAAGACCTGAGATATAAGGGCTTTCTTCTTGAATTCCACAGCCTGAATTCTTTGAACAAAGGGATTGTTTCTTCTATTAGTTCTAAAATTCTTATGTATTCTCATCTGTGGTCGTTTGTTCCTGATCCTTCAAATCATTAAAGCAGTGTGCTGTTTTCCTCCCTTCTTATGTTAAATCAGTGGAGCAAAACTTAACAAACTATGTCGATCATATATCAATTCAAACTCCACTAAATGTCAAGAAAGTGCAGTTAAACCAATTAATTAACACAGTTCTATAGAAGGTGGTAGTGACCTTGCATTTACTGACCAGAGAAGGATGGATTTTACAGGGGACAGCAGGCCAAATGACAAGGACAGTGCAGGAGACATTCCAGTCAAAGACCAGCAGACCCATCACTCTGGAATGGATAGTCGGAAAGTAGAGAAATGCCTTCTAACAGATGGTGCAGACTGGAAGACATTCTTGATTAGAATTAAAAAGATTGTCATGAAGTTTGTCCATATTGTTATCTCCGTATTTTGTAGTAACTGCCATCATTAGCCATTGAAATATCATGCGGCTTTTAGGCAAGAACTCACCCTGCAGCAAAGTTCAGTTTCTGGAAGAAGTGGTAATAAAATTATTTAAAGATGTGTTATTGCACGCTGATTCATAAACTTCAGAAAACTATAATCTTTTGATAAAAACAAAAAGCTAAAAGCTACTGCGGATGCTGGAAATCCAAAACAAAAAAAGAATTACATGGAAAAGCTCAGCAGGTCTGGCAGCATCGGTGGAGAAGAAATCAGTCAACGTTTCGAGTCTTCACGACCCTTCGGCAGAACTGAAGCATAGTTAGGAGAGGGGTGAAATATAAGCTGGTTTCAGGTGGGGTGGTGGGGGGGGTGGGGGGGTGGTGAGGGGGGGGGTCGAGGGCGGGGGGAGGGGGGGTTGGGGCGGGGGGAGAGAGAAGTTGAGGGTGTGGTGATTGTGGAGATAAGCAAGCAGTGATAGGAGCAAATAATCAAAAGATGTTACAGACAAAAGGATCAAAGAGGTGTTGAAGGTGGTGATATTGTCTAAGGAAGGTGCTAATTAAGAATGGAAGACAGGATACTCAAGGTACAGCTCTAGTGGGGGTGGGGTGGAAAGACTAACAAAGTTTTACTTTTAGATTTAAAAATAATGGAAATAGGTGGGAAAAGAAGAATCTATATAAATTATTGGAAAAAAAAGGGGAGGGGGGAGAAACGGGGTGGGGATGGGGGGAGGGAGGGGGTGGGGAGTTTAAGATCTAAAGTTGTTGAATTCAACTCTTTTGATACTGTGTGTAAATGAAATCATTTGTCATACATCATCATTTTAATTGACAACAATGAAAAAGGATTAGAGCAAGTTTTATAAATCGAGAATGGGTAGAATTACAATTATATTGATCGAGGATGAAACGACCTTTCTATCTATCTCTCAATATTTCTATCTATGTATCTATATATCACTTTCACTCTCTTTCTCTCACTCTCTCTCTCCCTGCCTCTCCCTCGCCGTATCTTTACCGCTGCCTCTTCCGTTCCGTTTCCCCCTTAATGTTGCTCCATCCCCATGTATCGCTCTAACAGCCCCCCGTCTCTCCGTCTGTCCCCGCCTCTCCCTCTATTCCTCCACCTCCCACTGTATCCTTCCGTCTCCTTCCCGCCCTCCCACCGTCACCCTCGCTCTCTTCATTTCCCTCTTTCTAATTCATCTCTCCCTCTCTCTCTGTCTCTCTCCAACTCCTTACCTCTCTCTCTGCCTCTATCCGCCTCCCTCTCTCTACATTTCCCTCGATCACTCTCTTTCTCACTCTCTGGCTCTCAGTCCCTCCCTCCCTATATTTCTCCATCCCTATCTATCCCTATCTCTTCCAGTCTCTCTCTCAGCCTCTCATGTTTTCTACCCCTCTGTCACTCCCCCTCTTTCCATCTCTCTACATATGTACATATCTTTCTACCTACTTATCTTATCTTCTTATCTATCTTCTTCCTCCCTCTTTTCTTTGTCGCTCTCTTTCTCTCTGCCTCTCGTACTCTCTCCTTGTCGCTTGTTCAGCCTCTACCCTCTCTCTCTCTGTCTCTCTGTATTATCTCCCTCTATGTCCCTATGCCTGTCCTTCTGCCTTTATTTCATGGCACCTCTGCTTCCCCCTCTCTCTCTCTCTCCCACTCTCTCTCTCTGTCTCTCTCCCTCTCTCTTTATCTCTCTCAATCTTTCCCTCTCCGTCTCTTTATAACTTCCTCTCCCGCTCTGTCTCCCTGCCTCTGTTCACCCCAACTCCATCTCCCTCTCCGGCTCACGGTCTTTCCATCTTTCTGGGCGTCTCCCCTTCTCCAACCAACTCCCACTGTACAGTTCTGCGTCCATCTCTGCCTCTATCCGCCTCCCTCTCTCAACATTTCCCTCGATCTCTGTCTTTCTCACTCTCTAGCTCTCAGTATCTCCCTCCCAATCTTTCTTCATCCCTATCTATCCCTATCTCTTCCTGTCTCTCTCTCTGCCTCTCATGTTTTCTAGCCCTCTGTCACTCCCCCTCTTTCCATCTCTCTACATATGTACATATCTATCTATCTATCTATCTATCTATCTATCTATCTATCTATCTATCTATCTATCTATCTATCTATCTATCTATCTATCTATCTATCTATCTATCTATCTATCTATCTATCTATCTATCTATCTATCTATCTATCTATCTATCTATCTATCTATCTATCTATCTATCTATCTGTCTATCTGTCTATCTATATATCACTTTCCATCTCTCTCTCTCTGTTTCTCTCTCTCTCTGTCTCCCTCTTCCTCTCCCTCATCTTCAATTTATCACTGCCTCTCTCGTTCCCTTTCCCCAATTCTGTTGCTCCCTCTCCATGACTCGCTCTCCGGGCCCCCGACTCACCGTTTCTCCCTGCTCCTCCCTTTCTCCCTCCACCTCCCACTGACTCCCTCCATTTCCTCTCGCATCCCACCGTCACCCTCTCTCTCTTCATTTCCCTCTTTCTAATCCATCTATCCCTCTCTCTCTCCCTTTCTCCAGCTCTTTACCTCTCTCTCTCTCTTTCTATCTTCCTCCCTCTTCTCTCTGTCCCTCTTTTTATTTCTCTGATTCACTCCCTGCATTTCTTTCTCTCCCCCTGTTGATCTTTCTGCCTCTCCCCTCTCACTGTGTCTATCTCTCTTCACTCTCTCTAAGTCCCAATAACCGTATTTCTCTCACAGTCTCGCCATCTCTCTCGCCATCTCCCGTTCTCTCACTCAACTCCCACTGTGTACTTCTGCCCCCATATCTGGCTCTCTCCGTCTCCCTCTCCCTCCATTTCCTTCTCTGATTATCTGTCTCACTCTCTGGCTCTCAGTTTCTTCCTCCCAATCTTCCTCCATCCCTATCTATTTCTATCTCTTCCTCCCTCTCTCTCTTTGACTCTCAACGTCTCTACCCCTCTGTTTCTCTCTCCCTCTCTTCCTCTATCTATCTATCTATCTATCTATCTATCTATCTATCTATCTATCTATCTATCTATCTATCTATCTATCTATCTATCTATCTATCTATCTATCTATCTATCTATCTATCTATCTATCTATCTATCTATCTATCTATCTATCTATCTATCTATCTATCTATCTATCTATCTATCACTTTCTCTCTCTCTCTCTCTCCCTCTCTCTCTGTGTCTCTGTCTTCTCTCTCTCTATGTCCCTCTATCTATCTGTCTGCCTCTCCTTCTCTGTGGTTCTGTTTTTCTCTCTCACTCCATCTTTCTCTCTCTATATTTGTCTCTTTCTGTCTGCCTCCCTCTCTCTGTCTCTTTCTTTCTCTCTCTATGCCTGTATCTCCCTGTAACGGTTTTTCTCTCTGCCTCTCCTTCTCTGTTTCTGCCACAATACATCTCCCTTACCACCTCTCTCGCTCTGCCTCTCCCTGTCTGTCTCTTCATCTCCGTTCCCCCAACCCCTCCACCGCTCTGACTTTCCCTCTCTGGCTCTCCATTTCTGTGTGTCTTTCTCCCTCTACATTTGTCACTTTGTCTCTCTTCATCTCTCTCTCTCTCTTTCTCTCTCTCTCTTCCTCTCTCTATCTTTCTCGGTTTCTTTCTCTCTATATCCCTCCAGCTCTGTCCCTCTCTCTGCCTCTACTGCTCCATCGCTCCCTGGCCATCTCCCCTCTTCATGCCTCAGTTCCAGCTTTCTTACTCTCCTTCTCTAGCCCATCTCCCCTTCTCTCTTCGTCTCCCCCTGTCTATCTCCATCTCCATCTCTCTTACTCTCTCTCTCTGGGCATCTCCCTCTATTTCTCCCTCGCCCTCTCTTTCTCTTTCTCTCTCTCTCTCTCTCTCTCTCTCTGCCTCTCTCTATATGACCCTCCAACTCTCTCTCTGTGTCGCTATCTCTTTCTCTCTCTTTCTGTCTCTCCAATTTCCCATGAACCAGCAAAGCTCAGCCTGAATTGACCCCCACTCCGTTAACCATTAACCCTGACCTCACTTATTCCTTATGCCCTCAGTTCTTCTGACCGTCACACTGGTGCTTTCTGGAGTTGTCTTCCTATTTCCGATGGAAGAATTGAGGTCCAATCAGTGTGAGCAAACGCGCTGATATACTTGCAGCACCCATCCCACCCCAATGTGGTTAGAGTGGATAAGAGCGTCGGGTGGTGGGATTTGGGGGTGGGGGCGGTGCGCGTGTTCGCGAGGGTGGGGTCTGTTCAATGATTGGCGGTTGTCCATGATATACAGGCAGCCTGGCCAATGGGAGAGCAGAGCTGTATGGATTTGGTTTTGTTTTCTGCCCAGTCAGTGACAGCTATCCACGATGACAGGCAGCTGTGAAAATGGAAGGCTCGTGATGTTTGTAGTTGCGTTTTACAGCATTGTCAGTGAGGGGAATCCTTGAAGAACAGGCAGCCAGGCCAATGGGAGTGCATATATGTTAGCAGGTGAATTTTATGTCATTAGTGAGATGTCGCTGTAATGGATAACCAGCCCGTCCAAGAAATGCAGAGGTGTTAGATGGCGGTTCTCTCTGTCCAAGCAGTGAGGGGTTCTCAAGGATGGCCACGCCCAAGCCAATGGGAGGGCAGAGATGTTTGAAGGTCGGTTTTCTATTTCCACTTCATGAGGAATATGGTTAATGGAGAGGCAGCCCAAGAATTGTGAGGGCAGCGATGTTTGGAGGTGTGTTATTTTTTCAGCCCAATCATTGAACGGTGTCCATGATGGACAGGCCAACGTGATAGCAGAGCTGTTAGGGTGTGTTTTATTCTGTGCAATCATTGAGGGGCATCAATGATGGAAAGACACGCTGACCAATGGAAGGGTAGAGATGATCAGCGGTGTGTTTCTCTGTCCCATACGTGAGCTGCATGCTTGATGGATAGCCCTTGGCCAATTTGACGGCAGAATGTTAGGAGGTGGGTTTTCTCTGTCCAATAAGTGAGGAGTATGCAAGATGTCAGACAACCCTACCATTTTGAGGGCACAGATGTTAGGAAGTGTTTTGGTTTTCTTTGCAATCTGTGAGGGATATCCATGATAGACAGGCAGCCAGCTGAATGGGGATGGGGGAGCGGGGAGGGGGCATGTGCAGAGCATTTAGGACATGGGCTTTTCTGTCCAATCAGCGAACGGCCTTTGTGATGGACAGGCAACCGTGCCAATGAGGAGTTAGTGATGTTAAAAACAGCGTTATTCACCCCAATCTACGAGTGGCATCCATGATGGACAGACAACCTGGTAAAAGGGAAGGGCAGAAATTTTAGCAAATGGATCTTTTGTCCAATAAATGAGAAGTGTCCATCATGCAAAGCCAGCCTGGCCAATTTGAGGGCAGAGAAGTTCGGTGGTGATGTTTTTTCCCTCTGTACAGTCAGTGAGGCCTGTCCATAGTGGATAGGCAATCCGCCCAATGGGAACTGGCAGTTTTTAAGTTCTTCTCGTGATTGAATGAACTGAAGAATTCGAGTCAAGTGATATTTCAGCACATTCTTCAACTGTTGTCTGGACGGAGTCTGTGTCAAGGCATAAATAGCAGTGTTAGTGCAGCTGCTCAGGAGCTGCAGCAACAAGCCCAATTGTACAACAAAGTAATCTAACCAAACAGAGTTAAACCCCAAATCATACATCCAGCTCCATATAGAATAAATAGTTAAGGATGACTACAACAGGATGAAATTCGCCGAGATCGCAAAGAGCAAAATAATGGATTTCCTTCGGCCCTCCATCTCCAGGTCTCTGGGACTCTCCCCACTGCAGGCTCTGCTGCTCACTATAATGTGTCTAACGGTGAGAACATTGAGCAGCATAATCAGGACAAAAGGGAGACCTGGAGTTTGAATGAGGTGGAGGAACTCAATTGTTCCCCAATAGATCCGCCACTGCCATGGCAACCAGGTAAGAAGTGACACATTTGGTAATACCACAGTTTCTCCACATCATTATCACAACTGTGAGTAAGTTTACTGTAAGGAACAGAAACAAAAATTAAATTATGCACCAGCCTTTTGAAGAAGTTAACATTTTACATGAGGAGCTGTTGATATTTTCAAATTTGTGATTGATCCTGTGACGTACTGAAGTCCATCGTCATGAAATAACAGACAAATAGGTCTCTGATACATTGGAAGAAAGTAGAGTTTAAATTATAAACACTGGAGGTGCGGTAGGAATGGAAGGAGCAGTGACGGGGAGTGAGACATAATAACGGTGCTAAAGTTGAAATAGGAACGACGGGATAAGGGGAGGTCTAAGGAGTGAATGGAGAAGTTATGAGTGACAGTGAGTTGAGGGTGATTGGGAAAAACCAGACGTAATGGTTGAATTACAGACAGTGAAGAGATGTAGGATAATTTCTACTTTTTCCCACTTCTCTGCTGATATACACAGTCTCAAACTCTCACAAACAGTCTCTCTTTCTATCATGCGCACAGAGCCACATGCAGACATCTCAAGCTCAATTAAGAATGGGGAATTAATGCTGGCCTAGCCAGCGAAGCCCACATTTCGTAAAAAAAATAATAATTAATTTCAAAATGCTTTCACACACACACACAAAAGCACACACACTCACACACACGTTGTGACACACACAAGCAAACGCAAGGCCACACAAACATGCAAAGGCAAAACGCCACACACAGTTACAAACACATGTACACACACGCACAATCACAGACGCACATACTCAAAGTATTCGCGTGCAAACTGTCTTGCACACACACGCGCACTGACACGCTCAGAACACACACACGCTCAAACACGCAAATACACACACAGACAAAAACATAAAACCGCATACACACGTACAGTCACACACATGTTCAAACACACACACGGAAGCAAACATGCGCACTCAATCTTGCATGCAGACACACCGACACCCACAGAACACACAAAGACACAAACATGCATACACACATTGTCAAAAGCACATATGCACACACACGCACATTCACATTCAAACGTGCAGACACACACTCAAGCACTCAAACACATGCACACACACACACAGTTTCGCAATAGTGACAGTCCAAGAAAGCTCCATGTGGAGCCATCGCTGTTGGAAATGAGGTTTAGCTTCATAATTTACTTGTGGTTAGACTTTCTGTGTTTGACAAAGTGCTCAGTTAACTTTAGTTTCACTTATAAAGGTGCCTGCATTTCTAATGACAATTTAACCACTTGACGCATATGAAAGCAAACACGAGTAGGGAAATTTGGGCTGTTGGCTAGTAGCAGCGATCCAGATCAGCAGAGCCCTCCCACAGGAAGACACAGGTAAGTGTTTGAGTTCAGCCTGAAGCAGGACGCCAGGGATGCTGGAGCAAAGGGCCAGAGAGCAGGTTTCAATCCATAAGGAAAGGGTTGCTGATTCCAGGGGAGATGAACAAGAGAAAATCCTCAAAAAATCTTCTAGTTAATGGAGAGAGACGAACCTGGGAAAGGCCCTATTATGTGAAGGTAAGAGGGAGTGGTGGAGAATCAGGGATAGTCAGCATGGCTTTGTCAGGGAGAGATCATGTCTAACAAATTTGATTATTTTTTTCCAGGAGGTGCTTAGGTGTGTAGATGTGGGTAGCGCAGTTGATGTCGGCTGCATGGATTTCAATCAGGCTTCTGACATGTTCTCGCATGGGAGAATGTGCAAAATGTAAGAGTCCATGATAGCCAAGACAATTTGAAAAATTGGATCCAGAATTGGCTTAGTGGCAGAAGGCAGGGTGTGATGGTCTAATGTTCTGTTTTTTTCGCGACTGGAAAACTGTGATGGTCGTGTACTGCTGGGATCAGTGCTGGGACTCTTACTATTGCAGTCGACATTAATGATTTAGACCTGAATATAGTAGGTATGTTCAGTAAGTTCGCAGATGAGGTGAACATTGGTTGTGTTATAAATAGTAAGATTCCATGACGAAATACGTGGTCTGTCAAGATGGGTGGAGGAGTGGCAAATGAAATTTGATCTTTAGAATTGTGAGCTGATGCATTTTGAGAGGGCTAACACTGCAGGAGAATACAGAAGGAATGATTGGATCCCAACAATTGCAGATGATCGGAGAGATTTTGCATGTCCATATATCGCTGAAGGCAGCAGCACTTTTGATAATGTGTTTAAGAAGGCAGATGGCACATTGCTTTTATTAGCCGAAGCATAGAATATAAGATCAGGGAGGTTTTGTTGGGGCTATATAAACACAACTGGATCACTGAGTGCAGTTCTGGTCGCCACATAATAGGAAGGATGTGATTGCAATGGAGAGGTTGCAGACTTAATTCACCAGAACTTTGCCTGGGCTTGAGCCTTCAGCTATAAGATAGAGTGCGAAGGAAAGGGTTGTTTTCCTCAGGGCAGAGAAGACTGAGGGGCGACCTGCTAGAGGTATACAAAATAATGAGCGGCATTGATAGTATACATTGAATGAAACGACTCCACTTTGCGAAGGTGTTAACGACCAGGTAATGGGCAAGAGGCTCAGAGGGGATTGGTGGGGAACATTTTTCACTGAGTGGGTGTTTGGAATCTGGAACACACTAGCAGAGGGGGTGGTAGAGGTAGGAACCCTCACAAATTTAAGAATCATTTAGATGTGCACGTCAAAAGCCATGGCAAAAAGGTTACGGACCATGTGCTGGGAAATAGCATTAGAATAGAATATTTGATGGATGGCACGGTCACGATGAGCAGAAGGGCCTCTTTCTGTGTTGTATAACTCTGTGACTCTATGATTATGACTCTAAAGGCTTCAGGCTTCAAGTTAAAACCTTCAAGCTTAAGATATAAATGTTGAGAGGCCAGAAGGCCCAAAGAGGCAACTGAAGGGCTGCAAATCTTTGCTATTGGCAAGTGAAGGTGTGGTACTGTTCACAGCTGAGGCCGTGAGAGACTGTTTGAATGCATGTAGTGGCCCAGGGGAGAGGGGCATTGGAAGGAGGATTTGGACACTGGAGGTGAACCATTGCGGAAGGCATCTGAGAGGAGGCATCGATTTGGCAGAGGGCTCCCAGGCAATGTCTTAGAGAGTGGAGATTGGACACACTTCTGTGAAAGACGGTATTTGCTGAGACCGGCTGGCTCAAGATGCAACAACCATCTGGGTGGATTAATGGGAGATCCATAAAGTTTGTAAGGGTGACATTTGTCATTTGCTTTCAGAGTGTGATGTGCCTGACCACAGTCTGCCTTTTAGTTCACATGGTCTGTCCACTTCATGTGAATTTGAGTATAAGATAGGTTTTGTATCTAGTGTGATTAACACAAACCTGTATATATATATATATATGTAAATGCATAGTTGTGGGAAAAGGAGTATAGTAATTTAGTTCATCCATTCTTGTTTAATAAATGTTTTATTATTTGAATGCACACACATACACGCACACACAAAATCTCTTACAAACACTCCCTGTCTGACACAAACACACAGAGACGCACATGAACAGAAAGAAAAACAAACACACATTCAGAAGCACAAACACACACATATACACAGCACACAATCACAACATACAAACACACATACGCACAATCACAGAGAAACTCACACAAACACACAGAGACGCACACGCACATGCACACTCAGACACAGAGCCACAGAAATGCACATGCAGACACATAAACACATGCATTTGCACAGAACAGACACACGCCACACTCATAGACACACATGCCCACACACACTTACACAACACACACACATAGACGCACGCACGCTCACACAAATATCTACATTCAGGCACAAACATGCACTCAAACACAGATGCACTCACGGACTCATTATCTCTCTCTCTCTCACTCTCACACAACCACACTCACACACATAGATACACAGAGCACGCAAACACATACATACTCACACACAGACATGCACACAGAGGCACATGCACACACGCAATCACACACAAACACACACGCACATAAGAACACACTCTATCTCTCTTTCCCTGTCACAAATGCACATATACACACACACACACACAGCCGAACACACACGCTATCACACACATATTCTCACCCATACATTCCCACACACATAATCACATGCACTCACTCACCGCACGCCCACACCCACTCACACGCAGACTGGCACACATACAAAATAATATACACATACACTCACTACACACACACACACTTAGACATTCAAATGCTCGTATGTGAACAGTTTAACGCACGCACACACAAAACACAGGCACACGCATACACATACGCACCCACTCAAGCAGTCATATACATACTAAAATTTACGCACACTTGCACCGACACCCACACACGCACGCAGTCACTCACACATACGTACTCAGACATACACACAGAAGCACACACTCACACGCACAAAAACATGCAAACAAACACACTATCTCTCACTCTCTCTCTCGCTAACACACACAGTCACACACACACAAAGGTACACACACACGCATGCAGGGAAACACATAAGCACTCAATCGCACACACTCACATACTCAAGAACAATCAGACAGCACACACACACACACATGTACACGCACATGCACGCATATTAACAGATGCACAGAAATATACACACAGTACATGCACACAAACAACCACGTACACAAACGGAGAAACATCTTGAGGATTCCTATTAAAGTGATCATAATCAGCAGTCTGCCTCCATCTTTGCTGTCGATTTCGGGTGACCACCATGTCCAGGGTTAGAAGGATTTAAGTGCACAGCCTGGGCAATATTTTCAACCGTTTCTACTTCACCATTGTATATAGCCTCCCCAGGATGTTTCCTTGGCTATGGCTCCTTGTTATGATGAACAGTGTTTGTGCCACACAGGGGTGAAGCTTTGATTCCAACACAATGAAAAGGCAGGTGTAGCAGAGCAGGGCCCATTCCCTGTGCTTTCTGCAGCCTTCAGACCAAAGTGATGGTCCGGCTTCACATTCGGTGGTCACTTTACGCTTGCTGCACCTCGACGTTCCTTTACATTCGTTGGCAACCTTCACAGGTCTCTGGCATTCTCTCCGTGTGCTTTCAGCAGCTTTAAGGTGGAACTGGCTCTCATATCATCAGCATCTGAGACCGGTGACGCTGTGCCCTTAAGTGGTCCGCTGCTGACTGCGGACAAAGGATCAGGTGCATTCAAAGTTTAATGGCTGCATCTTCATGGTATGTTCCTGATCACAGACCACAAGTGAGCTCCCCTAAACCAAACAGAATTCAGACATTCTCAGAGGTTACATGAGGATTTATGCAGGGTCCTCACTGCTTGTCAACATCAGCCTCCTAGAATCGAAAGAATACTGGGGCCTCCAGTGCATCTCCATGACAGGAGCATTCTCACTGAGGGTATGTGGGCTGCTATAATCCAGAGGGAAGTCAAACGTTCACAGATGCAATGTGATGTTCTATGGTGTCTCCTCACTGCAGGCCGCCATCAACCTCCACAAAGAGAACTGCTATGAGGGCCTCCCGAGCACGCTGGCCTCGGTCTGCACAGTGTGATGTCCCCATTCTATTCATTCTCACCTTCGAGGAACTCCTCACACTCATTCCCATGGACATCGGAGGATTTGCCCAACTCCTCCAATTCCTCGTCAGCCAGCTACTCTGCTTGTAGCAGTGCCAGATTGTAACGGGCGGGAAAGACGATGATGATACCTCACACTCTCTGTGGACGATATTGCAAGGCTCCACCAGAGAGGTTCAGGCACCGGACCCTCATTTTCGAGACTAGATCGCTCTCCTTCAGTCTCAGGCCGCCTCATGGATGTCATCAGTCACGCCCTGTACGGGAAGCCCTTGCCCCAGGGGAGACATCCCTGCAGCCTCTGTGGACCCTGGAACTTGTCAGGGATCGGAGACCGACTGAGACACCCAACTGTCAGAGATAGTGACACACAGGGACATCCGTTCTCTTAAGAATCAACGTTCCATCCGAAGTCCTGGGAGGCAGCAGTGCCCTATTCCATGGAGCACGGCCTGGACATCCCCCTGGCACTTTTAGACACACAAAGGGGCACACTGTTCCCTGAAGGACCCAGCTTCCCTCCGGAGTCCCGGCAGGCAGCAGTGCCCCGAGTCACAAGACATCGCCTGGACATCCTCCTGACAGAGGTAGACGCACACACACACACACAGTGTGTGTTCTCTGAATGACCCAGTTCCCTCCAGCCACCACAAGTGGTGCTTGCATGAAGATTGTAGAAGTCATCAGCTCCACTGGTGACCATCAGGGGACCCGGATACAGTGTCGATAGAGCTTCACTGACATTCTTCAGTCTGCCAAGGTGAGTGAGATGTCCCTACTGGGCACACTTGCAGCATGTAAGACCTCAGGTTGGCACGGTGCATGATGCTCAGCAGCACCATCGCAGGCTGCACTCTTTGTCAAGGTGAAGCAAACAATGTCAATTATAAAGGATGGCAATGAGGAGAATAATCTGTAGATTTTTTTGGAGGAATCCCCAATCACCGTGGCACGATGAGACACCACACCACCCTTTCCCTCTTGTCCTTGCAGGAGAAGAATGTAGCTGAAACCCGAGAGCTACAGATGATCGGGAGTAGCGCCACAAATTTCCTTGACATTGACCCTGTGGAGAAGCAGCCAATTCACAATGAGAGAAAACAATCCTTTGAACATATGGGAGGCAGCAATCCCCCCTTCCCCCATGTTCACACGTCCCTGGTGTAGATCCAGATTTGCGGTTGGTGACATGGGCTGTGGGGGCAGGGTGGGGTGGCGTGGGCGGGTCTGTGACCCGAATGGGATCTAGGCATTGCAGCTCGGGTGTGAATGGCTAATGTGTAACTTCAAGGTACGAGAGTCTTTTGCTAGGGAGACTGTGAATAGCAGCAGCCAAGTACCGGGGTAGCATTGGAATAAGGTCACTAAGAAAGAGGATGCTCTGCATTATCTCATCTCATGACTGCCTTGTGTTTCTCTCAAGGTCCCCGGAGCTGCGATCCCAACCCCCCCCCCCCCCCCCCCCACCACGGAGAGGAGTCAGGAATGAGGCAGAAGGATGAGATAGGCACGACCGAGGAAACAACTTTACCACCAGCGCTCTCAGCAGGCACCAAAACAAAGACCAATCGTATGGGTGCAATTGTGGATACAGAATGGGGAGAACTGGGTGATGAGCACAGAATCAGTGTACAGGAGGTGGTTTTAGCGGCTCAGTTTCCGTTCACAGATCCACCTGGAGGCGTGGGGTGGAGGGAAGGACAATCACAAAGGTGGTTCCCGGTCAGTGAGAACCAGTATCTGGAATCTCGGTTGGCATTTCGCAATTTGACCTACAAGAGCAGATAAGTGGCCATTGGACTGAGCTTATTGAGATATTGAGGTGCAGCAACTTTGGATACACGAGTCCAACGTGACCGAGGCCTCAATCGTGCCTGTGTTGTGAAGCCACTCTGTTCGTGGCCAAGTGATAGTGGCCAGCCTCATGGTGAGCCTTTAGCAGCAGCTGCAGGATCTCCTGCGCTGTCACACAAGCCCCGTTGCAGTCATGCAAGAGGAGCTCAGGGCCCTGAACAGCACAATTCCGTGGATGAAAGATCAGTGTTATCGAGGGGATGGCAGCTGTGCCCAGCCCAGCTCACCCCATTCAGCCATTGGGCACCAGCCAATGGGATGAAAAGGTGGATAAGGGACTGATGAAATTTGAGACAATATCACCCTCCTCTGATTCCTCGACCCCTCAGCTTGAATCAACACCTGATATTCGGTTGCAAGCGAGGGCGGATGCCGCTGCAGGGTTGCAGGTAATGCCGTTACAGGGAGGGCCCCAACGGGTTCCTGCACAAATAGGCTGAGCACCACGACCCTTACAGTCATATAATCAGAGAAGTGAGCAGCCTGTCCCCAAACCCTCCCAGGGAGCAAGGGGCGCACCAAATGATACTGACCATGAGTAGGGGGCACCACGATGGTTGAAGCACTACTAGGGACACTGTGGCGTGCACATCAGTAGTTTATTCTCCAGAAAATAATTTAACATCTATCTGTTGAAAACAAAACTTTTTCGCAAAAAACATCAAACTCTTCACACAACACCTAAAACACCTTGAAATCACTGTATGGTGAGAGGGCATCATTGGAGGAAGTGATGGCCTAATATTATCATCACTAGGCTAGACACCCAAGTAATGGTCTGGAGACCTGGGTTCGAATCTCACCTCGACACATGGTGAAAATTTAATCCAATAATCATCTGGAATTAAGAGGCTCATGGTGGCCATGGAAATGATTATCGCTTAAAACCCATTAGGCTCACTAATGGCTTTTAGTGAATGAAATCTGTCGTACTTACCTGGTCTTCTCTTGTGACTGCAGACCCTCATCCACAGCAATGAGGTTAACTATTAAATTCCTCTGAAAGAGAATTGAAGCAAGCCAAACTGATGTATTAAACCGTTTAAATGGTCTAAAAGGAATGAAGTCAGTCGGACCACCTGGCCTTGACCACGGCACCTGGGACAACAATTGCGAACTCAGCACTGTCGGCCCTACAAAGTACTCTTTGCCAACACCTGGGGGCTAGTGACAGAATTGGGTGAGGTATATAACAGCCTAGTCAGGCAACAGCCTGACATAGTCATACTCACAATGTCATACTTCATTTTACAAATGACGCCCCAAAAATTACGATTACTATCCCTAGATAGTTCCTGTCTCATTGGTAGAACAACCAGAGAAGAGGAAACAGCAAATTAGGGAAGAGGGGTGGAGGTGGGGAGGGCATTGGTGGGTGGTGAAGTTGAGGTGGGAGCCACCAAAATTGTCTCCAAATCCATGAAGTCTCATGACATCAGGGCAACCATGGCCAGGGAAAACTCCTGCTGATTACCACGTACCGCTCTCCCACAACAGATGAATCAGTGCTCCTGCATTCTGAACATTACTTCGAGGAAACAGTGGGGTTGCAAGTGAGCTGAATGCATTCTGGGCGTGAGAATTCACAGTTCATCAGCAGGAGTGACTCAGCAGTATCACCACTGACAGGGCTGGCCGAATGCTAAATGAGATAACTGTTAGACTGGACTTGTGGCAAATGGTGAGGAAATCAACAAGAGGCAAAAGCATACCTGCCTGCCGCAGATTCATCTGTCCATGACAGTATCGATAGGGTTGTTCACCACGCAGTCCTTATGCAGAAGAAGTCCTATCGTTACATTGAGTATACCCTCTATCTTGTTCCGTGGCATTAACTTTGTCCAAAATAGGATAAATTTCGAACACCTCACAACTCTAAAGTCGAGATTCATGAGGCTCTGTGGGCAGTCAGCAGCACCACAATTGCATTCAATCAGAATCTGCAACGTCGTGACACCACATACCTCTCATTCTACGTTTACCAGCAAGCCGGGAGATTAAGCCAGGTTGAAAGAATATTGAAGGAGGACATACCAGGAGAAGCACCAGGAATACCTAAGAATGTGGCGAATGTGCAACACAGGACTACGTGCTTTCCTGGCAGCATATGCAGCAAGTGATAGAGCTAAGTGACCGCGCAAAGAATGGATGAGCATAAGCTCTGAAGTACTGCCACGTCTAGTTGTCAACGGTCGTGGGCAATCACGCAACTGACAGGAGGTGGTGGCTGTACAAATAACCCCATCCTGAATTATGGTGGAGCGAAGAACATCATTGCAAAAAATCCTACTGAACCATGTGGAAAACTTTCCAGTCAGAAAGGTGAATGGCCTCCTCCTTAAGTCCCCAGCATCACAGGTGCGATCGTTTAGCTAATTCACTCCATGTGGTATAAAGAATCGGCTGAAGACAGTGGATACTGTAAAGGCCATGGGCCCTGACAATATTCCGGCAATAGTTCTGAAGATGTGTGCTCCTAAACTTGCTGCACCCGCAGCCAAGATCTTCCAGTTTCCCTTCAACACTGTCATCTATCCAGAAATGTGGAAAAGTGCCTAGGAAAGCCCTGCACTCAGAAAGCAATACAAATCCAGTCCGGTTCATTACCGCCCCATCAGTCTACAAACGATCATTAGTAAAGTGATGGACGGGATCATTAACAGGGCTAACAAACGGTACTTGCAAAGCAATGACTTTCTCAATGGCACCCAGTTTGTTTTTCCTCCACGGTCACTCAGTTCCTGACCTTGGCTCAAACATGGAAAAAGGGCTGAAATCCAGACGTGATGTGAGAGTGATTACATTGAATATCAAACCGACATTGGCCCAAAGTGACATCAAAGCAATCTAGCAAAACTGGAGTCAATGGGGAACAGGGGAATAACTATATGCTACTTGGCGTCATGCCGAGAATAAAGGCAGATGATAGTTCATGCTGGATGAAAATCGGATCAGTTCCATGACATAACTGCAGATGTGACTCAAGGTAGTGACATATGTCCAACCATCTTCAGCAGCTTGACCATCAGTCATCATTCCATCATAAGGTCAGAAGTGGGGAATTTCAGTGATGACTTCACAATATTAAGCACCATTCGTGACTCCTCGGATACTGCAGCATCCATGTCCAAATGCAGAAAGATCTGGAAAATATCTAGACTTGGCCTGACATGTGCCCAGTAACATTCACAACACACAAGTGCAAGGCAGTTGCCATCTCTAACAAAAGACAAACTAACCATCGTCCATTCACATTCATTGTGTATACCATCACTTGATCCCTCACTATCAACATCCAGGGAGTGTCATTGACCAGCAACATAACTGGATTAGACCTATACATACCATGGTTACGAAGAGCATGTCAGATTCTAGGAATCCTGTAGCGAGGAATTCACCTTCTCACACTCCAAGGTCTCTCCACCATCTACAAGACACGAGGCAGGAGTGTGTTTGAATGATCTCCACTTACCTGGATGAGCGCAGCTCCAACAACACTAAAGAAACACGACACCATCAAGGACAAAGCAACCTGCTTAATTCCCACCCCACCACAAACATCCACTTCCTCCACCGCCAACGAATAGTGACAACATTGTCCAGCATCCGCAAGATGAACTGCAGGAACTCACCAAACCTCCTTAGAAAGCACCTTCCAAACCCATGTTCCCCACCAATTTGAAGGACAAGGGCTGCAGGCACTTGGGAACCCACCACCTGGAAGTCCCCCTCCAAGCCATCCAACATCCTGACTTGGAAATAGATCGCTGATCCTTCACTGTCACTGGATCACCCTCCCAAACAGAACCTACCATTTTGATGCAACTGTCCCGCACTGTCTTAAATAGAATAACATCCATCACATGTGTCCATCCATTTAGCTTTGGGAGAGATTTGCTCAGACTCGAAAAGTTAACTTTGTTCCTTTCTCCATACATGCTGCCAGGCCTGCTGTACATTTCCCGTTTTTTTCTGTTTTTTTCATCACTGATGCAGACAGATGTTTGAGTAAAATATGAAGCTACACAAGGGCTTTTTTTTTTCTTTCTTTTACGCTCTGAAAAAACATAAATTCTAAGTCCCAGACTGAATAAAGACATAAAGTATCGAGGGTGAATCCCGAATATATTCATCTGATGTGATTCTGTTTACATTAAGAATGAAATATTCTGCAGTCTTAAGTGTATCTCCATAGTCACCAGATCTGCCGTTTCACTGTAAATCCATCGATAGGTTGGTACATGGAATAAGCCTATTCTTCTGGTAACACCAACTAGTCAAAATATGTAGGTGGGGAAACGTATTTTATCCCATTGTAATCAATGAAGACTTACAGCCTTTCACGTGGTAAGTGTCTTGTCAATTCGGGGTTGGCGACCACATGCTTCAATTTTGTAACAAAAACAGCTAAAACACTGAATTAACGGTTTTGTGTCTGAATTAAGCGGGTGAATAGCCATCTTTAATATAAATTCATATGCCTGAGCTGATAGTTATTGCAGAGATTTTTGATAAACGAGGGGTTGTAATGTAACTGGGGATAGGCAAGATTTCGCTTCGGATCAGCCAGGATCGTTTTGAATGGTGGTGCAGGATTAAGGGCTGAAGGCAAGGCTCTTGCTCCTAATTCGTATGTCCGCATGCATCTACGACCCAGGGTGCTGAAATAGGCCGCTCTAGCGATATTAGATGTTTTGGCTGTTGCCTTTCAAATTTATATGGGATATGAATTGTTCCTGCAGCTTGGAAGTTTGCAAATGTAACCCCAATGTTGAAGAAAGGAGGGAAGAGAGAACAGCGAACTATTGACCGGTGAACCTAACATCAGTAACAGGGAAAGTTCATTATAAAGTATGTGATAACAGGACACTTTGAAAATGGCATGACTGGGCAAAGTCAACATGGATTCAATAAAGTATTCATGTTTAACATGCCTGTTTAATTGTTTAAAGAATAAAACCAGCAGAATGGTTATGGGGCATGGGGGGGATCAATGAATTGGTATATTTAGGTTTTCAGAAAGTTTTTCATAACGTCACACATATAAGTTTCGTGATCACAGTTTGAGCACAAGGCGTTGTGGTGAATATGCTGGCCTGGATTGAGAACTGGTTAACGGGGACAAAACAGAGAAAGCATTGAATTTGTCAGATCAGTTTGGCAGGCAGTAGGTACTGCAAAATCAGTGCGTGGCCTCCAAATATTCACGATATGTATCGATGGTTTGGGATTAATTGTAACAATTCCAAGTTTGCTGATGTCATAAACCTAGATGGATGTGTGAGTTGTGAATAGAAGCAAAGGCGCTTCAAGAGGATCAGGGGGCTAAACAAGTGAGCAAAAATTTGGCATATGGAATACAAGGTGGACAAATGTGAGGTGAGCCACACTCGTGCGGAAAATAGAAATACAAAATGTTTCTTAAAAGGTGAGAGGCTGAGAAGTGTTTAACTTGAAAAGAACTTAGGATGCAACATGTGGGTACAATAAACAATGGAGAAGGCTCATGACATATTGGCATTTATTATAAGAGGACTTGAGTATAGAATTAAAAATATCCTACTGCAAGTATATAGAATCTTGATGAGACAGCATCTGGAGTGTTGTCTGCTGCTTTGGCCTCTGTACCTAAGGAAATATGTATTTGCCATCGGCAGAGTGCAACAAGGTATCACCAAATTAATTCCTGGGATGGAGTGTTTGATCTTTGAGGAAAGATAAAATAAACTGGCTCGATATGGTAGGTTTAAGAAGGATGTTCCCACTTGGCTGGATGTTCTAGAACAAAGGGGCTAGTCTCAGAAAAAATGGCATGCCATTTAGGACTGTGATGAGGGGGTTTTTATTTTACACTCAGTGGGTACTGGATCTTTGGAATCCTTGCCCATTAGGGCTGTGGAAACTTAGCTTATTCAGCATGTTCATGACTGAGATACGCAGCTTTCTACATGTCAAAATCATCAAGGAATACTGTGATAGTGCAGGAAAATGGTGTTGAAGTGGAGGATCAGCCATGATCTGTTTTAAATGTGGATCAGGCTTAAAGGGCTGGAGGCCTAGTTCTCCTCATTTTTCTTATGTCTTTATATGATGAATGTGGTAGCTTGCATTTTAGGGAACGAGCGAATACGAGTTTACAAATCAGCCCTGGGTCAAATGGAGCATGGAGTTTGGAAACATCCCCAAATATCAGACAGCGCTGGTAGTGGGCCTGATGGACAGGTAATAGAGTAAATTACTGAAACTGAATATAATAGCTTCAACCTTTCCAAATTTTAAATGGCAAGAACTGTCCTACAGATAAACATGTTATACTGAAAAAAATAATTGAATAGAGAGACTTACCAGGAACACCAACAATTTCCAGAATGGGATAGTAACCTGCTTGAATAACCAAAAGTACGCATTTAATCCGCCATGCTAAAGATGCAAAATCTCGTGAAATACAATAAAGACCATAGGATAAACTCCACTCCATTGTTGGATCATTCCAATATATTGTTGTCAGAATCTGATCCATTTTTGTATCATTCCAATCCATCGTGTTCAGATTCTGATCTCTTCTGTTCCACTTCCTGGAGCCGCTGATCCCTGTTATTGTCGGAGGCGGGGCTCCCGTTGACACGAAGTGATAACGCATTGAACGGAGTCCCTTATTAATAGCAGAGCGGAACCCTCCAGTTACGCTTTTGGAATCTATGTAGACTGACATTAATTACAGTCACTGAACAAACATGGTCAGTTAACCCCTTTCAATCCAACACTTCTTATGTTAAATGAAATAGAACATTTACCCGGTCTGGATGAGATCTAAGAAGTTCGCTGAGGAAAGGAATGGTGGAAATAACGAAGGAACTGACCATAATCTTTCAATCCTCCATGGATATGGGAATGGTGCTAGAAGACTGGTATGTTGAAAATATTCCAACATCTTTATGAAAGGAGAGAGGGATAAACCAAGGAACAACAGTGCAGTCAGAATAACCATGGTGGAACTTTGGGTAAAACTTTTGAATTGTATAATCTGGGATGAATTTAATAAAACCCATGATCAAGGATAAAATACTCCGCTCTTTGTGAGGAAAGGGGTTTTAAAATGACCATGATCACAAACATTTTAATGGGAAATCGTATCTGATAACCTGAAGGCAGTCCTTTGTCTCAGCAGCGAGAGGGCTGATGAGGGATGTGAGCTTCAAGTTAGGTGGACGAACAACGAGTTATCAAGTGTGTTTTAATGGAGTTGATATGGAAACTGTACCCCATGGATTAAGGGGACAGTGACAGCATGGATATGATATTGGATACGAGACGGGAAGCAGACAGAAGTGGTGAACGATACTTATTCTACCTGGAAGGGTTTTTAAAGTGATATTCCCCAGGGATCGTTATTGGGAGCACTGTTTTTATGATAGACAAAAATAATATAGACTGCTTTATTATGAACAGACTTTCTACTTTGCAGAATACAGGAGTTTGCAAATTTACGACTGTAAGAGGTAAGAGATGAAATAGGCCATACAGCCAATCGAGTCAGCTCCACCATTCAAAGATATCATGGCTGATCTGATAATGCTCAACAGCACTCCCCTGCCTTTCTGCAATAAGCTTGATTGCCTTAGTAATTAAAAATATGTCCATCTCAGCCTTGAATATACCTAACGACCCAGGCTCTAAAGCCCTCTCTGGTAAAGAATGCGACAGATTGGCTACCATCTGAGAAAATACATTTCTCCTCATGTCTCTTATAAATGGGCGCCCCTTCACTCTGAGTTTATGCCCTCCGGACGTAGGCTCTCCCATAAGTGGAAACAACGTCTCAGCATCTACCCTGTCAAGCCCCCTAAGAATCTTATATGTTTCAATAAAGGTCGCCCCTTACCCTTCTAAACTACAGTGAGCGTAGGCTCAAACTACTCAACCGCTCCAAATGAGAAAATCCCTTCATTACCAGGACCGAAATAATGAAAATTCTCTGGACTGCCTCCAAAGATAAGGGGACCACAGTATTCAAGGCGTGGTCGAACCAGTGCATTGCCTAGTTTGAGCAAAACTTCCCTGTTATTTAACTCATTTCCTGTTGAAATAAAGCCAATATTCCAATTCTATGCTGCAGCCTTCTGCAGTCGTTCTCCATTTAAATAATTTTCAGCTCCCCTGTTCTTCCTGCCAAAGTGCATAAACTCACATTTCCCCACATTATATTCCATCTTCCAATTATTTGCCCATTCACTTAATCTGTCTACGTCCCACTACAGACTCCATGTGTAATCCTCACCACTTGCCTTTCCACCAATTTTGGTGTGATCCCAAACCTGGCGATAGTACATTCAGTTCCCTCATCTAAGTCATTAATATATATATATATATATTGCAAATAATTGAGGGCCCAGCACTGATTCCTGTGGCTCTCCGCTAGTTGCAAAATGCCATCTCTAAAATGTTCCCCTTCTCTCAACTATGTTTTCTATTCGTTACCCCATCCTCGATCAGTGCTGATCTACTACTCCAAACACCATGGGCTCTTATCTTATTAAATAGCCTTATGTGCGGCACCTTATCAAGCGCCATTTGGACATCCAAATATTTTACATCTACTGGTTTCCCGGTACCTGTCCTGTTTGTCATCTCCTCAAAGAATTCTGAAACAATTTCTTAGGTACGCTTTCCCCTTCATGAAGCCATGCTGAATCTGCTTATTAGATCATGTATTTCTAAATACTTTGCTATTACATTATTTTTAAATGATTCCAACATTTTCCCAATAACAGATATTAAACTAACTGGTCTGTAGTTAACTGTTTTTTTTTTCTCCCACAATTTTTAAAAAAGCTATTACATTGCTCATTCTCCAATCCACAGGGATATTTCCAGAATCTAAGGGTTTTTGGAATATTACTACCAGTGCATCCATTATCTCTGTATCTATTCCATTAACACCCTAGAATGTATCCCATTAGGTCCATGGGACTTATAGGCCTGTAGCCCAATTCGTTCCCCAGTGCTTTTTATCCAATGATAGTCATAGTATTATTTGCCGCCCCCACCCATCTGCACCTGCCTCCCACCCACCCCCCCACCACCCCCCCCCCCACCCCCCCACCACCCCCCCCCCCCACCCCCCCAGCCCCAACCCCACATTTTTGCTTCTTGATTGTTCATTCTTTTTGGAATGCTGTTAGTATCTTCTACCGTGAAGACTGCAGCAAAGTCATTATTCAACTCCTCTGCCATTTCCTTCTTCCCCGTTATTATTTACCAAGCCTCATTCTCTAAGCGCCTATGTTCACTTTGGCCTCTCTCTCCTCCGTTTTATGGACTTAAAGAAGCTCTTGCTGTCCGTTTTGATATTACTTGCTAGTACAGCTCCAAAATTGATTCATTCACTCTTCATTTTTTTGGTCATCAATTTTTGGTTTTTAAAAATTTCCCAACCATCTGGTTTGCCACTAATCTTTGACATATTGTATGTTCTTTCTTTCAATTTGATTCTGTCCTCAACTTCCGACGTTAACCATAGTTGGTTCATCACCTTTCTTGAACCGTCCTTCCTCATTGTGATATATATTTGTCGAGAGCCTTGAACTATTTTTTTAAACGTCAGCTATTGCTCATTCTTTCTGCTAAAATCCTTTCTCAGTCAACTCCAGCCTACTCGGCCAACAGTCCACTGTAATTACCCTTCTTTAAGGTTAGCACAGTTGGTTCCGGCCCAAATTTCTGACTCTCAATCTAAATGATACATTCTACTATTTTATGGAGACTGTTTCCGAGCGGATTCTTTATTCTGAGTTCATGTTCTAAACCTGCCTCATTACAAATTACCAGATCCTGCAACAAGTGAGCAGGACAGTGATAAGCTTCAGTGGGATATGCATTTCATGGTGAAACAGAGAGGCACGAAACAAGCGAAACTTAATTAAGTTACGTTTGTAGGATACATTTTGGAGCAGGAATGAAGAGATACAGTACAAATTAAATTGGACAATTTTGAATGGGTGGCCACTGTCATCGGGGGTGCTTGGTGGCATGAACGAATAAGTACGGTAAGACAAGAGCGTAGTGGTGATGGCGCTTGACCAAATATCCAGACACCCAGGGTAATGCTCTGGGCACATGGGTTCTAATCCAGCCATAGCAGATGTTAAATTTGAATTCGCAACTGCATACATAAGGCGTGTACTTGGTTTGCTGAACTTAGAGTG
Organism: Cetorhinus maximus; assembly: GCF_964194155.1. Lineage (NCBI taxonomy): Eukaryota > Metazoa > Chordata > Chondrichthyes > Lamniformes > Cetorhinidae > Cetorhinus > Cetorhinus maximus. Next base: position 9,443,259 of record NC_135913.1, read on the forward strand.
AGTCCGGTAATGGTTTTGAAGTGCTTGCGATGGTTGCCAGTTGGACTTCGAAGGTCAGACTTTTATTTGGGACATACAAGGCCTTCCTTACCATTGAGGCGAGTTGGCGGCCTGGGATAAGGGGGCAGGGGGGTGATGGTGGTGTGCCGGGGCGTGGCGGGGTGGGGCGGGGAGGTGGCGAAAAGACTGCATTGCATTTGATCAGAGTGCACAAGCAAGTACGGAGTTTCGGGGTTGTTGTGTTGTTAGGGAAGCCGCCACATATTAGTCAATCCGTCTAATAGACATGTTTGGATTAGTGCCTCTCGCTTACATGCCCAGTCAATCAATGCCGAGGCTTTAAAGTGCCACCAAATGCTGCAGCACTTTGAATTCATTAGACACAGACTGGAAACTAAATAGCATTTTAGTGGACTGGACGACTGGACACGTTGAACAGTCTCCTTTAAAAAGCTGGCCGTGCAGCGGTCAATGGTGGAGGCCCTCGAAGCCCCTTACCATGCCATCATACCGGTTTGGAGCAACCTGCCCTATGGTTGCAGCAAACGTTGCATTCTTGCAGAGCAGGCTAGTAGAATGACTGCCCCGGAGCTGGGAGGGCTGCATGCAGCCCAGTGTGTAGAGCTGCCGCCAACCTGCCTTGTATAGCGGAGCGGAGGATTGTGATTTATCTGGCAGCCATTAAGTACAATAACCTCTCGCCATCCAAGTGCTGGCCAGCACTCTCTACGATTCATTAAGTGGCCTTCAGTCAAAAAAACGAAAGTTTCTTAGAATACCCGAACCAAACCACGCTTCTCTCTCTTTCATCCTGCATTAGGAGTACATCAGAAGCAGGGGCCTTCGTGAACTAGCTGCATGCTTCCTGGTGCACCGAGAGTGCATGGATGTGCAGATTGAGGATTTGCACCTTGAGGTAGAAGGGCGCGGCTGCGACTCATGCACACAGCGATGAAGAGCCGCAAACACTGGTCGGCACCAAGCTAGAACTAAGTTGTAACGACGCCACCATTCAAAGCTGCAGATGACCGAGAACGAGTGTCAACGAAGATTGTACATGTCCAGGGAAATGATAGGCCTTGTCTGCCGCATCCTGCAGCATTTGGCGCCCCGCGACACTTCCAGTGGCCATGAACGTGACCGTGGTGCTCAATTACAATGCCGGTGTCACCATTCAGAGTTCCACCAGAGGTCGAAATGGAATATCACAAGCCTCCATCCACAAGTATATCCATGAGGTCACGGACTACATCTTTGTGACGGCACACGACCTTATGCATTTCGACCGAGATGATGAGGCTTAGGGTGTAAGAGTGTTTGATCTCCGGTTCCCCACTGATGCAGGGTGCCAGTGACTGTACCCAAGTCGTGCTCAGATCTCCAGCAGCTTATCGTAAATTTTGTAAACCGCAGGCTTCCATTCCCTGATTGTTCCGTTGGTGTGCAACCACAAGAAATGTATCCTGCAGGTCTGCACATGGTTTGCGAGGCGTGCCCATGACTCCTAAATTCTCAGCCGCCACAGATCGCTGTTGTCCTCCAGGGTCCACAGAGGCTGCAGGGATGGCCCCTCTGGGGAAAGGGCTAACGGCAGAGGACAAGACTGAAGACACCCGTGCGGCAGCATCAGGCTGCAGAAGAGATAATCTATAACGAAGCTTATAATCCAACTCGCACCTTGTTGGAGCAAACCATCGGGACGTTGAACAGAATGTTCCCGTGCCTGCACTTGTGTGGTGGAGCCCCGCAAATAATTCAGAGCGTGTGTCACGAATCATTTTCACCTGCGGGGCCGTATACAAACTGGCATTGCAACGGGCGAAGAGCTGCCTGAGGAAGAAATGGACGAGCTGGAGGTCTCTTCCAATGAGGAGGACTTCGACTGGAATGAGGGTGAGGAGGCCCTTCAAAGAAACAATGACGACGATGAGGATTCTGCCCTGGCCGACGAGGCATGCGCATTCGGGAGACACTCAGAGCTGCTAGATTTGTAGAGGAAGATGACAAAATGCCATGAGGAGACACCATAGATGCTCACATTGCACCTGTGAACATTCGAGCCCAGGCAGATGGCAGCGCGCAGACCCTCTGTGAATATCTCCTGTTATGCAGGCGCAGTGGAGACCCTAAACGCCACTCGATTGCAGGAGGCTGATGACGACATGCAGTGAGGACACCCCAAAGATCTTCACATAACAGCTGAATGTCTGCCTCCTGTGTGCCGTTTTTAGTGTCATATCATGGAGACGAAGCCAGGAAACTTTAAATACACCTGATCATTTGTCACCATTCAGCACCTGATCCCTTCAGGAACACAATATCATTGGTCACAGATGATGAAGATGTGGGGACAGCCCCTCCTGAATGGTGCTGAGAGCAAACAGAGAGAATGAGAAAAGCTCTGTGACGCCTGCCTACGACGTTCCTGCAGAAACGAAACTCGCAATTGCTTTGCAGATATCAGTAAGGTATCGAGGGAGGGTAAGGCCGGGTCATCACTTTGGTCTGAATGCTGGAAAAAGCACATGGAATAGGCCCTGGACTGAGACACCTACTTCCTTTTTTGAGCAGGAACCAAGTATTGACATCTGAGCGAAATGAACACTGCCCATCAGATAAGGAACCTGAGGCTTAGTGAAAACTATGTACAAGTGGTTAGCGCCAGTGCCAATGTGTGCAATGACATCTTCTTAATCTTCCTAGCCCTGCTGCTACAACATGGTTTTCCCAAGCCGTAACTAGAGGAGGTGGAATGTGGCGGCTGCAGAATGCTACGCCCTGTCTGTGATGGCCTTGGCGGGGGTCCCAGGAGGGCCCAGACTTGGAATGACTCCACCCGCTTTCAGACTCCTTCTGTACGGCAGAGGCACCCATCTCGGACTGTGGAGGTTAAGCAGGTGAGTTCGGAGGAAGAGGGGAGTCGGGTGGGCTGACAGTCACGGAGTCGCCTGGCATGGATACCCCCGGAGTGCGCACCTTCTGATTTTCATTCCTATGTGCGCCCCAGGGCCCGACTGTTGCCATGAGGAGAATGTGTTGCTGGGAGGAGGTCAAACTGCTTCACCGCTCTTGTGTGCAAAATTTTGGAGGCCAAATGTCGCATCAGCAACAGCATTTAGCCCGCACAGCTGTACAGGACCAATGGCCTGGACCAATGTCTCCATGACGGTCTCTATCATACCTCTCTTGACCTCGGAGCGATGGTAAGCCAGCGATATCGCCTCATCCTGAAAGCGGATGGAGTTCTCCATCTTGCCTTGCAGCACGCATCCCTTTCTGATGTTCTGAAGCTTGCGTTTGCAGCTCCAGCAACTGAGACATGGCTTAATTCAGAGGCTCGTGATCTGTCTCAGACTCAGCAATTTTCTGGCCTCTGGCAGTCCTCCCATTGCAAGAGACCTGGGTAGTGTCCCTGCCACCGCCATCTATGGATCATGAAGTGTAATGTACTGGCCAGATTGGGATCCCGAGTCTATAGTCGAAGAACGTCCCACTGACGTGTGTGGCTCTGCACTGGTGAAGTTTCCCAGTGAGGGCTGTGACTGCTCATTAACGGAGGTGTCTTCAGATTCCTCTTCAGAGGATTCTTCGGGGCTTCATTTCAGGCCCTGTGTCATGGGCTCCCTCAGCTGTTTCCCACATGTGCCTGCGAGAGCAAGGCAATATAATTAGGGCATGGCAGTGGCCTGTGGAAAAAAGTATAAATTACTCACACTCTAGTTTTCTGGTAGAGATTGCACTGTTGGACTCTCATTTGGTAGAGCAGTGACGAACTCATCGTCAGGACTGAGATGATCCAGATCCTCGCAACCCAGTTGGATAGCTCTGCTTTCAAAATCCCTGCGGGCCTTGATTTCAGGCATTTCTCTATCAGCCGGCGATTACTCTGTGTTGCTGTGTGCCAGAATGTTCTGCATCAGTAGGAATGTAGAGAATGTAAGCAGGGTGCCTCCCACTGGCCAAATGAAAGCAATGAAGATGTCTATGTGTGTGAAAGAGTGAATGACGATGCCCCTTGAACCTGACTGTGGTTGCTGTGAATGTGTGATGGGTGAGTTGAGAAAGAAGAGTAGTGTGACTTACCCTGGAGGACATCATTCATCCTGTTTCCAGCACTGGGCGGCTGTCCTCTCTTGTGGGGCTTTGGCGTTTTTCACAGCTGCCATCGCCTCCCAGGTGATGGAGCTGTTCATTCCGCAGCCAGAGCGGGGATACAGGACATCATGGCAGCCCGCCAAATGGTAATTGAGGGACATAACTTTAGGCCCAGGGACTAAAGCCTTCTTGCATTTTGGGGTCATGTCTTCAGGGCAGCTATCATGTGCTTGAAGCACTGAGAGGTGTGCACGCAGTTGCACTTTAAACATGGCCCCTGGCGTGAGGATGCGAGAAGGTGACAGCGTGGCTTGCTAATGAGAAACCGCCCAACATGGAAACAGATTATTTCCCGGGAATGCAATATTAATGAGGCTGGATTGGATCGATAGGGAGTGAAAGGCCGCTATTGCAGCCGGCGGGTAAAATATCGTCTTTCCCTCCTGGTACCTCTCATCTGGGATGATTCCCATAGGAGTTTACAGAATGTTTACGAGAAGGTTTCTTAAAACAGCATATTCTGGAGCAAAACACAGAGCAGGCTGCTCTAGAACTGATGTGAAGCAACGTGATAGGTTTAATTTAAAAATCACAGCTAAGTAAATCTTACGAAGCAGTGACCATAATGTTGCTGAATTTTACATTACTTTTGATGAATAAAGGATTGCAAGATTAGTATTTATAGCATAAATAAGGGACATTTTGACGGCATGAAATCAGAGCTAGCTGAAGTGAACTGGCAAACGAGGTTAAGGGACACGTTATATAGTGGCAGCCATTTAAAGGGATATTTCAAAATACACAGAGTATATATATTCCAGTGAGAAAGATAAATAACAAGGGGAGGGCCCACCATTCGTGTTTAACTGAAACAAGATAGAGGCAATATCAAAACGGAAAGGAAAAGCATATAATTATGCAAAGGCATCTGGCACGTCAGAAGATTGGAAAGAATATAAAGAACAGCAAAGGATCACAAAACTTTTATTAAACTTTTCGACCGATAGGTCACAAGAAGTATGAAGTCTGCAGTAAGAGTTTCTATAAATAATTAAGAAAGAAGATAGGCAACAAAGTGAGCACTTGTTCTACGAAAAGTGTTTCCTTGGAATTGATAATGGAAGTTAGAGAAATGGTGGATGAATTAAGCAGGTATTTTGCATCGGTCTTCAACATAGAGAGTACAGGTAACATCCTGTAAGTAGCTATACATCAGGTAATGGAATAAGGGGAGAAACTTCCGGAAATTACAGTAACCAGGAAGTATTATTGAACAAATTTGTAAGGCTGTGAACTGACAAATCTGAGTCCGCATGGGCTTCACCCTAAG